>NC_087350.1:52835229-53460229 GCF_030014295.1 Loxodonta africana | reverse complement strand
TTAAAAAAAATGAAGAAACCCTAAGAATCTTGTGGGACTCTATCAAGATAAATGGCCTATGAGTGACTGGAGTACCAAAACAGGGAGGGATAACAGAAAATATGGAGAGGATTTTTACAGATTTGTTGGCAGAAAACATCCCTGATATCATGAAAGATGAGAAGCTATCTGTTCAAGATGCTCATCGAACTCCACATAAGGTAGATCTCAAAAGAAAGTCACAAAGACATAATCAAACTTGCCAAAACCAAAGATAAAGAGAGAATTTTAAGAATGGATAGGGATAAACAAAAAGTTACCTACAAAGGACAGTCAATAAGAATAAGCTCAGATTACTTGGCAGAAACCATGCACACAGGAAAGCAATGGGATGATATATAAAACACTGAAGGAAAAAAAAAATTGCCAGCCAAGAGTCATATATCCAGCCAAACTCTCTCTCAAATATGAAGGTGAAATTAGGACATTTCCAGATAAACAGAACTTTAGGGAATTTGTAAAAACCAAACCAAAACTACAAGAAATACTTAAGGGAGCTCTCTGGTTAGAAAATCAATAATATCAGATATCAACTCAAGACTAGAACACAGGACAGAGCATCCAGATGTCAACCCAGATAGGGAAATCACAAAAATTGATCAAGATTAAAAAAAGTGCTCAAAACAGAGGAACAGTGATGTCAGTATGTAAAAGATGACATTAAAATAACAAAGAGGGACTAAAAAATGTAGTCATAGATCTTTCATATGGTGAGGAAGTCAAGGCAATCTAAAGAAATAAAAATTTGGTTTAAACTTAGAAAAATAGGGGTAAATATTAAGGTAACCACAAAGGAGACTAACAATCCTACACATCAAAATAAAATACAAGAAAAACAGAAAGACTCAGCAAAAACTAAATTAACAATGAATAAGAGGAAAAGACAATATATAAAGATAAACTAGCCAGCACAAAAAAAATTAAGTGGAAAAAAGAAACTGCCAACAATACACACAAACAAAAATAAAAATGACAGCACAAAACTCTACATATCCATAATTATGCTGAAAGTAAATGGACTAAACACACCAATAAAGAGACAAACAGTGGCAGAATGGATAAAAAAAACACGATCTGTCAGTAATCTACCTACAGGAGACACACTTTAGACTTAAAGACACAAACAAACTAAAACTCAAAGGACGGAAAAATATATATCAAACAAACAACAATCAAAAAAGAGCAGGAGTGGAAATAACACTCTCTGAAAAAATAGACTTTAAAGTTAAATCCATCACAAAGGATAAGGAAGGACACTATGGAATGATTAAAGTGCCAATACACAAGGAGGATATAACCAAAATAAATAGTTGGACACCCAATGACAGGACTTCAAGATACATAAAAAAAACTCTAACATCATTGAAAAGTGAGACATACAGCTTCGCAATAATAGTAGAAGACTTCAACACACCACTTGCGGTGAAGGACAGAACATCCAGGAAGAAGCTCAATAAAGGCTTGGCAGATCTAAATGCCACAATCAACCAACTTGACCTCACAGACATATATATACAGAACATTCTACCCAACAGCACCCAAGTACCCTTTCTTTTCCAAAGCACAGGGAACATTCTCTAGAACAGACCACATACTCGGTCATAAAGCAAGGCTTAACAGAAACCAAAACATCAAAATATTACAAAGCATCTTCTCAGACCTTCAAGACATAGGAGTAGAAATCAATAACAGAAAAAGAAGGGAAAAGAAACCAAACACTTGGAAACTGAACAGTACCCTGCTCAAAAACAACTGGATTATAGAAGAAATTATGGATGAAATAAAGAAATGCATAGAATCCAGTGAGAAGGAAAACACTTCCTATCAGAATCTTTGGGACACAGCAAAAGCAGTGCTCTGAGGTTGGTTTATAGCAATAAATAAAAAGAAAAAAAGCAATAAATACACACATCCAAAAAGAAGAAAAGGCCAAATCAAAGAATTATCCCTACAACTTGAACAAATAGAAAGAGAGCAACAAAAGAAACCATCAGGCACCAGAAGAAAGCAAATAGTAAAAATTAGACCAGAATTAAATGAAATAGAGAACAGAAAAATAACTGAAAGAGTTAACAAGACCAAAAGCTAGTTTTTCAAAAAAATTACCAAAATTGATAAACCATCAGCCAAAGTGACAAAAGAAAAACAGGAGAGGAAGCAAATAACCCGAATAAGAAATGAGATGGGCAATATCACAACAGACCCAAATGAAATTAAAAGAATCATATCAGATTACTATGAAAAACTATACTCAAACAAATTTGAAAACCTAGAAGAAATGGATGAATTTCTAGAAATACACTACCTACTTAAACTAACAGAGATAGAACAACCAAATAAATCTATAACATGAGATTGAAAACGTAATTAAAAAAATCCCAACAATGACAACAAAAAACCCTGTTCCTGATGACTTCACTGGACAATTCTTCCAAACTTTGAGGAAGAATCAACACCAGTACTACTAAAGGTATTTCAGAGCATAGAAAAGGATGGAATACTCACAAACTCATTCTATGAAGCCAGCATATCCCTGATACTAAAACCAGGTAAAGATACCACACAGAAAAGAAAATTACAGACCTATATCCCTCATGAACTTAGATGCAAAGAGCCTCAACAAAATTCTAGCCAATAGAATTCAACAACATATCAAAAAAATAATTTACCATGACCAAGTGGGATTCATACTAGGTATGCAGGGATGGTTCAACATTAGAAAAACAATTAAGGTAATTCATCATGTAGATAAAACAAAAGAGAAGAGCCAGATGATCTTAGCAATTGATGCAGAAAAGACATTTAACAAAGTCTTACATACATTCATGATAAAAACTCTCAGCAAAATAGGAATAGAAGGAAAAGCCTTCAACATAGTCAAGGGCTTTTATACAAAGCCAACAGCCAACATCAGCCTAAATGGAGAGAGTCCGAAAGCATTCCCCTTGAGACAGGGAACTAGAGAAAGATGCCCTTCTTTATCACCACTCTTATTCAACACTGTGCTATAGATCCTAGCCAGACCAATGAGACTAGAAATGAAATAAAAGGGATCCAGGTTGGTAAGGAAGAAGTAAAAGTATCTCTATTTGCACATGACATGATCTTATACACAGAAAACCCTATAGAATCTTCAAGAAAACTACTGAAACTAACAGAAGAGTTCAGCAGAGTATGAGGATACAAGATAAATGTACAAATATCCATTGAATTCCTCTACACCAACAAAGAGAACATCAAAAAGGAAATCACCAAATCAATACCATTTAAAGTAGCCCCCAAGAAGATAAAATACTTGGAATAAATCTAACCAGAGATGTAAAAGACCTATAGAAAGAAAAATACAAGACACTACTGCAAGAAACCAAAAGAGACCTACATATATGGAAAAACATACCTTGCTCATGGATAACAAGACTCAACATTTAAAAATGTCTATTCTACCAAAAGCGATCTATAGATGCAATGCAATCTCGATCCAAATACCAGTGACATTTTTTAATGAGATGGAGAAAAAACCCACCAACTTCATATGGATAACAGGCCCCAGATAAGGAAAGCATTACTGAAAAAGAAGAACAAAGTGGGAGGCCTCACTCTACCTGATTTTAGAACCTATTATACCACTACAGTAGTCAAAACAGCCTGGTACTGGTACAACAACAGATACATTGACCAATGGAACAGAATTGAGAATCCAGATATAAATCCATCCACATATGAGCAGCTGATATTTGACAAAGGCACAAATCTGTTAAATGGGGAAAAGAGAGTCTCTTCAACAAATGGTGCTGGCATAACTGGATATCCATCTGCAAAAAAATAGAACAAGACCCATACCTCACACCATGCATGAAAACTAACTCAAAATGGATCAAAGACCTCAATATAAAACCTAAAACAATAAAGGCCACAAAAGAAAAAATAGGGACAATGTTAGGAGCCCTAATATTTGGCATAAATAGTATACAAAACATTACTGATAATGCACAAACACCTGAAGAGAAATTAGATACTTGGGAGTTTCTAAAAATCAAACACCTATGCTCATCCAAAGACTTCACCAAAAAAGTAAAAAGACTACCTACAGATTGGGAAAAAGTTTTTAGCTGTGACATTTCCGATAAGCACCTGATCTCTAAAATCTACATGATAATGCAAAAACTCAACAACAAAAAGACAAATAACTCAACTAAAAAATGGTCAAAGTATATGAACAGGAGCTTCACTGAAGAAGACATTCAGGCGGCTAACAGATACACTAGAAAATTCTCAGGATCATTAGCCATTAGAGAAATGCAAACCAAAACTACAGTGAGATACCATCTCACTCCAACAAGGCTGGCATTAATCCAAAAAATACAAAAAAATAAATGTTGGAGAGGTTGTGGAGAGACTGGAACACTTATACACTGTTGGTGGGAATGTAAAGCGGTACAACCACTTTGGAAATCGAATTGGCGCTTCCTTAAAAAAGCTAGAAATAGAACTACCACATGATCCAGCAGTCCCACTCCTTGGAATATATCCTAGAGAAATAAGAGCCTTTACACGAACAGATATATGCACACCCATGTTCATTGCAGCACTGTTTATGATAGCAAAAAGACAGAGGCAACCAAGGTGCCACCCAAGGGAAAAATGGATAAATAAATTATGGTATATTCACACATGGAATACTACGCATCAATAAAGAACAATGATGAATCCGTGAAACATCTCATAACATGGAGGAATCTGGAAGGCATTATCCTGAGTGAAATTAGTCAGTTGCAAAAGGACAAATATCGCATGAGACCGCTATTACAAGAACTCAAGAAATAGTTTAAACACAGAAAAAAACATTCTTTGATGGTTACAAGGGTGGGGAGGGAGGGAGGGAGAGGTGTATTCACTAATTAGATAGTAGATAGGAACTATTTTAGGTGAAGGGAAACACAATACGCAATACAAGAAAGATCAGCACAACAGGACTAAACAAAAGCAAAGAAGTTTCCTGAATAAACCAAATGCTTTGAAGGCCAGAGTAGCAGGGGTGGGGGTCTGGGGACGATGGTTTCAGGAGGCATCTAGATCAATTGGGATAATAAAATCTATTAAGAAAACATTCTGCATCCCACCTTGGAGAGTGGAGTCTGGGGTCTTAAGCACTACAAGCGGCCCTCTAAGATGCATCAATTGGTCTCAACCCATCTGGAGCAAAGGAGAATGAAGAACACCAAAGATACAAGCTACTTATGAGCCCAAGAGACAGAAAGAGCCACATAAATCAGAGACTACATCAGCCTGAGAGCAGAACTAGATGATGCCCAGCTACAACCCATGACTGCCCTGACAGGGAACACAACAGAGAATACCTGATGGAGCACGAGAGTAGTGGGACACAGACCTCAAATTCTTATAAAAAGACCAGACTTAATGGTATGATTCAGACTAGAAGGACTCCGGAGGTCATGGTCCCCAGAACTGTTAGCCCAAGACTGGAAACATTCCCAAATCCAACTCTTCAGACAGGGATTGGACTGAGTATAAAAGATAGAAAACGATACTGATGAGGACTGAGCTTCTTGGCTCAAGCAGACACATGAGACTATGTGGCCAGCTCCTATCTGGGGGGGGAGATGAGAAGGCAGAGTGGGACAGAAGCTGGCTGAAGGGACATGGGAATACAGGGTGGAGAGAAGGAGTGTGCTGTCTCATTAGGGGGGAGAGCAACTAGGAGTACATAGCAAGGTGTATATAAATTTTTGTATAGAGACTGATTTGATTTGTAAACTTTCACTTAAAGCGCACACGCACACACACACACAACCCAAGCCAAACCAAAAAAAAAAAAAAGCTTTATAAGTCACCAAATTTCTAGTAAATGTTTTGTGGCTACTATCATCATTCCTCCAAAGCTGAACTCTCCTATTGTATGCTAGCAACAAACAATTCTTCCCCCAAGGGAAAATGAAATAATTATTTGCTGTTTGTCTCTAATTTGGAGCTTGGAGTCTTTCCTCTGGGGCCCATTTCGTGGTTTGTAAAGTTAGATCTCATGGTCATTGCTCAGGATCTATGAATAAGGGTGTCTGAATATATCTACCTTGTTTAGTTGTGAACGGATAACGATTCTCCCTATTGCAATGTATCTTTGAGACTCTTAGAGTCTCTACCTATTTTACTGGATTCTGGGTCTTCTTGAGAGAAATGAAGAACCATCCCGTGCCTTGTAGCTGAAGGTATCAGTGTTCATTATCTAAGAGTCCACGTTAGAGCAGGAGCAGAATTTAGATTCAACCATAGGATTATCTGTATTTGCATGTGTTTATGTGTGGATGTGTTCAGTTTATGCTAGTGATTGCTACCATGATTCTTCTCCTCACACAAGAGTATGTCAGCACCACGTAGAGTAATTTATCCGGAAGAGATCATTTATTCAAACTTTTAGAGGATATGTAAATGCATCTCTCATTTATCTTTCATCCCCCCTTGAGTTATGCTGGTTTTCTCCAAATTTTATCCCAAATCTCTTCAATTATCTTCATCCTCCCTGCCATAATACAGGTGTACACAGCCATTAATTTGTGCCTGAATTACTGCAATAGCCTTCTATTAAGAGTTCCGCTAGCACTCTTGCCTTCTTATAGTCTTTTCCCCACCTAGTAGCCAGAAAGGTATTTAAAAATTTTTCATTACGCATTTGAATAACCTGTTCATGGGTGCTCTCCTGCTCTGAAAATAGAACTGAAACTTTATTATGGCATGATAGACATTACATAATCTGCCTGCTGGATAATTCTTCAACTTTATAACCTTCCCCTGCTTCCTATACTCCTGCATTTTCTGTGTTCCTCAAACACCTTAGCCCTATCCTCTTTCAAGTACTTACACTCACCTAGATTGCCCATTTCTGGAATCTTTACATGACATGCTCTTTTTTATTATGCAGGACTTATTTTACAGAACCCATCACACTAGCCTAAAAAAATTTTTTTAATTAAAATAATAAATACACATACCCTGCAATTTTCTAGAAATTACTGATATATTTGCCCATGTGCAAAATAACATAGAAGCCATGTAATTTATTGTAGTATCGCTAGAAATAACAAAACATTACAAACAACCTAAATGTCAATTAGATAGCCAATTAGCACTCTTATAATGATTGTGATTAACATAGTGATGTTCAGCCAAACTGAATGTATAATTCTTCTCAGGTAACAATGTCTTCTTAACAGCATTTTAAATTTAGTGGGCAGAAGAACACACGAATTTTACAGACCTTGTAGTCAGGTTGGGAAAATTTGCAGGTAACGGAAGTTTTGTTTAATATCCAATGTGAATGATGACTCCTATAATGAAGGATCCGAAGTGAAAGACCTTGAGATTAATTAACAATATCTAGCTATTACAGGAGATCTATTTCATAGTAGACAGGGGCATCATGTTCCTTTTTCTAATTATTTCATCAATGCCTAAATGGACAGGACTAAGACCAACTGACTGACCAACTGCTCTGAAGAAGAAAGAGAGAAAGATTGTAATATTCACAGATTGCAATAAGTGTTCTAAGTATAAGAAAAAAATCAGGTACGTGTCACTGGCATAAAACTAGGTTAAAAAGAAAAAAAAACCAAACCCATTGCCATGGAGTTGATTCTGACTCATAGTGACCCTATACGACAGAGTAGAAATACCCCATACAGTTTCCAAGGAGTGCCTGGTGGATTCGAACTACTGACCTTTTGGTTTCCGGTCATAGCACTTAACTCCTACGCCACTAGGTTAGGATCAGTTTAAAAGGGTGAAGGTGTTATTTGGTAAACTAGGCTGGACAAACGATTATAAAGAGCTTCTTCTTGGAGTTACAAGCAGTGACTGGAAAAGCCAACATCTTTCCTGGTGTTGCAAAACTTGAACAAGAATGATCTGATTTGAATTGAGAATTTAAGTGAGTTCAGAACTTGAAGGGAAACTACAACTTTATTTTTCCCTCCCCCAAACATTCCTTTAAAAAGGATTATGGTGGACCGAAAATGTTGAGGAGTAGGAAGGAATTCTGGTGAAGGAAGGGCTGATGGTTATATTTCAAGGCATGTCACTAGATCTTTTGTGATTGACCTATATTCCTGTCCTTACTGATCTTATCTTGAGTAGTTACAGATGATGTTTCTTACCAAGTATCCACGTCCTGATTTCTGGGAGCTCTAGAGTAACCCACTGAGTATCTTATTCTGATCCAACTCATGGGAATAAAACATTAGCCAAATATTGTGTGCGAAATAGGCAGGGTCAAGAGAGGGCAACAGGCCAACTAATTGGAGAGTCTGTACGTCTTTCTAACCAGTGGTTACTGAGCTAGCCTTGCAACCTATTTTCCCTAGTCTCAGATTTGCCATGGAGCCCTGGACTCCTCAAGTGTGAACCTGTTCTGATGTGATAAATCGTTCTGATGCTTCATGATTTCTTTAAAGGAGGTTTTGTTGATTTTATAAGTGGACACATAATAACTCAAGGTGAGACCATTACTGACCCACACTAGTTGGGAGAAAAGCATGATATATTCAGGTTAAGATTCATTTACTAAATAGTTCAAAACCATATTCTCATTATGCAACAGTCATAATTATTTTTTATTCTTTTACATTTCTATCTCTCTTTTCATCTACAGCAATAGAGAAGAACAGGATGAGGGAGGATAATCAGAGCAGTGTGTCCGAATTCCTCCTCCTAGGGCTCCCCATCCAGCTGGAGCAGCAGGGCACATTCTTTGCCTTGTTCCTGGGCATATACCTCACCACAGTGCTGGGAAACCTGCTCATCATACTGCTTATCAGACTAGACTCTCACCTCCACACCCCCATGTACTTCTTTCTCAGCCACTTGGCTTTCACTGATGTCTCTTTCTCATCAGTCATAGCCCCAAAGATGCTGATGAACATGCAGACACAAAGTCAATCTATCTCATACATGGGGTGCATTTCCCAGGTCTATTTTTTCTTATTCTTTGGAGATATTGACAGCTTACTTCTTACCTCCATGGCCTATGACAGGTACGTGGCCATTTGTCACCCCCTTCGCTATACCACCATCATGAGTCAGAGCCTGTGTTTCATGCTAGTAATTTTGTCGTGGGCCCACTCCTTTGCCTATGCATTATTGCACACCCTGCTCCTGGCCCATCTCTCTTTCTGTGGAGACAATACTCTCCCTCACTTCTTCTGTGACCTCTCTGCCTTACTTAAGCTGTCCACCTCAGACACGTCAACTAATGAGCTGGTTATCCTCACTCTGGGGGTTGTGGTCATTACCAGCCCACTCATATGCATCCTGGTCTCTTATGGCCGCATTGTGTCCACCATCCTGAGAGTCCACTTAACCAAGGGGATCGGCAAAGCCTTGTCCACTTGTGGCTCCCACCTCTCTGTCGTGTCTCTGTATTATGGGGCAATTATTGGACTCTACTTTTTCCCCTCATCCAGTGCCTCCAATGACAAGAATGTCATTGTGGCTGTATTGTACACTCTGGTCACTCCCATGCTAAATCCCTTTATCTACAGTCTGAGAAACCGGGACATGAAAGGAGCTCTGGGAAATATACTCAGTAGAAGAACGTTTTTGTCACAATAGACAATATTTTCTCTATTAATTTGATACAAGTTTTATTCCCTGAGTAGCTTTTTCTTGGTGAATCTTGAAGGGGCACTCTTCCTTCATCTTCTCTGTTTCAGCTTGGACTTAGTTTCTTCTCTATTTAGTTTCTTTTTTTTTCTTTGGAGAGTTTATTAAAATATGTACCTGGACAACTATCCTTTCCTAGACATTTTTTTCTATTTTCATGTGGTATGCCTTGTCCTATAAGCATTTTAAATTTTTATTAGTCCCAGCTTTCAATCTTTTTTTCTTTTTGATAATTATAGTCTTCATGTAGCAAAGCTTTTCCCTTCTCAAGATAACAAAAGTATTTTTTTAGTAGTTTCATTATTTTATTTTCGTGTTTCTTAATACATTTGCAATTTATTTTTGTGAATGACATTAATTGGAGATCTAGTGTTACTTTTATCTTAATTTCATATTCATCACTCAAATTTTGATTTTTCATTGTGTTCATAGAGTAACGATTATATGATATGTCACTTTTTTCTCCCTTAGATTGGATGACAAATTGAAATGAGATGGTTCTCCACAAAAGGCCATGACAATGGTCCAGACAGGACTGGTACAGGCCCCAGGTGGTGAACACAATCTTGATTGGAGCCCTCTGTATCCTAGGATGTCCAACTGGGTGTGAGGAATGGCAGTTAGGGTAGAGATTGTAAAGTGAACTCTCCTGGTGGTGATGTGATTATGGTTGATCAGTCCATTCTGATAAGAGGGTTCAGCCTTTCAGGATATGGGACAGAGAATAGCTAGGCAGGTTACCAAAAACCCAGAAAACCTGAAATGAATTCAGGTGGGACTTCACTGTAGTTTAATATATCTAATATCACATAAAAATTACTTCCCTGTGCCAAGTACATAAATATAATGTCCTAAATTTGGCCCTGGTGGCTCAGTGGTTAAGAGCTGTGGCTGCTAATCAAAAGGTGGGCAGTTAGAATCCACCTCTTGCTCCTTGGAAACCCTATGGGACAGTTCTACTCTGTTCTATAGGGTCGATATGAGTCAGAATCGACTCAACGGCAACAGGTTTGGTTTAATTTGTTTTTTTTAAGTCTAAAATATTTTGTGTTTAGTCCTTGAGAAACTGCATTGCTCAAGGCAAAGATAACTAACTTTATTGCTGTATCCCAGTTACCGAGACAGGCATTTGCATAACCATTATTTCATTTAATACTAGCAACTGGAATTAAGGAGGGAATTCAGATTAAGAGTGATTTAGTAATTAGTCCCATACGACAAAACTAACAATATTTAGTAGAGGTGGTACTCAAACTATTACTCAGAGCCTGAGCCCTTTAAATCACTTAAATATTTTTCAAATCTGAGAAGTAGTTTTACCCACTTTACTGGAAATTTTATTTTAAACTTTAAAAAACACTGAAATAGCATACAAAAAAAAGAATACATATAGTATATATAAGATAGATACATTTTAAATAAACTTTAAATATATATACATAGTACATTGCATGTGTGTGTGTGTGTGTGTGTATAAACACACACACACACACATATAGAAAATAGTATCATGGATGATAAAGTAGAGGGTTAAAGAAAACAAGGGAAACCTTCAGGGAGATAGATTGACACAATAGCCAAAACAATGGACTCAAACATAGCAATGATTATGAAGATAATGCAGGACCAGGCAACATTTTTGTTACATGATACGTAAGGTCCCACTTAGCAACAACAGCAGGGATAAATAATAGAAAACTAACAATATTGCTGAAGTTCCTTTTGTCTCCTCCCAAATTATCTTCCCCCCACTCTTGAAGGTATCCTTTATCTTGAATATTTTCAATATTCTCTTACTTTTCTTTATGGTTTTAACACTTCTACATTGCTCTTTTAATTTTCATGCTCTAGAACTGTACATAGATAGAATAATATATTTTACTCTTCCAGGTCTTGCTTTCTTTGTCTAATACTGTCCTTATGAAATTTGTCCATATCGTAGAATATTCCAATGTGAGAATACAACACACTTATATGTTCTATTTTATGTGGCCATTTTGTTTGTTTTCATAATTTTGCTATTATGAACAATGCTGTTATAAACATTCTTATATATGTATCTAGGGTATATATGCAAGAAACTCAGCAAAGTATATGCAGAAGAAGAATTAGGGTTGTAGGGTATGTTTATATTCAAAATTAAATATGCCTTTTCTAAACTCTTTTCTAAAATATTTATGTTAATTTAAACTTACATCAAAGTATGAAAGTTCCTGTTATTTTACCTTTTCACAAACACTTGGTATTGACAGACTTTTCAATTTTTGAGAGTCTGGTGAATAAAAAATTATATCTTATTGTTGTTTTACTTTCCATTTTCCTGAATATTAATAAGCTAGAGCCTACTTTTATTGGACATTTGTGGCTGACTGTCCACCAAAATTTCATGACTTCTTTCCCAAGTGTGAAGTTGTCACTGGGAGGCAGCTGCAAAATTTCCTACTAATCTAGGTATGGCTAGATGACACATTCTCTCCTGTGGAAGAGAATATGTTATTTCCTAACCGGAAGTTTAAATAAGCACGTGGATCTTCTCTGCTATTGGGCAGAAGATTACTCTCCTGCCTTGTGAGGTAATTGAGTCTGGTCTCTAAATCACCACACAGTGAAAAGCCATCTACCACCTGGGAGATTCACAATGCCCTATTACAGCAGTCATCATTAGCCTTATTACTACAAAATTCCTCTTATGTAAAATACATGGCTACTGTCTTTTTCCTTCATTTCTATTGGGTTGTTTCTCTTTTATTTATTGCATTATAAACATTCTTCATATGATCTGGAAATAAATCCTTTGTCACTTGTATATGTTGTTGTAAATGTCTTCTATCATTTTGAAGCTTTTTTTTTTTTTTTTTTTTGCATAACACTGGATGGGTTTGAACCATCAAACTTTAGGTTAGTAGCTGCATGCAAACCATTTGCACCACCCAGGAACCTCTCATAAAGGTAAGAGATTTATATCAAACTCTATAAATGATCTTTTCGAAGCCTATCCCAGTGAGCTTGAAGTGATTTGGGACTCACTGCACAGCTTTCTTAAAAAGGAACCCCTTCAGAGGCCCCCACTTGACTTCAGTTCTGAGCTCTTTTTTAGATCCATACCTAGATTGAGAAGCTCAGGAATTATGAAATTGATTATTAGGCATTTTCTATAAACATCTGCATTTTGTATCTTACAACTAACTGTGGTATCTGACATCTAAATAATTTTGGTTTCTCAGTTGAAACTTCCAGTTTACCATCCTGACACATGTTGATCCCTCATCTTGTTATCATCAGGACAAAACAGAACTTTTGTGAATGGATAATTCTTATTTGTTAAGGCTCAGGTAAAGGCTCTGGGAAGGCTTTCATATCCTCTACCACCGGCTTGTGCTAATTATCCGTTATCAGAACTGACACAGTGCTCCGGATAAACTGTTATTGTGCATCTCTGACTGCATTACTCTGGAATTAGACAGTGAAGATTTAAATCTTCCTCACTTCTTTAAGCCTGAGTTTCCCCATCTAGCGTCATAGGTTTTTTTGTCAGAATTAAATTATATGATTTCAATGCATATTAGGTTCTTAAACCAGTGCCTGAGACAACTAAGATTTTATTGTGTCACTGAATATTTGTATGTGTTTGGGGAGAAAGGAAGTGTAGGCTGTATTCCTGAAGACAAGAAAGGAGTGTGTCAATGATTGTATAAGAAAAGTTTAGTATGCTTTCCCTGAAAATTCTAGAAGAATTCAGAGTCCCTAGATGCACAGGTGCCTGGGTGAAGGAGGAATCAAATTATCACAAAAATGGAAAAATGCTTAGAAATCAAGGTCTGAAAGACTGAACACATTTTATAACAAATTTAAAATTTGGGGAGGTAACCAGTCCTGACACCTTCTGTTTAAAGATACCAAACCAAAAAACCAAACCCATGAATTGATTCTGACTCATGGTGATCCCATGTGTTACAGAGTAGAACTGCTTCATAGATAACTTCTTACCTGTTATCTACGTGGAAGAAGTTCACCAAATCTTCTGCGGACCCACTGGATGAATTCAAACCACTAACCTTTAGGGTAGCAGTCAGTCACAAACTGCAGTGAAATAACATCCTCAAAGTAATATCCAATTCCATTATATGAAACAAGAGCAAATAATGTCCTATAAGGCCTACTCCATTTTATTGTTTCCTCTAAGAGATGCAAGAATAATGTCAGCAAAGCATTTCTGAGTGATAACAATGGAAGAAAGACAAGTGAGCTATATTTTTCAATAATATGTATTTACATATAACTGAGGAAATAAGACCATACGGATGCTCTAAAAGAAAGGTAAATATCAGTTGGAAGAATATATTTTCTTACTAAAGAGTTTTCTCAAGGCTCCTTTCATTTCTTTATTTCTCAGGCTATAAATGAATGGGTTCAACATGGGGGTGATCACTGTGTACAACATAGAAGCAATTATGTTCTTGTCTATGGTGTTGCCAGATGAGGGAAGAAAACATAGACCAAAAATTGCCCCGTAATAGAGAGTCACCACTGAGAGATGGGATCCACAAGTAGACAAGGCTTTGCAGATACCATTGGTAGAAGGAACCTGAAGGATGGTGACTCCAATATGGCCATAAGAAACCAGGGTACATAAGAATGGAAGAATAATGGCTGTCAGTCCTGCAGTAAAGATTACCAATTGGTTGATAGAGGTGTCTGAGCAGGACAATTTAAGCAGAGCAGCGAGGTCACAGAAGAAGTGGGGGATGGTGTCATCAGCAAAGAAAGACAGCCAGGCAAGGAGAAGGGTGTGCAAAAGAGCACAAGCACAAGCAGTGACCTAGGACCCAGCCACCAGCATCACACAAAGGCTCTGACTCATGATGGTGATATAGTGGAGAGGGTGACAGATAGCCACATACCTGTCATAGGCCATTGAAGTGATAAGGAAACTGTCCAAATCAGCAAGGAGTTTGAAAAAATATGTCTGTGAAATGCACCCTTCATAAGAGATGGATAGGTGCTGGGTCTGCATGTTCATCAGCATCTTTGGAACAGTTACAGATGAAAAAGTGGTATCAGTGAGGGCCAAGTGGCTGAGGAAGAAGTAGATGGGAGTGTGCAGGCGAGAGTCCCCTCTGATAAGCACGATGATGAGCAGGTTCCCCAGCACAGTGGTGAGGTATATGACCAGGAACAGGGCAAAGAACATGCTCTGCTGCTCCCGCCGGAAGGGGAAGCCCAGGAGGAGGAATTCAGACACGCTGCTCTGATTCTCCCTCCTCATACAGCTATATTAGCTAGAGGGGACTGGTGGGGAAATTTGAAGGAAAAAGGTAGAATATCTTCAAATAAGAAATGATGATTGTGGCACAGCATACTACAGATGTTCTTTTGACCCAGGGGATGTTTTCATCCATACTTTCTTACATTTGCCGCATATTTTGCCGCATCAATGTAGTAGAAGAAATGTAGGTTTGTGATAAACAGTCTCTTTCTTTCTCAAGTTGGTCCTGGTCTCTAAACGATAATAATAACAGTCAGTATTTATTAAATGTCAACCTTACTTAATGTTCTAATAGTTTATATGTAATAACTAATTCAGTAGTCTTAAATACATGAGCTAAATGTTTTTAGTTGCCATGGAGTCAATTCCAACTCATAACTAAGTAAAAAAATATATATATTATTTCTAGTTTTCAAATAGGATAACTGAAGCAAAGAAATCTCATGATCACAGAGGTAAGAAGAGGAGACGCTGGGATTTGGATCCAAGCATTTTGATTTCTGAGATTGTTCTCTGGAAGCAAAAACAAATGATGTGATATCAGAAATGTCATTTCCATTTGTAATTTTGCATATAATTATCTTATTACTTCTGTATCCCCTCTTTGCCTATGCATGCATTCTGTGATTATTTCTAATCTGTTCATAGGTTATAGACTGAGAATCTACCATAGGCTACTTAATACATACACAATACAAACTTCTTGTTGAAATAAGAGTTTCATGTCCAATTAAACCTGTCATGGTAGGTTCATTAAGAAAACTACATCAGGCTTACATCAGAACAAGATTTAACCTTAATGTCTGTTTTTTTTTTTTTTTGTGGACTCAATGTGATTTAGTTGTCACATGGCATCACATTTAAAGAAGTACAATCCCAAAGCCAAAAGTAATTTTAATCTTTTCAGTGTGTCTAAAATAGCCTATAAGATACATATTTTTAACATAAATCAATATCTATCAAAATTACTAGTTTTTTTTTTTTTAAGAGAAGTTAGGAATTCACTACAACATATCAGACCTTATTATAAAGCTATAATGATTACAACAAGTAATGTGTTTTTACAGAGATAAACCAATAGCCAATGGAGAAAAACAAAGAGCCTAGAAGGACACATTTTGAAATAGGCATTTGGCAATTGACAGAAGTGGCATTATAAATCAGTGAATAAAAGCATGGACTCTCCAGAGAATGGTGCTGGCTATCCAATGGGCAATTAGATATTCATAAAGGAAAAATAACTTTATATCCGTATCTCATACCATATATGAAAAAACTCAGATGGATTAAAGTCAAAGAGAAGAAGCAAAATTTTAGAACGATTAGACAAAAATTTTGTAGATTGTTTGTAATTTTAAGGTAGAAACACATTTCTTAACCAAGACTCTCAAAGCATGCAACATAAGATTCTAATAAGTTGATGACATTAAAATAAAATGTCTGTACTACAACAACTACTTTCACCACAACAAAGCCATAAAGTCAAGAGACAAACCATGAAAGGGAGAATATGTGATGCTTAAAACCAGCAAAAGGTTAGTACTCAGAATACATCAGAATTTTGTACCAGTACTACTGAAACTATTGCAGAACACAGAAAAGGAAGCAATACTTCTGAATTCATTCTAAGAAGCCAGCATAATCCTGAACCAAAACCAGGCAAAGACACCACAAAAAAAGAAAATTAAAGACAAATATCTCTCAACAATATAGATGCAAAAATTATCAACAAAATTCTAGCAAATAGAATTCAGCATCATATATAAAAGAATAATATCCCTGGAACAAGTGAGATTCTTACCAGGTATAAAGGATGGCTCAACATTAGAAAATCAATCAATGTAATCCACCATGTAAGTAAAACAAAAGAAAAGGATCACATGATCATCTCAATTGAGGCAGAAAAGGCATTTGAAAAAGCCCAGCACCCATTCCTGATTAAAAAAAAAGAAACAATCTCAATAATGTAGGTATAAGAGGGAAATTCCTCAATTTAATAAGGGCATCTACGCAAAACTAATATTTAACATCATTCTTAATGGAGAGGCTGAAAACATTCCCCATTAAAAACAGGAACAAGACAAGGCTGCCCTTTATCACCACTCCTATTTAACACTGTGCTAGAAGTCCCAGCTAGAGCAATGAGGCAAGAAAAGGAAATAAAGGCCATCTAAATTCATAAAGAAGAAGTAAAACTGTCCCTATTTGCTGATGATATACTACTACACTTCGAGAACCCAAAAGACTCTACAAGGAAACTACTGGAACTAACAGAAAGATTCAGCAGAATAGCAGGATACAAGATAAACATACAAAAATCAGCTGGATTCCTAAATACCAATAAAGAGAACTATGAAAAGGAAATCATGAAAGCAATATCATTTATAATACCGAAAAAACCCAAAACAAAAAAAACTGTTCCTTTTGAGTCATTTCTGACTCATAGCAAGCCTATAGGACAGAGTAGAACTGTACCACAGGGTTTCCAAGGAGCAGATGGTGGATTTGAATGGCCAACCTTTTGGTTAGCAGCCATAGTTCTTAACCACTGCACCACCAGGGTTCCACCATTTATAATAATCCCTAAAAAATTAAAATGCTTAGGAATAAATCTAACCAGGGACGTAAAAGGCCTATACAGAGAAAACTACAAAACACTACTGCAAGAAACCTAAAGAGAACTACATAAATGGAAAAATCTACCATACTTATGGGCTCAATATTGTGAAAATGTCAATTCTATCGAAAGCAATCTACAGATATAATGCAATTCCGATCCAAGTACCAACAGCATTCTTTAACGATATGGAAAAATTAACTTTATGTGAAAAGGAAGGAGGACCCTTTAGTAAAGTACTATTGAAAAAGAATAAAGTAGGACTCACACTACCTGACCTCTGAACCTACTATACAGCTACAGTAGTCAAAACAGCCTGTACTGGTACAACGACAGACACATTGACCAATGGAACAGAATCGAGAACTCAGATGTAAATCCATCCACTTATGGTCCTCTGATCTTTGACAAAGGTACAAAATCCACTAAGGGGGCAGAAGACAGTCTTTTTAACAAATGGTGCTGGCAAAACTGGAAGTCCATCTGTAAAAAAATGAAACAGGATCCATACCTCACACCATACACAAAAACTAATTCAAAAAGATCAAAGACATAAATATAAAAACCAAAACTATAAAGATCATCGAAGAAAAAATAGAGCCAAAAACTAATTCAAAATGGATCAAAGACTAAATATAAAGTCAAAAACTAAAGATCAGAGAAGAAAAAACAGAATCAGTGCTAGAGGCCATAACACACAGTATAAATAGGACACAAACCATAACTAACAATACACAAACACCAGAAGATAAGCTAGATAACTGGGATCTTCTAAAAATTAAACACTTATGCTCATCAAACAACTTCACTAAAAGAGTAAAAAGAGAACCTACAGACAGGGAAAAAAATGTTGGCTACAATAAAACCAACAAATGTCTAATCTCTAAAATCTATGGGAAAATACAACACCTCTACAACAAAAAGAAAAATAATTCAATTTAAAAACTGGGCAAAGGATATGAACAGACCCTTCATCAAAGAAAATATTCAGGTGGCTAACAGACATATGAGGAAATGTGCGAGATCACTAGCCATTACAGAAATGCAACTCAAATCTGCAATGAGGTATCACACCAACCTTACTAGCAAGCATCAAAAAAAGAAAAAAAATGACAAGTGTTGGAGAGGCTACGGAGAGATTGGAACTCTTATGCACTGTTGGTGGGAACACAGGATGGTAAAAACATGTTAGAAAATGATATGGTGCTTCCTTAAAAAGCTAAAATTAGAAATACCATACAATTTAGCTATCCCACTTCTAGGAATATATCCTAGAGTCATCACATGAATAGACATATACACACCCATGTTCATTGCAGCATTGTTCACAATAGCAAAAAAGATGGAAACAACCTAGGTGCCCATCAACAGATGAATGGACAAATTATGGTACATACACACAATGGAACACTACACAATGATAAAGAACAATGATGAATCTTTGAAATATCTCACAACATGGATGAATCTTGAGGGTATTATGCTGAGTGAAATAAGTCAATCACAAAAGTGCAATACTGTATGAAACCACCATCATAAAAACTCAAGAAAAGGTTTACACACAGAAAGAAACAATCTTTGTTGGTTACGAGGGAGGGGAGTGGCGGGAAGGGAAAAACACTAACTAGACAATAGGTAAGTGCTAGCTTTGGTGAAGGGTAAGACAGTACACAATACTGGGGAAGTCAGCATAACTTGAGCAACGCAAAGTCATAGAAGATTCATAGACATATCCAAATTCCCTGAAGGACTGAAGTACTGGGCTGAGGGCACCTAGCTAAATCGGCATAACATAGTTCATAAAGAAAATGTTCTACATTCTACTTTGGTGAGTACTGTCTTTGGTCTTAAAAGCTTGTGAGTGGCCGTGTAAGATACTCCAATGATTCCACCCGGTCTGAAGTCAGGGAGAATGAAGGAAATCAAAGACACAAGGAAAAGATTAGTCTAAAAGACTAATGAACCATAATTACAACATCCTCTATCAGACTGATCAGTCCAGCACAACTAGATGGTGCCTGGTCACCACCAAAGGCTGCTCTGACAGGGGTTACAATAGAGGGTCCCAGACAGAGCTGGAGAAAAATGTAGAACAAAATTCTAACTCACAAAAAAAGACCAGATTTACTGGTTTGACAGGAACTAGAGAAACCCTGAGAGTATGGCCCTTGGACACCCTTTTAACTCATACTGAAGTCTTTCCTGAGGGTCACCTGTCAATCAAAGATTAGACAAGCCCATAAAACAAAATGAGACTAAATGGGCACACAAGCCCAGGGGTAAGGATGAGGAGGCAGGAGGGGACAGGAAAGCTGGTAATAGGGAACCCAAGACAGAGAAAGGGAGGGTGTCAACATTTTGGCAACCAACATCACAAACAATACGTAATTAATTGTTTAATGAGAAACTAATTTTCTCTGTAAACCTTCCATTTAAAACACAATTAAAAAAAAATACTTCGGAATTCCTATGAATCAATAAGGAAAAGACAAAAAGCTCAATTAAAATATGGAAAACAAAATAGACAAGAAATTCACAGAAAATTAAGTCCAAATGACCAAGATATATATTAAGAGAGTTCACTTTCCAAGAAATAGAGAAAACACACATTAAGACAACAACGAGATGTCATTTTATATCCATCACATTGGTAAAAGTTAAAAGATATATATGGGGACAATATGCATTGACCCCCCCCCATGTCTGTCAGTTTGTCATAGTGTGGGGCTTGTGTGTTGCTGTGATGCTGGAAGCTATACCAGTGGTATTTAAATACCAGCAGGGTCACCCATGGCAAGCAGGTTTCAGCTGACCTTCCAAGCTAAGACAGACTAGGAAGAAGGATCTGGAGTCTACTTCTGAAAAGAATTTTCCAGTGAAAACCTTATGAATAGCAGCAGAGCATTGCCTGATATAGTGCTGGAAGATGAGCCCCTCAGGTTGTTGGGCACTAGACCCTCAACAAGGTGGATTGACATAGTGGCTGCAACAATGGGATCAAGCATAACAACAATAGTGAGGATGGTGCAGGACCCAGCAGTGCTTCGTTCTGTTGTGCATAGGGTCACCATGAGTCAGAATCAACTTGATGGCACCTAACAACAACAACAACATGCATAAACCAGCATGTGAAGAAAAGAAACTCTCATACATTGTTTTTAAGTATATAAATTGGTTCAGCTGCTTTGAATATGTCTTATAAAGTTGAAGATTCATGTTCTCTTTGAGTAGTAATTTTTCTGGGTATATGCCATAGAAAAATAGTGACGCTTCTTCACAAGGAAATAGACCATATTATTATTTGCAACTTTGTTTGTAATAGTGAAGAACTGAAAGAACTAATTGCCCAATAATCAGGAAATGGATTAATGGATGTTAGTTTGCTCATACAATTCTATCCAGCAGTAAAAACTAATGAACTCTACATTACATGTCTATACATGGATAAAAACCCAAAAAACCAAACCCATTGTTGTTGAGTTGATTCTAACTCATAGTGACCCTATAGGACAGAGTAGAACTGACCCATAGAGTTTCCAAGGAGAGGCTGGTGGATTCGAACTGCTGAACTTTTGGTTAGTAGCCAACCTCTTAACACTGTGCCACCAGGACTCCATACTCTAAAATTAGTTTAAAATGGATGCAAAATTATGTTTACAGTATGATATCATATCAATCAAAACACTGAAAAAAATTATATATTATTTATGGATACATGCATATGTTTTTGTTTTTGTTTTACATATGTTGTAAAAGTATAAAAATGTTATAAAATGTATAAAAATTATCTTCATAATAGTGGTTAATCCCAGAAAGGAAAGACCGAAAAGGGGAGTGGAATGGAGAAGGGGAGTGGAATGGAGCTTCGGCCCTATCTGTAACACTCTGCATTGCTTGTTTGAAAGATCAGAAACAAATGTGGCAACATGCCAATATTTGTTAAACCTGGGTCATATATTTTATTTAATTTCCAAGTACTAAAAATTAACAAGTTCCCTTAAATGAAAAAAGAAACTGTTCTCTAGAAAATGTTTGACTGAGAAGGACGGAGTAGAGAATGGAGAGTGAGTTGTGTTCCCCAGGCAGCTGGAACAGATTTTGAGGGAAAATCTGTCTGGGTAAATCCAATTAATAATAAAGTGTTGTCAGTTTGATTAATACACTATACATCCTCAATATTATTTACATCTTAAAAGAAATGACTTCATGAAATAATTAATGCTAGGAGCCACTGTGCCTCACTCTATTTTCCCCTGCCAATTTTCAAGGTTCCCTTATCCCTATGCTTTTAAAAAAAAAAATTTTTTTTTTTCCCATGGCAATTAAGATTATTTTTACCATTAAAGTGTAATGGAACTACTTTGTCCAAACTATACAGCCAGTGTATAAATTATTGATCCCAAGTGTGTATGGCACAGACCAAATATTCTGCTCTAGGTCAGTTGGTCAAATTTAAGGAGGTTATTTTATTTATTTATTTATTTTCTCCTTTAGGTGAAAGTTTACAGAACAAACTCATTTCTCATTCAAAACTTTATATACAAATTGTTTTGTGACATTGGTTGCAATCTCAGCACTCTCCCCATTTCCACCCAGGGTTTCCCATTTCCATTTGTCCAGTTTTCCTATCCCTTCCCACCTTCTCATCTTTGCTTTTGGGCAGATGTTGCCTATTTGGTCTCGTATGCTTGATTGATCTAAGAAGCACATTCCTCACGTGTGTTGTTCATTTTACAGGCCTGTCAAATCTTTGCTGAAATGTGGACTTCAGGAGTGGCTTCAGTTCTGAGTTAGAAGCATGTCTGGGCTAAGGAGGTTATTGACATAAAAACGCTATGATGAAACACAGAATCCACGCTTTTGCAGTTTTCTTCCTTTTAAAGGGGTGAGCAAACATTGCTTCCGTTTCATTCTCACCTAGTCATACACTATGCAACAAACGGAAAAGAAGCAGAAGCAAAAAAAAAGTGTCTAGAGGTCTCACATTTACTCCATCAACTGGATTTGAAGGCAATCATATACGATGAGTCCTGGTTCTCCCACTGTCCACTTGAGTAAAAGGAATAATATAATTATGAACCAACTCAACCCAGAAAGTAAAAACTCATGTCAAATAATAACTTTTAATGGCTACATCAAATTAGCCGGTTGGTTCCATATAATATCCAGAAGCAGAATCAGAATATTTATGAATACTTTACCACTAGGTCTCCCAGAAGCAAATGAAAGACAGTTTGCTACTTAATGCTAGAGGCTGAAAAGTCTTTCTGCACAGATTCCAGAACCTTGGATGCAAACTCTGACCCTAGAATCTTCATGGATTAAGGAAAATGAGTGATGCATGCCTCTCTCCAAGTTTCCTGAACTTTTTCAGATTTTCTGGGTCAGCTTTTTGGGGCAGGGCATACAGAACTACACCTGTGTGGTATAACTTCCAGAAAAACACTGAACCTTCCAAATCCCTGCCTAAAACATCACTCTCACTGTGCTGCTGATGGCTGAAATTCTCTCAGAAAGAGAAAAGGGCCTTTAAAGTCCCAACCAGAAATAAGGTTTAAAAGTAAATATTCTTGGGAGAGAGAGCCAACACCGTCATTCATATGGAAAGGCTGACAGAAGTTTATATTTGGAGGCCAGGTTTAGATGGCAGAACAAGAGCACTGGTTTCCTCAGTGAAAGTGAGGCATGGGAAGAACTGGGGATCACAGGTAGTATAAAAGCAGAGGCTACAGGCACTGAGAACAAATTTACTGTCTTTCTAATTTGGCTGAGATGACTGTTTTGGGGATGGGCCATAAAAATAGTCCCACTGTTAATAAAAAATGATTGAGTGCTTAATTTGTACCAGGTGCTTTCCAAATATTGTTCACTTCTTCCCACAGCATTTCAATGTAGCCATTCTGATCCTCATTTTAGAGAGAACAATGAAGCTCAGGGATGAAATTTACCCAGTGTTATACAGTTAGTAAATGGGGAACCTAGGATTTGATCCCAGGTCTACCTGGCTTCAAAGGCCATATTCTTTTCACCATATTACAGCTTTCATTAAATATATCCTCAAGTAAGATTACACTTTTTGCCAGAGGGCACTCAAGAATATCAGGAAGTATCTCAGAAAGATTAAGGACAAATGAAAATCTATGGTTTCAAAATATGTGCCTAAAAGGTAATATCAATAATAATGATAACAATAAAATTATAATAACCATCATTCAGGAATCACCTATTTATTATGTGAATAATATAAGCCAGCTGCTGTGATGTTACTTGATGTCACATCAGTCTCATACAACCATATGAAAGACATGGTTCTTATTTAACCAGTTGGAAACTAGAGCTTAGAGAGTGTAAGGCTTTGCCTAAGATCATACTGTATGAAAACGATGGAGAGACAATTCAGTTTCAGATTTGTCTGATTTCAAAGCCCTGCTACTTACCACCATGCTATATAGTATTGCCTCCAGCAGAACATGACATGATGGGAAGGAAACAATTGGACATGTGCTCCTTGTTGAAGAGAAGAAGATGAGATCCCCAATATCCCCAAAGCATTTGGATAAATGTGCTGCCTTCGGCCTTAAATGAGCAACCCTTACTCAGATGACTGGAAGTGAATGGAGGCACTGGAATATCAGCCACTGAATTTATAAAAACAGCTGCATGTAAAGTGAATCCCTCAAGGCTCCAGGACAAAAGCAGGTCAGACCTGGCCAATGTATTTGATGAACTGCTGACTTACACAGCTTGGATGAAGGCCAGATAGTCAGCGAAGCTGTGAAAGAGATAAAATTTTCCTAGAGAGGAAAATACAAATCCCATGGTATTATAATTATTATGTCTAACTAGGGTATTTGAGATGATACAAAGAAGTTATATAAACTGCCTGGCTAGTGCCCTCATCTGCAAAATTTATTGCAGACCATTACCACATGAGGTCTCACATGAGGGCACGCACACACACTCAACAAACACTGTTGAGTGAAATCTACAAGCACTGCCCTTAGCTAGGTCAGCGAGTGATAAATTCAAATATTTTCAGGTCCAAGATATGAACTACTTTTCTGTTTTCTCTCCAAGGTATTTAGACCTGGGATAGGAAGGAGTTATGAGCTCAATCTAAAGTGGAAACAAGGCACACTTTCTCTTTTTCACCAATTCCAAGGAAATGATAAGAGTATCCCTTTTTACCAGATAGTTTGTGGACCTAGGGAACCATGGCCACAAGTTTCTGGTGACAGACAAATTGGGAGTAATTACTCCATTTCCCTTAACATTCCCATCAGAGACAGGTCTTTGTTGGATACTCAAGAGAGTCAACTCCATTGAGAATGTAAATGAGGACTTTTATTGTTTGCAAAATCACTTATTCACAAAGAGTTTTCACATCCAAGAGCTCACTTAACCATCACAGTAATCCTGGATGTAGATAATATTTTTTCCACTTTATTGAATATGAGAGTGTGGCTCGAAACAAAATGGCCAAATGAGGATTCAAACCCAAACACACCAACTTCAGACATAAAGCCTTGTTCTGTTGTACCATGTTGCCTCCCTTATAGTTATGGGCTGTCTATCATATGGACTTCTTCCTTCCCACATTCAAACTTGGAGCTGGGAGGACAGTTGCTTTTTGACCTTGGGGAATAAAAGACACTTATTAAGGAGTAGTTGGGCATCTGTTTCTCAGAAATAAAGATTTTTTGCCTACAGAAAAATGTATACAGGGATTTTTTTGGTTGGTCATGATACATAGTAATAGTTGGCACATAGTCATGGCTTAAGAAATATTTTTTGATCATAAGAATGAGTGTGAAAAGGCTTCAGAACCTACTTTATTCAGGTTGGCAAAAACAGAAGAGACAGAGAATGAAGTAGATGAGACAGAATTTCATTTATTTAAAATATTATTATGGCAAGAATTTTGTGAGGTACTGTGTGTAAAGAGTTGAAAAACACAGTTCCTTTCCCTCAAAGAGCTCCCAAATACTCTTATGAAGGGAAGTGAAAATTTTTATGGGAGCACAGAGGAGGGATATCAGACCCAAATTAAAGGAGGCAAGCAAGACAATTTTGTAGGAAGAACAAGTAAGCAGAGACTTGAGACGACCAAAACAAGTAGAAGGTAGCCAGGTGATGTGGACCGTATACAGAGCATTTGGAATGAATAAAAAAGAGGTACAGGAAATAAACCCAGAGAGAAGAAAGAATGAAAAATTTGTAAAATATTGTCAGGAAGTTTATAATGGCTGAAACATAAACTTCAAGGAGAGAAGGGATTTGGGATGAAGCCAGGGAGATTAGCAGGAGCAGATCATGCAAAACCTTTGATCCACGTTGAAGAATCTACACTTTATCTAAGAGAGGTAGAGCCCTGGAAGGATTTCCTCAGGGGTTTGACAGCGTCATATTAAAAACGACAACCGCAACTGAAATATGAGTAATGAGCCTGTGTTTGTGGCAGGGGAGGTGATGTTGGGAGGGCAGAGATAGGGTGGTGTGATATATGAGCAGAAGCAAGGGCAAATTAAGAAGAAAAGTTCAATAATTGGCAAACTTCAATAAGACAAAAGGTGCCTTTAAGAGGCACCACTGCTCTGTCTTTATCTTAGGGGTGACTTGCTCTTCTCTTAACCACTATCCACCAGAGGCACTGAATGGCCTCACATAAGACCCTGAGAATCAAGGCATGAAGCTTTAAATGGACCCATTCTAATGCCACAATCAATGGACTCTGAGTAAATTTTAGGAGTTTCTGGGAATGGTCTCCCTCCTAAAAATAATCTGCAACCAGTAAGCAAGTGCTTATTCCTACCAGTAAACAGTATATACCTATATCCCATGTTCTATGGTGCTACAGGCTTTCTACATATGTGCAAATGAAAAAGAAAGCAAGATCTTTGTCTGATTATCTCTGCATCCTCAAACCTTAGTATAGCCCAAGCCCATAGAAATTCATTTAATAAATTCTTACTGAATCATAGCAAAGATCCCAACCCTTTGTCTTCAAGTGGATTCTGACTCATGCTGACCCTATACAGGACAGAAAAGAACTGCCCCATAGGGTTTCCAAGTTTGTAAAATGGAAGCAGACTGCCACATCATTCTCCTGTGAAGTGGCTGGTGAATTCAAACCACCAATGTTCCAGTTCAGTCGACCTTTCACAGAGGTTAAGCTGAACACTTAACCTCTGCTCCACCAGGGCTCCTTTATAGTGAAGAGAGGAATTTTTTAAAAACAAATATTCAGTAATAGAACATTTCTATAAGATTAAGGAAGTTTAATTAGCTCATGCTCCTCCAGAACCCAACCTTGAGACAAGAATTGTTTATTTGAGGATTGAAGGAAACAACAGTAGGAGAGTGGGAAAGCCAGGCAGGAAACGAAGGCTATCAGTGAAAGGTTTATACCAATAAAATAACCACCCGGGGAACTGTAGCTAATCCCACTGGGAAAACTAGAATCCAGCACATCTCAGATTTTTTCCACCATAGGAATGAGTAAGCGGTTGTATATATGTACCAATTCCTGTCTGTATTTACCTGACTGGATTCTAGGGGTGGAATAGTGAAAGTGTCAATTCCTGGCACTTCAGGCCTGCTGCATGTGTGGGAAAACCGGACTTTGGTGGTTGTAGGAAGCCCTCACAGAAGGAAATGAAAATACCAGTAGTTGAAGTTCAGACCAGAGTACACTGATGTGGTAAGAAGAAAAGAATTATGAGTGGGAAATTGATAGCGACTGCTACATTTACTTCTTGTACCATTCAGATCCTCTCAAGTCCTATTACTGATTCTTCAAGATGGTAACCAGTCTACTTTCTTAAAAAATTTTTTTACAAGAGGATTCTGTATTTCTTCGAAGTAAACAAACCTAAAATTTTCAAGAAAGCAATAAAACCTCCAAAACCGGGTCATTATCCCTGCTTCTTCTCACTTTACATTTTGTAACTATCACCAGAAACACAGTCACTTCCATTGGGTTACCTGGTGGGTGGGGCCCAATAAAGTCCCTTTGAGTGGGGTATAGTTTTACCTAAATTCCTAGAGGATGGCAGTCGTTTAGATTTCTGTTCGGACCTTGTATTTATTTATTTTTTACCTCTCTGGAATTTATTCCATGCTAGAGTGTGATGATAATGGGTTTGGTTTTTGGTTTTAGAGTCTGATGAAACCTGGGAAAATGGAGACAGAGTATGCCTTGAGATCCTTTCTCTGTGGACTCATCCTCTAAGGTTCCAGCACAAACTTACTTCCCACAGGACATCTTTCCTAGAGGAATAAAGAAGGAAACTAGGAAATTAATCCAGGTTTAATGGGTGTCTTTAACTGGAAGTTACAAGTTCTGGTTCTTACTCCCTAGGGTTCTCTCTTTGACCAGTTATACTATTCCATTCATAGGTCTGGAGCTGGTAAACAGAATTAAGAGCCTGAGCTTGTAGCATTTCTTCTTGATATTCCCCAAATGTCTAAGACCTTGGAAGCCAGTCTTCATGTCCTCTAAAGAGAACCTCAAGACACATTCACCCACCAGAACACTGCATCCTAAATGCAGGCAAGGTCAGTATTGGGATGGAATGAGTACTTTTTCTCAGCAGTACCTGAGTTTATATATGCATGTACAAGCGGAAGAATCTGGACACAGAGTTTGGCATAGGAGAGACGCAAGAGAAAATTTAAAGAAAACAGAGAAAGAGTGAGAGAGAGAGCAGAAAGATGTGACAGAAGAACAAAGATACAGCGGCAGAAAGTGAGGACTGAGAGGGAAGGAAGAAGAAAATAAAGAAAGACAATGTGAAGGGATAGACAGGAAGAGAGAAAGAGGAAGAAATAGAGGTAAGTACCAAGAGATAAAGACAGAGATACAGGGAAGCAGAGTCTGTCAGCAGGAATCTACTCTTGCCGTGGATCCTAACTTAGAAAACCAGATTTGAACAGTGCAGAATTCAAGTATTCCAAAGCCTTTCAGGTGTTTAATTTAACGGTTTCAGGAAGGCCCCCCACACTCCCGCTCACTACAAAAAAAATGCCCCAAATGCCAACATTAGACATTTTTTTCCCCTGATGATAAGTGTTTTTCCTCTCTGTTCAGTAGGACAACACTCTACCATAGTTCTGTACTGGTGGTAGGTTTCAAGAGTCCAGTTGCTGAATTAATGTATGTGCTTTCTAAGGACAAATTTCATCTATTTCTCCAAATATCTGAGTGTGTAGGAAGTGCCCAGACTTACTCCTACCTCTGAAGCCATATGAGGACACTGGAAATTGAGAAGAAAGGTGGAGTGAAGATGAATCAATGAAGGGAGGAAGATGTAGGGGGCTGGGATTAGTGTAAAAAAAAGGCAATTTTTCACATCTTGCTGAATATACCCCCTGATCCCGTTGTCATGAAAGTAGGACTTTATTACTCAAAAAGGCCACTGCCAGTTACCCTCTGGACTTTGGCTTGGAGTTCTGGTTGGCTGTGGATGGGCCGGCACTTGACTACCCCGTAAGTCATCCAGCTCTTCCCCACATGGCCTTCAGCTCCTGGGTGTCAGAATATAAGCTACTTCTGTGAGAACAAGCTTCTCTCCTGAATTGCCTGTTTAGTTTACTTCCATAGTAAAGAGGACCCTTCTGTCTGGTGCCTGCCTGAATGATTACCCTTTTGGTAGAATGATGGATTTTTTTTTCCTCAGCGTTTATATGTTTCCTATTTTGTTGCTTATGGTTTGCCATCCTGATGTTTGCCAGCGATTTCTAATCCCAATTCCACACCTTGTCCAAAATATCAAAACCCAGAGTCCAGCAAAGGAACTGATATGATTCATTTTCCCCTGAGTGTAAAATAATGTAAGTTCCTCTGCTCCTTCTCTGGATAGATTTGTATTTTGTCTTTAATTGTCACAGAAGAGGGATAAACATTTATTGGCACTAGTCTATATATAAGAAAAGGTATTATGGACTCTACTTGTGTCACCTTATTTCTTCTTTATAATAATTATAAGGGGTATAACTAAAGATCCTCAGCTTTTTGAAATTTACAAAGGTTAAGAAACCTGCTATGAGACAAAAATGCCATAATCAGATTATGATTGTGAGCGAAGACTATCTTCTGCCAAAACCTTTGGCTTTTTGCCTGTAGTCTCGCACTGCCACTGAAGAGAGAGAGTTGGGAATGCCCCACTTTTTGGGTATCACTAGGAAAAGGAAGAAGTTTGAGCCAGCGCTTTTAAAACAGTGTGTTTATTGACCAATCTCAATACATACATTAGACCAAGGATACCACTGAGGATTTCATAGGAGGTGTATACAGTTAGATTAAAAATCAGAAAATTTAAACCTGCCGTTAACTTGTCTTCTCCTGAATTTTGGATCTTTGCTAGAAGCCTTTTTGATGAGTAAAAATCCTCTCTAACACTCCGATTTTCTTATCCATAGAGAGATAGATATTCAGATTTTGTAGGAGAAAACCCATTGCCATCGAGTTGATTCCAACTCATAGTGACCCTATAGGACAGAGCAGAACTGCCCCATAGAGTTTCCAAAGAGTGCCTGGTGGATTCGAACTGCCAACCTTCTGGTTAGCAAGCATAGCACTTAACCACTACACCACCAGGGTTTCCTTTGTAGGATAAGAGGTGGTTTATAGCCTCTTTTATGATTAGTGATAAATGCTTCTACTGAAATAGTAGCCTAATTTCCCTACCTATTACATAGGAATTAGCTCTGTAAGTTATTCCTCATTTTTTTTTTTTTACCAGTTCATTTCCTGTTTTTAATTCCTTAGGTAAAAACACAGAGCTTTGGCAACACAATTAAGTAGACAAAAGGAAGAAATCTTATTTTAGCAATAGAAAGGCCAAACCCGTTGCCCTGGAGTTGATTCCGACTCATAGCGACCCTACAGGACAGAGTAGAGCTGCCCCATAGGGCTTCCCAGGAGTGGCTGGTAGAGTCCAACTGCTGCCCTTTTGGTTAGCAGCTGAGCTCTTAACCACTGTGCCACTACAAGATTGTTTGACCTTCTTTTGAATTATAAGTCAAAAAATTATTATCTAACAACAAAATCATTTTAAATGATCTATTAATCAACAACTTGATTAAGTTATTCTTCGATCTTACTGGAAGTAAAGAATTGGCAAAATAATCAGTTAGCTAGGTATTCAAATCTTTTACCTTCTCAACTTCTGAGAATTATGCCAAATATATTTTGACAATGCTCACCAAATACTATTAAGTGGACCTGTTACCTGTTAACATAGACAGACTGTTTTCAAGGACCCAACATTAGACAAAAGTGGCAAAAACAACCCCATACAATTGGAAATAATGCATTTGAAGTTTTTTATGGACAGTTGTGAACAAAGGAAGTTTTGAACAAAATTTAAGGGATCTAGGATGTCTCATAGGGCCTTAAAAAGTCAATAAATTATTAAGAGAATTATCATTGGTTGGTAATTTTATGTATTGGTGAATCACTGTTGAGATTATACTTATGAATTTCATAGAAATAAAAGAACATATCAATATCTTAGAGAGCAAAATTTACCCTATTTGAAAGATATTCTGTTTTTTTTTAATAATTTTTATTGAGCTTTAAGTGAACGTTTACAAATCAAGTCAGTCTGTCACATATAAGCTTATATACACCTTACTCCATACTCCCACTTACTCTCCCCCTAATGAGTCAGCCCTTCCAGTCTCTCCTTTCCTGACAATTTTGCCAGTTTCTAACCCTCTCTACCCTCCTATCTCCCCTCCAGATAGGAGATGCCAACACAGTCTCAAGTGTCCACCTGATACAAGTAGCTCAATCTTCATCAGCATCTCTCTCCAACCCATTGTCCAGTCCCTTCCATGTCTGATGAGTTGTCTTCGGGAATGGTTCCTGTCCTGGGCCAACAGAAGGTTTGGGGACCATGACCACCGGGATTCCTCTAGTCTCAGTCAGACCATTAAGTCTGGTCTTTTTATGAGAATTTGGGGTCTGTATCCCACTGATCTCCTGCTCCCTCAGGGATTCTCTGTTGTGCTCCCTGTCAGAGCAGTCATCGGTTGTGGCCAGGCACCATCTAGTTCTTCTGGTCTCAGGATGATGTAAGTCTCTGGTTCATGTGGCCCTTTCTGTCTCTTGGGCTCATAGTTATCGTATGACCTTGGTGTTCTTCATTCTCCTTTGATCCAGGTGGGTTGAGACCAATTGATGCATCTTAGATGGCCGCTTGTTAGCATTTAAGACCCCAGATGCCACATTTCAAAGTGGGATGCAGAATGTTTTCATAATAGAATTATTTTGCCAATTGACTTAGAAGTCCCCTTAAGCCATAGTCCCCAAACCGCTGCCCTTGCTCCGCTGACCTTTGAAGCGTTCAGTTTATCCCAGAAACTTCTTTGTTTTTGGTCCAGTCCAGTTGAGCTGACCTTCCCTGTATTGAGTATTGTCCTTCCCTTCACCTAAAGCAGTTCTTATCTATTAACTAATCAGTAAAAAACCCTCTCCCACTCTCCGTCCCTCCCCGCCTTGTAACCACAAAAGTATGTGTTCTTCTCAGTTTATACTATTTCTCAAGATCTTATAGTAGTGGTCTTATACAATATTTGTCCTTTTGCCTCTAATTTCACTCAGCATAATGCCTTCCAGGTTCCTCCATGTTATGAAATGTTTCACAGATTCGTCACTGTTCTTTATCGATGTGTAGTATTCCATTGTGTAAATATACCACAATTTATTTAACCATTCATCCATTGATGGACACCTTGGTTGCTTCCAGCTTTTTGCTATTGTAAACAGAGCTGCAATAAACATGGGTGTGCATATATCTGTTTGTGTGAAGGCTCTTATTTCTCTAGGGTATATTCCGAGGAGTGGGATTTCTGGGTTGTATGGTAGTTCTATTTCTAACTTTTTAAGAAAATGCCAGATAGACTTCCAAAGTGGTTGTACCATTTTAAATTCCCACCAGCAGTGTATAAGAGTTCCAATCTCTCCGCAGCCTCTCCAACATTTATTATTTTGTGTTTTTTGGAGTAATGCCAGCCTAGATGGAATCTCATTGTAGTTTTAATTTGCATTTCTCTAATGGCTAATGATCAAGAGCATTTTCTCATGTATCTGTTGGCTGCCTGAATATCTTCTTTAGTGACGTGTGTGTTCATATCCTTTGCCCACTTCTTGATTGGGTTGTTTGTCTTTTTGTGGTTAAATTTTGACAGAATCATGTAGATTTTAGAGATCAGGCACTGGTCTGAGATGTCATAGCTGAAAATTCTTTCCCAATCTGTAGGTGGTCTTTTTACTCTTTTGGAGAAGTCTTTAGATGAGCATAGGTGTTTGATTTTTAGGAGCTCCCAGTTATCGGGTTCCTCTTCATCATTTTTGGTAATGTTTTGTATTCTGTTTATGCCTTGTATTAGGGCTGCTAAAATTGTCCCTATTTTTTCTTCCACGATTTTTATAGTTTTAGTCTTTATGTTTAGGTCTTTGATCCATTTGGAGTTAGTTTTTGTGCTTGGTGTGAGGTATGGGTCCTGTTTCATTTTTTTGCAAATGGATATCCAGTTATGCCAGCACCATTTGTTAAAAAGATTATCTTTTCCCCAATTAACTGGCACTGGGCCTTTGTCAAATATCAGCTGCTCATATGTGGATGGATTTATATCTGGGTTCTCAATTCTGTTCCATTGGTCTATGTGTCTGTTGTTGTACCAGTAACAGGCTGTTTTGACTACTGTGGCTGTATAATAGGTTCTAAAATCAGGTGGAGTGAGGCCTCCCACTTTCTTCTTCTTTTTCAGTAATGCTTTACTTATCCAGGGCTTCTTTCCCTTCCATATGAAGTTGGTGATTCGTTTCTCCATCACTTTAAAACGTGTCATTGGAATTTGGATCAGAAGTGCATTGTATGTATAGATGGCTTTTAGTAGAATAGACATTTCTACTATGTTAAGTCTTCCTATCCATGAGTAAGGTATGTCTTTCCACTTATGTAGGTCCTTTTTAGTTTCTTGCAGTAGTACTTTGTAGTTTTCTTTGCATAGGTCTTTTACATCTTTGGTAAGATTTATTCCTAAGTATTTTATCATCTTGGGGGCTACTGTGAATGGTATTGATTTGGTGATTTCCTCTACGGTGTTCTTTTTGTTGATGTAGAGGAATCCAAGTGATTTTTGTATGTTTATCTTATAACCTGAGACTCTGCCAAACTCTTCTATTAGTTTCAGTAGTTTTCTGAAGGATTCCTTAGGGTTTTCTGTGTTTAAGATCATATCATCTGCAAATAGAGATAATTTTACTTCCTCCTTGCCAATCCGGATGCCCTTTATTTCTTTGTCTAGCCCAATTGCTCTGGCTAGGACCTCTAGCACAATGTTGAATAAGAGCAGTGATAAAGGGCATCCTTGTATGGTTCCCGTTCTCAAGGGAAATGCTTTCAGGCTCTCTCCATTTAGAGTGATGTTGGCTGTTGGCTTTGTATAGATGCCCTTTATTATGTTGAGGAATTTTCCTTCAATTCCTATTTTGCTGAGAGTTTTTATCATAAATGGGTATTGGACTTTGTCAAATGCCTTTTCTGCATCAATTGATAAGATCATGTGGTTTTTGTCTTTTGTTTTATTTATATGATGGATTACATTAATGGTTTTTCTAATATTAAACCAGCCTTGCGTACCTGGTATAAATCCCACTTGGTCGTGGTGGATTACTTTTTTGATATGTTGTTCAATTCTATTGGCTAGAATTTTGTTGAGGATTTTTGCATCTATGTTCATGAGGCATATAGGTCTGTAATTTTCCGTTTTTGTGATGTGTTTACCTGGCTTTGGTATCAGGGATATGGTGGCTTCATAGAATGAGTTAGGTAGTATTCCGTTATTCCCTATGCTTTGAAATACCTTTAATAGTAGTGGTGTTAACTCTTCTCTGAAAGTTTGGTAGAACTCTCCAGTAAAGCCATCCGGGCCAGGGCTTTTTTTTGTTGGGAGTTTTTTGATTACGTTTTCAATCTCTTTTTTTGTTATGGGTCTATTTAGTTGTTCTACTTCTGATTGTGTTAGTTTAGGTAGGTAGTGTTTTTCTAGGAATTCATCCCTTTGTTTTAGGTTTGCAAATTTGTTAAAGTACAATTTTTCATAATAATCTGATATGATTCTTTTAATTTCAGTTGGGTCTGTTGTGATGTGGCCCATCTCGTTTCTTATTCGGGTTATTGTTTTCCTTTCCTGTGTTTCTTTAGTCAGTCTGGCCAATGGTTTATCAATTTTGTTAATTTTTTCAAAGAACTAGCTTTTGACTTTGTTAATTCTTTCAATTGTTTTTCCGTTCTCTAATTCATTTAGTTCAGCTCTAATTTTTATTATTTGATTTCTTCTGGTGCCTGATGGATTCTTTTGTTGCTCACTTTCTATTTCTTCAAGTTGTAGGGAGAGTTCTCTGATTTGGCTCTCCCTTTGTATGTGTGAATTTATCGATATAAATTGACCTCTGAGCACTACTTTTGCTATGTCCCAGAGGTTTTGACAGGAAGTGTTTTCATTATCGTTGCATTCTACGAATTTCTTTATTCCATCCTTAATGTCTTCTACGACCCAGTCTTTTTTCAGCAGGGTATTTTTCAGTTTCCAAGTATTCGATTTCTTTTCCCTAATTTTTCTGTTATTGATCTCCACTTTTATGGCCTCATGGTCTAAGAAGATGCTTTGTAATATTTCGATGTTTGGATTCTCAAAGGTTTGTTTTATGACCTAATATGTGATCTATTCTAGAGAATGTTCCATGTGTGCTAGAAAATAAAGTATACTTTGCAGCAGTTGGGTGGAGTGTTCTGTATAAGTCTATGAGGTCAAGTTGGTTGATTGTAGCAATTAGGTCTTCCGTGTCTCTGTTGAGCTTCTTACTCAAGGTTCTGTCCTTCGAAAGTGGTGTGTTGAAGTCTCCTACTATAATTGTGGAGGTGTCTATCTCACTTTTCAGTTCTGTTAAAGTTTGTTTTATGTATCTTGCAGCCCTGTCATTGGGTGCATCAATATTGAGCATGGTTATATCTTCCTGGTCAATTGTCCCTTTAATCATTATGCAGTGTCCTTCTTTATCCTTTGTGGTGGATTTAACTTTAAAGTCTATTTTGTCAGCAATTAATATTGCTACTCCTGCTCTTTTTTGCTTGTTGTTTGCTTGAAATATTTTTTCCATCCTTTGAATTTTAGTTTGTTTGTGTCTCAAAGTCTAAGATGTGTCTCTTGTAGGCAGCATATAGATGGATCATGTTTCTTTATCCAGTCTGAGAAGGCAGAATTGGTGAGATTGAAAATAAAGAACTTGGCACCAATATATTTGAATAAAAATCAGATAAAAGAACTTAAAAAAATGAAGAATGATGTGGGACTTTATCAATAGAAATAACCTATGAGTGATCGGAGTACCAGAACAGGGAGGGATAACAGGAAATACAGACAGAATTGTTGAAGATTTGTTGACAGAAAACTTCCCTGGTATTGTGAAAGATGAGAAGATATCAATCCAAGATGCTCATTGAATTCCACATAAGGTAAATGTTAAAAGAAAGTCACCAGGACACATTATAATCAAACTTGCCAAAACCAATGATAAATTGAGAATTTTAAGAGCAGCTAGGAATAAATGAAAAGTCACCTACAGAGGGCAGTCAATAAGAATAAGCTCAATTACTTGGCAGAAACCATGCAGGCAAGAAGGCAATGCGATGGCTTATATAAAGAATTGAAGGAAAAAAAATTGCCAGCCAAGAATCATATACCCAGCAAAACTGTCCCTCAAATATGAAGGTGAAAGTAGGACACTTCCAGATAACAGAAGTTTAGGGAATTCATAAAAATCAAACCAAACCTACAAGAAATACTATAGGGAGTTCTTTGGTTAGAAAATCAATAACATCAGGTATCAACCCAAGACTAGAACAGGGGACAGAGCAGTCAGATGTTAACCCAGACACAGAAATCACAAAAATAAATCAAGATAAAAAAAGCTCAAAACAGGGAAACATCAATGTCATTATGTAAAAGAAGACAACATTAAAATAATAAAGATGGAATAAGAAATGTAGTCATAGATCTTTCATATGGAGAGGAAGAAAAGGCAATATAAAGAAATAAAAGCTAGGTTCAAACTTAGAAAAATAGAGGTAAATATTAAGGTAACCACAAATGAGCTTAACTACCCTACTCATCAAAATAAAATACAAGAAAAAAGTAGAGACTCAGCAGAAACAAAATCAAGAACAAAAAGAGGAAAAGACAATAGATAAGGATAAACTACTCAGCATAAAAAATTAAGTGGGAAAAAGAAACTGTCAACAACACACAAAAAAAGACATCAAAATGACAACACGAAACTCATACCCATCCATAATTACTCTGAATGTTAATGGACTAAATGCACCGATAAACAGACAAAGTTGCAGAAAGCATAAAAAAAAAAAACACACAAAACACCCATATGCTGCCTAAAAGAGACACACCTAGACTTAGAGACACAAGCAAACTAAAACTCAAAGGATGGAAAAAAATATATCAAGCAAACAACAATCAAAAAAGAGTAAGAGTGGCAATATCAATTTCTGACAAGACAGACTTTAAAGTTAAATCCACCACAAAGGATAAAGAAGGACACTATATAATGATTAAAGGGGCAATATACCAGGAGGGTGTAACCATATTAAAATATTTATGCACTCAATGACAGGAACGCAAGATACATAAAACAAACTCTAACAGCTTTGAGAAGTGAGATAGACAGCTCCACAACTATACTAGGAGACTTCAACACACCACTTTCGGTGAAGGACAGTACATCCAGAAAGAAGCTCAATAAAGACATGGAAGATCTAAATGCCACTCTCAATGAAATCGACCTTATAGACATACACAGAATACTCTACCCAGCAACAGCCAAGTATACTTTCTTTTCTAGTGCACATAGAACATTCTCTAGAATAGACCATATATTAGGTCATAAAGCAAGGGTTAGCAGAATCCCAATCATCTGAATATTACAAAGCATTTTCTGTGACCACAAGGCCATTGAAGTAGAAATCAATAACAGAAAAAGCAGGGAAAAGAAATCAAACACTTGGAAACTGAACAGTACCCTGCTCAAAAAAGACTGGGTTATAGAAGACATTAAGGATGGAATAAAGAAATTCAGAGAATCCAATGAGAATGAGAAACTGCCTAACAGAACCTTTGAGACACAGCAAAAGCAGTGCTCAGAGGTCAATTTGTATCAATAAATGCATGCATACAAAAAGAAAAAAAGGCCCAAATCAAAGAATTATCCCTACAACTTGAACAAATAGAAAGCGAGCAACAAAAGAAACCCTCAGCCACCAGAAGAAAACAAATAATAAAAATTAGAGCAGACCTAAATAAAACAGAAACCAGAAAAAGAATTGAAAGAATTAACAAGACCAAAAGCTGGTTCTTTGAAAAAAATCAACAAAATTGATAAACCATTGCCCAAACTGACAAAAGAAAAACAGGAGAGGAAGAAAATAACCTGAATAAAAAATGATACCGGGGATATTTAACAGGCCTATCTGAAATTAAATGAATCACATCAGATTACTATGAAAAATTGTACTCTAACAAATTTGAAAACCTAAAAGAAATGGATGAATTCCTAGAAACACACTAACTACTTAAACTAACACAGAGGTAGAACAACTAAGTACACCTATAACAAAAGAAGAGATTGAAAAAATAATAATAATAAATCTCTCAACAAAAACAACAAAAGCCCTGGCCCGGACGTCTTCTCTGCAGAGTTCTACCAAACTTTCAGAGAAGAATTTACACCACTACTACTACTACTAAAGGTATTTCAGGACGTAGAAAAGGACGGAATACTTCCAAACTCATCCTATGAAGCCAGCATATCCCTGACACCAAAAACAGGTAAAGACACCACAAAAAAAGAAAATTGCAGACACATTGGTATCCCTTATGAACTTAGATGCAAAAATCTTCAACAAAATTCTAGCCAATAGAATTGAGCAACATATCAAAAAACTAATTCACCATGACCAAGTGAAATTTATACCAGGTATGCAGCGATGGTTCAACATGAGAAAAACAATAAATGTAATCCATCACATAAACAAAATAAAAGTACCACATGATTTTTATCAATTGATGCAGAAAAGGCATTTGACAAAGTTCAACACACATTCATAATAAAAACTCTCAGCAAAATAGGACTAGAAGGAAAATTCCTCAACATAATAAAGGGCGTTTATACAAAGCCAACAGCCAACCTCATCCTAAACAGAGAGAGTCTGAAAGCATTCCCTTTGAGACTGGGAACCAGACAAGGATGCCCTTTATCACCACTCTTATTCAACATTGTGCTGGACGTCCTAGCCATAGCAATTAGGCTAAATAAAGAAATAAAGGGCATCCAGATTGGTAAGGAAGAAGTAAAAATATCCCTCCTTGCAGATGACCTGATCTTATACCCAGAAAACCCTAAAGAATCCTGAAGAAAACTACTGAAACTAAGAGAAGAGCTCAGCAAAGTATCAGGATACAAGATAAACATACGAAAATCAGTTGGATTCTTCTACACCAACAAAAAGAACATTGAAGAGGAAACAACCAAATCAAAACCATTTGTGGTAGCCCCCAAGAAGATAAAATATTTAGGAATAAATCTTACCAGAGATGTAAAAGACCTACAGATAGAAAACTACAAGACACTACTGCAAGAAACCAAAGAGACCTACACAAATGGAAAAACTTACCTTGCTCATGGATAGAAAGACTGTGTAAAAATGTCTAACCTACCAAAAAAGATCTATAGATACAATGCAATTCCAATCCAAATTCCAATGACATTTTTTAATGAGATGGAGAAACAAATCACCAAATGCATAAGAAAGGGAAAGAGGCCCTAGATAAGTAAAGCATTACTGAAAAAGAAGAACAAATTGGGAGGCCTCACTCTACCTGATTTTAAAACCTATTATACCACCATAGTAGTCAAAACAGCCTGGTACTGGTGCTAAAACAGATACATAGACAAATGGAACAGAATTGAGAATCCAGACATAAACCCATCCACATTCGAGCAGCTGATATTTGGCAAAAGCCCAGTCAGTTAAATGTGGAAAAGACAGTCTCTTTAACAAATGGTGCTGCATTAACTGGATATCCATCTGCAAAAAAATGAAACAAGACCCATACCTCACTCCATGCACAAAAACTAACTCAAAATGGATTGAAGACCTAAATATAAAATCTAAAACAATAAAGATCGTAGAAGAAAAAATAGGAACAATGCTAGGACCCCTAATACATGGCATAAACAGTAACAAAACATTACCACCAATGCAGAAGAGAAACTAGATAACTGAGAGCTCCTAAAAATCAAACACCTATGCTCATCCAAAAACTTTGCCAAAAGAGTAAAAAGATTATTTACAGACTGGGAAAAAGTTTTTAGCAATGGCATTTCAGATCAGTGCCTAATCTCTAAACTCTACAGGATACTGCAAATACTCAACTACAAAAAGACAAAGAACCCAATTAAAAAATGTGCAAAGGATATGAACAGACACTTCACTAAAGAAGACATGCAGGTAGCTAACAGATACATAAGGAAATGCTCACGATTATTAGCCATTAGAGAAATGCAAATGAAAACTACTATGGGATTCTATCTCATGCCAACAAGGCTGGCATTAATCCAAAAAACATAAAATAATAAATGTTGGAGAGGTTGTGGAGAGATTGGAACACTTATACACTGCTGGTGGGAATGTAAAATGGTACAACCACTTTGGAAATTGATTTGGCACTGCCTTAAAAAGCTAGAAATAGAGCTACCATACGATCCAGCAATCCCACTCTTTGGAATATACCCTAGAGAAATAAGAGCCTTTACACGAACAGATATATGCACACCCATGTTCATTACAGCACTGTTTACAATAGCAAAAAGATGAAAGCAACCAAGGCGCCCATCAACAGATGAATGGATAAAGAAATTATGGTATATTCACACAATGGGATATTATGCATTGATAAAGAATAATGATGAATTCGTGAAACATTTCATAACATGGAGGAGTCAGGAAGGCATCATGCTGAGTGAAATTAGACAGTTGCAAAAGGACAAATATTGTCTAAGACCACTATTATAAGAACTCAAGAAATATTTTAAACAGAGAATATTCTTTGGTGGTTACGAGAAAGGGGATGGAGGGAAGAAGGGAGGGAAAGGGGTTTTCACTAATTAGATAGTAGATAAGAACTATTTTAGGTGAAAGGAAAGACAACACACAATACAGGAGAGGTCAGCACATTGGGACTAAAAGTTTCCTGAATAAACTGAACTCTTCGAAGGCCATCGTAGCAGGGACGGGGGTTTGGGGACCATGGTTTCAGGGGACATCTAAGTCAATTGGCATAATAAAATCTATTAAGAAAACATTCTGCATCCCACTTCGGAGAGTGGCGTCCGGGGTCTTAAATTCTAGCAAGCGCCCATATAAGATGCATCAATTGGTCTCAACCCACCTGGACAGAAGGAAAATGAAGAACACCAAAGACACAAGGTAATTATGAGCCCAAGAGGCAGAAAGGGTCACATAAAGCATAGACTCCCTTAGCCTGAGACCAGAAGAACTAGATGGTGCCCAGCTGCAACTGATGACTGTCCTGACAGGGAACACAACAGAGAACCCCTGAGGGAGCAGGAGAGCAGTGGGATGCAGACCCCAAATTCTCATAAAAAGACCAGACTTAATGGTCAGACTGAGATTAGAATGACCACAGAGGTCATGGTCCCCAGACCTTCTGTTAGTCCACGACAGGACCCATTCCCAAAGCCAACTCTTCAGACAGGAATTGGAATGCACTACGTGATAGACAATGATACTGGTGGAGAATCAGCTTCTTGGATCAAGTAGACACATGAGATTATGTCGGTATCGCCTGTCTGAAGGGAAGATGAGAGGATAGAGGGGGTCAGAAGCTGGTTGAATGGACACAAAAAGAGAGAGTGGAAGGAAGGAGTGTGCTGTCTCATTAGAGGAACAGCAATTTTGTATGACAGTCTGACTTGATTTGTCAACTTTCACTTAAAGCACAATAAAAATTTTAAAAATAAGTGAATTAAAAACCAATAGAGGAGAAAAAGACAAATTCACAATTACAGCTGAATCATTCCAGAAGCCTCTTTCCATAATCGATATAGTAGGTGGACAGAAAATCAATAAAGATATAGAAGATTTGAACAATCCTATGAACTGATCAATGTTTCGTTATATTAAGTATTAGGTCACCATGAGTTGAAATTGACTGGATGACAGCTAACAGCAACAACAAATGAATCAATTTAATTGATATTTACAGGATATTCTTAACCCCTCCCCCCAGAAAAAACCTGATTATATAGTTTTTAATATTAACCAAGACAGAGTGTATTTTGGGCCATTAAAAAAGTCTCAGTAAATTTAAAAGTATTCCAGTCATACTGTGATCATTAAGCTTGTGTGTCAAATTGGCTGGGCCATGATTCTCAGTGTTTTGGCAGTTATGATGTAGTTTGGCAGTCATGTGATGATGGTATAACTTCCATGATGAGATTTGATATAATGTGATCACCTCCATGATGGGATCAGCTGTGTGTGTTTAATCAGTTGAAAGGGAGTTTCCTTGGGGGTTTGACCTGCACGGAATATAAGTGAATTTTCTGGCAAGGCTCAGAGATATTGCTAGCTCTGGATCCTGCAGCTGACTCCTGTTCTTCTGACCTCTGCTTCTTGGGACTTGAGCTAGCAGCTTACCAGCCATCTTGCCTGCTGATCTTGGAACTTAGTGATCTTCACACCTGTGAAGAAGAGCCCTGCTGTCTGACCTACTAATCCTGGGTTTGCCAGGCTCTATTTTTTTATCAGGAGAGGCTTCTAACCTGACCCATGGACTTGCTAAGTTTCAGCCTCTACAATTGCCGGAGCCATTTTTTAAATAAAAATCTCTCTATATAAACATCTATACTCTTTACTCATTTTGCTTCTCTAGAGAACCCAGCCTAAGACAGTTTATTTAAAATACTACTAATAATGATCCAGCAATTCCACTGCTAAGTATATGCCCTAGGGATTTAATAGAAATGACATGAACAGACATATGCACACCTATGTTCACTGAAGCACTAATTAATAACAGCAAAAAGATAGAAACAATCCAAGTGCCCATCAATGAATGAATGGATGAGTAAAATGTGCATACATACATATAGTGCAATACTACTCTGTGATGAAGTAAAATGAGTTACTGAAACATCTTACAATATGGACAAATCTGGAAGACTTTATGTTGAACAAAATAAGTCAATCACAAAAAAGCAAATCCTACATATTTTTTGTATATTCTTACTTTTATGAAATGACATGAATAGGTAATTATACGGAAACTAATGTTCATTTGTTCATTAGTGGTTACAGGGGTGAGGGGGGAGAAAGGGAGAAGTACATTCTAGGTAATAGTCACTTTTTGTTTATATAAATGGGAAATATGGGTGAAGCTTATACAGCATGACTGATGTAACTGATGTCAATAAGCTGTACATACAGAAAAGGGATGAATGGGCCAATGCTAGGTTGTGTATGGTTTGCAACAACAACAACAAAATCTAAAATACACTTATTGGTCCCATCACATTCAGAGCAAAGAAGAATGAAGAAAACAAAAGACGCAAGGAAAATATTACTCCAAAGGTATAATGGACCATGTGAACCAGAGCCTCCACCAGCCTGAGCCCAGTACTAGGTGATGCCCTGCCACTATCACCAGCTGCCTTCCTTATTCATTGTCCAGCTTTTGCATGCATATGAGGCGATTGAAAACACCATGATCTGGGTGAGGCTCACCTTAGTCCTCGCGGTGACATCTTTGGTTTTTAACACTTTCAAGAGGTCTTTTGCAGCAGATGTGTCCAACTCAATACGTCATTTGATTTCTTGACTGCTGCTTCTACTGGTATTGATTGTAGATCCAAGTAAAACGAAATCTTTGGTAACTTCAATATTTTCTTCATTTATCATGATGTTGCTTATTAGTCGAGCTGTGAGGATTTTTGTTTTATTTATGTTGAGGTGTAATCCATACTGAAGGCTGTAGTCTGATCTACAAGTACTTCAAGTTCTCTTCACTTTCAGCAAGCAAGGTTGTGTCATCTGCATAACCCAAGTTGTTAATGAGCCTTCCACCAATGCTGATGTCCCATTCTTCATATAGTCCAGCTTCTCAGATTCTTTACTCAGCACGCAGATTGAATAAGTAAGTTGAAAGGATACAACCCCGACACACATCTTTCCTGACTTTAAACCAGGCAGTATCCCCTTGTTCTGTTTGAAGGACTACCTCTTGGTCTCTGTACAGATTCCTCATGAGCACAATTAAGTGTTCTGGAACTCCCATTCTTCACAATATTATCCATAATTTTTTATGACCCACACAGTGGAATGTCTTTGCATAGTCAATAAAACACAGGTAAACATCTTTCTGGTATTCTCTGCTTTCAGCTGAGATCCTTCTGACATCAGCAATGATATCCCTCACTCCATGATTTTTTCTGAACCTGGCTTGAATTTTGGGCAGCTCCTTGTCAGTGTACTGCTGCAGCTGCTTTTGAATGATCTTCAGCAAACTTTTACTTGTGTGCGATATTAATGCTATCGTTGGATGATTTCTGTATTCAGTTGGATCACCATTCTGTGGGGTAGGCATAAATATGGATCTCTTCCTGTACGTTGTCCAGGTAGCTATCTTCCAAATTTCTTGGCATAGATCAGTGAGCACTTCCAGTGCTACATCTGTTTGTTGAAACATCTCAACTGGTATTCCATGAATTGCTAGATCCTTGTTTTTTGCCAGTGCCTTCTGTGCAGCTCAGACCTCTTCTTTCATTACCATCAGTTCCTAATCATGTGTTACCTCCTCAAATGGCTGAACATGGAAGAATTATTTTTGATATGATGACTCTGCGTATTCCTTACATCTTCTTTCAATGCTTTCTGCACCATTTAACATTTTCCCTGGAGAATCTTTCAATATTGCAACTTGAGGCTTGAATGTTTTCTTAGGTTCTTTCAGCTGGAGAATGACGAGCATATTCTTCCCTTTTGTTTTTTAACTCCTGATCTTTGCATATGTCATTATAATACTTTACTTTGTCTTCTGGAGTCACCCTTTGAAATTTTCTGTTCAACTCTGTTACTTTATCATTTCTTCCTCTCTCTTTAGCCACTTGAGTTTCAGGAGCAAGTTTCAGAGTCTCTTCTGACATTCATTTTGGTCTTTCATTCCTACCCTTTCTTTTGAATTACCCCTTGCTTTCTTCATGTATGATGTCCTTGATGTCATTTCACAACTTGTCTGGTCTTCAGCCATTAGTGTTCAAGGCATCAAATCTATTCTTGAGATGGGTTCTAAATTCAGGTGGGATATACTCAGTGTGGTACTTTGGCTCTCATGGACTTGTTCTAATTTTCTTCAGCTTCAACTTCAACTTGAATATGAGCAATTGATTGTCCACAGTCAGCTCTGGCCTTCTTGTGACTGGTGATATTTAGCTTTTCCATCATGCTTTTCCACAGACATACTTGATTTGATTCCTGCGTATTTCAACTGGCAAGGTCCACGTGCATAGTCACCATTTATGTTGTTGAAAAAAGGTATTTGCAATGAAGAAGTCATTCATCTTGCAAAATTCCATCATGTATTCTCAGGGGTAATTTCTGTCACCAAGGCCATATTTTCCAACTACCGATCCTTCCTCATTGTTACCAACTTTCCCATTCCAATCGCCAGTAATTATCAATGCATCCAGATTGCATATTTGATCAAGTTCAGACTCCAGAAGTTGGTAAAAAAAAAAAACTTCTATTTCTTCACCTTTGGCCTTGGTGGTTGGTGCGTAAATTTGAGTAATGGCTGTATTAACTGTCAGTTTGTATTACTGTGAGGGCTTTCTTATTGCTGTGATGATGGAAGCTATGCCATTGGTATTCAAATAGCAGCAGGGTCACTCATGGTGGATAGGTTTCAGCCGAGCTTCCAGACTAGGACAGACTAGGAAGAAGGACCTGACAGTCTACTTCTGAAAATAATTAGGCAGTGAAAACCTTACGAATAGCAGTGAAACTTTGTCTGATATAGTGCCAGAAGATGAGCCCCTCAGGTTGGAAGGCACTCAAAAGACGACCGGGGAAGAGCTGCCTCCTCAGACTAGAGTTGTCATTAATGACATGGATAGAGTCAAGCTTTCAGGGTTTTCATTTGCTGATGTGGCATGACTCAAAACAAGAAGAAACAGCCGCAAACATCCATTAATAATCAGAATGAAGAATGTAAGAAGCATAAATCTAGGAAAATTGGAACTCATTAAAAATGAAATGGAATGCTTAAGCTAGGCATTAGTGAGCTGAAATGGACTGGCAATGGCAATTTTGAACTGAACAGTCATATGGTCTCCTAAGCCCCGAAGAACAACTTGAAGAGGAATGGCATTGCATTCATCGCCAAAAAGAATACTTCCATACCTGAAAGCATTGGAATAGGTCACATATGGTACCAGGGTGTAGTGTGGGAGTGAGTGAAGTGGGGCATTATTGGCTTTATTATTAACCTTTAGCATAATTTGATTTTTTTTGCCACATCCATGTGTTAAATTAAACAGCAAATAAAAATCTTTTAAAATAAAATATAATAAAAAAAGGACATTTAAAGATCTATCCTGAAAGACAATGCTTTCCGTGATAGGCTAATATCTATATGACTACAAGGAAGAGCAGCCAAAGATTAGACAGGCCTATAAAACAAACCAGAACACACATGGGGAAGTTATTCCTTAGTTCAATCAAATATAGGAGAGCAAATGGGAAACACCTGCCCAAAAGCCAAGTCAAGAAGGCAGGAAGGTACAGGAAACCTGTACGAATGGACATGGGAAACCCAGGGCTAAAGGAAAAGGGGGAGAGTGCTGACACATTGCAACCAATGTCATAAAATGGTCTGTGTATAAGAGTTTGAATGAGAAACTAATTTGTCCTGTAAACTTTCACCTAAAACACAACAAAATTTTAAAAAGGGGGAATTCGTACCACCAAGAAAGCAAGACCGGGAGTGGAGCATGTCCTTTTGACACAGGGTTGCTGTGCTGAGAAGCTCCTAGACCAGTGGAAGATTGAGGACAAGGACCTTCCTCCAGAATTGACAAAGACAGAAGGACTTCCCCTGGGGTTGGCACTATTAATTTGGACTTCTAGCCTCCTAAACAGTGAGAGAATAAATTTCTCTTTTGAAAGCCATCTGCTTGTGGTATGTCTGTTATAGCAGCATCACATAACTAAGACACTTACTATGTGTTCTGACCACTATGAAACTAAGTTAGAAATCAATAAGAGAAGGATTTATGGAAAATAAACTAAATAATTTACAACAGCATAAAAAAAAATTAACTAGCTTCCAAGTCAAAGAAGAAATTAAAAGAAAAATTAGAAATTATTTTAAGCAACATTGAGGAAATCAGAAAATGTTTGTCGATCAAAAGCAGCCAGACACAAGAGTACAGACTGACTTAAATGTAAAAGCCAAAACAACAAAACTTCTAGAAGAAAAGAAAAAAGAACATCTTTGTGATGTTGGAGAAGGAAAGATTTCTTAGGGAGAACACAGAAAACTAGATACTAAAGAAAAAATGATCAATTAGAATTCATCAAAATCAAAAAGTATGACTATCAAAAGACACTTTCAAGAAGATAAGTAGGCAACCCACAGAAAATATTACACACACACACACACACAAATATAAAACTAAGGAGTTGTATCAAGAATATATAAAGATCTTCTGCAGCTCAATAATAAGAAAGGTAAACAACTCAAATACGAAAGACTTGAACAAACATTTTGCAAGGGAAAATAGATTCAATAAGCACATGAATAAGTGCCCAGCCCCCTTCGTCAACATAGAAATGCAAAGTGCAGTAAAACCAAAATAAGGTCTGATTGCAAACCCAGTATAAAGGCAAAAATGAAAAAAACAAAAATTGACAAGACCTAATGTTGGTGCAAAGGAGGAATTCTTGAAATGATGTGGGGCTCAGAGGCAAGAAACTCGGGGTACATCCTCCAACTTGGCTTATTATGGGCTCCTTTAATCACATTTTCCCTGGTGTAAACTGAGAGGGCAAAAAGTTTGGTGAATCATTAAGTTCCTAGTACATATTTTGTGGTTATTATCATTATTCCCCAAGGGTTAACTTGCCTATTGCCTGCTATCAACAAACAGTTCTTCCCACAAGGGAAGCCAAGGGAAAATTTAGTCATTATTTGTTGTTTTTCTCTAATTTGGAGGTTTGGGGTCTTTTCCTCTGGGGTTCTCTCCATGCTTTTAAAGTTAGATCCCATACCCACTGCTCAGGAGCTGTGAACAAAAGTGTCTGAATAGATCAACCTTGTTTGGCTGTGATCAGATAACTCTTCTCAATGTATCTTTGAGACTCTTAGAGGCTCCACCAGTTTTCCTGGATTCTAGATCTTCTTGAGAGAAAAAAACACAGATATAACGTTTGCCAATTTAACGTTTTTCACTTTGTACAGTGCAGTGAAAGCAATTACTGACAGGATTTTTAATGTAGAGGACTGAAGACCTAGGGATTTTAAAGGTCATGTCAGTCAGTTGAGAGAATTTGTAGAAAAAGGAATCTTTACTTAACCCCAAACGACTGATGACTCGTACAGCGAGGTACCTCTCAGCCAGCAGAGAAGGACCCTGAGATTGGTTAGGAGCCCTTACATATTATGCTAGTTCTTTTTTTAGTAACTAGAACCATCATATCCTTATTTCTTATTATTTTGTAAAGGTTCATATATGCAAGTCCAAGACTAATGGACATGAAGCAGAAAGAGAAAGGAATGATAGCAGATGATAGCAGAATAGAAGTGTTACAAATATTATAAGAAAAATATCAGGTATGAGTCACGGGTATAAAAGCTAGGGTAAGATCATGGGAAAATGATAAGGCGTTATTTGGTAAAGTAGGTTAGACAAACACTTATAATGTGCCTCTTCTTTGACAATTCTAGGATGGAACTGGCAAAGCCAATGACTTTCCTGGTGTTCTGAGGACTTCAAAAAGAGAACTCTGGTGTGAATTGAGGGAGAAAATAAGGTAGGAACTTGGAAGAGAAGTTAGATTTCTTTTCTCCCCATTCTTTGAAAATTCCAGAGAAAGGCTGAGAGTAGACTGAAAATGTTGAGGAGTGGGAAAAAATTTCGTTAAGGAAAGACTGATAGCTATACTGTAAGATATGCCACTTATTTCTTTATGTTATTGACATAGGTTCCCATCCTTAAAGTCCTTGCCTTGGCTAGTTACATATAATGTTTCTCACCAAGTGTGCAAATCTGGATTTCTGGGAGATGCAGTGCAGCCCAGTAAATTGTCGTATCCTATGCAATCTGTGGAAATGAAACATCAACCAAAGAGTCTGAGAGAAGAATAGGGAGAGAGAGGTTAAAGGAGGACGACAGACCAATTAGATTCTCACTCTCTCGTAGTCTGTGTTCAGTTATTAACTGAAAAGTTGGCAGTGTGAACCCATCCAGCAGTGTCTCAGAAGAAAGGAGTGGTGATCTGCTTCTGAAAGGTCACAGCCTTGAAAACCCCATGGAGTGCAGTTCTACTCTGTAACACATGAGATTGCCATGAGTTGGAATCAACTCAATGGCAAGTTTTAATATTTTTTTAATAACTTTTATTAAGCTTCAAGTGAACGTTTACAAATCCAATCAGTCTGTCACATATAAGTTTACATACATCTCACTCCCTACTCCCACTTGCTCTCCCCCTCTTGAGTCAGCCCTTTCAGTCTCTCCTTTCTTGACAATTTTGCCAGCTTCCCTCTCTCTCTATCCTCCCATCCCCTCTCCAGATAAGAGTTGCCAACACAATCTCAAGTGTCCACCTGATATAATTAGCTCACTCTTCATCAGCGTCTCTCTCCCACCCGCTGACCAGTCCCTTTCATGTCTGATGAGTTGTCTTCGGGGATGGTTCCTGTCCTATGCCAACAGAAGGTCTGGGGAGCATGGCCGCCGGGATTCCTCCAGTCTCAGTCAGACCATTAAGTTTGGTCTTTTTATGAGAATTTGGGGTCTGTATCCCACAGATCTCCTGCTCCCTCAGGGGTCCTCTGCTGTGCTCCCTGTCAGGGCAGTCATTGATTGTGGCCGGGCACTAACTAGCTCTTCTGGTCTCAGGATAATGTAGATCTCTGATTCATGTGGCCCTTTCTGTCTCTTGGCCTCTTAGTTGTCGTGTGGCCTTGGTGTTCTTCATTTTCCTTTGCTCCAGGTGGGTTGAGACCAATTGATGTATCTTAGATGGCCGCTTATTAGCATTTAAGACCCCAGACGCCACATTTCAAAGTGGGATGCAGAATGATTTCATAATAGAATTATTTTCCAATTGACTTAGAAGTCCCCGCAAACCATGTTCCCCAGACCCCCGCACTTGCTCCGCTGACCTTTGAAGCATTCATTTTATCCTGGAAACTTCTTTGCTTTTGGTCCAGTCCAATTGAGCTGACCTTCCATGTATTGAGTGTTGTCTTTCCCTTCACCTAAAGCAGTTCTTATCTACTGATTAATCAATAAAAAAAACTCTCTTTTGGATTTCTACATGTTGTCTCTCTATGGATTCTTGCAACTGATTAATTTTTCCACTATGTTCTTGAATAATTTTTTTGAGTTCTTCAACAGTTTTATCAGTGTGTTCCTTGACTTTTTCTGCAGTTATCCTAATTTTATTTGTGATATCTTTAAGCATTCTGTAAATTAGTTTTTTATATTCTGTATCTGATAATTCCAGGATTGTATCTTCATTTGGGAAAGATTTTGATTCTTTTATTTGGGGGGTTGGAGAAGCTGTCATGGTCTGCTTCTTTAAGTGGTTTGATAGGGATTGTTGTCTCCGAGCCATCACTGGGAAACTAGTTTTTCCAGAAAATCCGCTTAAAAAAAAATGCAGTCAGACCCCTATCAGAGTTCTCCCTCTGGCTCAGGCTATTCGGATGTTAATGAAGCCGCCTGGGGAGGGTGGGGGAGGGAATAGAGAGATAGGAGAGTAGCACCTCAGAATATAGCCAGAGTTGCTTGTCTTGCTTGGAATGACTATTATATCTGAGATTCCTGCGGGTGCATCGCCTATGTGTGCTGGCTGTGTGGAGATTGCCCCCGGGGGGTCTGGCCCGCTGGAGTCACGGTCAGATCCTCCGCTTCCAGCCCCACGCCCAACGTCAAGGCTCCCCTACTGGGACGGTGCACTCTCGACTCCAAAATCAGTCGCTGCCTCCCGGGGACTTCTCATCCCTCCAGCCGAGTGGCCGTGCCGCCCCCGCCAACCAGGTACCCCCCCTCCCGGGGTTAGTTCAGATGGGTGGAGCAGCTCCCCGTGCTTGTGCCGTGACCGAGTGTCCCGGCTGGGACACTGTTCTCCCTGCTCCAATACCAGTCGCTGCTTCCCGGGGACTTCTCCTACCGGCTGCGTCCCACGCCGCCCGCGCGACCCAGCTGGGCCCCTTCCCGGGGTTAGTTCAGGGGGGTGGAGCAGCTCTCCGTGTTTATGCCGTACCTGCATCCAGTCCAAATCCGGGCGAGATGGTTCCCCGGCTGGGACGCTGCTCTTCCTGCTCCAAGACCAGTCACTGCCTCCCGGGGACTTCTCCTACCGGCCTCGCCCCACGCCGCCTGCGGAACAGGCTGGTCTCCCTCCCGGGTTTAGTTCAGGGGGGTGGAGCAGCTGTCTGTGCTTGTGCCGTATCTGACTGGTACGCTGGTTCCAGGCTCTGGAAACAATCGTTGCTTCCCCGTATTCATTCGTTCTCCGTCTCTAAATCTGTGTTTGTTGTTCAGGGTTTGTAGATTGTTATGTATGTGATCGATTCACTTGTTTTTCTGTGTCTTTGTTGTAAGAGGGATCCGAGGTAGCGTCTGCCTAGTCTGCCATCTTGGCTCCGCCTCCAAGTTTTAATATTTTTTAAAAATGGTTTTTCTAACAACCAGTTAGTTATTTACCCTTGCACACTGGTTTTTTACCTCAAGTTTGAACCTGGTCTGATCAGATAAATCATTCTGTTGTGTCATTGTTCCTCCAAAAGAGGCTTTTGCTGATTTCTAGATGGACCGATAATAGCCTGTAGTCAAACTGTTACTGACTCTCATTTGTGGAGCATGAGGTATGAAATATTCCAGATACATACACTGAGAAGTCCAAATACATGTTCTTATTGTATGACCATCACAATGATTTCTTATTCTTTCACATTGCCCTCTCTCTCTTGATCTACAGCAAAAGAGAAGACGGGATGAAGAGGGATAATCAGAGCAGTCTGTCAGAATTCCTCCTTCTGGGGCTCCCCATCTGTCCAGAGCAGCAGGGCATATACTATGCTCTGTTCCTGGGCATCTACCTCACCACCGTTCTGGAGAACCTGTTCATCATCCTGCTCATCAGGCTGGACTCTCGCCTCCACACCCCCATGTACTTCTTCCTCAGCCACTTGGCCCTCACTGACATCTCTTTCTCATCAGTCACAGCACCAAAGATGCTGATGAACATGCAAATGCAGAATCAATCCATCTCATATGCTGGGTGCATTTCTCAGGTGTATTTTTTCTTATTTTTTGGTGGTATTGACAGCTTCCTTCTCACCTCAATGGCCTATGACAGGTACGTGGCCATTTGTCACCCCCTCCACTATACCACTATCATGAGTCGGAGCCTGTGTTTCCTGCTAGTAATTATGTCCTGGGTCTTATCCTTTGCCAGTGCACTATTGCACACACTGCTGTTGGCTTGTCTCTCTTTCTGTGGAGACAACACTATTCCCCACTTCTTCTGTGACCTCTCTGCCTTACTTAAACTGTCCAGCTCAGACACCTCAACAAATAAGCTGGCAATACTCACTGGGGGGGTCATGGTCATTACTCTTCCATTCATATGCATCCTGGTCTCTTATGGCTGCATTGGGTCCACTATCCTGAGAGTTCCCTCAACCAAGGGAATCTGCAAAGCCTTGTCCACCTGTGGCTCCCACCTCTCTGTGGTGTCTCTATACTATGGGGCTATTATTGGGTTGTACTTTTTTCCCTCATTCAGGAACTCTAATGACAAAGATGTCATTGTGGCTATATTATACACTGTGGTCACTCCCATGCTAAATCCTTTTATCTATAGTCTGAGGAATCGGGACATGAAAGGAGCTTTGGGAAATATACTCAAAAGAAGAGCATTTTCACCACAGTGTGTACCGAATTTAGATAGGGATTGTAACTTGTTTTGTTTAATAAGATGCTGGCAAACATGCTAAGAGTCTTGAAAAGAGCTGTGCGTGGTGCCTTTTTTTGGAGAAGGGGGAACCCAGAGATTGCTGTGTGAAGAAACACATGCTAGTCTAATAGAGAATGAAAGACCACAGGGATGGACGCTTCAGCTGTCCCAACCATCCTGGTCGTACCAAGTGAGACCTACAGTTGTTACGGAAAATTTCTAGAACATCCAGTCACAGTCAATTCACCTCTGTCTTGTGCTGCTCAGCTGACCCATAGAATTGTGAGCAAATAAAATGATTGTTGTTTTAAGCCACTGTGGTTTGTTTTGTTTTCCCCACAAAGTTAACTGATACACTTCTTATATTCCTGTGGCATTCCCAGCCTGTCCATGCTGATGACTTCTTACTGAGAATACCTATTACTCTTTCCAGAGAACTATTTTACTTCCTTTGAGAACAGGTGCAAACTCTGTCTACTCTTGGACAGGCCAGATAGGATAGGGATTTAATGACCCTAGATGAATCTCTTAGTCAAGGACAGGAGGAAACAAATCCCAGCTATCTTATGCACTGAGTGGACAACTCTGAGGCATGTGCTAAGAGGACCATTTTCTCCGAGGTCTGAAACAAAATTCACTCAGTGGTAACTTATTATGGCCATATACTGTACTGACTACCTGCCTTTCCAGGTCTCAAATCCCCACTCTCCTATTGGTTCTTGCTGGAATTACCTTCCCAATAAACTACTCATATTTAAATACTTTCCTCAGGATCTTACCCTGGGGAAACTCAAGCTGACACAAGAAGTACAGAAATGATCTTATGAAAAAACTCAGAACAGGATTCTGGCTTAGGATCCCTTGATGGTCACAGAGCAATGGAGCACATTGCTGGTGTTCAGTGGGATGGCGATAACTCTGGAGTGCAGAAATATTGTAACTACTAAGATTCTCACCTGATGTAAATTGGGTTGATGTATTGGTGGGAGGGGAAGCACTGCCTTATAAAATTAATAGAGAGGCGGGGCCAAGATGGCGGACTAGGTGGACGCTACCGCAGATCCCTCTTGCAACAAAGACTTGGAGAAACAAGTGAATCGATCACAGACATAACAATCTACGAACTCTGAACAACAAACACAGACTTAGAGATGGAAAATGAACAAATACTGGCAGACAGCGACCGTTTTCAGAACTAGGAGCCAGCGTACCAGGCAGGTGACCTTCGGAGCCCAGGCCGGGGCAGAGCCCAGGGGGGCAGACGGCACAGACAAGGGGCCCAGCCCTACCCCCCGAACCCATCCCGGGAGGGAGTCTAGCTGGTTGGTGTGGGCGGTGTAGTGGCGCAGCCGGAGGGAGAAGCACCCGGGAGGCAGTGACTGATCTTGGAGCGGGGAGAGCAGCGTCCCAGCCGGGGAGCCATCCCGCCGGGAGTTTGCGGGAAGCGGGCGTGGTGCAAGCGGGGGGGATCAGCTATATTTCCCTAAAGCAACCCCAGGGCGGGGTCCACACGTTCATGTGGGGGACGCCCACCCAGTTCGAGCTTGAGGCGCAGCGCACCGGAGGGAGAAGTCCCAGGGAGGAAGTGACTGGTCTTGGAACGGGGAGAGCAACGTCCCAGCCGGGGAGCCGTCCCGCTGGGATTTTGGTGAAAGTGGGCAGGGTGTGAGCGCGGGGATCAGTTATATACCCCTGAATAGACGCTGGGGGCGGGCCCACCCGTTCGAGCGGGAGACACCCACCCAGTTCTTGCGAGCGGTGCAGCTCACTGGAGGGAGAAGTCCCCAGGAGGAAGTGACTGGTCTCGGAGCGGGGAGAGTAGTGTCCCAGCCGGGGAGCAGTCCCACCGGGATTTTGGCGGACGGGGGCGGAGCGTGAAAGCGGGGATGAGCTCTATATTCTGTGGTGCTACACTCCTAGCTCTCTGATCCCTCCCCCACCCTCCCCAGGAGGCTCCATTAACATCTGAATACCCTGAGCCAGAGGGAGAATTCAGATAGGGATCTGACTGCATTTTTTTAGCTGATTACCCGGAAAATCTAGTTTCCCAGTGATGGCTCGGAGACAACAATCCCTATCAAACCACTTAAAGAAACAGACCATGACAGCTTCTCCAAACCCCCAAACAAAAGAATCAAAATCTTTCCCAAATGAAGATACAATCCTGGAATTATCAGATACAGAATATAAAAAACTAATTTACAGAATGCTTAAAGATATCACAAATAAAATTAGGATAACTGCAGAAAAAGTCAAGGAACACACTGATAAAACTGTTGAAGAACTCAAAAAGATTATTCAAGAACATAGTGGAAAAATTAATGTTCCAAGAAGCCGTAGAGAGACAGCATGTAGAAATCCAAAAGATTAACAATAAAATTACAGAATTAGACAACACAATAGGAAGTCAGAGGAGCAGACTCGAGCAATTAGAATGCAGACTGGGACTTCTGGAGGACCAGGGAATCAACACCAACATAGCTGAAAAAAAATCAGATAAAAGAATTAAAAAAAATGAAGAAACCCTAAGAATTATGTGGGACTCTATCAAGAAGAATAACTTGCGAGTGATTGGAGTCCCAGAACAGGGAGGGGGGACAGAAAACACAGAGAAAATAGTTGAAGAACTCCTGACACAAAACTTCCCTGACTTCATGAAACACAAAGGATACCTATCCAAGACGCTCATCGAACCCCATTTAAGATTGATCCAAAAAGAAAAACACCAAGACATATTATCATCAAACTCACCAAAACCAAAGACAAACAGAAAATTTTAAAAGCAGCCAGGGAGAAAAGAAAGTTTTCCTTCAAGGCAGAATCAATAAGAATAAGTTCAGACTACTCAGCAGAAACCATGCAGGCAAGAAGGGAATGGGACGACGTATACAGAGCACTGAACGAGAAAAACTGCCAACCAAGGATCATATATCCAGCAAAACTCTCTCTGAAATATGAAGGAGAAATTAAGATATTTACAGATAAACACAAGTTTAGAGAATTTGCAAAAACTCAACCAAGACTGCAAGAAATGCTAAAGGAGATTGTTTGGCCTGATGACCAAAAATATCAGGTACCAGCACAATACAAGGTCACAAAACAGACCGTCCTGATATCAACGCAACTCAAATAGGGAAAGCACAAAAACAAACAAATTATGATTAATTCTAAAAAATAAATAAATAAACAAAATAATTCACATAACAGGAAATCATGGAAATCAATAGATACATGATCACAATAATCAAAAAGAGGGACTAAATATAGGAGGCATTGAACTGCCAGAAGGAGAGTGATACAAGGCGATATAGAACGGTACAAGTTAGGTTTTTACTTAGAGAAATAGGGGTAAATAATAAGGTAACCACAAAAAGGAATATCAATTTCATAACTCAAGAAAAATGTAACGACTCAACAAACATAAAGTTAAACATTATGAAAATGAAGATCTCACAAGCTACTAAGAAAAACGGCTCAGCACAAAAAAGCATGTGGAAAAATGAAATGGCCAACAACACACATGAAAAGGCATCAAAATGACAGCACTAAAAACTTATTTATCTATAATTACTCTGAATGTAAATGGACTAAATGCACCAATAAAGAGACAGAGAGTCACAGACTGGATAAAGAAACACGATCCATCTATATGCTGCCTACAAGAGACACACCTTAGACTTAGAGACACAAACTAAAACTCAAAGGATGGAAAAAAGTATATCAAGCAAACAATAAGCAAAAAAGAAGAGGAGTAGCAATATTAATTTCTGACAAAATAGACTTTAGACTTAAATCCGCCACAAAGGATAAAGAAGGACACTATATAATGATAAAAGGGACAATTGATCAGGAAGATATAACCATATTAAATATTTATGCACCCAATGACAGGGCTGCAAGATACATAAATCAAATTTGAATAGAACTGAAAAGTGAGATAGACACCTCCACATTTATAGTAGGAGAATTCAACACACCACTTTTAGAGAAGGACAGGACATCCAGTAAGAAGCTCAATAGAGACACGGAAGATCTAATTACAACAATCAACCAACTTGACCTCATTGACTTATACAGAACTCTCCACCCAACTGCTGCAAAATATACTTTTTTTTCTAGTGCACATGGAACATTCTCTAGAATAGACCACATATTAGGTCATAAAACAAATCTTTGCAGAATCCAAAACATCAAAATATTACAAAGCATCTTCTCAGACCACAAGGCAATGAAGCTAGAAATCAATAACAGAAAAACTAGGGAAAAGAAATCAAATACTTGGAAAATGAACAATACCCTGCTCAAAAAAGACTGGGTTATAGAAGACATCAAGGAGGGAATAAGGAAATTCATAGAATGCAACGAGAATGAAAATACTTCCTATCAAAACCTCTGGGACAGAGCAAAAGCAGTGCTCAGAGGCCAATTTATATCGATAAATGCACACATACAAAAAGAAGAAACAGCCAAAATCAGAAAACTGTCCCAACAACTTGAACAAATAGAAAGTGAGCAACAAAAGAATCCATCAGGCACCAGAAGAAAACAAATCATAAAAATTAGAGCTGAACTAAATGAGTTAGAGAACAGAAAAACAACTGAAAGAATTCACAAAGCCAAAAGCTGGTTCTTTGAAAAAATTAACAAACTTGATAAACCATTGGCTAAACTGACTAAAGAAAAACAGGAAAGGAAACAAATAACCCGAATAAGAAACGAGAAGGACCACATCACAACAGAGCCAAATGAAATTAAAAGAATCATTTCAGATTACTACGTAAAATTGTACTCTAACAAATTTGAAAACCTGGAAGAAATAGATAAATTCTTGGAAAATTACTACCTACCTAAACTAACACATTCAGGAGTAGACCAACTAAATAGACCCATAACAAAAAAAGAGATTGAAACTGTAATCAAAAAACTCCCAACAAAAAAAAGTCCTGGCCCAGACGGCTTCACTGCAGAGTTCTACCAAACCTTCAGAGAAGACTTAACACCATTACTACTGAAGGTATTTCAAAGCATAGCAAAAGACGGAATACTACCCAACTCATTCTATGACGCTACCATCTCCCTGATACCAAAACCAGGTAAAGACATTACAAAAAAAGAAAATTTTAGACCTATATCCCTCATGAACATAGATGCAAAAATCCTCAACAAAATTCTAGCCAATAGAATCCAACAACACATCAAAAAAGTAATTCACCCTGATCAAGTGGGATTTATACCAGGTATGCAAGGCTGGTTTAATATCAGAAAAACCATTAATGTAATCCATCACATAAATAAAACAAAAGATAAAAACCACATGATCTTATCAATAGATGCAGAAAAGGCATTTCACGAACTCCAACACCCATTTATGATAAAAACTCTTACCAAAATAGGAATTGAAGGAAAATTCCTCAACATAATAAAGGGCATCTATGCAAAGCCAACAGCCAATATCACTCTAAATGGAGAGAACCTGAAAGCATTTCCCTTGAGAACGGGAACCAGACAAGGATGCCCTTTATCACCGCTCTTATTCAACATCGTACTTGAAGTCCTAGCCAGGGCAATTAGGCTAGACAAAGAAATAAAGAGCATCCAGATTGGCAAGGAGGAAGTAAAGCTATCCCTATTTGCAGATGACATGATCGTATACATGGAAAATCCTAAGGAATCCTCCAGAAAACTACTGAAACTAATAGAAGAGTTTGGTAGAGTCTCAGGTTATAAAATAAACATACAAAAATCACTTGGATTCCTCTACATCAACAAAAAGAACACCGTAGAGGAAATAACCAAATCAATACCATTCACAGTAGCCCCCAAGAAGATAAAATACTTAGGAATAAATCTTACCAAGGATGTAAAAGACCTATACAAAGAAAACTATAAAACTCTGCTACAAGAAATTCAAAAGGACATACTTAAGTGGAAAAACATACCCTGCTCATGGATAGGAAGACTTAACATAGTAAAAATGTCTATTCTACCAAAAGCCATCTCTACATATAACGCACTTCCAATCCAAATACCAATGTCATATTTTAAGGGGATAGAGAAACAAATCACTAATTTCATATGGAAGGGAAAGAACCCCCGGATAAGCAAAGCACTACTGAAAAAGAAGAAGAAAGTGGGAGGCCTCACTCTACCTGATTTCAGAACCTATTATACAGCCACAGTAGTCAAAACAACCTGGTACTGGTACAACAACAGGCACATAGACCAATGGAACAGAATTGAGAACCCAGATATAAATCCATCCACGTATGAGCAGCTGATATTTGACAAAAGACCAGTGTCAGTTAATTGGGGAAATGATAGTGTTTTTAACAAATGGTGCTGGCATAACTGGATATCCATTTGCAAAAAAATGAAACAGGACCCATACCTCACACCATGCACAAAAACTAACTCCAAGTGGATCAAAGACCTAAACATAAAGACTAAAACGATAAAGATCATGGAAGAAAAAATAGGGACAACCCTAGAAGCCCTAATACAAGGCATAAACAGAATACAAAACATTACCAAAAATGATGAAGAGAAACCCGATAACTGGGAGCTCCTAAAAATCAAACACCTCTGCTCATCTAAAGACTTCTCCAAAAGAGTAAAAAGACCACCTACAGACTGGGAAAGAATATTCAGCTATGACATCTCAGACCAGCACCTGATCTCTAAAATCTACATGATTCTGTCAAAACTCAACCACAAAAAGACAAACAACCCAATCAAGAAGTGGGCAATGGATATGAACACACACTTCACTAAAGAAGATATTCAGGCAGCCAACAGATACATGAGAAAATGCTCTCGATCTTTAGCCATTAAAAAAAAAAAATGCAAATTAAAACTACGCTGAGATTCCATCTCACACCAACTAGACTGGCATTAATCCAAAAAAACACAAAATAATAAATGTTGGAGAGGCTGCGGAGAGATTGGGACTCTCATACACTGCTGGTGGGATTGTAAAATGGTACAACCACTTTGGAAATCTATCTGGCGTTATCTTAAACAGTTAGAAATAGAACTACCATACAACCCAGAAATCCCACTCCTCGGAATATACCCTAGAGATACAAGAGCCTTCACACAAACAGATATATGCACACCCATGTTTATTGCAGCTCTGTTTACAATAGCAAAAAGTTGGAAGCAACCAAGGTGTCCATCAACGGATGAATGGGTAAATAAATTGTGGTATATTCACACAATGGAATACTACGCATCGATAAAGAACAGTGACGAATCTGTGACACATTTCATAACATGGAGGAATCTGGAAGGCATTATGCTGAGCGAAATGAGTCAGAGGCAAAAGGACAAATATTGTATAAGACCACTATTATAAGATCTTGAGAAATAGAAAAAACGGAGAAGAACACATACTTTTGTGGTTACAAAGAGGGGAGGGAGGGAGAGAGAGGGCTTTTTATTGATCAATCTGTAGTTAAGAACTGCTTTGGGTGAAGGGAAAGACAACACTCAATACAAGGAAGGTCAGCCTAATTGGACTGGACTAAAAGCAAAGAGGGTTCCGGGATAAAATGAAAGCTTCAGAGGTCAGCGGAGCAGGGGCTGGGGTCTGGGGAACTTGGTTTGAGGGGACTTCTAAGTCAATGGGCGAAATAATTCTATTATGAAAACATTCTGCATCCCACTTTGAATTGTGGCGCCTGGGGTCCTAAACACCAACAAGCGGCCATCTAAGATACATCAATTGGTCTCAACCCACCTGGAGCAAAGGCAAAGGAAGAACACCAAGGTCACACGACAACTAAGAACCCAAGAGACAGAAAGGGCCACATGAACCAGAGACCTACATTATCCTGAGACCAGAGGAACTGGTTGGTGCCTGGCCACAATCGATGTCTGCCCTGTCAGGGAGCGCAACAGACAACTCCTGAGGGAGCAGGAGACCAATGGGATACAGACCCCAAATTCTCATAAAAAGACCATACCTAATGGTATGACTGCGACTAGAGGAATCGCAGAGACAATGCTCCCCAGACCTTCTGATGGCACAGGACAGGAACCATTCCCGAAGACAACTCATCAGGCATGAAAAGTACTGGTCAGTGGGGGGGAGAGAGATGCTGATGAAGAGTGAGCTAATTAAATCATGTGGACACTGGAGAAAAAAAAAAATTAATAGAGCTCTTTGAAGACATGACAGCTTGGAATTATAAGATCCATGGAGTTGATTGGCCTTAGATGCAAAAGTGTGGAAAAATAACAGTCTCAGGTCAGTCTCCTAACAATTCAAGACAGTTGTGAAAGTCAGAAAGCTCATTTCTTTTTTGGAAGGCAGACAGTGCAGAAAAGACGACCCAAGATTTGATCATGAGGTTGGCAAATATCCTGTCAATAACATAACAAATTGAGCTAACTTGTGGCAAAAAAAAAAAAAAAAGAAGGTGAGTGGCTGGGAAATGAAATGTAGCAGAGTATCACAGGTCCTGCCAAGATCCTTGTGTACTCACTGTTTCTGAATATGCCAATGACTTCTTCTTCTAAGTACCAACATCCTTCTGACTGAAGAATTTCCTGTCTCAAGACATGCGTTTGGCCTATGTGTGGGGCTGGCTGGAAGTACTGAGGCTTTACTAACCCTGGAAAAATTCCTCAGTAAATGGTGAATGGAAGTTGATATATACCTCAGTTTCCTCTCCCTTTGGTGAAACAATTACAGATTTTGGGGGATTGGTCCCCAGTTACCCATGTAAGCAACCTTTTACCTTCCTTTCCTGTCTTACTCCCCATTTCCATAAGTGGCATCCTAGGACCCCCCAAAGTAAATTACTTTCCCTCAAATCCTTTTTCTCAGGATTTCATTAATCTCTGTGGATATCTTAGCTATTTGTGGGAAGGAATGGAATATTTTTTGGATTCTGGAGCACCGTTATGTGTCAGGATGTGAGTTATTTGCTAATTCCTATTGTCAGAGAGATATTTGTTTAAATGGAAAGTGAGCACTTAATGGGCATGAGGTTTTCTTTTTGGGTGAGAACTGGAGTTAGAACAGTGATGGTTGCACAGCATTTTGGGTGGACTAAATGCCACTGGGTTGTACACTTTAAAATGGTTAATTTTATGTCATGTGAATTTTACCTCATAAAAAAAGAAACCCTGCTTAAGCAGATGACTATACCTTCTTGGATGACTAGGGAAGATCATTTTGTGTCTGCTGCTCTAGTGCCATAATTATCAGTTGCCCATCTTACTTTCAATAGCATCCCACTCTGGGCAATAAAGTATAAGATCAATTTATCTCTAAGGCATAGATTTGTCAATAATACCTAAACTCCAAGGAGAGTGATTTCGTCTGTCATTTACTTCTATATCCCAGTGGTAGCTCAACTCTGGCCCATAGATAAATAAGTGGCTTTCCCAGAATAAATTCTGTTTGGTGCTTGGAGTGTTATGTCTCTCTGTTGCTAGACGGAGAAATTCTGAAAATTCAATCAGAAAATTATCTGCACAATGGGCTGATGTTTTTGTGTAAACTCACTCATTCCCTAGGATAAAGGTTACAATGAACACCAGTTATTGATAATCCCTCTTTATCAGTATCTGATATTTTCAATGCTCTTCATCCACAGTAGAAAAGACAGATATGAAAAGAAAGAATCAGAGTGGTATGTCCAAATTCCTCCTCTTGTGGTTCTTTATCTAGTCAGAGCAGCAGAGGATGTACTTTGTCCATTATGTTGTTTAGATATTGCCTGGCTAGCTTGATTAGTTATGCCAAGATTAAAAGACTTCAATCTTTTTGCCTTTTGCTATTATCATTTTGTTCTGGAGGAGGACATCATGCTTGGTGAAGTACAGGGTTAGCGGAAAAGAGGAAGACCCTGAATGAGATAGATTAACAGTGGCTAAAGCAATGGGCTCAAGCATAACAACGATTGTGAGCATGGTGCAGGACTGCGCAGTGTTTCATTCTGTGGTACATAGGGTCGCTATGAGTTGGAATCGACTCGACTGCACCTAACAACAACAACGGCATTATCATTTTACTCCCTAAGACCATAGTATATTATGTGAAGAAAATATGAACTCACCAGAGTGCTTTAGTGATTGTCTTTATTTGCTATGCAGTATATATTTAAACCACTTTAGTGTGAGCTCATTTAAGCATTAGGAAACATTTTCAAAGATAATATCACAAAATCATGGAACAATTGTTAATATGAAAAATTATGATGAAATATAAAATGAATAGTTCTGAGGGCCTGCATGTGGCTAGGAATAGTGCTTTTTACCCAACGGTGAAAGTTGAAAACCTTAGAATTTGGGAGGCATCAGCTAGAGCATTAAAAAATACCTTGCCTCAGTAGTGGGGAAAAATTGACCCTTGACTAAGTGCAGCTCTCGTCCCACCTAACAGAGCTTAAAAACAAGACCTGAAATGATTAAATTTTTTCCAAGTAACAAAACTGCATCTCAGAACAAAGCTAACACTATTTGCAGGCATACAAAAATACCCAACTATCAACAAAGTAAAATCCACAACGTCTACCACCCAGTCAAATATTACCAGGGGTGGGAAAAGGCAGGGAAATACAACCCAGAATGAGGAAAAAAAATCATTCAATGGAGACTGACCCAGAAACAATGCAGATGATAATTTGAGCAGATAAGGGCGTTACAACAATTATTATGACTAATGGGTTAAATATAAAAGGTTCCAAAGAATGAGCTATACTAATAATTAAAGGCAAGCTAGTCTGGCTATATTAATATAAAAAAGTAGATTCCAGAGCAAGTAATATTATCCAGAATAAAGATAGCCATTCTTAATGAAAAACGGGCTGAGACATTCAAAGGAGCTAAGAATTCTAAACTTTAGAGTATCTAATAATAATTACTTCAAAGTACATGAAATAAAAACTGATAGAGGAGAAAAAGACAAATTCACAATTATAGTTGAATCATTCCACAAGCCTCTTTCCATAACTGATATAGAAAGTGGACAGAAAATCAAGAAAATAGAAGTTTTGAACAATCCTATGAACTGACCAGGCAATGTTTCCTTATATTACATACAAAGTCATCATAAATTGAAACTCACTGAATGGCGACTAACAACAGCAACAAATGAACCAATTTAATTGAAATTTATAGGGTATTCTTAACCTCTCCCCCCAGAAAAAAACCTTAGTATACAGTTTTTAATATTTACCAAGACAAAGTATATTTTGGGCCATAAAAAAAGTCTCAGTAAATTTAAAAGTATTCCAGCCAGACTGTGATCATTAAGCTTGTGTGTCAAATTGGCTGGGCCATGATTCTCAGTGTTTTGGCAGTTATGATATAGTTTGGCAGTCATATGATGATGGAATAACTTCCATAATGAGATTTAATATAATGTGATCACCTCCATGATGGGATCTGCTGTGAGTAGCTAATCAGTTGAAAGGGCATTTCCTTGGGGGGTATGGCCTGCATGGAATATAAGTGGATTTTCTGGTAAGGCTCAGTGGATCCTGTAGCTGGCTCCTGTTCACCTGACCTCTGGCTTTTGGGACTTGAGCTAGCAGGTTACCTGCCACCCTGCCTGCTGATCTTGGAACTTGGTGATCCTCCTGCCTGTGAGCAAGGGCCCTGCTGTCTGACATACCGATCTTGGGTTTGCCAGGCTCTGTTGCTACTTGAATCAGGAAAGGCCTCTATCCTGACCCATGGGCTTACTAAGTTCCAGCCTTTACAATTGCCTGAACCATTTTCTTGATATAAATCTTTCTATATAAACATTTATATTCTTTACTGATTTTGCTTTTCTCGAGAACTCAGCCTAAGACAGTTTATTTAAAATACTACTAATAATGATCCAGCAACTCCACTTCTAAGTGTATGCCCTAGGGTTCTAACAGAAGTGTCACAAAGAGGCATATGCACACCTGTGATCATTGCAGCACTATTCACAACAGTAAAAAGATGGAAACAACCCAAGTGCCCATCAACAAATGAATGGATGAGTAAAATGTGGGTACATATCTATAATGCGATACTTCTCCGTGATGAAGTAAAATGAGTTCCTAAAACATCTTATGATATGGACAAACCTGGAAGACATTATGGTGAACAAAAAAAGTCAATCACAAAAAAAGAATCCTACATATTTTTTGTATGTTCTCACTTTTATGAAATGACACGAATAGGTAAATATACAAAAACTAATGTTCATTAGTGGTTCTGGGGTGGGGGGAGAGGGAGAGATACATTCTAGGTAATAGTCACTTTTTGTTTATATAAATAGGAAATATGGGTGAAGTTTACACAGCATGACTGTTGTAACCGATGCCAATAAACCGCATATAAAAAAGGGATGAATGGGCCAATGGTAGGTTGTGTATGGTTTTGCAACATACCATACACAAAATACCATTCCATAACAAAAATATAAAATACATCTATTGGTCTCATCACTTTTGGAGCAAAAAGGAATGAAGAAAACCAAAGACACAAGGAAAATAGCAGTCCAAAGTTCTAAGGGACTACATAAACCAGAACCCCCATCAGCCAGAGCCCAGTGCTAGATGATGCCCTGTTACCAACACCAACTGCTCTGACAGGCATCACAATAGGCTCTGGACAGAGCAGGAGAAATATTTAGAACAAAATTCAAATTCACAACAAAAGACCAGACTTACTGGTCTGACAGAGACTGGAGGACCCCTCCAGATTATGACCCCCAGATACTCTGCTAACTTAGAACCAAAGCCATTCCCAAATTTCACCTTTCAGCCAAAGATTGTTGTTGTTGCTGTTCGGTGCAGTTGAGTTGGTTCTGACTCAAGGTGACCCCATGTACAACAGACCCAAACACTCCACGGGCCTGCATCATCCTCACAATTGTTGGTATGCTTGAGCCCATTGTTACAGCCACTGTGTCAATCCATCTCATTGAGCACCTTCTTCTTTTTCCCTGATGCTTTACTCTACCAAGCATGATGTCCTTCTCCAGGGATTGTTCCCTCCAGATAACATGTCCTAAGCATGTGAGATGTAGTCTCACCATCCTTGCTTCTAAAGAGCATTCTGGATGTACTTTTTCCATGAGAGATCTGTTCATTCTTTTGGCAGTGCATGGTCTATTCAATATTCTTCGGCAACACCATAATTCAATTCTTCTTCTGTCTTCCTTATTAGTTGTCCACCAAGGCCATATTTTCTGAGTACCAATCTTTCTCTTTGTTTACAGCTTTCAAATTCAAATCACCAGTAATTATCAATGCATCCTGGCTGTATGTTTGATCAATTTCAGACTACAGAAGTTGATAAAAATTCTTCAATTTTTTCACCTTTGCTTTAGTGGTTGGTGCATAAATTTGAATAGTGGTAGTATTAACTATCAGTTGGTTGTACTGTGATGGCATGAGTGTTGCCATGATGCTGGAAGCTATGCCACCAGTATTGAAATACCATCAGGGCCATCTATGGTATACAGGTTTCAGCTGAGCTTCCAGGCTAAGACAGACTAGGAAGAAGGACCTGGTGATTTACTTCTGAAAAGAATTAGCCAGTGAAAACCTTATGTGTAGCAGTGAAACTTTGATATAGTACCAGAAGATGAGCCCTTCAGGTTAGAAGGCACTCAGAAAGGTGACTAGAGAAGAGCTGCCTCCTCAAAGTAGAGTCAACACTAATGACGTGGATGGAGTCAAGCTTTTGAGACCTTCATTTGTTGATGTTGCACAACTCAAAATGAAAAGAAACGTCTGCAAACATCCATTAATAATTGAAACATGGAATGGAAATTGTCAAAAGTGAAATGGAATGCTTAAACATCGGTATCCTAGGCATTAATGAGCTGAAATGGACTGATATTGGCCATTTGGAATCAGACAATCATATGGTCTACTATGCCCTGAATAACAACTTGAAGGTCACCATCAAAAAGAATATTTCAATAGCTAAAACTATTGGAATTGGTCACATATAGCACCAGGATGTAGTGTGGGAGTGAGGGAAGTGGCACATTATTGGCTTTGTTGTTAGATTTTAGCATTACTTGATTTTTTAAAACTCATCCATGTATTAAACAGCAAATAAAAATCTGTTAAAAATGTATAAAATAAAATAAAGAACATTTCAAGATCTATCCTGAAGTACAATGCTTTCTGTGATTGGATAATTCTCATATGCCTACAAGGAAGAACAGCCAAAGATTAGACAGGCCTATAAAACAAAAAATATACACATGAGGAAGTTGTGTCTTATTTCAATCACATATAGGAGACCAAATAGGCAACACCTTCCCACAAGCCAAGATGAGAAGGCAGGAAGGCACAGGAAATGTGGACGAATGGACACGGGAAACCCAGGGTTAAAGGGGAAGTGGGAAAGTGCTGACACATTGCAACGAATGTCACAAAACAATCTGTGTTTAAATTTTTAAATGAGAAACTAATTTGTGGTGTAAATTTTCACCTAAAAAACAGTAAAATTTTTAAAAAGGGGGGACCTCATACTATCAAAAAAGCAACACTGGGAACAGGGCACATCCTTTGGACAAGAGATTCCTGCTCTGAGAAACTCCTAGACCAGGGGAAGATTGATGACAAAGACCTTCCTGCAGAACCGGCAAAGAGAGAAAACCTTCCCCTAGAGCTGGCACCCTAAATTTGGACTTCTATCCTCCTAAACTGTGAAAGAATACATTTCTCTTTTTAAAACTGTCCACTGTGGTATTTCTGTGATAGCAGCATTACATAACTAGGATACCTACTAAATGTTCTGACCACAATGAAACTAAGTTAGAAAATCAGTAAGTGAAAGATTTCTGGAAAATAATCTAAATAATTTAAAACAATATAAAAGAATTTTAACTAGCTTCCAGGTTACAGATCAAAATAAAAGGAAAATTAGAAGTTATTTTAAACAACATTGGTGAATATCAGTAACCTTTTATTGATCAAAAGCAGCCAGGTACAAAAGAGTACAGACTGACTTAAATGTAAAAACCAAAACAATAAAACTACTAGAAGAAAAAAAAAAATAAAAGAAAGTCTTTGTGATGTTGGAAAAGCAAAGATTTCTTAGTGAGAACACAGAAAACATGAAATGTAAAAGAAAAAATGATAAATTAGAATTAATTGAGGAGGTGGTGCCAAGGTGATGGAGTAGTCAGACACTTCCAGTGACCCCTCTCAAAACAAAGACACAAAAAAACAAGTGAAACAATTATATATACAACAAGCTAGGAGCCCTGAGCATCAAAGGCAAAGTTAGAAAATTGACTGAGCGGCAGGGGGAGGGAGTCATGGTTCAGAAGCTGTGAGGAGTTGCCGGACCTGATTTGGTGGTGGGAACCCTTAGACATGATCCCGTGCTGCGACTGCGGCGGGGCTGGTGGTAGTGTTCCAGATGCGGTTTCCTCAGGGAGAGACAGTGAGCTGCATAGCCTACTCACACCCTCTGGAACCAGAAAACGGCGCTCTCGGCAAAAGCTAAGTACTTGTGTTTATTTTACTGTGCCTGCAGCCCCAAAACCAGCTTCAGTGGCTCTCAATTTCCCTGGGCCTGAGATAAGTTCTGCTGCATGCTCCGAGCCATTCTCCCAGCCTTGGAGAAGGAATAAATTAACAATTGGGGGAAAAGATAATCTGTCAGCTCCACTAAGCTGGGGAGCTCAGGACAGAAGCGGCCCCTGTCCAGGCACAAACTGTCCATGGACTTTAGATGCTTTTCACCCCTGCATGGACCTGTGTGGTCCCATTCAGGAGAATAGGCCCTTGTTGGTAGACTGCAACTGTTTCAGCCGTGTGGTGGAGAGGTGGGTTTTTGATGTTTGACATCACTTTGCCTATGAAACAGGGTCCTCAACTACCCACATCAGGGGCCTTAGGACTGGTGGCTCCAACAACGTCACCTAGCCAATGACAATAGGGGTCCATGGATAAGTGTGGTACCTCCCAGTCCTTACAGCCAAAAGCATTGGGTGCCCATGGTCTGCCTGCACAACCCACCCAATTGTGCTCTCTAGGGAACAGGGATGCACTTTCCTCACAGACACTCAGGGACAGTTGTCAGCCCCCTGTCTTGTTCAGAATATAACCACCTGCTGCAACCAGATACATGTACCTATACCAATCACCCCTGTTCCTCTAAGACTGTAGGACAGAGTCTGTCCCACACACTTGATGATCAACTACCTGGACACCTGAGTAAAATCCATACAAGAAAAGCGAATGGACTCCTAGGCTCGTATACCTGGTAACAGCTCTAGACATCTGGTGACAGGATGTTAGAGCTTCAAACGTGCAAATAATCATGCTGGCTCACAAAAGCAGCCTATTTGGGCAAAACAAAACAAAGCAAGAAGCAGGGATACAGTAAGAAAACATAAAATAAATTAGTACAATAACTTACAGATGGCTCGGAGACAACAGTCAATATCAAATCACATAAAAGAGCAGACCATGATCACTTCAACAAACTCTCAAAGAAAGGAATTCTAGGAATCTTGCAGATGAAGGTGTATCCCTGGAATTACCAGATGTAGAATAAAAAAGATTAATAGACAGCAACCAGAAACTCAGACGATCAACAACAAAATTACAGAATTAAACTCAATAGAAAGTCAGAGGAGCAGAAATGAGGAAATGGAAGTAAGAATTAGTGAGATTGAAGACAAAACACTTGATACCAGTATATTCAAAAGAAAAATCAGGTAAAGAATTTTAAAAAATGAAGAAACCCTAAGAATCATGTGGGACTCTATCAAGAGAAATAACCTAGGAGTGATTGGAGTACCAGAACAGGGAGGAAAAACAGAAAATACAGAGAATTGTTGAAGGTTTGTTGGCAGAAAACTTCCCTGATATTGTGAAAGATGAGAAGATATCTATCCAAGATGCTCATCGAACTCCATATAAGGTAGCTTTTAAAAAAAGAAAATCACCAAGACATATTATAATCAAACTTGCCAAAACCAAAGATAAAGAGAAAATTTTAAGAGCTGCTAGGGATAAACGACAAGTCACCTACAAAGGAGAGTCAATAAGAATAAGCTTGGACAACTCGGCAGAAATCATGCAGGCAAGAAGGCAATGGGATGACTTATATAAAGAATTGAAGGAAAAAAATTGCCACCAAGGATCACATATCCAGCAAAACGGCCTGTTAAATATGAAGGTAAAATTGGCACATTTCCAGATAAACAGAAGTTTAATGAATTTGTAAAAACCAAACCAGAACTACAAGAAATACTAATGGGAGCTCACTGGTTAGAAAATCAATAATATCAGATATCAACCAAAGACTAGAACACAAGACAGAGCAATCAAAGTTCAACCCAGACAGGGAAATCACGAAAATAAAACAAGATTAAAAAAACTCTCAAAACAGGGAAACAGTGATGTCATTATGTAAAAGAAGACAACATTAAAACAATAAAGAGGGACTAAAAAAATGTAGTCATAGATCTTTCTTACATAGAGGAAGAAATAAATGTTATGTTTAAACTTAGAAAAATAGGGGTATATGTTGAGGTAATCACAAAGTAGACTAACAATTCTACTCATCAAAATAAAATACAAGAAAAAAATGAAGACTCAGTAAAAACAAAATCAACAATGACGAATAAGAGTAAAAGACAATATATAAACTGCTCAGCACAAAAAATTAAGTGGAAAAAAGGACCTGTCAACAACACACAAAAACAGACAGCAAAATGACAGCACTAATCCCATACCTATCCATAATTATCCTGAATGTAAATGGACTAAACGCACGAATTAAGAGACAGAGTGGCAGAATGGATAAAAAAAAACCCACAATCTATCTATATGCTGCCTATAAGAGACACACCTTAGACTTAAAGACACAAACAAACTATAACTCAGAGGATGGAAAAAAAATATCAAGCAAACAACTGTCAAAAAAAGCAGGAGTGGCAGTATTAATTTCTGACAAAATAGAATTTAAAGTTAAATCCATCACAAAAAATAAGGAAGGACACCATATAATGATCAAAGGGACAATATATCAGGAGGATATAACCATATTAAATATTTATGCATGCAATGACAGACTTCAAGATACATAAAACAAACTCTAACAGCATTGAAAAGGGAGATAGACAGCTTCACAATTATACTAGGAGACTTCAACACACCACTTTCAGTGAAGGACTAAACATCCAGAAAGAAGCTCAATAAAGACATGGAAGATCTAAATGCCACAATCAACCAGCCAACTTGACCTCATAGACATGTACAGAACACTCCACCCAACAGCAGCCAAGTATATTTTCTTTTCTGGTGCACATGGAACATTCTCTAGAATAGATCACATATTAGATCATAAAGTAAGCCTTAAAATAATCCAAAACATCTAAATATCACAAAGCATCTTCTTTGACCATAAGGTCATAAAAGTAGAAGTCAATAAGAGAAAAAGCATGGAAAAGAAATCAAGCTCTTGGAAACTATACAATATCCTTCTCAAAAATGACTGGGTTATAGAAGAAATTAAGAAAGGAATAAAGAAATTCATAAAATTGAATAAGAATGAAAAGAGTTCCTATCAGAACCTTGGGGACACAGCCAAAGCGGTGCTCAGAGATTATTTGACAGCAATAAATGCATGCATCCAAAAAGGAGAAAGGGCCCAAATCAAAGAATTATCCCTACAACTTGAACAAATAGAAAGAGAGCAACAAAAGAAACCCTCAGGCACCAGAAGAAAGCAAATAATAAAAATTAGAGCAGAATTAAATAAAATAGAGAACAGAAAAACAATTGAAAGAGTTAACAAGACAGAAAGATGGTTCTCTGAAAAAATTAACAAAATTGTAAAACCATTGGACAAACTGACAAAAGAAAACAGGAGAGGAGGCAAATAGCCCAAATTAGAAATGATATGGGCGGCATCACAATAGACTCAACTGAAATTAAAAGAATCGTATCAGATTACTAAGAAAAGCTGTACTCTAACAAATTTGAAAACACAGAAGAAATGGATGAATTTCTAGAAACACACTACCTATCTAAACTAACACAAGCAGAGGTAGAACAACTAAATAAACCTATAACAAAAGAAGAGGTTGAAAAGGTAATCAAAAAACTCCCAACAAAAAAAGCCCTGGCCTGGACGGCTTCACTGGATACTTCTACCCAGCTTTCAGAGAAGCATTAACACCACTAATACTAAAGGAATTTCAGACCAAAGAAAAGGATGGAATACTCCCAAACTCATTCTATGAAGCCAGCATACGCTTAATACCAAAACCAGGTAAAGACACGACAAAAAAAGAAAACTATAGACCTATACCTCATGAACTTAGATGCAAAAAGCCTCAACAAAACTCTAGCCAATAGAATTCAACAACACATCAAAAAAATAATTCACCATGACCAAGTGGGATTCATACCAGGTATGCAGGGATGGTCCAACATTAGAAAAACAATTAATGTAATCCATCATATAAATAAAACAAAAAACAAGAATCACATAATTTTATCAATTGAGGCAGAAAAGGCATTTGACAGAGTCCAACACCCACTCATGATAAAAACTCTCAGCAAAATAGGAATAGAAGGAAAATTCCTCAACATAATAAGGGGCATTTATATAAAGCCAATAGCCAACATCATCCTAAATGGAGAGTCTGAAAGCATTCCCCCTGAGAACAGGAACCAGACAAGGATGCCCTTTATCACCACTCTTATTCAACATTGTGCTGGAGGTCCTAGATAGAGCAATTAAGCTAGAAAAAGAAGTAAAGTGTATCCAGATTGGTAAAGAAGAAGTAAAAGTATCTCTATGTGCAGATGACATGATCTTGTACACAGAAAACCCTAAAGAACCCTCAAGAAAACTACTGAAACTAATAGAAGAGTTCAGCAGAGTATCAGGATACAAGATAAACATACAAAAATCAGTTAGATTACACCAACAGTTAGAACGTCGAAGAGGAAGTCACCAAATTAATACCATTTAGAGTTGCCACTGAGAAGATAAAATACTTAGGAATAAATGTAACCAGAGACACAAAAGACCTATACAAAGAAAACCACAACAGACTTCTGCAAGAAACCAAAGGAGGCCTACATAAGTGGAAAAACATACCTTGCTCATGGATAGGAAGACTCAACATTGTAAAAATGTCTTTTCTACCAAAAGCAATCTATAGATACAATGCAATTCTGCCCAAATTCTAATGACATTTTCTAATGAGATGGAGAAACAAATCACCAACTTCATGTGAGAGGGAAAGAGGCCCTGGATAAGTAAAGCATTGCTGAAAAAGAAGAACGAAGTGGAGGCCTCACACTAGCTGATTTTAGAAAATATCATACTGCCACAGTAGTCAAAATAGCCTGGCACTGGCACAACAACAGATACATAGACCAGCGGAACAGAATTGAGAATCGAGACATAAATCCATCCACATATGAGCAGCTGATATTTGACAAAGGCCCAAAGTCGGCTAAATGGGGGAAAAGACAGTCTCTTAACAAATGGTGCTGGCATAGCTGGATATCCCTCTGCAAAAAAATGAAACAAGACCCATACCTCACGCCACGCACAAAAACCAACTCAAAATGGATCAAATACCGAAATATAAAATTTTAAATGATAAAGATCGTGGAAGAAAAAATACTGACAATGCTAGGAGCCCTCATACACAGCATAAACTGTATACCAAACTTTACTAACACTGCACAAACGCCAGAAGAGAAACTAGATAAATCAAAAGCTATGCTCATCCAGAGGCTTCACCAAAGGAGTAAAAAGACTGCCTACAGACTGGCAAAAAGTTTTTAACTACGACATTTTCGATCAGCGTCTGACCTCCAAAATCTACAGGATACTGCAAAAACTTAACAACAAAAATACAAATACAATTAAAAGTGTGCAAAGTATATGAACAGGCACTTCACCAAAGAAGTCATTCAGGTAGCTAACAGATACATTAGCTCACGATCATTAGCCATTACAGAAATGCAAATCAAAACCATGATGATATAGCATTTCACTCCAACAAGGCTGGCATTAATTCAAAAAACACAAAATAATAAATGTTGGAGAGGTTGTGGAGAGACTGGAACACTTATACACTGCTGGTGGGAATGTAAAATGGTACAACCACTTTGGAAATTGATTTGGTGCTTCCTTAAAAAGCTAGAAATAGAACCACCATAAAATACGATCCAGCAATCCCACTCCCTGGAATATATCCTAGAGAAATAAGAGCCTTTACACAAACAGGTATATGCACATCCACGCTCATTGCAGCAATGTTTACAATAGCAAAAAGATGGAAGCAACCAAGGTGCCCATCAATGGATGAACGGATAAATAAATTATGGTATGTTCACCCAATGGAACACTATGCATCAATAAAGAACAATGATGAATCTGTGAAACATTTCATCACATGGAGCAATTTGGAAGGCACTATGCTGAGTGAAATTAGCCAGTTGCAAAAGGGCAGATATTGTATAAGACCACTATTATAAGAACCCAAGAAATAGTTTAAACAGAGAAGAAAATATTCTTGAGGGTTAAGAAAGTGGGGAGGGAGGGAGGGAGGGAGGGAGGCAGAGGGGCATTCACTAATTAGATAGTAGACGAGAACTATTTTAGGTGAAGGAAAACACAACACACAATACAGGAGAGGTCAGTACAAGTGGACTAAACCAAAAGCAAAGTAGTCCTGACTAAACCGAACACTTTGAAGGCCTTTGTAGCAGGGGTGGGGATTTGGGGACCATGGTTTCAGGGGGCATCTAGGTCAATTGGCATAATAAAATCTGTTAAGAAAATATTCTGCATCCTACTTTGGAGAGTGGTGACTGGGGTCTTAAACACTAGCAAGTGACCCTCTAAGATGCATCAGTTGGTCTCAACCCACCTGGACCAAAGGAGAATGAAGAACACCAAGGACACAAGGTAATTATGAGACCAAGGGCCACATAAAACAAAGACTACATTAGCCTGAGACCAGAAGAACTAGATGGTGCCTGGCTACAACCGATGGCTATCCTGACAGGGAACACAACAGAGAACCTCTGACGGAGCAGGAAAACAGTGGGATGCAGACCCCAAATTCTCGTGAAAAGGCTAGGCTTAATGGTCTGACTGAGACCTTCTGTTGGCCCAAGACTGGAACCATTCCCAAAGCCAACTCTTCAGAGAAGGATTGGACTGGACTATAAGAAAATGATATGGGTGAGGAGTGAGCTTCTTGGCTCAAGTAGACACATGAGACTATGTGGGCAGCTCCTGCCTGGAGGTGAGATGAGAAGGCAAAGTGGGACAGAAGCTGGCTGAATGGACATGGGAATACAGGGTAGAGAGGAGAAGTGTGCTGTCTCATTAGGCGGAGACCAACTAGGAGTACACAGCAAGATGAATATAAATTTTTGTATGAGAGACTGACTTGACTTGTAAACTCACTTAAAGCACAAAAAAAATACAAACAAAAAAGAATTCATCATCATTAAAAACTATGTCTACCAAGTAACACTTTCAAGAAAATTAGTAGGCAAGCACAGAAAAGTATTTCACACACACACACACACACATACATACACACATATATATAAAACAAAGGATTTGTATCAAGAATATATAAAGATCTCCCACAACTCAGCAATATGAAAGGTAAACAACTCAATAACGAAAGACTTGAATAAACATTTTGCGAGAGAAAATAGATTCAGTAAGTACATGAATAAGTGCCCAGCCCCCTTAGTCAACGTAGAAATGCAAAATACACTAAAGCCAATATACGATCTGATTGCAAACCCACTATAATGGCAAAAATGAAAGAAAAAAAATTGACAACACCAAATGTTGGTGCAAATGTGGAGTTCTTAAGATCACATGGAGTTCGGAGGCAAGAAACCTAGGTTACAACCTCCAACTTGGTTTATTATGGTGTCCTTTAATCACATTTTTCCAGCGTAAACTGTGAGGGCAAAAAACTTTCTGAATATACTAAATTCTAGTACATGCTTTGTGGCTATTAGCATTATTCCCCAAGGTTGAATTCTCCTATTGCCTGCTATCAACAAACACTTCTTCCCCCAAGGGAAGCCAAAGGAAAATTTAGTGATTATTTGCTGTTTGTCTCTAATTTGGAGGTCAGGGATCTTTTCCTCTGGGGTCCTCTCCATAGTTTATAAAGTTAGATCCCACATCCATTGCTCAGGAGCTATGAACAAGAGTGTCTGACTAGATCTACCTTGTTTGGCTTTGAACAGATAACTCTTCTCAATGTACCTATGAGACTCTTGGAGGCGCCACCAGTTTTACTGGATTCTAGATCTTTTTGAGAGAAAAAAATACAGGTATAACATTTGCCAATTCAACATTTTTCACTTGTACATTGAGATGAAATCAATTACATGCAAGGTTTTTAATGCAGAGGGCTGAAGAACTAGGAATTTTAAAGATCATATCAGTCAATTGAGAGAATTTGTAGATAAAGGAATCTTTACTTAACACCAAGGTGACTGATGACTCCTACAGTGAGGTATCCCTCAGCTACCAGAGAAGGACGTTGAGATTGGTTAGTAGCCCTGATATATTACACAAGTTCTGTTTTTAAGTAGCTAGAACCATCATGTTCTTATTTCTTATTATTTTGTAAAGGTTCATATACGCAGATCTAAGACTAATGGACGTCAAGCAGAAAGAGAAAGGAATGATGGTACTAGCAGAGTAGAAGTGTTACAAATATAAGAAAAATATCAGGTATGAGTCACTGGTGTAAAAACTAGGGTAAGATCATGGGAAAATGATAAGGTGTGATTTGGTAAAGTGGCTTAGACAACATTTATAAAAGGCTTCTTCTCTGACAACTCCAGGATGAGGCCGGAAAAGCCAATGACTTTCCTGGTGTCCTGAAGACTTGAGTAAGAGAGCTCTCATTTGAATTGAGGGGGGAAATAAGGTAGGAACTTGTAAGAGAAGTTAAATTTTTTTTTTCTCCACATTCCTTGAAAATTTCCAGAGAAAGGGTGACAGTGGACTGAAAACGTTGAGAAGCAGGAAAAAAAAAAATCATTAAGTAAAGACTGATAGCTATACTGTAAGATATACCGCTATATCCTTTATGTTATTGACATAGGTTCCCACCCTTAAAGTCCTTGCCTTGGCTAGTTACAGATGATGTTGCTCACCAAGTGTGCAAATCCGAATTTCTGAGAGATGCAGCACAGCCCCCTGGATTGTCTCATCCTATGCAATCTGTGGAAATGAAACATTAACCCAAGAGTGTGAGAGAAGAATAAGAAGAGAGAGGATAAAGGAGGAGGACAGACCAATTTGATTCTTCCTCTCTCTGAAGTCTCTGTCCAGTTATTAACTAAAAGGTTGGCAGTGGGAACCCAGCCAGCAGTGTCTCAGAAGAAAGGACTGGTGTTCAGCTTCTGAAATGTCACAGCCTCAAAAACCCTGTGGAGTGCAGTTCTACTCTGTAACACATGATGTTTCCATGAGCTGGAATTCACTAGATGGCAACGGTGTTTTTTAATAGTTTAGTAACAACTGGTTAGTTACCTAGCCTTGTACCCCTGTTTCTTAATATTAAGTTTGAAACTTGGTAATGAGATAAATCATTCTGATGTTTCAAGTTTCCTCCAAAATAGCTTTTGTTGATTTTTAGCTCATGGTCAGACTGTTACTGACTCTTGTTAGTGGAATAAAAAGCATGAGATATTCAAGATTAATACACTGAATAGTTCAAATACATGTTCTCATTATACGACCATCATAATGATTTCTTATTCTTTTTTATTGCCATCTCTTTTTTGATCTACAGCAAAAGAGAAGAACAGGATGAGGAGGGATAATCAGAGCAATGTGTCTGAATTTCTCCTCCTAGGGCTCCCCATCTGGCCAGAGCATCAGGGCATATACTACGCCCTGTTCCTGGGCATGTACCTCACCACGGTGCTGGGGAACCTACTCATCATCCTGCTCATCAGGCTGGACTCTCACCTCCACACCTCCATGTACTTCTTCCTCAGCCACTTGGTCCTCACTGACATCTCTTTCTCATCAGTCACAGCACCAAAGATGCTGATGAACATGCAAACACAGAGTCAATCCATCTCATATGCTGGGTGCATTTCTTAGGTGTATTTTTTCTTATTTTTTGGTGATATTGACAGCTTCCTTCTCACCTCAATGGCCTATGACAGGTACGTGGCCATTTGTCACCCCCTCCACTATACCACTATCATGAGTCAAAGCCTATGTTTCCTGCTAGTAATTGTATCCTGGGTCTTATCCTTTGCCAGTGCTCTATTGCACACACTGCTCCTAGTCCATCTCTCTTTCTGTGGAGACAACATTGTCCCCCACTTCTTCTGTGACCTCTCTGCCTTACTTAAGCTGTCCAGCTCAGACACCTCAACTAATGAGTTGGTTATCCTCACTGTTGGTGTCCTGGTCATTACTCTTCCATTCTTATGCATCCTGGTCTCTTATGGTCACATTGGAGCCACTATCCTGAGAGTCCCCTCAACCAAGGGAGTCTGCAAAGCCTTGTCCACCTGTGGCTCCCACCTCTCTGTGGTGTCTCTATATTATGGGGCTATTATTGGATTGTACTTTTTCCCCCTCATCCAGAGACTCCAATGACAAATGTGGCCATATTATACACTCTGGTTACACCCATGCTAAATCCTTTTATCTATAGTCTGAGAAATTGGTACATGAAAGGAGCTCTGGGAAATATACCCAATAGGTGTGCATTTTCACCATAGTGTGCGCTGAATTTAGATAGGTGTTTTGACTTGTTTTGTTCAATAAGATGTTAGCAAACATGTTAAGAGTCTTCAAAAAAGGCTGTGGATGGTGGCTTTTCTTTGGGAACCCAGATACAGCTGTGTGAAGAAACACATGCTAGTCTAATAGAGAATGAAAGAACACAGGAATAGATGTTCCAGCTGTCCCAACCATCCTGGCCATACCAAGTGAGACCTACAGTTTTTATGGAAAATTTCTAGAACATCCAGCCACAGACAATTCACCCCTGTCTTGTGCTGCTCAGCTGACCCATAGAATTGCGAGCAAATAAAATGATTGTTGTTTTAAGCCACTGTGTTTTGGGCTGGTCTCTTTCACAAAGTCAACTGATACATTTCTCATATTCCTGTGGCATTAATAATCTTTGCCTATGCTGATGACTTCTTACTGAGAAAACCTATGACTCTCTCCAGAGAACTATTTCACTTCCTTCGAGAACCGTACAAAGCCTGTGTGCTCTCGGACAGGCCAGATTAGATAGGGATTTAATGGTCCCAAAAGAATCTCTTAGTTAAGGACAGGTAAGAACTGGTGGAAGCAATCCCAGCTATCTTACCCATTGGGTAGGTCAACTCTGAGACATGTACTAAGTGGACCATTTTCTCAGAGCTCTGAAATCCAATTCCCTCAGTGGTAACTTACTATTTGCATACATTGTATTGATTACTTGGCCTTCCATGTCTCAGGTTCCCACTCTCCTATTGGTTCTTCCTGGAATTATCTTCCTAATAAACTATTCATATTCAAATACTTTCCTCAGGATCTTGCTCTGGGGGAACTCAAGCTAACACAGTAAGTACAGAAGTGGTCATATGAAGACACTCAGGATAGGATTCTGGCTTAGCATCACTCGATGGTCAAAGATCAGCAGAGCACAATGATGGTGTTCAGTGGAATGGTGATAATTCTGAAGTGCAGAAGTACTGTAACCACTAAGATTCTCACCTGATGTAAATTGGGTTGATGTATTGGTGGGTGTTGAAGCACTGCCTTATAAAGTAAATAGAGCTCTTTGAAAGATACAAACACTTGGCAATTATAAAGCCCATGGAATTGATTGACCTTTGTTAATGATCATAGATACATAAGATTTGATCATATGGGTTTGGCAAATATCCTGTCAATAACATAACAAATTGAACTTAATTTGTGGCAAAAAGAAAATGTGAGTGGCCGAGGAATGAAATGTAGCAGAATATCACAGGTCCCGCCAAGACTCCTGGGCACTCACTATTTCTGGATATGCCCTTGACTTCTTACTCTAAGTACCAACAGCCTTCTGACTGAGGAACTTCCTGCCTAGGGACATGTGTGTGGTCTATGCTTGGGGCTGGCAGAAAGTGCTGAGGAGTTAATAATCCTGGAAAAATTCCTCAGTAAGTGGTGCATGGGAGTTGATGGATATATACCTCAGTTTCCTCTCCCTTTGGTGAAACAATTTAAGGAGTATTTCGTAGTGATTCCCACAGATGTTTGGGGTATTGGTCCCCAGTTACCCACAGCAGCAACCTTCTGCTTCCTTTCCATATCTTACTCCCCATCCCCCTAGGACCCTCCAAATTAAATTGCTTACACTTAAATATCTTTTCTCAGGGTTTCATTCATCTGTGTGGATATCATAGCTATAAGTAGGAAGGACTGGGATAATTTTTGGATTCTGGAGCTCTGTTATCTGTCAGGATATGAGTTGTTTTTTAATTCCTGTTGTCAGAGAGACATTGGTTTAAATGGAAAGTGAACCCTTAGTGGATGAGGTTTTCTTTTTGGGTGAGAACTGGAATTAGCGCAGTGATGGTTGCACAGCATTTTGAATGGACTAAACGCCACCGAGTTGTACACTTTAAAATGGTTAATTTTATGTAATGTGAATTTTACCTCATAAAAAAAGAAACAGTGCTTAAGCAGAAGACTATGCCTTCTTGGATGACTAGGGAAAGATCATTATATGTCTGCTACTCCACCGCCATTTTTATCAGTTCCCCATTTTACTTTCAAAATTATTCCACTTTGTGCAATAAACTGTAATTCCACTTTATCTCTAAGGCATTGGCTTCTCACTAATACATGAACTCCAAGGGGAATGATTTCATTTCTCATTTACTTCTTTTTTTTTCTTACAAATCAAGTCAGTCTCTCACACAAAAACTTATGTACACCTTGCTAAAAAAAAAAAAAAAACAAACACCTTGCTACATACTCCCAATTGCTCTCCCTCTAATGAGACAGCCCGCTCCCTCCCTCTACTCTCTCTTTTCGTGTCCATTTTGCCAGCTTCTAACCTCCTTCACCCTCTCATCTCCTCTCCAGGCAGGAGATGCCAACATAGTCTCAAGTGTCCACCTGATCCAAGAAGCTCGCTCCTCACCAGCATCCCTCTCCATCCCATTGTCCAGTTCAATCCCTGTCTGAAGAGTTGGCTTTGGGAATGGTTCCTGTCCTGGGCCAACAGAAGGTCTGGGGGCCATGACCACCAGGATCCTCCCAGTCTCAGTCAGACCATTAAGTCTGGTCTTTTTATGAGAATTTGGGGTCTGCATCCCACTGCTCTCCTGATTTGTCAGGGCTTTTCTGTTGTGTTCCCTGTCAGGGTAGTCATGGGTTGTAGCCGGGCACCATCTAGTTCCTCTGGTCTCAGGCTGATGTAGTCTCTGGTTTATGTGGCCCTTTCTGTCTCTTGGGCTCATAATTACCTTGTGTTCCTGGTGTTCTTCATTCTCCTTTGATCCATGTGGGTTGAAACCAATTGATGCATCTTAGATGGCCACTTGCTAGCGTTTAAGACCCCAGATACCACTCTCCAAAGTGGGATGCAGAATGTTTTCTTAACAGGTTTTATTATGCCAATTGACTTAGATGTCCTCTAAAACCATGGTCCCCAAACCCCTGCCCCCGTGATGCTGGCCTTCGAAGCATTCAGTTTATTTAGGATGCTGCTTTGCTTTTGGTTTAGTCCAGTTGTGCTGGCCTCGACTGTATTGTGTGTTGTCTTTCCCAACACCTAAAGTAGTTCTTATCTACTATCTAAGTAGTGAATACTCCTCTCCAGCCCTGCCTCCCTCCCCCCTCTCATAACCATGAAAGAATATTTTCTTCTCTGTTTAAACTATTTCTCCAGTTCTTATAATAGTGGCCTTACGCAATATTAGTCCTTTTGCAACGGACTAATTTCACTCAGCATAATGCCTTCCAGATCCTCCACCTTATGAAATGTTTCACAGATTCATCACTGTTCTTTATCTATGCATAGCATACCATTGTGTGATTATACCATAATTTATTTATCCATTCATTCATTGATGGACACCTTGGTTGCTTCCAACTTTTTGCTGTTGTCAACAGTGGTGCATGAACATCAGTGTGCATGTGTCTGTTTGTGTAAAGGCTTTTATTTCTCTAGGATATATTCCAAGGAGTGGGATTGCTGGATCGTATGGTAGTTCTATTTCCAGCTTTTTAAGGAAGCGCCAAAACAGTTTCCAAAGTGGTTGTACCATTTTACATTCCCGCCAACAGTGTATAAGTGTTCCAATCTCTCCACAGCGTCTCCAACATTTCTTGTTTTGTGTTTTCTGGATTAATGCCAGCCTTGTTGGAGTGAGATGAAATCTCACTGTAGTTTTCACTTGCATTTCTCTAATGGCTAATAATCGTGAGCATTTCCTCATGTATCTGTTAGCTACCTGAATGTCTTCTTTAGTGAAGCGTCTGTTCAGATCTTTAGCCCAGTTTTTAATTGGGTTATTTGTCTTTTTGTAGTTGAATTTTTCCAGTATCATGTAGAGTTTAGAGATCAGGTGCTGATCAGAAATGTCATAGCTAAAAACTGTTTCCCAATCTGTAGGTAATCTTTTTATTCTTTTGGTGAAGTCTTTGGATGAGCACAGGTGTTTGATTTTTAGGAGCTCCCAGTTATCTACTTTTTCTTCTGCATTGTTAGTAATGTTCTGTATAGTCTTTGTACCATGTATTAGGGCTCCTAAGGTTGTCTCTATTTTTTCTTTCATGATCTTTATCGTTTTAGGTTTTATATTTTTTGTGTGCGGTGTGAGGTATGGGTCTTGTCTCATTTTTTTGCAGATGGATACCCAGTTATGCCAGGACCATTTGTTAAAAAAACTCTTTTCCCCATTTAATGCTTTGGGGCCTTTGTCAAATATCAACTGCTCATATGTGGATGGATTTCTGTCTGGATTCTCAATTCTGTTCCATTGGTCTACGTATCCATTGTTGTAGCAGCACCAGGCTGTTTTGACTACTGTGGCAGTGTAATAGTTTCTAAAATCAGGTAAAGTAAGGCCTCCCGCTTTGTTCTTCTTTTTCAGTAATGCCTTATTTATCCGGGGCCTCTTTCCCTTCCATATGAAGTTGATGATTCGTTTCTCCATCTCATTAAAGAATGTCATTGGGATTTGGATCAGAATTGCATTAAATCTATAGGTCACTTTTGGTGGAATGGACTTTTTTTTTTTTAATTTTTATTGAGCTTCAAGTGAATGTTTACAAATCAAGTCAGTCTGTCACATATAAGTTTATATACACCTTACTCCATACTCCCACTTGCTCTCCCCCTAATGAGTCAGCCCTTCCAGTCTCTCTTTTTGTGACAATTTTGCCAGCTTCCAACCCTCTCTACCCTCCCATCCCCTCTCCAGACAGGAGATGCCAACACAGTCTCAAGTGTCCACCTGATACAAATAGCTCACTCTTCATCAGCATCTCTCTCCATCCCATTGTCCAGTTCAATCCCTGTCTGAAGAGTTGGCTTTGGGAATGTTAAGTCTTCCTATCCACGAGCAAGCTATGTTTTTCCACTTATGTAGGTCTCTTTTGGTTTCTTGCAGAGGTGTTTTGTGGTTTTATTTGTATAAGTTTTTTATACCTCTGGTAAGGTTTATTCCTAAGTATGTTATCTTCTTGGGGGCTTTAAAGTAAATGGTATTAATTTGGTGATTTCCTCTTCAATGTTCTTTTTTGTTGGTGTAGAGGAATCCAACTGATTTTTGTATGTTTATCTTATATCCTGATAGTCTGCTGAATGCTTCTATTAGTTTCAGTAGTTTTCTTGAGGATTCCTTAGGGTTTTCTGTGTATAAGATCATGTCATCTGCAAACAGAGATACTTTGCTTCTTCCTTGCTAATCTGGATGCCCTTTATTTCTTTATTTAGCCTAATTGCTATGGCTAGGACTTCCAGCACAATATTGAATAAGAGTGGTGATAAAGGGCATCCTTGCCTGGTTCCCGAACTCAGTGGGAATGCTTTCAGGCTCTCCGTTTATGATGATGTTGGCTATTGGCTTTGTATAAATGCCCTTTATTATGCTGAGGAATTTTCCTTCTATTCCTATTTTGCTGAGAGTTTTTATCATGAATGGGTGTTGAACTTTGTCAAATGCCTTTTCTGGATCAATTGATAAAATCATGTGATTCTTGTCTTTTGTTTTATTTATATGATGGATTACATTAATTTTTTTTTCTAATGTTGAACCATCCCTGCATACCTAGTATGAATCCCACTTGGTCATGGTGAATTTTTTTTTTTTTGATATGTTGTTGAATTCTATTGGCTAGAATTTTATTGAGGATTTTTGTATCCGTGTTCATGAAGGATATAGGTATGTAATTTTCTTTTTTTGTGGCGTCTTTACCCGGTTTTGGTATCAGGGATACGCTGGCTTCATAGAATAAGTTTGGGAGTATTCTGTCCTTTTCCATGCTCTAAAATACCTTTAGTAGTAGTGGTGTTAACTCTTCTCTGAAAGTTTGGTAGAATTCTGCAGTGAAGCTGTCCAGGCCAGGGCTTGTTTGTTTGTTTGGAGTTTTTTGATTACCTTTTCAATCTCTTCATTTGTTATGGGTCTATTTAGTTGTTCTACCTCTGTTTGTGTTAGTTTAGGTAGGTAGTGTGTTTCTAGAAATTTGTCCATTTCTTCTAGGTTTTCAAATTCTTGCAGTACAATTTTTCATACTAATCTGATATGATTCTTTTAATTTCAGTTGGGTCTGTTGTAATATCACCCATCTCTTTTCTTGTTTGGATTATTTGCTTCCTCTCCTGTTTTTCTTTTGTCCATTTGGGCAATGGTTTACCAATTTTGTAGATTTTTTCAAAGAACCAGCTTTTGGTTTGTTAATTCTTTCAATTGTTTTTCTGTTTTCTATTTCACTACTTCTGCTCTAATTTTTATTATTTGTTTTTTTCAGGTGCCTGAGAGTTTCTTTTGTTGTTCTCTTTCTATTTGTTCAAGTTGTAGGGATAATTCTTTGATTTTGGCTTTTTCTTCTTTTTGTATGAGTGCTTTTACTGATACAAATTGACCTCTGAGCACTGCTTTCACTGTGTCCCAAAGGTTCTGATAGGAAGTGTTTTCATTCTCATTGGATTCAATGAATTTCTTTATTCCATCCTTAATATCTTCTATACTCCATTCTTTTTTGAGCAGGGTATTGTTCAGTTTCCAAGCTTCCCTGCTTTTCCTGTTATTGATTTCCACTTTTATGGCTTTATAGTCAGAAAAGATGCTTTGTAATATTTTGATGTTTTGAATTCTGCTAAGGCTTGGTCTATTCTACAGAATGTTCTATGTGCACTAGAAAAGAAAGTATACTTGTAGCTGTTTTGTGGAGTGTTCTGTATATGTCTGTAAAGTCAAGCTGGTTGATTGTGGCATTTAGATCATCCGTGTCTTTATTGAGCTTCTTTGTGGATGTCCTGTCCTTCACCGAAAGGGGTGTATTGAAGTTTCCTAGTATAATTGTGGAGCTGTCTATCTCACTTCTCAATGCTGATAGAGTTCGTTTTATGTATCTTGCAGCCCTGTCATTGGGTGCATAAATATTTCATGTGGTTATATCTTCCTGGTATATTGTCCCTTTAATGATTATATAGTGTCCTTCCTTATCCTTTATGATGGATTTAACTTTAAAGTCTATTTATCAGAAATTAATATTGCCACTCCTACTCTTTTTTGATTGTTGTTTGCTTGATATATTTTTTCTATCCTTTGAGTTTTAGTTTGTTTGTGTCTCTAAGCCTAAGGTGTGGCAGCATATAGACGGATTGTGTTTTTAAATCCATTCTGCCACTCTCTGTCTCTTTATAGGTGCATTTAGTCCATTTACATTCAGTGTAATTATGGATAGGTATGAATTTAGTGCTATCATTTTGATGTCTTATTTTCTGTGTCGTTGACAGTTTCTTTTTCCTACTTAACTTTATGTGCTGAGTAGATTATCTTTACATTGTCCTTTCTTCATATTTGTTGTTGTTGATTTTGTTTCTGCTGAGTCTTTATTTTTTTTCTTGTATTTTATTTTGATGTATAGGATAGATTGTCTCCTTTGTGGTTACCTCATTATTTACCCCTATTTTTCTAAATTTAAACCTAACTTTTATTTCTTTGTATCGCCTTGTCTTCCTCTCCATATGGAAAATCTATGACTACCTCTTTATTGTTTTAACGTTATCTTCTTTTGCGTAACAACATCACTGCTTCCCTGTTTTGAGCATTTTTTTTATCTTGATGTATTTTTGTGATTTCCCTGTCTGGGTTGACTTCTGATTGCTCTGCCCAGTGTTCTGGTCTTGGGTTGATACCTGATATTTTTGATTTTCTAACCAATGAACTGCCTTTAGTATTTCTTGTAGTTTCGGCTTGGTTTTTAACTTCTGTTTATCTGGAAATGTTCTAATTTCACCGTCATATTTGAAAGACAGTTTTGCTGGATATAAGATTCTTGGCTGGCAATTTTTTTTCCTTCTATTTTTTATATAAGTCATCTCATTGCCTTCTTGCCTGCATGGTTTCTGATGAGTAATCTGAGCTTATTCTTATTGGCTCTCCTTTGTAGGTGACTTTTCATTTATTCCTAGCTGCTCTTAAAACTCTCTTTATCTTTGGTTTTGGCAAGTTTGATTATAATATGTCTTTCCGACTTTCTTTTAAGATCTACCTTATATGGTGTTTGATAAGGATCTTGGATCAATATCTTCTCATCTTTCATGACATCAGGCAAGCTTTTTGCCAACAAATCTTCAACAATTCTCTCTATTTTCTGTTTTCCCTCCCTGTTCTGGCACTCCAATCACTGTAGGTTATTTCTCTTGATAGAGTCCCACATGATTCTTAAGGTTTCTTCCTTCTTTTATTTGATTTTTCTTCAAATACATTAGTGTCAAGGGCTTTATTTTCAAGTTCAGAAATTCTGCTTTCCATTTGCTCAAATCTGCTCCTCTGACTTTCTCTTGATTTGTCTACTTCTGTAATTTTATTGTTAATCTTCTGAATTTTTGATTGCTGTCTGTCTATGGATTTTTCCAGCTTATTAAATTTTTCATTATGTTCCTGAATAATCTTTTTAATTTCTTCAATTGCTTTATCTGTGTGTTTCTTGGCTTGTTCTGCATATTGCTTCATTTCCTTCCTGATGTCTTGAGGGGTTCTGTGTATTAATCTTTCGTATTCTGCCTCTGGTAATTCCAGGAAGGCACTTTCATCTAGAAGATCCCTTGATTCTTGGTTTTGAGGACTTGTGGAGGTGATCACGGTGTGTTTCTTTATGTGACTTGATATTGACTGTTGTCTCCAAGCCGTCTATAAGTTATTGTATTAGTTTATTTAATGTTTGCTTACTGTGTTGTAGCTTCTTGCTTTGTTTTGTTTTGATATGCCCAAATGGGTTGCTTGAGTGAGCTAGTCTGATTATTTTCACCTTTGGAGCTCTGACATCCTGTCCCCAGATGGCAAGAGCTGTTATCGGGTATATCAGTTTAGGAGTCTATTCACTTTTCTTGTATGAATTCAGCTCAGGTGTCCAGGTAACTGATTATCAAGTGTGTGGTACAGGCTCTGTCCTACAGTCTTAGAGGGACAGGGGTGATTGGTATAGGTACTGGTATCTGGTTGCAGCAGGGGGTCACACTCTGAACAAGGTAGAGGGCTGAGAATCGTCCCCCAGGTGTCTCTGAGGAAAGTGTGTCCCTGATCCCTAGAGCCTACTGGTGGGTGGGTTCTGCAGATGGACCATGTCACCCAATGTTTTTGGTTATAAGGACTGGGAGGTACCAGTTATCCTTGGACCCCTGTCGCAGGTAGCTGTGTGACCTGAGTGGAGCCACCTTCCTAAGGCCCCTGATGTGGGTAGGTGAGGACCCTGTTTAACACACAAAGCAATGTCAAACATCAAACACCCATCTCTCCACCGCACAGCTGAAATGGTTGGAGTCTGCCAACAAGGGCCTATTCTCCTGAAATAGGTCCACACAGGTCCATGCAGAGAGGAAAGGTACTCAAAGTCCACAGACCGTTTATGCCTGGACAGGACCCACTTCTGTCCTGAGCTTCCCCATTAGTGGAGCTGGCAAATTATCTTTTCCCCCAATTGCAAATTTATTCCTTCTCCAAGGCTGAGAGGATGGCTCTACGTGCTCAACAGGGCCTATCTCAGGCCCAGGGAAATCAGCCGCTGAAGCTGGCTTGGGAGCAGGGGGCAGGGGGTGGCATGGTAAAATATACGCAAGTACTTAGCTTTTGCTGAGAGCACCATTCTTCTCTGGTTCTGAAGGTGTGAGTAGGCTGTGTGACTGGCTGCTTTTCCCTGAGGAAACTGCGGCCAAACTCCAGTGCCAGCCTGCTGCTGCTGCTCCCAGGAGTGGTGCCTGAGGGCTTCCCGTGATTCAGGTTCGGTAACTCCTCTCCACTTCTGAACCATCTCTTCCTTTTCCTGCCCCTCAATTTGTTTTCTAAGCTTGCATTTGATGTTCATGGCTCCTAGCTTGTCTTACATATACTCGTTTCACTTGTTTTTTTCTGGGCTTTGTTGTAAGAGGGCTTGCTGGAAGCATCTGTCTATTCCATCTTGACTCTGCCTCCCATTTGTCATTTACTTCTATATCTCAGTGGTAGCTCAGCTCTGGCCCACAGTTGAATAAGTAGCTTTCCCAGGAAAAGATCTGTTCGGTGCTTAGACTCTTATGTTTCTCTGTTGCTAGACTGAAACATTCTGAAGATTCAAAAAGAAAAAATATCTGGACAATAATGATGTTTTTCTGTAAATTCACTCATTCCCCAGGATAAAGGTTACAACAGACACCTGTTAATGATAATTCCCATTTCTCGGTGCCTTATATTTTCAATCCTCTTCACCCAAAGCACAAAAGACAGGCATGAAAAGGAAGAATCAGAGTGATATGTCCAAATTCCTCCTCCTGGGACTCCTCATCTGGTAAGAGCAGCAGAGGATGTACTTTACCCTTTATGTTGTTTAGATATTGCCTGGCTAGCTGGATTAGTCACCCTAAGATTAAAAGAGTTCAATCTTACTGCCTTTTACTATAATCTTCTTACCCTCTAAGACCCTAGTACATAAAGTGGAAAATATGAATCCGCCAGAGTGCTACAGTGATTGTCTTTATCTGCTATGAAGTTTATATTTAAACCACTTCAGAGTGAGCTTGTTTGAGCATTAAGAAACACTTTCAAAGATAACATCACAAAATCATAAAACAAAGGTTAATATGAAAAATTTTGAATTATAAAATGAGTGGTTCTGAGGGCTCACATGTGGCCAGGACAGTGCTTTCTCTCAACAGTGAAAGTGGAAATCTTTGGAATTTGGGAGGCATGGGCTACAGCATTAAGAAATACCTTGCCTCAGTAGTGGGGTAAAATTGAGCCTTGACTCAATGCAGCTCTGGTCCCACCTAACAGAGCTTAGAAACAAGACCTGAAATGATTAAACTTTGCCAAGTAACATAACTGCATCTCAGAACAAAGCTAACACTATTTGTAGGAATACAAAAATATCCAACAATCAACAAGTTAAAATCCACAATGTCAACCACACAGTTAAATATTACCAGGGGTGGGAAAAGGCAGGAAAATACACCCCAGAATAAGGAGAAAAATCAGTCAGTGGAGACTGACCCAGAAATGATGCAGATGATAATTTGGGCAGATAAAGGCATTAAGACAATTATAACTAACGGGTTAAAAGTAAGAGGTTGGAAACAAGGTACTATGCTAACACTAATTAAAAGCAAACTGAAGTGGCTATATTAATATGAAAAAGTAGATTCCAGAGCAAATAATATTACACAGAATAAAGTCATTCTTAATGATAAAAGGTTCAAGACATTCAGAGGACCTAAGAATTCTAAATTTTTGTATACCTGATAACAATTGCTTCAAAATAAGTGAAATAAAAATGGACAGAGGCGAAAAAGACAAGTCCACAATTATAGTTGAATCATTTCACAAGCCTCTTCCCATAATTGATATAGGAAGTGGGCAGAAAATCAATAAGGACATTGAAGAGTTAGAGACCCTGTGAAATGACCAGGCAATGTTTCATTATACTATACATAATCTCACTATGCTTTGGAGCTAACTGGATGGCAACTAATAACAACAACCAATGAATGAACTTAACTGATATTATAGACTATTCTTAACCCCTCCCCCTAGAAAAAAACTGAGTTTTTAATATTTACCATGACTGACTATATTTTGGGCCACAAAACAAGTCTCAGTGAATTTAAAAGTATTGCAATCATACTTACTATGTGTTCTGACCACAATGAAATTAAGTTAGAAATCAATAACAGAAGGATTTTTGGAAAATAAACTAAAAAATTGAAAACAACATAAAAGAACTTTAGCTTACAGGTTAAAGAAGAAATGAAAAGAAAAATTAGAAATTATCTTAAGCAACAGTGATAAATATCACTAACCTTTTATTGAGCAAAAGCAGCCAGATAAAAAAAGTGCAGATTGATTGAAATGTAAGAGCCAAAACAGCAAAACTACTTGAAGAAAATAAAAAAGAACATCTTTGAGATGCTGGAGAAGCAAAGATATCTTAGTGAGAACATAGAAAACATGAGACGTAAAAGAAAAAAATGAAGAGTTAGACTTCATCAAAATTAAAAACTATGTCTATCAAATGACACCTTCAAGAAAATAAATAGGCAAGCCACAGAAAATATTTCATATATCTATATCTAACAAAGGACTTGTGTCAAGAATGTATGAAGATCTCCTACAACTCAATAATAGGAAAGGTAAACAACTCAGTAACAAAAGACTTGAATAAACATTTTGCAAGAGAAGATAGGGTCAATAAGTAAATGAATAAGTGCACAGTACCCTTTGTCAACACAGATATGCAAAATACAGTAAAACCAAATGAGATACCATTGCAAACCCACTATAATGGCAAAAATGAAAAAAAAAATGACAACGGCAAATGTTGGTACAAAGGTGGAGTTTTTGAAATAACATGGGGCTCAGAGGCAAGAGACTTGGGTTGCAACCTCCAATTTGGTTTATTATGGGCTCCTTTAATCACATTTCCCCAGGGGAAACTGAGAGGGCAAAAAGCTTTGTGAATCACTAAGTTCCTAGTAGATATTTGTTGCTATATCGTTATTTCCCCAGGGTGAACTATCTCATTACCTGCAATCAACAAATGGTTCTTCCCCCAAAAGAAGCTAAGGGAAATTTTAGTGATTATTTGTTGTTTGTTTCTAATTTTGAGGTTGAGGGTCCTTCCCTCTGGGGTCCTCTCCGTGGTTTATAAAGTTAGATTCCACGCCCATTGCTCAGGATCTGTGAACAAGAGTGTCTGAATCATCTACCTTGTTTGGTTATGGAGGGATAACTCTTCTCAATGTGTCTTTGAGACTCTTAGAGGCTCCACATGTTTTACCTGATTCTGGGTCTTCTTGAGAGAAATGAAAGAACCATCCCATGCCTTGTAGCTAAAAGTATCTGTGTTCATCACCTAAGAGCAGGAGTAGAATTTATTCAGTCATATGATTATCTACGTTTGTGTGTGTTTACATGTGCGGGTGTTAAGTCGGTGCTTGTGATTGCTATCATGATTCTATTCCTCCTCACAAGAGAAAAAAAGACAGCTCCACATAGAGTAATTATCTGGAACTGATCATTTATCCAAATTTTTAGAAAATGGGGTAAATACGTATCACCTCTCATTTGCTTTTAATTCCCCATTGAGTTCTGTTTTTTTTTTTTCTTCAAATTTTATTCCAAATCTCCCCAATTACCTTCATCATTCCTGCCACAGTCCAGGTATACACAGCCATCAATTTGTAACTGAACTACTGCAATCGCCTTCTAGTAAGATTTCTGGTGACACTCTTGACTTACTATACTCTCTTCTCCACCTAAGAGTCAGCAAGATATTTAAAATTTTTAAATCATGACGTCGTAACCTGCCTCCTAGATAATTCTCTAACCTCCTATCCTTCCGTTGCTCACTATACTCCTGCATTTTCTCTGTTCCTCAAATGCCTTAGCTCTTTCCTCTTTCAAGTTCTTATGCTTACATAAACTGCCTTTTTCTAGAATCTTTTTTTCATATGACACGCTCTTTCTTATTATGTAGAACTTATTTTACAGAACCCATCACAAAAGTCTTTCTCACAACCTTAGCTTCTTTTGGTTTAACAATATCTATTAAAATGATAAATACACATACCTTACAATTCCATTTAAGAAATGATTGATATATTTGTTCATGTGCAAAATGACATAGGAGCCATGTTATTTATTGTTTATTGCTGGAATAAAAAACTTTACAAACAACCAAAATGTCAATCAGATAGCTAATTAGCACTCTTGTAATGATATATTTATGATTATGACTAACATAGTAATGTTCAGTAAAACTGAATGTATAATTTTTCTCAGGTAACAATGTCTTCTTAACAGTATTTAAAAAACTCAGCAGACAGAAGAACACAGGGGTTTTAGATACCATGTAGTAAAGTTGGAGAGTCAGTGAGTGGCACAAATGGTTAAGAGTTTGACTATTAATCAAAAGATTGGCAGTTCAAATCCACCCATATGTGCCACAAAACAAAGCCTGGCAATCTGCTTCCAAAAGATTATAGTCATTGAAGCTTTTATGGCATGCAATTCTACTCTGAAACACATGGGGCCACAATGAGTCACAATCAGCTTGATAGCTCCTGGTTTGGTTTTTATGGTTTAGTCAAGCTAGGAGAATTTGTATTTACTGGATTCATTGGTTAATACCCAACGTGAACGGTGGGTTCTTTAATGAGGCACCCGTCAGCCCCTCAAAGTGAAAGACCTTGATATCTATTAGGAGTCTTTATATATTACATGAGTTCTGTTTTGTAGTAGACACCTGTACCCATTGCTCTCAAGTTGATTTCAACTCACAGCGACCCTGTAGGAAAGAGAACGGTCGCACAGGGTTTTCAAGAGTGGCTGGTGCGTTCATACTGCCGACCTTTTGGTGAGCAGCCAAACACTTAACCGCTGCACCACCAGGGCTCCACAGTAGACATAGTCATCATAATTCTTTATTCTCATTATTGTGTCAGTGTTTATAAGGACTGGACTAAGACTAACTAATCTGAACACGAGTTCTAAATGAGAAAAATATCAGGTATGTGTCAGTATCATAAAGCTAGGTTATGATCAATTTAAAATGAGAAGGTGCTATTGGTAAACTGACTTAGACAAGCAATTACAAAGCGCTTCTTCTTGGACAGTTAAGGGATGTGACTGGAAAAATCAGTATCTTTTATGCTGTGAAACTTGAATGAAAATGATCTGGTTTGAATTGAGGAAATAATTCAGGCCAGAACGTGGGAGAAAAACTGGTCTTTACTCTTTCCTTTCAAAAACTCCTTTAGAGACAATGATGGTGGATTGAAATTGAGGAATGGGAAGGAATTTTGTAGAAGGAAGGACTGACATACAAGGTATGTCACCAGATCTTTTGTTATTGAGCTAGATTCCAGTCCTTAATGACCTTACCTTGGCTAGTTACTTATGATGTTTCTCAGCAAGTATCCCAATTCTAATTTCTGTGAAATTCAGAGACCCCACTTGGTTTCTTATCTTGATTCAACTCACGGGATCCAAACATTAGCCAAATACTGTGTGAGACGAGTAGGTAGGATCACAAGAGAGCAACAGAGCAATTGGAGGGCCTGTAATAGTCTTTCTAAAAACTGATTACTGACCTAGCCTTGCACCTTAGTTTCTTAATCTCAGATTTCTGTTATAAACTGATGAACTTCTCAAGTTTAAATGTGGTCTGATCCAATAAATCATTCTGATATTTCATGGTTCCCCCAAAAGGGTTTTGTTGTTTTCTAGATGGACACATCATAAACTGAGATCAGACCATTTCTACTCCCCAAACCAAAAAGTAAAAACCAAACCCATTGCTGTCAAGTCAATTCTGATTCATAGAGACCCCGTAGGACAGAGTAGAACAGCCCCATAAGGTTTCCAGGGAGGGGCTGGTGGGTTCAAACTGCCAACCTTTTAGTTAGCAGTCAAGCTCTTAACCACTGTGTCACTAGGGCTTCATTACTACTCTGCTACCTGTGAAAAGTGCATGAGATATTAGATAAAGTTTCACATACTGATTAGTTCAAAAATATCTTCTAATTATTTGACATCAGAATGATTTCTTATTCTTTCACATTTCCACATGTCTTTTCATCTACAGCAGAAGAGAACTGGATGAAGAGGGATAATCAGAGCAGTGTGTCTGAATTCCTCCTCCTAGGGCTCCCCATCAGGCCGGAGCAGCAGGGCATGTTCTTCGTCCTGTTCCTGGTCATGTACCTCACCACCATGTTGGGGAACCTATTCATTGTTCTGCTTATCAGACTGGACTCTTGCCTCCACACCCCCATGTACTTCTTCCTCAGCCACTTGGCCCTCACTGACATCTCTTTCTCATCAGTCACAGCACCAAAGATGTTGTTGAACATGCAGACACAAAGTCAATCTATCTCATATGCTGGGTGCATTTCTCAGGTCTATTTTTCCATCTTCTTTTTTGATATCGACAGCTTCCTTCTCACTTCAATGGCCTATGACAGGTATGTGGCTATTTGTCACCCCCTCCACTATACCACCATCATGAGTCGGAGCCTGTGTTTCATGCTAGTATTTGTGTCCTGGGTCTTATCCTTTGCCAGTGCTCTATTGCACACCTTGCTCCTGGCCCGTTTGTACTTCTGTGGAGACAATATTCTCCTCCACTTCTTCTGTGACCTCTCTACCTTACTTAAGCTTTCCAGCTCGGACACCACAACAAATGAGCTGGTTATTCTTACTGTAGGGACAGTGTTCATTACCCTTCCATTCATATGCATCCTGGTCTCTTATGGCCACATTGGGTCCACAATCCTGAGAGTTCCCTCCACCAAGGGGATCTGCAAAGCCTTGTCCACTTGTGGCTCCCACCTCTCTGTTGTGTCTCTGTACTATGGGGCAATTATTGGATTGTACATTTTCCCCTCATCCAGTGATTCCAACGGCAAGGATGTCATTGTGGCTGTATTTTACACTTTGGTCACTCCCATGCTAAATCCTGTTATCTACAGCCTGAGAAATCAGGCCATGAAAGGAGCTCTAGGAAAGATACTCAGTAGAGAAAAGTTTTCACCATAATGTACACTGAATCCAGGCTGGTGTGTGACTTGTTTTGTTCTGTAAGATATTGGCAAAAATAAATATAGAGACTTGAAAAGCACTGTGCCTGATGGCTTGCTCTTTCTTGCTATTGATGCCCTAAGACCTTCATGTGAGGAAACATACGTTAATCTAATGAAGAATGAAAGACCTTAGGAAGAGAGGCTCCAGGTGTCCTAACTATCCTGGCCACATTCAGAGAAGCCCTCAGGTGTTAGTTAGACTTTCTAGATAATCCACCCCCAGACAATTCATCTCGGCGTAGTACTGCAGGCCTGAACCATAGAATTGTGGGCAAATGAAACGATTGTTTTAAGCCACTATGTTTTGGGTTGATTTCTTTCACAAAGTTAACTGATACATTTCTCATATTCCTGCAGCATTCACAATCTTTATCCGTTGTGATGACTTCTCACTAAGAACACCTGTGACTCTGCCTGAGAACTATATGGCTTCCTCTGAGAACAGGGGCAAAAAAAAAAAAAATTTTTTTTTTTTTTCAGAAAGGCCATATGGAATAAAGGTTTAGTGGCTCTAGAAGAATATCTTAGTCAAAGACAGGTGGGAGCTGGTGGAAATGAATACCAGTTATCTCACACAATGGGTGAGACAACTCTGAGGCATGTTCTAAGAGAATTGTTTGTCAGAGCTTTGAATCCCAATTTCCCTCAGTGGTAATTTACTCTTACCATGCACTGTATTGATTACCTACCTTTCCATGTCTCAGATCCCCACTCTCCTACTGTTTCTTCCTGGAATTGCCTTCCTAGTAAACTACTTGTATTCTAATACTTTCCTCAGGATCTTCTCAGGGAACCCAACCTATGACCGTAAGTACAGAAATGGGCCTAAGAAGACACTCAGGATAGGATTCTGGTTTAGGATCACTTTTTGTCCAAGGAGCAATGGAGCATATTGCTGGTGTTAGGTGGGATGTTGATAACTATGGAGTGCAGAAGTATCACAATTACTAAGATTCTCACTTGAGAAAAATTGGTTTGCTGTATTGGTGGGAGTGGAAGCACAGCCTTATACAATAAATAGAGCACTTTGAAAGATATGGGAACATATCTTATGAAGTCTGTCGAGTTGGTTTGCTGTTTTAAAGAGAGAATGACATAATTCTTGAATTTTGGGGCACTGTTATGTGCCATGACATGGGCTGTTTGCTAAGTCCTGTTGACACAGAGACATTATTTTAAATTGCTAGCATTCTTGCACTAGCCACTTGTCTTTGTTATCTAGTGTTGCTATAACAGAAATACCACAAGTGGATGTCTTTAACAAACAGAATTTTATTCTCTCACAGTTTAGAAGGCTAGAAGTATGAATTCAGAGCACCAGCTCTACAGGAATGGTTTCTGTCTCTGTAGGTTCTGGGAGAAGGTCCTTGTCATCAATCTCCCCTTGGTCTAGGAGTTTCTCAATGCTGGAACCCCAGGTCAAAAGGACGTTCTCCTCTCCTGGTGCTTCCTACTTGGTGATAATAGGTCCCTCTCTTTCTGTTTGATTATCTCAACTTTTATCTCTTGTAAGATAACTGGTGATCCAGGCCACGCCTCAGAGAAGTTGTCCCCCCACTCTAATGCATGAGGAAAAGGGGGCTGATGATGTTTTGCCTTTTGTTGACTTTACCTATGACATTAGCATAGCAGGCAGCTATTTCTATTTTTGTGGATGGGGAGGGGACTGCTACAGAAGTATGTAATAATTTCTAATGTATATTTTCAAAATTGACTGGATGGCAACTAACAACAGTAAAAACAATGTCTTCATCCAGTCTACAGACTCAATCTCTCCACTCTACTATCTCCTGAACATGGCACAGTTCTTCCCATGGTGGTGGCGAGGTAGGCAAAATGTAAGGATGCAGTGAAATTTGTGTTCTGTTTGATTCCAGTGAGGATAATGTGGGGTGCCTGCAGGAGACAGTGTTGACCCTTTCTAGTCATTCTATGCATAGGAATGGGCTGAACCCTGTGCTGTCTTACCTTAGATGCTAGAGTTGACCATAGGCCCTCATGCTTGCCAACTGGAACCATGATTAAGCAGAGGGGAATCTAAAATATCACTGACATCAGAGACACCTTCCCCTGTAACTCCTATGGCTTAGTTTCTCTGGCCCCTTCCCAGGTTCCTCTCCCAGAGTGAGCAGGAACTTGGCCTATTAGCCTGTGTTGGCTCTTTGATTCATCAAGTGATTTGGGCTAATTCTCTGTGTACTGTCCTTGATTTGTTTTTCCTTGCCCACTGTGCTTTGGAGCAGTTAATGAGACCTGAATAGCTGCAAAGTTCTTCTTGTCATAAGATCTTCCTTCTATCTCTGTTTCTGGTGTCTTCTGGAGAATTAGGTAACAACTGGGAAGACGGTGTCTGAGGTCACTGAAGACTCCAGAGATCAGAGAATTCTGAATATCATACTCAACTGTGTGTACCTTCGTGTGTGTGTGTTTTACATTATCTGTTTAATAGTTTGTGTACATTGTTGTATGTGTGTGACCATGCATTTGTTTGTGTTATTGTCTTAGTTAACTAGTGCTGCTATAACATAAATCCATAAGTGGATGGCTTTAACAAAGAGAAATTTATTCTCTCACAGTCTAGTTGGCTAGAAGTCCAAATTCTGGGTGCCAGCTCCAGGGAAGGCTTTCTATTTCTGTTGGCTCTGGGGGAATGTCCTTGTTATAAATCTTCTCCTGGTCTAGGTACAGTGACTCTAGGTCCAAAAGTGGTGCTCTGCTCCTGGTGCTGCTTTCTTGGCGGCATGAAGTCCCCATGCCGCTCTGCTGGCTTTTCTCTTTTATATCTCAAAGGAGTTTGACTTAAGATGCAACTTAAACTTGTAAATTGAGTCCTGCCGATAAACATAACTGCCTCTAATCTTGCCTCACTAACTTCATAGAGGTAGAATTTATAACACATAGGAAAATCACATCAGATGACAAAATGGTGAACAATCACACAATACTGGGAATTACAGACTAGCTAAGTTGACACATATTTTAGGGGGATATAGTTCAATCCATGACATTCCACACTTTGGCCCCCCAAAATTCATGTCTTTGCCACATGTGAAACACATTCACCCATCATATCATAATAAAAGTCTTAAATCAACCCAAGTCCAAAATCCAAAAATTCCTCTTTATCTGTGAAGTCTAGAATGTAAGTTTTTTGCTTCCAAAGTACAATGGTGGAACAGGCACAAGCTAGACATTTCCATTATAAATGGGAAAACTGGAAACAGGTACCAAACAAGTCAGTAGAACACATTACATTAGCTCTCAAGGCTTGAAAATAATCTTCTGCTCTTTGAGACCATCTGGGAAATGGCCCAGCCCTCCAGAATCTGGGTTTTGGCCACACCCTCTGGATTTTGGGTGGAGGACCCTCAGCCCTGAGCTTCAACTCTGCCTTCAAGGCCCACTGGGACAGAAACTCTGCTCTCTTGGCTTTAGGTGGCCCCATACTCCTAGTCCATCTCAGTGGTGACTTCACCCTTTGAGACCCCAGAGTTCATGGCCCTACCCTTTGAGACTGAGGCAGCTCACTTCCTGTGTTCCTTGTCTCTTCAGCTTCTGTTTCCTGGTTCCCTGGCCTCTTGTGCCTTTCCACGTGTGGCTGCCATGCTGGGGGAAATGTTCCAAAGCTCTTTAGCTCCACCAATAAGTGCCTGGAGGCACCCCACTCAACCAGTAAATCTTGGCTGGAAGGCACTCAGCTTTCTTGCCCTGTGGATGGGCAAGCCTAGCTCCACCAGTAAGTACTCTAGGGCACCCCATTCCTCCCTGAAGTCTCCTGTGCAAAGGCATTCAGCTTTCTTGCTCTGTGGATTGGCCCCAGTACTGTCTCGTGCTGTCTTCTGGTTCTCCTGCTGCCATTTTCCTGCTGCTGCCTTTTCTCTGTTGTTGCCCCTTTCTCTGCTGCTGCCCTTTCTTTGCTGCTGCTGTTTCTCTGCTGCTGCACTTTCTCCACTGCTGTGCTTTCTTCCCTGCTGCCCTTTCTCCACTACTGCTTTTTCTCTGCTGCTGCCTCTTGCCATCTGTGCCATCTCCTATGTAACAGCTCTTCTCGTTTCCTTCTGAATCCACACCAGAATTGTCTAACGTCCGTAATTCCACCAATAGTTTCTTCAAGGCTATCTAGACTTTTACTATTAGGCACTTTAAAACTCTTCCAGCCTCTATACATTCGCAGTTTCAAAATGGCTTCCACAAATTAAGTATCTGTTAGAGCAGCACTCTACTCCCAGTACCAAATTCTGTCTTAGACTGGGTTCTCTAGAGAAGCAAAATGAGCAAAGCGTATAAATATTTGTATATAAAGAGAGAGAGAGAGACAGAGAGAGAGAGGTTTATGTTAAGAACATGTCTCATGCAATTGTAGAGACTGAAGCATGCCATGTCTGTGGGTCAGGATAGGGGATTCTCGAGATTCACATAGCCAAAGGGCCTGGCAAACCCAAGATCAGCAGGTCAGACAGCGGAGCTCTTGCTCACAGGCTGTGAAGATTGACAAATTTAAAGATGGCAGACAAGAAGGCAGGTAAACTGCTAGCTCAAATCCCAAGAACAAGAGGCCAGACAACAGGATCCAGCTGCAGGATCCAGTGCTAGAAAAGCCCGTGTACCTTGCCAGGAAATCCACTTATATATTCAATGCAGGCCAGACCACCAAGGAAACTCCCTTTCAACTGATTGGCTGCTCACAGCAGATCTCTTCATGGTGGTGATTACATTATATAAAACCTCATCCATGAAGTGATCATGTCATCATATGACTGGCAAACTACATCATAACTGCCATGCTGAGAATCATGGCTCAGACAAGTTGACACATAAACTTAATGATCACAATTACATATATGTGAATTGCATGCACATTGTCTTCACCCAAATGGACATAATTCAGTGGTAAGTTAAATACTTGCTTGGTAATGAATACATGCCTGTGTGTAAGTGTATACTCAATAGAAGAACATTTTCACCATAGTGTGCTCAGATTTTTGGCATGTGTTGTGACTTGTTTTATTCAACATTGTTTTATTCAACAAGATGTTAGCAAACATATTAAGAGTCTTGAAAAGAGCTGTGCATGGTGGCTTGCTCTTTGGGAGCCCAAACAGTGCTGTGCGATGAAACACATGCTAGCCTAATAGGGAATGATGACCACAGGAAGAGAGGCTCCGGCTGTCCCAAACATCTTGGCCATACTAAGTAAAGTGTACAGTTGTTAGGGAAACTTTCTAGAACACCCCCAGCCAGAGACAATTCAGTCCAATCTAATACTGCTCAGCTGACCCATTAGAATTGGGAACAGATCAAATATTGTTGTTTTAAGCCACTATGTTTTGGGTTGGTTTCTTTCACAAAGTTAACTGATACATTTCTCATATTCTTGAAGCACTCACAATCCTTGTCGATGCTGATGACTTTGTACTGAGAACATCTATTATTCTCTGCCTGAGAACATTTTCCCTTCTTCTACGAACAGGGGCAAACACTGTCTGCTCTCAGACAGGCCATATGGGATATGTTTTTAATGGCTTCAGAAGAATCTCTAGTCAAGACAGGTGGGAACTGGCGGAAACAAATCCCAGCTATCTTATACATTGGGTGGGACAACTCTGAGACATGTTGTAAGAGATCCATTTCTCAAAGGTCTGAACCCCAATTTCCCTCAGTGATAACTTACTATTGCCATACACCATATTGACTATCCACATTTCCATGTCTCAGACTCAAGGAAGTAAGTATACAAATGGTCTTATAAGACACTCAGGATAGGATTTTGGCTTAGGATCTTGATGGTCAAAGAGCAATAGAGCACATTGCTAGTGTTAGATGGAATGGTGATAAGTTTCGAGTGCAGAAGTAGCATCATTACCAAGATTCTCACCTGATGTAAATTGGCTTGATGTATCGGTGGAAGGGGAAGCACTGCCTTATAAAATAAATAGAGCTCTTTGAAAGATACGGACACTTGGCAATTATGAGATCCAGAGAGTTGGCTGGCCTTTGTTAGTAAGCATAGATACCAGTGTAAGAAAAAATGACAATCTCAGGTCAGTCACCTAACAATCCCAGACAGTATGTGAAAGTCAGAAAGCTTGTGTGACATTTAAATAGACCCTCATTTTCTTTTTTGGAAGGTAGACTGTGCATAAAAAAAGACACAAGATTTGACCACAAGAAGTTATAAAATATCCTGTCAATAACGTAACAGATTGAGCTTAATTCTGGGGGAAAAAAGAATGTGAGTGGCCAGAGGATGAACTATAGCAGAATCTGGCAGGCCCTGCCAAGATCTCTGGGTACTCATTGTTTCTAAATATGCCACTGACTTCTTACTCTAAGTACCAACAACCTTCTGAATGAAGAATTTCTATCTAGAGACCTGTGTTTGGATTATGCATGAACTGGCTGAAGGTGTTGAGGAGTTACGACTCCTGGAAAAACCCTTCAGTATATTATACATGGGTGTAGATATAGACCTCAGTTTCCTCTCTCTGTGGTAAAATAATTTAAGGAGTGTTTTGTACTGATGCCTGAGATGTTTGGAGGATTGACCCCCAGTTACCCACAGCGGTAACCTACTCAATAGCATACCATTTAATGGCTGCCCTTCCTTCTCTGTCTTTGTCCCCATAATTTGCATCCTAGAATCCTCCAAAGTAAATTACTTGCACTCAGTCCTTTTTCTCAGGCTTCCTTTCATCTGTGGGGTTATCCTAGCTATTTATGGGAAGGATTGTGATGCATTTTGGATTCTAGAGCACCGTATGTGTCATGATGTGAGCTGTTTCTGAATACTTCAACGTGGTTAATTTTGTCATGTGACATTTACCTGATTAAGAAAAGAAACTCTGATTAAGCAGATGATTATACCTTCTTGGATGACTAGGGAAAGATCATTTTATGTCTGCTGCTCCTCTGCCATTTTTATAAGTTTTCCATTTTACTTTCAAAGTTACTCCGCTTTTGTCAATAAACTATAAGACCACTTTATCTCTAAGGCATTGGCTTCTCACTAATATATAAATTCCACGGGAATGATTTCATCTGTCATTTACTTCTATATCCCAGTGGTAGTTCAGCTCTGGCCCATAGTTGAATAAGTGGCTTTCACAGAATAAGATCTGTTTGGTGCTTAGAGTCTTATGTCTCTCTGTTGCTAGAATGAGACATTCTGAAGATTCAAACAGAAAAATATCTAGACAATGGACTGATTTTTTTTGTAAATTCGTTCATTCCCCAAGATAAAGGCCACGATGAACTACTGTTAATAATAATTCTCATTTCTCAATGCCTTATATTTTCAATCCTCTTCATCCACAGCAGAAAAGACAGGAATGAAAAGAAAGAATCAGAGTGGTGTGTCCAAATTCCCCCTCTTGGGGCTCCTCATCTAGTCAAAGCAGCAGAGGATGTACTTTGACCACCATGTTGTTTAGATATTGCCTAGCTAGCTTGATTAGCTATGCCAAAACTAAAAGATTTAAATCATATTACTTTTTGCCATGATCTTCTTACTCTCTAAGATCCTAGTACATAAGGTGGAAAACATGAACCCACCAAAGTGCTTTAGTGATTTTATCTGCTGTGAAGTATATATTTAAACCACTAGTGTGAGCTTGTTTAAGCATTAAGAAACATTTTCAAAGATAATATCACAAAAATCATAAAGCAATAGGTAATGTGAAAAATCCAAGGGCTCATATGTGGCCAGGATAGTGCTTTTATCCAAAAGTGAAGGCAAAACCTTAGAATTCTGGAGGCATAGGCTAGAGCATTAAGAAATACCTTGCCTCAATAGTGGGGAAAAATTGACCCTAGGCTAAGTACTTGCAGCTCTATCCCGCTTAACAGAGCTTAAAAACAGGACCTGAAATGATTAAATTTTTTCCAAGTAACATAACTGCGTCTCAGAACAAAGCTAACATTATTTTTAGGAATACAAAAGTCCCCAGCAATCAAAAAGTGAAAATCCACAGTCTACCAGATACTACCAGGGGTGGAAAAAGTCAAGTATTACCAGGGGTAGAAAAAGGCAGGAAAATACAACCCAGAATGAGGAGAAAAATCAATCAATGGAGACTGACCCAGAAATGATGCAGATGATAGTATGAGACGATAATGGCCTTAAAACAATTATTTTGACTAACAGGTTAAAAGTAAAAGCTTGGAAAAAATATACTATACCAACACTAACTAAAAGCAAGTTAGAGTGACCACATTAATATAAAAAAGTAGATTTCAGAGCAAAAACTACTCTACAGAAAAAAGAGCAATTTTTTTGTGATTTTTTTTTTTTATACCAGATAACGGCATTATTATGACTAACAGGTTAAAAGTAAAAGATTGGAAAAAATATACTTGCTAACACTAATTAAAATCAAGCCAGGATGGTTATATTAATTAAAAAATTAGATTCCAGAGCAAATAATATTATCCAGAATAAAGAGATTCGTCCTTACTGATAAAGGGGTCAAGGCATTCAGAGGAGCTAACAATTCTAAATTTTGTGTACTTAATAACAACCGTTTCAAAATAACATGAAATAAAAATCGGTAGAGGAGAAAAAGACAAATCCACAATTATAGTTTGAATCATTTCACAAGCCTTTCTCCATAATTGATACAGCAAGTGGACAGAAAATCAATAAAGATATAGAAGATTTGAACAACCTATGAGCCAACCAAGCAATATTTTGTTGTATTACATACACGGTCATCATCAGGCGAACCTGACTGGATGGCAACTAACAACAACAACTAATGAACCAACTTAATTGATATTTATAGAATATTCTTAACCCCTTTGCCAAGAAAAAAAAACAACTGAGTATACAGTTTTTAATATTTACCAAGACAGAGTGTATTTTGGGCCACAAAACAAGTTTCAGTAAATTTAAAATTATTCCAGTCACACTTACTATGCGTTCTGGCCATAATGAAATTAAGATAGAATCAATAATAGAAGGATTTCTGGAAAATAAACAAATTAATTGAACACTACATAAAGAAAAAAAACTTTAGCTTACAGGTTAAAGAAGAAATTAAAAGGAAAATTAGAAATTATTTTAAGCAACATTGATGAATATAGCTAACTTTTTTTTTATTAACTTTTATTGAGCTTCAAGTGAACGTTTACAAATCAAGTCAGACTGTCACATATAAGTTTATATACACCTTACTCCGTACTCCCACTTGCTCTCCCCCTAATGAGTCAGCCCTTCCAGTCTCTCCATTCCTGACAATTTTGCCAGCTTCCCACTCTCTCTATCCTCCCATCCCCCCTCCAGACAGGTGATGACAACACAGTTTCAAGTGACCACTTGATATAATTAGCTCACTCTTCATCAGCATCTCTCACCTACCCACTGTCCAGTCCCTTTCATGTCTGATGAGTTGTCTTCAGGGATGTTTCCTGTCCTGTGCCAACAGAAGGTTTGGGAACCATGACCGTTGGGATTCCTCTAGTCTCACTCAGACCATTAAGTATGGTCTTTTTATGTGAATTTGGGGTCTGCATCCCACTGATCTCCTGCTCCCTCAGGGGTTCTCTGTTGTGCTCCCTGTCAGGGCAGTCATCGATTGTGGCCGGGCACCAACTAGTTCTTCTGGTCTCAAGATGATGTAGGTCTCTGATTCATGTGGCCCTTTCTGTCTCTTGGGCTCTTAGTTGTTGTGTGACCTTGGTGTTCTTCATTCTCCTTTGCTCCAGGTGGGTTGAGACCAATTGATGCATCTTAGATGGCCGCTTGTTAGCATTGAAGACCCCAGATGCCACATTTCAAAGTGGGATGCAGAATGTTTTCAAAATAGAATTATTTTGCCAATTGACTTAGAAGTCCCCGCAAACCATGGTCCCCAAACCCCCGCCCTTGCTCCGCTGACCTTTGAAGCATTCATTTTATCCCGGAAACTTCTTTGCTTTTGGTCCAGTCCAGTTGAGCTGACCTTCCATGTATTGAGTATTTTCCTTCCCTTCACCTAAAGCAGTTCTTATCTACTAATTAATCAGTAAAAAACCCTCTCCCACCCTCCCTCCCTCCCCTCCTCGTAGCCACAAAAGTATGTGTTCTTCTCAGTTTATACTATTTCTCAAGATCTTATAATAGTGGTCTTATACAATATTTGTCCTTTTGCCTCTGACTCATTTCGCTCAGCATAATGCCTTCCAGGTTCCTCCATGTTATGAAATGTTTCACAGATTCATCACTGTTCTTTATCGATGCGTAGTATTCCATTGTGTGAATATACCACAATTTATTTAACCAGTCATCTGTTGATGGACACCTTGGTTGCTTCCAGTTTTTTGCTATTGTAAACAGAGCTGCAATAAACATGGGTGTGCATATATCTGTTGGTGTGAAGGCTCTTATTTCTCTAGGGTATATTCCGAGGAGTGGGATTTCTGGGTTGTATGGTAGTTCTATTTCTAACTGTTTAACATAACGCCAGATAGATTTCCAAAGTGTTTGTACCATTTTACATTCCCACCAGCAGTGTATAAGAGTTCCAATCTCTCCGCAGCCTCTCCAACATTTATTCTTTTGTGTTTTTTGGATTAATGCCAGCCTTGTTGGAGTGAGATGGAATCTCATCGTAGTTTTAATTTGCATTTCTCTAATGGCTAATGATCGAGAGCATTCTCTCATGTATCAGTTAGCTGCCTGAATATCTTCTTTAGTGAAGTGAGTGTTCATCTCCTTTGCCCACTTCTTGATTGGGTTGTTTGTCTTTTTGTGGTTGAGTTTTGGCAGAATCATATAGATTTTAGAGATCAGGCGCTGCTTGGAGATGTCATAGCTGAAAATTCTTTCCCAGTCTGTAGGTGGTCTTTTTACTCTTTTGGTGAAGTCTTTAGATGAGCAGAGGTGTTTGATTTTTAGGAGCTCCCAGTTATCTGGTTTCTCTTCGTCATTTTTGGTAATGTTTTGTATTCTGTTTATGCCTTGTATTAGGGCTCCTAACGTTGTCCCTATTTTTTCTTCCATGATCTTTATCGTTTTAGTCTTTATGTTTAGGTCTTTGATCCACTTGGAGTTAGTTTTTGTGCTTGGTGTGAGGTATGGGTCCTGTTTCATTTTTTTGCAAATGGATATCCAGTTATGCCAGCACCATTTGTTAAAAAGACTATCTTTTCCCCAATTAACTGACTCTGAGCCTTTGTCAAATATCAGCTGCTCGTATGTGGATGGATTTATATCTGGGTTCTCAATTCTGTTCCACTGGTCTATGTGCCTGTTGTTGTACCAATACCAGGCTGTTTTGACTACTGTGGCTGTATAATAGGTTCTGAAATCAGGTAGAGTGAGGCCTCCCACTTTCTTCTTCTTTTTCAGTAATACTTTGCTCATCCGAGGCTTCTTTCCCTTCCGTATGAAGTTGGTAATTTGTTTCTCTATCCCCTTAAAAAATTACATTGGAATTTGGATCGGAAGTGCATTGTATGTATAGATGGCTTTTGGTAGAATGGACATTTTTACTATGTTAAGTCTTCCTATCCATGAACAAGGTATGTTTTTCCACTTAAGTATGTCCTTTTTAATTTCTTGTGATAGAGCTTTGTAGTTTTCTTTGTATAGGTCTTTTACATCCTTGGTAAGATTTATTCCTAAGTATTTTATCTTCTTGGGGGCTACTGTGAATGGTATTGATTTGGTTATTTCCTCTACGGTGTTCTTTTTGTTGATGTAGAGGAATCCAAGTGATTTTTGTATGTTTATCTTATAACCTGAGACTCTGCCAAACTCTTCTGTTAGTTTCAGTAGTTTTCTGGTGGATTCGTTGGGGTTTTCTGTGTATAAGATCATGTCATCTGCAAATAGAGACAATTTTACTTCCTCTTTGCCAATCCGGATGCCCTTTATTTCTTTGTCTAGGCTAATTACTCTGGCTAGGACCTCTAGCACAACGTTGAATAAGAGCGGTGATAAAGGGCATTCTTGTCTGGTTCCCGTTCTCAAGGGAAATGCTTTCAGGTTCTCTCCATTTAGAGTGATGTTGGCTGTTGGCTTTGCATAGATGCCCTTTATTATGTTCAGGAATTTTGCATCAATTCCTATTTTGGTGAGAGTTTTTATCATAAATATGTGTTGTACTTTGTCAAATGCCTTTTCTGCATCAATTGATAAGATCATGTGGTTTTTGCCTTTTGTTTTATTTATGTGGTGGATTACATTAATGGTTTTTCTAATATTAAACCAGCCTTGCAATCCCACTTGGTCGTGGTGAATTATTTTTTTGATATGTTGTTGAATTCTATTGGCTAGAATTTTGTTGAGGATTTTTGCATCTATGTTCATGAGGGATATAGGTCTGTAATTTTCTTTTTTTGTAATGTCTTTACCTGGTTTTGGTATCAGGGAGATGGTGGCTTCATAGAATGAGTTGGGTGGTATTCCATCATTTTCTATGCTTTGAAGTACCTTTAGTAGTAGTGGTGTTAACTCTTCTCTGAAAGTTTGGTAGAACTCTGCAGTGAAGCCATCCGGGCCAGGGCTTTTTTTTTTTTGGGAGTTTTTTGATTACCTTTTCAATCTCTTTTTTTGTTATGGGTCTATTTAGTTGTTCTACTTCTGATTGTGTTAGTTTAGGTAGGTAGTGTTTTTCCAGGAATTCATCCATTTCTTCTAGGTTTGCAAATTTGTTAGAGTACAATTTTTCGTAATAATCTGATATGATTCTTTTAATTTCAGTTGGGCCTGTTGTGATGTGGCCCATCTCGTTTCTTATTTGGGTTATTTGTTTCCTTTCCTGTATTTCTTTAGTCAGTCTGGGCAATGGTTTATCAAATTTGTTAATTTTTTCAAAGAACCAGCTTTTGGCTTTGTTAATTCTTTCAATTGTTTTTCTGTTCTCTAATTCATTTAGTTCAGCTCTAATTTTTATGATTTGTTTTCTTCTGGTGCCTGATGGATTCTTTTGTTGCTCACTTTCTATTTGTTCAAGTTGTCGGGACAGTTCTCTGATTTTGGCTCTTTCTTCTTTTTGTATGTGTGCATTTATCGATAAAAATTGGCCTCTGAGCACTGCTTTTGCTGTGTCCTAGAGGTTTTGATAGGAAGTATTTTCATTCTCGTTGCATTCTATGAATTTCCTTATTCCCTCCTTGATGTCTTCTATAACCCAGTCTTTTTTGAGCAGGGTATTGTTCAGTTTCCAAGTATTTGATTTCTTTTCCCTAGTTTTTCTGTTATTGATTTCTAGTTTTATTGCCTTGTGGTCTGAGAAGATGCTTTGTAATATTTCGATGTTTTGGATTCTGCAAAGGTTTGTTTTATGACCTAATGTGTGGTCTATTCTAGAGAATGTTCCATGTGCGCTAGAAAAAAAAAGTATACTTTGCAGCAGTTGGGTGGAGAGTTCTGTATAAGTCAATGAGGTCAAGTTGGTTGATGGTTGTAATTAGGTCTTCCGCGTCTCTATTGAGCTTCTTACTGGATGTCCTGTCCTTCTCCGAAAGTGGTGTGTTGAAGTCTCCTACTATAATTGTGGAGATGTCTATCTCACTTTTCAGTTCTGTTAAAATTTGGTTTATGTATCTTGCAGCCCTGTCATTGGGTGCATAAATATTTAATATGGTTATATCTTCCTGATCAATTGTCCCTTTTATCATTATGTAGTGTCCTTCTTTATCCTTTGTGGTGGATTTAAGTCTAAGGTCTATTTTGTTAGAAATTAATATTGCTACTCCTGCTCTTTCTTGCTTATTGTTTGCTTGATATTTTTTTTTTCCATCCTTTGAGTTTTAGTTTGTTTGTGTCTCTAAGTCTAAGGTGTGTCTCTTGTAGGCAGCATATGGATGGATCGTGTTTCTTTATCCAGACTGTGACTCTCTGTCTCTTTATTGGTGCATTTAGTCCATTTACATTCAGAGTAATTATAGATAAATAAGTGTTTAGTGTTGTCATTTTGATGTCTTTTTATGTGTGTTTTTGACAATTTCATTTTCCCACTTACTTTTTTGTGCTGAGACGTTTTTCTTAGCAAATTGTGAGATCCTCATTTTCATAGTGTTTGACTTTATGTTTGTTGAGTCGTTACGTTTTTCTTGGCTTTTACCTTGAGTTGTGAAGTTGTTATACCTCTTTGTGGTTACCTTAATATTTACCCCTATTTTTCTAAGTAAAAACCTAACTTGTATTGTCCTATATTGCCTTGTATCACTCTCCATATGGCAGTTCTATGCCACCTGTATTTAGTCCTTCTTTTTTATTTTTGTGATCTTTTACATACTGACTTCAATGATTCCCTGTTTTGAGCATTTTTTTTAAATCTTAATTTGTTTTTGTGATTTTCCTATTTGAGTTGATATCAGGATGTTCTGTTTTGTGACCCTGTGTTGTGCTGGTATCTGATATTATTGGTTTTCTGACCAAACAATTTCCTTTAGTATTTCTTGTAGCTTTGGTTTGGTTTTTGCAAATTCTCTAAGCTTGTGTTTATCTGTAAGTATCTTAATTTCACCTTCATATTTCAGAGAGAGTTTTGCTGGATATATGATCCTTGGCTGGCAGTTTTTCTCCTTCAGTGCTCTGTATATGTCATCCCATTGCCTTCTTGCCTGCATGGTTCCTGCTGAGTAGTCTGAACTTATTCTTATTGATTCACCCTTGAAGGAGACCTTTCTTTTCTCCCTGGCTGCTTTTAAAATTTTCTCTTTATCTTTGGTTTTGGTGAGTTTGATGATAATATGTCTTGGTGTTTTTCTTTTTGGGTCAATGTGAAATGGGGTTCGATGAGCATCTTGGATAGATATCTTTTCATCTTTCATGATGTCAGGGAAGTTTTCTGTCAGGAGATCTTCAACTATGTGTTTTCTGTCCTCCCTCCCTGTTCTGGGACTCCAATCACACGCGTTATCCTTCTTGATAGAGTCCCACATGATTCTTAGGGTTTCTTCATTTTTTTTAATTCTTTTATCTGATTTTTTTTCAGCTATGTTGGTGTTAATTCCCTGGTCCTCCAGATTTCCCACTCTGCATTCTAATTGCTCGAGTCTGCTCCTCTGACTTCCTATTGTGTTGTCTAATTCTGTAATTTTATTGTTAATCTTTTGGATTTCTGAATGCTATCTCTCTATGGATTCTTGCAACTTATTAATTTTTCCACTATGTTCTTGAATAATCTTTTTGAGTTCTTCAACTGTTTTATCAGTGTGTTCCTTGGCTTTTTCTGCAGTTTGCCTTATTTCATTTCTGAGGTCATCCCTGATGTCTTGAAGCATTCTGTAAATTAGTTTTTTATATCCTGTATCTGATAATTCCAGGATTGTATTTTCATTTGGGAAAGATTTTGATTCTTTTGTTTGTGGGGTTGTAGAAGCTGTCATGGTCTGCTTCTTTATGTGGTTTGATATCGACTGCTGTCTCTGAGCCATCACTAAGATATAGTAGTGGTTTATTCTGTAATTGCTCACTGAGTCTTATCTTGTTTTGTTTTCTTTCAATATATGTGGATGTGCTACTAGATTGTGCTGTCTTGTTTGTTGTAGCCCTTGACTTACTTATGACCTATTACCAGCTGGTTTGGGCTGTTGCCAGATATATATGCCTGAGTCTATTCACTATTCTTGAGTAGAATCTGATTTTGGGTCATCAAGTGTGTGATGCACCCTAACACCTATCCACCTTGAGAAGTAGTGGTGATAGTTGTGTGCACCAGATTCTATTAGTAGCTGGGGTTCACCTTCCAGGGGGGGCAGGTTGCTGACAGGCTTCCCCCAAGTGTCAGTGAGGTAGGTGTGTCTCTATAGCACCTTGGTGGGAGGGCACTGCAGCTGTACCTTAGGCCCCCAGTGCAAGTACCTCTACTGATTGGTGGGTGTCACCCTCCTTATCCCCCTAAGGCAAGAGGCTAGGTGGTCTGGGGGGAGCTTCAGCCCTCAGTTCCCTGTTGTGGGTCAGTTAGGGCTCTGTTGAATAAGCAGAGATATTAGACCTGGGAAACTTGTTTTTCCAGAAAATCCACTAAAAAAAAAAATGCAGTCGGATCCCTATCAGAACTGCCTTTGGATTATAACCGCCACCTTAGTCCCTGTAAGGATAAAAGTCCAAGATTCGGATCATATATGCTTGGCTGGAGCCGGTTTTGTGTTTTTAGTCAAATTAGGGATGGATTTTTGGTCCCTGGGTTTTTTGTGGTTCCTTCTCTCAGGCCGGAAGAATGGGTTAGGAAAAGACCAAAAAAAAAAAAAGGGAAAAGCACAGCTGTCGTGGAGCCAGAGCCGTTCTTCCTCTGGCTCAGGAAATTCCAATGTTAATGAAGCTGCCTGGGAAGGGGAGGGGAGGGTTCAGAAAAACAGGAGAGAGTAGCACCCCTGGATATAGCCAAAGTTGTTTATCTTGCTTGGGATGACTATTTTATCTGAGATTCCCAAGGGGCGTGTTGCCTATGTGTGCTGGCTGTGTGGAGATTGTCCCCGAAGGTCTGGCCCACTGAAGCTGCGGTCAGATCCTCCGCTGCCAGTCCAAAGCGCAGCGTCAAGGTTCTCCTGCTGGGACCCTGCACTCCTGGCTCCAAAATCAGTTGCTGCATCCCGGGGACTTCTCGTCCCCCCAGCCACGTTGCCGCGCCACCTCCGCGGACTGGCTGGGCCCCCTCCCAGTGTTAGTTCAGGGGAGTAGGGCTGCACCCTGCGCTTGCGCGTGACAGCGCCCAGTCAAAAGCCTGGCGCCAAGGTTTCCTGGCTGGGACGGTGCACTCCCGGCTCCAAAACCAGTCACTGCCTCCTGGGGACTTCTCCCACCAGCCGCATTGCCACGCAGCCCACGTGCACTGGCTGGGCCCCCTCCCGGGGTCAGTTCAGGGGGGTAGGGCTGCGCCCCTTGTTTGCGCTGTCACAAGATTTTGTGTTCAGCTCCCCTGGGCCCAGACCTAAGCCCGGCGCCAAGGTTACCTGGCTGGGACGCTGGCTCCAGACTCCGAAAACAGTCGCTGCTTCCCTGTATTTGTTCGTTCTCCATCTCTAAATCTGTGTTTGTTGTTCAGGGTTCGTAGATTCTTATGTATGTGATCGATTCACTTGTTTTTCCGACTCTTTGTTGCAAGAGGGATCTGAGGTAGCGTCTACCTAGTCCGCCATCTTGGCCTCGCCCTATAGCTAATTTTTTATTGAGAAAAAGTGGGCAGATAAAAAAAAACTACAGATTGATTGGAATATAAAAGCCAAAACAACAAAGCTACTGGAAGAAAACAAACAAAAAAACCTTTTTGATGCTGGAGAAGCAAAGATTTCTTAGTGAGAACACAGAAAACATGAGACATAAAAGAAAAACATGATCAATTAGAATTTATCAAAATTAAAAACTGTCTATCAAATGACACCTTCAAGAAAATAAGTGGGCAAGCCACAGAAAACATTTCATATCTTTATACCTAAGAAAGGACTTGTATCAAGGATATATAAAGATCTCCTACGACTCAATAATAAGACAGGTAACTCAATAACAAAAGACTTGGACAAATATTTTGCAGGAGAAGATAGAGTTGATAAGTACATGAATTACTGCCCAGCACCCTTAGTTAACACAGGAATTAAAAAAAAAAAAAGTAAAACTAAAATGAGATACTATTGCAAACCCACTACAACGGTAAAAATGAAAAAAAAAATGACAACACCAAATGTTGGCCCAAAGGTGGAGTTCTTTAAATAACATGAGGTTCAGAGGCAAGAGACCTGGGTTACAACCTCTAACTTGGTTTATTATTGGCTTCTTTAATAACTTTTTCCCAAGTGTAAACTGCGAGGGCAAAAGCTTTGTGAATCACTGAGTTCCTAGTATATGTTTATTCCCCAAGGATGAACTCTCCTATTGCCTGCTCTCAACAAATACTTCTTCCCCAAAGGGAAGCCAAAAGAAAACGTAGCGGTTATTTGTTGTTTGTCTCTAATCTGAAGTTTGCAGTTCTTTACCTTTGGGGTCCTCCATGATTTATAAAGTTAGATTACACGCCATTGCTCAGGAGTTGTGAGCAGACCTACCTTGTTTGGTTGTGAAAGGATCAGTCTTCTCCCCGCTGCAATGTATCTTTGAGACTCCTAGAGACTCCACCTGTTTTATTGGATTCCGGATCCTCTTGAGAAAAATGGAAGAGCCATCCCATGCCTTGTAGCTGAAGGTATCTGTGCTCATTACCTGAGAGCCCATATTAGAGCAAGTGTAAAATTTAGATTCAGTCATATGATTATCTGTTTGTGTATGTTCACATGTGCAGGTGTTCAGTGTGTGCTCGTGACTGGTAGCATGATTACACTCAGACAAAAGACAGATAGCTCCATGTAGAGCACTTTACCTGAAATGGATCATTTATCCAAATTTTTAGAGAATGGTAAATACCTATATCCTCTCATTTGCTTTTAATTCTCCATTGAGTTCTGTTGATTTTTTCTCCAAATTTTATCCCAAATCTCCTCAGTTATCTTCATCATTCCTGCCATAATCCAGGTACACAGTCATTCATTTGTACCTGAACTACTGCAGTAGCCTTCTAGTAAGATTCCTGCCCACACTCTTGCCTTCCTATACTCTATTCTCCACCTAGTAGCCCCCAAGATATTTAAAACTTTTAAATTACTCATTTGATTAACCTTTTCATGGATGTTCTACTGCTTTGAAAACAGAATTAAAATTTTCTGTTATGGCAAGACAGGTATGACATAATCTGCTTCATAGATAATTCTCCTGCCTCATATCCTTCCCTTGCTCACTATACTCCTGCATTTTCTCTGTTCCTCAAATACCTTAGCCCTTTCCTCTTTCAAGTTCTTACACTTACCTACATTGCCATTTTAGCTTTTTCTAATTTAATAAGATCTATTAAAATCATAAGTACACATACCTTCAAATTCCATACAAAACAACATAGGAATTTAATAATATCTATTAAAATCATAAGTACACATACCTTCAAATTCCTATACAAAACAACATAGGAACCACGTTATTTATTGTGGTATGGCTAGAAATAACAAAATATTACAAACAACCTAAATGTCAATCAGATAGCCAATTAGCATCCTTATAATTATATATTTATGATTATGATTAACATAGTAATGTTCAGCCAAACAAAATGTACAATTCTTCTCAGATAACAATGTCTTCTGAACTGCCTTTTAAACTTAGTGGACAGAAGAACATAGGGGTTTTAGATATTGTGTTTAAGGTTGGAGAGTTGGTGGGTGGCACAAATGGTTAAGAGCTTGGCTATTAACGAAAGGTTGGTGGTTCGAGTCCACCCAGGCATGCCTCAAAACAAAGGTCTGGAAATCTGCTTCCAAAAGATCACAATCATTTAAACCCTTATGGTATGCAGTTCTACTCTAAAACACGTAGGATCACAATGAGTCAGAACCAGTTTGACGGCAATTGGTTTGGTTTTGTGGTATAGTCAAGTAGGGAGAATTTGTAGATACTGGAGTCTTTGATTAATACCCAGTGTGAATGATGGGTCTTTTAATGAGGCAGCTTTCAGTCTTCAAAGTGAAAGATCTTGAGATTCATTAGCATTCTTTAAATATTACATGAGTTCTATTTTGTAGTAGATGCAGGCATCATAATTACTTTTCTTATTTGTCAGTTTTCACATGAACTGTACTAAGACCAACTGATCTGAAGACCGAGAGAGGAATGATAGTATTCAGAGTATAAGGAGTGTTCTAAATGAGAAAAACATCAGGTATGTGTCACTGGCATAAAACTAGGTTAGGATCGGTTTAAAAGGAGAAGGTGCTAGTTGATAAACCAGCCTAGACAAATAATTACAAAGAACTTCTCCTTGGACAGTTATGGGGTATGACTGGAAAAGCCAGCGTCTTTCAAGGTGTTGCGAAACTGGAACAAAAGTGATGTGGTTTGAATTGAGGAAATAAATCGGGTCAGAACTTGGAAGAGAAACTAGGCTTTATTCTTCCCTTTCAAAAAATATTCCTTTAGAAAGTGTGATGGTTGATCGAAAACGTGAAGGAGTGGGAAGGAATTTTGTTGAAGGAAGGACTGATGGCTGTATTACAAGGTATGCCACTAGATCTTTTGTTATTGACCTAGATTCCTGTCCTTAATGACCTTGCCTTGACTAGTTACTTATCATGTTTCTCAACCAAGTATGCAAATCCTAATTTCTGTGAGATCCAGAGCAGCCCACTGGGTGTCTTATCTTGATCCAACTCATGGAAGTCAAACATTAGCCAAATACTGTGTGAGAGGAATAGATAGGGTCAAGAGCTGGCAACAGACACATTGGAGAGCTTGTGATAATAGTCTTCCTAATAACTGGTTACTGACCTAGCCTTGCACCCTAATTTCTTAATCTCATATTTCTGTTATAAATAAACTGATGAATTTCTCAATTTTAAACATGGTCTGATTTGATAAATTATTCTGATGCTTTATGGTTCCTACTAAAGAGCTGTGTTGTTTTCTAGACGGACACACAATAAATAGGTCACACCATTACTACTCCAATACTGGGGAAAAATGCATGAAATGTGCAGATTAATGTTTATATACTGATTAGTTCAAAAACATCTTCTTATTATTTGACATTAGAATGATTTCTTATTCTTTCATGTTTCCACATGTCTTTTCATTTACAGCAAAAGAGAAGAACAGGATGAAGAGAGATAATCAGAGCAGTGTGTCTGAATTCCTCCTCTTAGGGCTCCCCATCAGGCCGGAGCAGCAGGGAATGTTCTTTGCCCTGTTCCTCGGCATGTACCTCACCACGGTGCTGGGGAACCTGCTCATCATCCTGCTCATCAGGCTGGACTCTCGCCTCCACACCCCCATGTACTTCTTCCTCAGCCACTTAGCCATCACTGACATCTTTTTCTCATCAGTCACAGCCCCAAAGGTGCTGATGAACATGCAAACACAGAGTCAATCCATCTCATACGCTGGGTGCATTTCTCAGGTCTATTTTTCCATACTCTTTGCTGATATTGACAGCTTCCTTCTCACCTCAATGGCCTATGACAGGTACGTGGCCATTTGTCACTCCCTCCACTATACCACCATCATGAGTCAAAGCCTGTGTTTCTTGCTAGTAATTGTGTCCTGGGTTTTATCCTTTGCCAGTGCTCTGTTACACACCCTGCTCCTGGCCCATCTTTCCTTCTGTGGAGACAACATTCTCCCCCACTTCTTCTGTGACATCTCTGCCTTACTTAAGCTGTCCAGCTCAGACACCACAACAAATGAGCTGGTTATTCTTACTGTAGGGGGGTTGGTCATTATCCTTCCATTCATATGCATCCTGGTCTCTTATGGCCACATTGGGTCCACCATCCTGAGAATTCCCTCCACCAAGGGAATCTGCAAAACCTTGTCCACTTGTGGCTCCCACCTCTCTGTCGTGTCTCTGTACTATGGGGCAATTATTGGATTGTACATTTTCCCCTCATCCAGTGACTCCAATGGCAAGGATGTCATTGTGGCTGTATTGTACACTCTGGTCACTCCCATGCTTAATCCTTTTATCTACAGTCTGAGAAATCGGGACATTAAAGGAGCTATGGGAAATATACTCAGTAGAGGAAAGTTTTCACTATAATGTATGCTGAATCTAGGCTGGTGTTGTGGCTTGTTTGTTCAATAAGATATTGGCAAAAATAAAAATAAAAACTTAAAAAAACACTGCATATGATGTCTTGCTATTGAGACCCCGAGACCATGGTTTTAAGAAACACAGGTTAGTCTACTGGAGAATGAAAGACGAGAAAAGAGAGGCTTCAGCTGTCCCAAACATCCTGGCATATCCAGAGAGGCCCTCTGGTATAAGTGAGACTTTCTAGAACATTCAGTCACAGACAATCCAGCCCAGTAGAGTACTGCTCAGCTGATCCATAGAAGTGTGAGCAAATAAAATGATTGTTTTAAGCCAGTATGTTTTGGTTTCGTTTCTTTCACAAAGTTAGCTGACACATTTCTCATATTCCTGAGGCATTCACAATCTTTGTCCATTGTGACAACTTCTTATCCATTGTCTAGTTAGTGTTTTCCCCTCCCCACTCTTCCCATCCCTCCTAACCATCAAAGATTGTTTCTTTGTGTAAACCTTTTCAGGAGTTTTTATAATAGTGGTCTCATACAGTATTTGTTTTTTTTTGTGATTGACTTATTTCACTCAGCCTAATGCCCTCCAGATTCATCCATGATGTGAGGTCTTCACAGATTCATCGTTGTTCTTTATTGTTTCATAGTACTCCATTGTGTATATGAACCGTAGTTTGTTTATCCATTCATTTGTTGATGGGCACCTAGGTTGTACCCATCTTTTTGCTATCGTGAACAATGGTGCAATGAATATGGAAGTGCATACGTCTATTTGTGTGATGGCTTTGATTTCTCTAGGATATATTTCTAGGAGTGGGATTGCTGGATCATATGGTATTTCTATTTCCAGCTTTATAAGGAAATATCGTATCATTTTCCATAATAGTTATACCATTTTCCATTCCCACCAGCACTGCATGAGAGTTCCAATCTCCCTGCACTCTCTCTAATATTTGTCATTTTCTGTGTTTTTTGATTCATGCCAGTAATGTCGAGGTGAGACGGCATCTCATTGTAGTTTCAATTTGCATTCATGTAATGGCTAGTGATCTTGAGCATTTCCTCATATTTCTATTAGCTACTTGAATGTCTTCTTTGATGAAGTGTCTGTTCATATCCTTTGCCCATTTTTTAATTGGGTTATTTGTCATAGAGATGTTAGATTTTCCTATGGATTTTAGAGATTATACTTTTGTCAGATTTGTCATAGCCAAAATTTTTTTTGAAGTCTTTAGGTTCTCTTTTTACTCTTGGGTGAAGCCCTTTGAAGAGCATAAGTGTTTATTTTTTAGAAGATCCCAGTTATCTAGCTTCTGTTCTGGTGTTTGTGTATTTTTAGTTATGGTTTGTATCCTATTTATGCCATGTATTAGGACCTTGAGCATTGGTGCTATTTTTTCTTATGTGACCTTTATAGTTGTTGGTTTTATATTTAGATTGTTTCCCATTTGGAATAAGTTTTTGTGTATGGTGTTAGCTATGGGTCCTGTTTAATTTTTTTACAGGTGGACATTCAGTTTTGACAGCACCATTTGTTTAAAAGACTGTCTTTTCCCCATTTAGTAGATTTTGGACCTTATGTTGAAGATCAGAGGACCGTAGGTGGATGGATTTACATCTGGGTTCTCGATTCTATTCCATTTATGTGTCTGTTGCTGTGTCGGTACCAGGCTGTTCATGGCTGTATAGTAGATTCTGAGGTCAGGTAGTGCAAGACCTCCTACTTTATTCTCCTCCTTCAGTAGTGCTTTACCTTCTGGCACCACCCTCCTTTCCATATAAAGTTAATAGCTTTTCCATCTCTTTGAAGAATCAGGATTTGGATCGGGATTGCATTGAATTTGTAGGTTGCTCTGGGTTTTTCTGGGTAGAACTGACATTTTCTCAATGTCGAGTCTACCTATCCATGACCATGGTGTGTCTTTCCATTTATGTAGGTCTCTTAGTTTCTTGCAGTAGTGTTTTGTAGTTTTCTTTGTATAGGTCTTTTATGTCCCCAGTTAGATTTATTCCTAAGTATTTTATATTTTTAGGGGTTATTATAAATGATATTGCTTTCCTGATGTCCTTTTTGTGGTTCTCTTTATTGGTGTATAGCTATGAAACTGAGTTTTTATGTTTATCATGTATCCTGCTACTCTACCGAATCTTTCTATTAGTTCCAGGAGCTTTCTTGTGGCTACCTTTGGATTCTGTATGTATAGTATCATATCACTCACAAATAGGAATAGTTTTACCTCCTCCTTACAATTTGGATGCCCTTTTTCTCTCTCTCTTTTTTTTTTTTGCCTCATTGCTCTAGCTAGGAACTTTGACACAATGTTAAATAGGAGTGATAAAAGGCATCCTTGTTTTGTTCCTGTTCTCAGGGGGAATATTTTCAGCCTCTCTCCATTGAGGACGCGGTTGACTACTGGTTTTGTACAGATGCCCTTTATTATGTTGAGGAATGCCCCTTCTATTCCTATTTTACTGAGAGTTTTTAAAATCAGGAATGGGTATTGTACTTTATCGAATGCCTTTTCTTTATCAATTGAGAAGTTCATGTGATTCTTTTCATTTTATGTACTTTATCGAATGCCTTTTCTTCATCATTTGAGAAGTTCATGTCATTCTTTTCTTTGTTTTATGTATGTGGTAGATTACGTTAATTCATTTTCTAATGTTGAACCATCCCTGAATACCTGATATGAATCCCACTTGGTTGGGGTGTATTATTTTTTTTTTTTTTTTTACATGATGCTGAATTCTATTGGCTAGAATTTTGTTGAGAATTTTTGCATCTATAGTCATGAGAGATACTGGTCTGTAATTTTCTTTTCTTGTGATGTCTTTGCCTGGTTTTGGTATCAGGGTTATCCTGGCTTCGTAGAATGAATTCAGAAGTATGCTTTCCTTTTCTATGTTCTGAGATAGTTTGAGTAATACTGGTGTGAGTCTTGTCTCAATGTTTGGTGGAATTCTCCAGTGAAGCCAGCTGGGGCCAGACTTCTTTTGTTTGGAGCTTTTTTAAATTATCTTTTCAATTTCTACTCTTGTTATGGGTCTGTTCAGATTTTCTACCTCAGTTTGTGCTAGTTTAGGTAGATAGTGTGTTTGTAGAAATTTTTCTGTTTCCTCTAGGTTTTCAAATTTGTTGGAGTATAATTTTTCATAGTACTCTGTTGTGATCTTTTTTATTTCAGTTGAGTGTGTCGTAATGTCCCCTATTCATTTCTTCTTTGGGTTATTTGCTTCCTCTCTTGTTTTTATTTTGTCAGTTAGTCCAATGTTTTGTTGATCCTTTCAAAGAACCGACTTTTGGTTTTGTCAATTCCTTCAATTTTTCTGTTCTCTATTCACTTATTTCTGCTTTGATCTTTATTACTTCCTTTTGTTACCAGAGAATAGCCTCGGTTCTTGTCTTTGGTATAGGAAAGAATTCGAACACTGAGACAAATAGTGCCAAGTGAGCAGAGGTTTATTAGCAAGCAGAGGGTTAGTAGTGAAAGTACACTTGACTAGGGAGCATCAAGCGGGCTACTCAGGTAGAGAATCTGAGTGCCCCGATAGTCATTTTCTTAAGGTTTTATACCCTTCTTGCCCATTTTTTAATTGGGTTATTTGTCATAGAGATGTTAGATTTTCCTATGGATTTTAGAGATTATACTTTTGTCACATTTGTCATAGCCAAAATTTTTTTTGAAGTCTTTAGGTTCTCTTTTTACTCTTGGGTGAAGTCCTTTGAAGAGCATAAGTGTTTATTTTTTAGAAGATCCCAGTTATCTAGCTTCTGTTCTGGTGTTTGTGTATTTTTAGTTCTTATCTCTTCCTGATAATGTATAACAGCCAAGACAGGGACCCCTATAGAGACTGTTTCCTTGGCTTAATGTTTAATTACCAAGTTAGGGACCTTATCAAGTTAGGGACTTTATCAAGTAAGGGACCCCTATAGGGGCTACTTCCTTGGCTTAATATTTAACTATGTAGGGACCATCTTATTGAGGAATGTCACCACCCCTTGTCTCTTCCTCTTCCTGAGTGTAAGCTCTCCCCCTCCCCCCTACATCTTTCTCCCCTCACGTACCATTCTCCCAAATCCTTGAGGTTGTTGATGGGGGGTGGTCTCTCTTCTGTAGCTACTTCTTGCTGTCATTGGGGCACAGAGCTGGCCCTAGGAGAGGCACTTGTTCCCTAATGGGGGGGTTGTTTGACTTCAGGAGCTGAGGATGGAAGGGTTGGGCAGCTTGATCCAAAGGGCTTTCAGGGCTTGCGTTATTTGACGATGTCTGAATTACAGCCTTTTGTAATCTGGACGATACAAAACGAGTTAGTATTTTAAGGAGACAGGGTCCAAAGAGTAAAAGAAGAATCAAAGACATTAAAGTGCCAAGGAACAGTATTAGCCAAGATCCCCAAGACCAGATGGATGACCAAGAGTTCCATCCTTGTTTGGCTTGTGTTTGGAGTTGTCTGGCCTTATCTAAAAAGTGGTGGATATGTTCTTGGACTTGGCCAATTTGGTTCACCCAAAAACAGCATTGTTCACCTAGCATGCCACATATACCCCTATGGCTAGCCGCCAACATGTCTGAACCTCTTCAATTTTGAACAACTACAGCTGCCAAAGATTTTATTTGGGTTTGTAGAGTAGGTACAGAGGTCGTTACCTGGGTATTGAGCTGGGCTAGTTCAAGTGAGAGGTTTGCATAAACTTGAGCAGTTCCTAGCATGCCGGTCTTTCCAGCTGAGAGCCTGGCCATTCCTATAAGACTGCTAAGCCTATTAATATGGGAATTAGGGGTCCTGCTTTTTTTGTCACCTTATGAGTGGTGGTTAAAGGTAAAGGGAGAGGAACTCCTGCTTCAGCTGAAGACGCAGGAGGGAAGACATATCCTACTGTATATAATCCCATCCAATTTGTGGGTAGGGCATATATAAATTGCAGTTCCACATACTTAATATAGGCCTGAAGATAATGGAAGACAACCTGATACATGGTATATACCTGATGAGGTGTAATTGTATGGAGTTGGTTTTTTGAAGGTGGAGGTATATTTCCAAATGTACGTGGCAGCTAGGGCAGCCACTGTCAGTGGACTAAAGCAGAGGGTAATATTATGGGTGGCATTGTTTTCTAGGTTTTCCGAGAAGATCATTCTGCAGATGGATTTTATGAAAACCTTTTCCTTGGCACTTTCGTGTACCAAGGTGCAATTATTTCTGTTGTTGCCACATTTCTATGTGGAAGTGACCAGAAGGGCCAAGTGGTCACAACCTAGTGGTCTTCCCTGGCAAAACCCTCCAGTGTAGTCTAACTGTGTGTCTGAAGAGGTATTGGGAGGGAAAGTTAACCAGCTAGATGAGGGAGGAGGATCAGGGAAAGATGTAGTTAGGTTTCTGAAGTTGTGTGTTATAATGACTGTTACATTGCAATGGGAGCAGTTTAGAGATCCTACCTGATATGAATCTCTTTGGGGGCCCAGTGAGTAAATGCACAATGGGCTTTGCCCCCCTCTTATTTGTACTCCTCAGTACACAGTCCCTGTGATAGGGTATACACTTTGGTTATTGTAACTTTTGAACACCCCCTGTGTTCTGGTGGAGAGAGTATAATGACGAAAGCCTGACGTTTGAGCCCAGACCTGCCAAGAGGTGGGCCAGCTTTCTGTGGACTGTGCCCAAGCCTGTAGACAAATCCAGAAGGATTGGTTGTATTTGGTATGTGTACATGCCTTTATGACTCTCTGTAATGGTTTAATAAAGGGGGAGATGGGCTCAGGTCGTGTTAGTTGGGCAAGTGAAAGTGTTATGGCACAGAAAAGAACACAATGCATTTGGACTTATCTGTTGTTATTGTCTTGTTTTCTTTTGAACAGATACTCCAAGTCTGCTTTGGGTTCACTCATCCACTCCTGATGTTGGCTTGGGGTTTCTTCAAATGTATCTTTAGTGTGGTAGGGTTTCACCCTGGAATGATGTATCCAGCTAGAAATCCTGGGCACCTTTACAGCTGTGGGGGTAGAAAGCATAAAAGCATATGGTCCCTTCCACTTTGGGGCAAGTTGGGATATCGGGGACCCATCTTTCCAAGTTTTGACTAGAACTATAAAGTCCCCGGCTCGTAGAAAGGGACTGAGCTCTATACTGGAGATTTTGGTATGCCTAGCTCTTGAATAACTTGTTGGAAACTTCCCAGGGACGTTACAAAAGGTACTAGTTTGTTGGTTTCCTCATCTAGGACCAGCTCTGTTCTTAGGAAGGGTCTACCATGTAGAAGTTCAAAGGCACTAAGCTTTAAAAGAGATGTAGGGCTTATCCTCATGCAGAGCAATGCTATAGGGGGAGACTGGATCCAATTTTGGTGGGTTTTCTGGCCCAGCTTGGCTAAAATTCTTTTTAGTGTTTGATTTGCTCTCTCTACCTTTTTTGAGGATCGAGGCCTCCAGGCCGAGTGTAAGTTCCACTTGATTCCAAGTGTTGTACTTACCCTTTGACTTATGGTTGAAATGAATACTGGGCTATTATCACTCTGTAGAGACCTAGGAAGTCCATATCTGGGGATGATTTCTTTTAGTAGTTTATTTACAACTTCTTGGGCTAGTTCTGTTTTTGTGGGAAATGTCTCTATCCATCCTGTGAAGGTGTCTATGAAGACTAATAAATATTTATAGCCTAGGCATTTTAGCATCTGGGTGAAATCTAATTGTCAAGCTTCTCCTGGATATGACCCAGTTCTTTGGACAGATTTTACTAGCACAGGTGGCAGGAGGGCACCTTGAGGGGTGTTTATTGTACAAAGGGGACCCCCTTGGATAATTTCTTTAATAGTTTTCTGAAGCCCTTTACCTGAAAACAGGTGGGAGCAAAGCTAAGTTGTTTTATCTCAGCCAAGGTAGCATGAACCATGTAGACCCTTTAGGACTTTCCATTGAATATTTTGGGGCAGACGAATGACTCCTTCTCTATGATACCACCCATCTTGGGAATACCTGTTTTTTCTCGGCCCACTGGTTTTCTTCTTTGCTGTACTGTGGTGTAAGGCATTTTAAGTTGGCTGAAGGAAGTTTTATGTTTTTTTTTTTTTTTTGAAGGAAGTAGGGAACCAATTAACAGGTCATTGGTTACTGCAGCTGTATTTGTCGCCTCATCAGCTAGTTGGTTACCTAGGGCTGTTTTACTACCTCCTTTTTGGTGTCCTTTGCAATGTATTGCGGCTACTTGTAGAGGCAGGTGGACTGCCTCCAGGAGCCATAAAATATGGTGCCCATATTTTATGGGACTATTCCTAGCATTTAGATACCCTCTTTCTTTCCATAAAGCTGCATGGGCATGTAGTATAAAGAAGGGGTATTTAGAATCCGTGAAAGTGTTCACCTTCTTTTTCTTTCCCAGCTTGAGGGTCCGGGTCAATGCAATTGGTTCTGTCAACTGTGCTGAGGCTCCCGTGGGTAAAGATTTAGTCTCCATTACCTGGTGTAAAAATACGATCACAAACCCTGTGTGTCATTTCCCTTCTTTGACAAAACTACTGCCATCAGTAAACCATTCCTCGTCAGGGTTTATGAGAGGTTGGTCAGTAAGATCTTGTCGACTGACTGGCATAGATCTGACTAATGACTTCACAGCAGTTGTGGAGGTTTGGGTCCTTAGGACTGGGGGTGGGTAACAAGGAAGCAGGGTTTAGAGTAGAGCATTCTTTTACTGTGACTTGTGGATTCTCTGTTAAAACTACTTGGTATCTTAGGATTCTGGTGTTTGTTAGCCACTGAGGGCCCTTGTTGTTTAGCAAAGGGCATATAGATCAATTTTCTGCCCTAGCATTAATTTTAGAGCTTCCTCTACAAGAACAGCAGTGGCTGTCATCACTTGGAGACAGTGAGGCCACCCTTGAGCTACTGTATCAAGTTCTTTAGATAGGTATCCTACTGGTCTTTTATCGGGCCCTAAGGTTTGGGTGAGGACTCCTAGGGCTGCGTCTTTTCCCTCTGTTACATATAGTTGGAAGGGTTTTTCTGGGTTGGGTAATCCAAAGGCAGAAGCTTGTAGAAGGGCCTATTTTAGGTTTTCAAAGGCATGTTTCTGCTCTTCGGTCCACATTAATTCATTAGTTACCTGTTGGTTGTTTATTTTGAGGGCGTTATATAGTGGCTTGGCTTTTTCACCGTATCTGAGAATCCACGGCCTGCAAAAGCCCATTAAACCTAAGAAGGACCTGAGCTGTTCTATGGCTGGGGCTCAGGAATGTTTGCTATGGCTAAAACTCATTGAGGAGATCATCGTTTTTCTCCTGGGGCTAGCCTTAGTCCTAGATAGTCTATTCTTGTTGTAAAAGTTGGGCCTTTTCTTTTGAGAATTTGTATCCCTTTTCTGCCAGGTGATTTACAGTTTGAATAACATGTTGGTGTCCCAGTTGTTCTGGGGGGGAGCAGATGAGCAGGTCATCTACATATTGAACAACTTGCCCACCGCCCTCAAATGTTAGATATTCTAAGTCCTTTGCCAAAGCTTGGCCAAAAAGGTGGGGGCAGTTCCTGTACCCTTGGGGTAAGGCTGTCCATATTAACTGCTGTTTGTGACCAGCAGGGTCAGACCATTTGAAGGCAAAAAGAAACTGACAAGCCATGTCTAAAGGGATGCAAAAAAGCACATCCTTCAAGTCTAAAACAGAAAACCATTGGGTGTTAGGTGGTATTTCTCCCAAGATGGTGTAAGGGTTAGGAACCACAGGGTGGAGGGGAATTACAGCCTCATTAATGACCTAAGGTCTTGTGAAAAAAAAAAGGTCTTGTACTAGCCTATATTTCCCATCTTTCTTTTTGACCAGAAGAATGGGGGTATTGCAACGGGAGCTGCAGGGAATTAATATTCTGTGATTTAAAAAGGTAGTAACTATGTTTTGCAGTCCCTGCCTAGCTATTGTTTTTTTCTTAGAAATTTGTTGCAGTCTTTTAACCTTACCATTACTGGGGTGGCGTTATGTGCCCGTGCTGGTATCTCAGTAGCCCATGCCTGGGGGTTTAACTCTTGCTGTTCTTCTATATCTATGCAAGTTCCATTTCAGTTAATTTGTAAGGTCATTATTTGTTTAAGTGTTAGATCTTCTGTTGAGATCACTCAACTTTTTACCTTACTTAATATGTCCCTTCCTAGAAGTGGAACAGGACATTCTGGGAGGATTACAAACTGGTGTGAGAAGCTCATTGCACCCCACAGGCAGTGTAATGATGGAGTAAAATATTTTACCATGGGTTTCCCTTCTTCTCCCTGAACTGTGCTTTTGTTAGAAGAAAGGGGTCCTTGATAGGAGATTAGTACAGAAAAGGAGCCTCCGGTGTCCAAAAGAAAAGTTACTGACCTTCCTGCTACATCTAGGGTGACCCTCAGCTCCTGTGCACTGACGTTGATGCTTTCAGCGCTCTCACTGAGAGCCTCTGGGAGCCCAGGGTTCTGTCAGCTTAAGGCTATTTCCATTGAGGGATCGGGCCTGGGAGTCCTTCTACCCTCAGGGAAGTCTCACCTCCAGTGGCCATGCTGTTGTCAATTGGGACAGGGCCTCTGGGGAGGTTAGTTCCAGGGGCAACCCTTTTTCCAGTGGCCAAGTTGACCACATCTGTGACATGCACCAGGTGGAGCATCCTTGGGTCTTCCTGCCAGCAGCGGGTGGTGCCTGCACTGTAGGGCGGTGAGGAGACAGGCCTGCCTTTTCTCTTCCTTTTTCTCCTTTTCTCAGAGCCTTTCTTCTTCCTGGTCTGTATTATAGAAGACTGAGGAAGAGACCTTTAACAGTTCATTTAAGAGAGTTTGGGGTCCTATCCCTTGTTTTTGAAGTTTACACCTCATGTCTAGAGCAGCTTGAGTTAGAAATCTATCCTTTAAGACGAGTTCTCCTTCTGGTGATCCTGGTTCTAAATTGGTATATTTTAAGAGGATTTCTTTTGGTCTTTCTAAGAAGGCAGTGACGTTTTCTTGGGGCCCTTGGTCAACGGTGGCCAGTTTATTGAAATTGGTAGGTTTTATCCTGCAAGATTTCATTCCCTCAACCAGGCACACTAACATGTGTTCTCTTGCCCGTCTGCCTCCCTGGGTATTATAATCCCATCCCAGGTCTATGCCTGGGACTGCAGTGGTGCCAATGGGGTAGACCTGTTGGTTTTGTATATATAGCCCATCTGCAAATCATCTGGCTACCTCGGTGAGATTTAATCTTTCTCCCTGGGTGACCATTTTGTTACAGATTATCATTATGTCTTTCCAACCCAAACCAAAGGTGAGTGTTAAGTTCTTAATTTTTTCTGTATAGTTGTTAGGGTCACCAGAGAAACTTCCTAGCTGTTTTTAGTTTTCCTAAGTCCTGCATTGAAAAAGGAACCTGTACCCTGACTGGTCCATTTGGGACAGCCACTTCTTGAAGAGGGCACAGGTAAGGCAGTGAAGATGTTGTAGATGAGGAATTGGAGTAAGGAGGAGTAGGAGGAACAGACATTTCTTTGGTATTTAAAGGTGGGGTTGCAGGGTTTGTAGGGCTTGGGTCTAAGGTGTCTATTGTTTGGTTTGTAATGATGGTGAGAACTGCAGAGTCTATCCTACACTTTTTACGCAGTTCTGGATTTTCCCTTAAGGCCATAAAAACCTGGACATAAGGGACCTCTGTCCATTTGCCTTGTTTCCAGCAAAACAGATGTAGCTGAAGGATGGTATGGTAATTTAGACTTCCCTGTTGTGACCAAATTTCTACATTTCTCAATTTATATTGAGGCCACGTGGTATTACAAAAGAAGACTAATCTCTTTTTCTTCAGGGTTTGAGGGTCAAACCTGTCCCAGTTTTTGAGGATACATCCCAGAGGCGAGGCCGGTGGTACTGAGTTTTCGTTTCCCATCTGGGAAGGAATAGAGTGAGTCATAGGGGGTAGGATGTCTCCTGTGCCCCCCATGTTAAATCCCTGCCTGGAGAAGGTGTTCCTTCTCAGGCTTGGGCTTCCAGAATTAACTAGCCTTACTGTGTAGCCCGCACCTGAAGTTTCTTGCCTAGAAACTTCCTACTGCCTCTGTCTTAGGGGTCCTTGCTCTTGTCTATGTCTGCCGTCTTGGTGGGACATGGACCTATATATTTGTTGATGTCCTTGTTCTGCCAAGAAACTGATTATTGCATACGCCACTAGCCATTTTAGGGTGGGGGTCCTTTGTACCTCCATCTGGGAAGCCCTCATTTTATTGGCAAACTTTACTATCCATTGAAGCTGACACCTTGGTTGCCTTGCCCCCAACACAGCGCATAATCTTGGAGGTCCCTTGGAATTGGGTGTAGGAGATGATTTAGCATTTGTGGGAGCCCCTCTTCTGTCCATATCCAAGGGGGGGTAATCCTATTATTTTCTGGGCCCCACCCTTCCTTTTCTCTGCAGAACCAACAAACCCATTCCTCATGTCTGCCCCTCTCTGTATACTTTTTGAATTGTTTCTGCACACTGAAAGAGGGAATCATGGTGCAGAGCGCTGTCATAAAGTAGACTCCCGCAGCCCACTTCTTTGTATACTCTAGGACATTCAGATTCTTTGTAAGGGGGGTAACAGATATAACTTTAGTTAGTCTAATGAATAGCCTTAAGATTCTTGATTCAATGAGGCAGACCAGTGTGTCCCTGTTCACTCTTCTATAGCATGTAAGCAGGAGGAGCTGATCAAGGAAAGGCCACCTGCGTTTAGCTTCACAATGGCAGTATAAACAAGGAAGGGACAGAGGTCCTTCACTGGAACAATTATCCCTCAGCCTATCACAAATACAGCATTGATCCCTTTTGCAAAGCACACACGGAGGATATAGATGTATGTTAGCTAGGAGTTGGATGGGGCTGACAGGTGCAAAAGGTAGATGGGTCACAGGTCTCTTAAGGAGACTCACCAACTTGGCATGACTATTGCTGAGGTTAGCGGGAGTCAGGTGCTCTGGGCTGGAAACACACTGCTTTGTGAGCAGGGCTCCCATAGGGTGTGACCCCTCTAGTTGGCCGGCCCTTCTCTTATGCGTCTTGGTTTCTCTCCCAGTTGTCTAAGACAGTCTGGAGGGCTCGAAGAGATGGGCAACCAACGCTTACGTGCACGTTCCCAGACGAGCCTGGTTGTTAATTAAGTGAAGTTGGAAGTCCCTGTGAGTCTCCTGCACGTCTTGGGTTTGACCCAGACACCTCTGCAAAGCGGAGGGAGGAAGTGCATCTTTTCTTCGGAGTCTGAAAGAATCACTCATTATTACCGTATTCTTGTTAATAGTTAGACCAAGTACAGACAAATATTTCTAGTACCTCTCAGACTTCTCTCTCAAGAAGAAACAAAACACACACACGTAGAGGTAGGGATACCTCAGCTCTGGGCTGGAAAGGAATAGAGCCTGCGCTCTGAGGTGGACTCTCCACTTTGCTGATGAAGGAGGAGAAAGTTTTCTATCCGAGTCAGGGCATCAGAATATGTTACTGGAGAATAGCCTTGGTTCTTGTCTTCGGTGTAAGAAAGAATTGGAACACTGAGACAAATAGTGCCAAGTGAACAGAGGTTTATTAGCAAGCAGAGGGTTAGTAGATTAGGGAGCATCAAGCAGGCTACTCAGGTAGGGAAAGAATCTGAGTGCCCCAATAGTTGTTTTCTTAGGGTTTTATACCCTTCTTGTCTCTTATCGCTCCCTGTTAATGTTTAACAGCCAAGACAGGGACCCCTCCAGAGACTGTTTCCTTGGCTTAATGTTTAATTACCAAGTTAGAGACCTTATCAAGTTAGAGACCCCTATAGGGACCACTTCCTTGGCTTAACGTTGAACTACGTAGGGACCATCTTATTGAGGAATGTCACCCCCCCATCTCTTCTTCTGTAGGAACTATCTTGTGAGGAATGTCACCACCCATTGTCTCTTCCTTTTCCCGAGTGCAAGCTCTCCCCCTCCCCCTTATACTTTTTTCTGGTGGCTGAGGGCTCCTTTTGCTGTCCTCTTTCTATTTGTTTGAGTTGTATAGCTAACTTTTTGATTTTGTTCCTTTTTTCTTTTTTGATGTGAGCATTTATTACTATAAATTGACCTCTGAGGGCTGCCTTTGCTGTGTCCCAAAGGTTTTGGTATGATGTGTTTTCATTCTCTTTTGATACTAAGAATTTTTTTTATTCCATCTTTGATTTCTTCTATTACCCAGTGGTTTTTAAGGAAGATGTTATTTAGTTTCCATGTATTTGATTTTTTTTTCCTTGCTCTTCCTGTTATTAATTTCTACTTTTATGGTGTTGTGATCACAGAAGATGCTTTGTATTATCTCAATTTTTGGATTTTTTTTTTGAGAGCTGCTTTGTGACCTAAGATGTGATCTCTTCTGGAGAATGTTCCATGTGCATTAGAAAAGAATGTATGCTTTGCTGCTGTTGGGTGAAATGTTCTATATACATCTATCAGGTCAAATCTGTTGATTGTGGCATCTGGATCTTCTGTATCTTTGTTGAGTTTCTTTCTAGATGTTCTATCCTTTAGTCAGAATGGTGTGTTGAAGTCTCCTACTATTATTGAAAAACCATCAATTTCTCTTTTGTCAGCTGTTAGAGTTTGTTTTACATATTATGGAGCCCTGTTGTTGGGTGCAATCTGTCCTCATGGCAGATTGTCCCTTTAATCATTATGCTATGTCCTTCCTTGTCTTTTATGGTGGATTTTGTATAAAACTCTACCTTATTTGAGATTAGTATTACCACCCCTGCTCTTTTTTGGTTACTGTTTGCTTCATGTATTTTTTTTCCCATCCTTTGATTTTTAAATATTTATGTTTTTGTTTCTAAGTTATATCTCTTGCAGACAGCATAATGATCAGTCCTGTTTTTTTATCCATTCTTCACTTTTTGCATCTTTTTTTTTTTTAACTTTTATTAAGCTTCAAGTGAATGTTTACAAATCAAGTCAGACTGTCACATATAAGTTTATATACACCTTACTCCGTACTCCCACTTGCTCTCCCCCTAATGAGTCAGCCCTTCCAGTCTCTCCTTTCATGGCAATTTTGCCAGCTTCCAACTCTCTCTATCCTCCCATCACCCCTCCAGACAGGAGATGCCAACACAGTCTCAAGTGTCCACCTGATACAAATAGCTCACTCTTTATCAGCATCTCTCTCCTACCCACTGTCCAGTCCCTTCCATGTCTGATGAGTTGTCTTCGGGAATGGTTCCTGTCCTGGGCCAACAGAAGGTTTGGGGACCATGACCGCCGGGATTCCTCTAGTCTCACTCAGACCATTAAGAATGGTCTTTTTGTGAGAATTTGGGGTCTGCATCCCACTGATCTCCTGCTCCCTCAGGGGTTCTCTGTTGGGCTCCCTGTCAGGGCAGTCATGGGTTGTGGCCAGGCACCAACTAGCTCTTCTGGTCTCAGGATGATGTAAGTCACTGGTTCATGTGGCCCTTTCTGTCTCTTGGGCTCATAGTTATCGTGTGACCTTGGTATTCTTCTTTCTCCTTTGATCCAGGTGGGTTGGGACCAATTGATGCATCTTAGATGGCTGCTTGTTAGCATTTAAGACCCCAGATGCCACATTTCAAAGTGGGATGCAGAATGTTTTCAAAATAGAATTATTTTGCCAATTGACTTAGAAGTCCCCTTAAACCATGGTCCCCAAACCCCTGCCCTTGCTCTGCTGACCTTTGCAGCATTCATTTTATCCCGGAAACTTCTTTGCTTTTGGTCCAGTCCAGTTGAGCTGACCTTCCATGTATTGAGTATTGTCCTTCCCTTCACCTAAAGCAGTTCTTATCTACTAACTAATCAGTAAAAAACCCTCTCCGTTCTTTGAGTTTTAGTTTGTTTCAATCTCTTTTTTTGTTTTGGGTCTATTTAGTTGTTCTACTTCTGATTGTGTTAGTTTAGGTAGGTAGTGTTTTTCCAGGAATTCATCCATGTCTTCTAGGTTTGCAAATTTGTTAGAGTACAATTTTTCATAATATTCTGATACTATTCTTTTAATTTCAGTTGGGCTTGTTGTGATGTGGCCCATCTCATTTCTTATTTGGGTTATTTGTTTCCTTTCCTGTATTTCTTTAGTCAGTCTGGGCAATGGTTTATCCCTTTTGTTAATTTTTTCAAAGAACCAACTTTTGGCTTTGTTAATTCTTTCAATTGTTTTTCTGTTCTCTAATTCATTTAGTTCAGCTCTAATTTTTATTATTTGTTTTCTTCTGGTGCCTGATGGATTCTTTTGTTGCTCACTTTCTATTTGTTCAAGTTGTCGGGACAGGTCTCTGATTTTGGCTCTTTCTTCTTTTTGTATGTGTGCATTTATCGATATAAATTGGCATCTGAGCACTGCTTTTGCTGTGTCCCAGAGGTTTTGATAGGAAGTATTTTCATTCTCGTTGCGTTCTATGAATTTCCTTATTCCCTCCTTAATGTCTTCTCTAACCCAGTCTTCTTTCAGGAGGGTATTGTTCAGTTTCCAAGTATTTGATTTCTTTTCCCTAGTTTTTCTGTTATTGATTTCCACTTTTATGGCCTTGTGGTCTGAGAAGATGCTTTGTAATATTTCGATGTTTTGGATTCTGCAAAGGTTTGTTTTATGACCTAATATGTGGTCTATTCTAGAGAATGTTCCAAGTGCACTAGAAAAAAAAGTATACTTTGCAGCAGTTGGGTGGAGAGTTCTGTATAAGTCAATGAGGTCAAGTTGGTTGATGGTTGTAATTAGGTCTTCCGTGTCTCTATTGAGCTTCTTACTGGATGTCCTGTCCTTCTCCGAAAGTGATGTGTTGAAGTCTCCTACTGTAATTGTGGAGGTGTCTATCTCACTTTCCAGTTCTCTTATAATTTGATTTATGTATCTTGCAGCCCTGTCATTGGGTGCATAAATATTTAATATGGTTATAACTTCCTGGTCAATTGTCCCTTTTTTCATTATGTAGTGTCCTTCTTTATCTTTTGTGGTGGATTTAAGTTTAAAGTCTATTTTGTCAGCAATTAATATTGCTACTTCTGCTCTTTTTTGCTTATTGTTTGCTTGATATATTTTTTTCCGTTCTTTGAGTTTTAGTTTGTTTGTGTCTCTAAGTCTAAGGTGTGTCTCTTGTAGGCAGCATATGGACAGATCGTGTTTCTTTATCCAGTCTGAGACTCTCTGTCTCTTTATTGGTGCATTTAGTCCATTTACATTCAGAGTAATTATAGATAAGTATGTGTTCAGTGTTGTCATTTCGATGCCTTTTTATGTGTGTTGTTGACAATTTCATTTTTCCACTTACTTTTTTGTGCTGAGACATTTTTCTTTGTAAATTGTGTGTTCCAGATTTTCATAGTAGTTCACTTTATGTTTGCTGAGTCATTACGTTTTTCTTGGTTTTTATTTTGAGTTATGGAGTTGTTATACCTCTTTGTGTTTACCTTAATATTTACCCCTATTTTTCTAAGTAAAAACCTAACTTGTATTGTCCTATATTGCCTTGTATCCCTCTCCATATGACAGTTCTATGCCACCTGTATTTAGTCCCTCTTCTTGATTATTGTGATCTTTTACATATTGACTTCAATGATTCCCTGTTTTGAGCTTTTTTTTTTTAATTAATCTTAATTTGTTTTTGTGATTTCCCTATTTGAGTTGATATCAGGATGTTATTTTCTGTGACCTTATGTTGTGCTGGTATCTGATATTAATGGTTTTCTGACCAAACAATTTCCTTTAGTATTTCTTGTAGCTTTGGTTTGGTTTTTGCAAATTCTCTAAGCTTGTGTTTATCTGTAAATATCTTAATTTCACCTTCATATTTCAGAGAGAGTTTTGCTAGATATATGATCCTTGGCTGGCAGTTTTTCTCCTTCAGTGCTCTCTATATGTCATCCCATTGCCTTCTTGCCTGCATGGTTCCTGCTGAGTAGTCTGAACTTATTCTTATTGATTCTCCCTTGAAGGAGACCTTTCTTTTCTCCCTGGCTGCTTTTAAAATTTTCTCTTTATCTTTGGTTTTGGTGAGTTTGATGATAATATGTCTTGGTGTTTTTCTTTTTGGGTCAATGTGAAATGGGGTTCGATGAGCATCTTGGATAGATATCCTTTCATCTTTCATGGTGTCAGGGAAGTTTTCTGTCAGCAGATCTTCAACTATTTTCTCTGTGTTCTGTCCTCCCTCCCTGTTCTGGGACTCCAATCACACGCGTTATCCTTCTTGATAGAGTCCCACATGATTCTTAGGGTTTCTTCATTTTTTTCAATTTTTTTATCTGATTTTTTTTTTTTTTTCAGCTATGTTGGTGTTAATTCCCTGGTCCTCCAGATTTCCTACTCTGCATTCCAATTGCTCGAGTCTGCTCCTCTGACTTCCTATTGTGTTGTCTAATTCTGTAATTTTTTTGTTAATCTTTTGGATTTCTGAATGCTGTCTCTCTATGGATTCTTGCAACTTATTAATTTTTCCACTATGTTCTTGAATAATCTTTTTGAGTTCTTCAACTGTTTTATCAGTGTGTTCCTTGGTTTTTTCTGTAGATTGCCTTATTTCATTTCTGAGGTCATCCCTGATGTCTTGAAGCATTCTGTAAATTAGTTTTTTATATTCTGTATCTGATAATTCCCGGATTGTATCTTCATTTGGGAAAGATTTTGATTCTTTTGTTTGCGGGGTTGTAGAAGCTGTCATGGTCTGCTTCTTTATGTGGTTTGATATCGACTGCTGTCTCCGAGCCATCACTAAGATATTGTAGTGATTTATTCTATATTTTCTCACTGAGTCTTGTTTTGTTTTCTTTCAATATACATGGATGGGCTACTAGATTGTGCTGTCTTGATTACTGTAGCCCTTGACTTACTTATGACCTATTACCAGCTGGTTTGGGCTGTTACCAGATATATATGCCTGAGTCCATTCACTATTCTTGAGTAGAATCTGATTTTGGGTCAAGTGTGTGATGCACCCTAACACCTATCCACCTTGAGAAGTAGTGGTGATAGTTGTGTGCACCAGATTCTATTAGTAGCTGGGGTTCACACTCCTGGGGGGCAGGATGCTGACAGGCTTCCCCCAAGTGTGAGTGAGGTAGGTGTGTCTCTATTCCTAAAGCACCTTGGTGGGTGGTCTCTGCAGCTGTACATTAGGTCCCCAATGCAAGTACCTCTACAGATTGGTAGGTGTCACCCTCCTTAGACCCCTAAGACAGGAGGCTAGGTGGTCTGGGGGGAGCTTCAGCCCTCAGTTCCCTGTTGTGGGTCAGTGAGGGCTCTGTTGAATACGCAGAGATATCAGACCTGGGAAACTTGTCTTTCCAGTAAATCCGCTAAAACAAATGCAGTCAGATCCCTATCAGAAATGCCTTTGCATTATAATAGCCACCTTGTTCCCTGTAGGGATGAAAGCCGGAGACTGTGGGTCACATATGCTTGGCGGGAGCTGCTTCTGTGTTTTTAGCCCAATTAGGGGATGATTTTTGGTCCCTGGGTTTTTTGTGGTTGCTTCTCTCAGTCCAGAAGAATGGGTTAGGAAAAGACCAAAAAAAAAAAAAAAGGAAAAGAAAAACAGCAGAGCATTTCTTCCTCTGGCTCAGGAAATTCCAATGTTAGTGAAGGTGCCTGGGAAGGGGAGGGGAGAGTTCAGAAAAACAGGAGAGAGTAACACCCCGGAATATAGACAAAGTTACTTATCTTGCTTGGGATGACTGTTTTATCTGAGATGCCCGAGGGGCACATCGCCTGTGTGGGCTGGCTGGGTAGAGATTGCTCCCGAGGGTCAGGCCCGTGTCCCGTGCTTACGCTGTCTCAGAAGCCCCTGCCAGTCTAAAGCCCAGCGTCAAGTTTCCCTGGCTGGGACGCTGCACTCCCGACTCCAAAACCAGTCGCTGCCTCCTGTTGACTTCTCCTTCCACCAGCCGTGTCACTGCGCCGCCTGTGCAGACCGGCTGGGCTCCCCCAGATCAGTTCAGGGGGCTGGGGCTGCGCCCCGTGTTTGCACCGTCACAGAATGGGGTGCTCAGCTCCCCTGCCCCCAGTCCAAAGCCCGGCGCCAATGTTCCCCACCTGGGACACTGCACTCCCGGTTCCAAAACCAGTCGCTGCCTCCCGGGGACTTCTCCTCCCGCCAGCCGCGTCATCGTGCTACCTACACAGACTGGCTAGGCCCCCTCCTGGGGTCAGTTCAGGGGGGTAGGGCTGCGCCCCATGTTTGCACCGTCATAGATGTCCTGCTCAGCTCCCCTCCAACCAGTCCAAAGCCCGGTGCCAAGGTTACCTGACTGGGACGCTGGCTCCAGGCTCCGAAAACAGTTGCTGCTTCCCCGTAGTTGTTCGTTCTGGGTCTCTGTCACTCAGGTCAACTCTTTAAATCTGTGTTTGTTGGTCAGGGTTCGTAGATTGTCATGTATGTGATAGATTCACTTGTTTTTCCGAGTCTTTATTGCATGAGGGATCTGAGGTAGCGTCTACCTAGTCAGCCATCTTGACCCCGCCTGTCCACTTTTTGCATCTTTATGGGTGCATTTAAGCCATTTACATTCAGTGTGATTAACAATAGGTGTGAGTTTATTGCTGTCATGTTGTAGTGCTTTTTTGTGGTGCTGATGTTTTCTTTGTTCTTCTTACTCTCCTGTGCTTAATTCCTTTTGTGTGTGTGTGTGTGTTTCATTCCTTTCAATTTTGTAGATTTTGTGTTTACTGAGACTTCAAGTTTTTCTTTTATTTTGATATGTGAGTTTGTTAATTTTGAAATTTACCTCATCTTCCTAAGTTTAAACCTCCTAAGTTTTATTACTTTACATCGCCTTTACTGCCTCTCCATTTTAAAGCTCTCTACCTACAACATTTATTCCCTCTTTTATTGTTCTGGAAATCCAGGTGGTGTAGTGATTAAGTGCTACAGCTGCTAACCAAGAGTTTGGCAGTTCAAACCCGCCAGGTGCTCCTTGGAAACTCTATGGGGCAGTTCTACTCTGTCCTATAGGGTCGCTATGATGGCAGTGGGTTTTTGTTTTTGGTTTATTGTTCTGACATTTTTGTCATTTACAGATTGATGTCTCTGTTTCCCTGTTGTAGAAATGTCCTAATTTTGCCATTACACCTGAGCAAGAGCTTTGCAGAATACATTATTCTTGTTTGGCTCTTTTTTTTTTTCCTTTCCAGGTTTTATATATGTCATCCCATTGCCTTCTTGCTTGCATATTTTCTGCAAAGTAATCAGAGCTTAATCTTATTGTTTCTCCGTTGCATGTGACTTTTCATTTTCTCTTAAGCTGCTCTCTGGATTCTTTCTTTGTCCTTGGTTTTGGGAAGTATGATTATGATATGTCATGGTGACCTTATTTTGGGGTCTATACTATAATGGATTCATTGAGATTTTTTGATGGTTATTTTTTCATCTTTCATGGTATTAAGGAAGTTTTCTGTCAGCAAATCTTCAATGATTCTCTCTGTGTTTTCCATTTTCTCCCCCTTTTCAGCAACTCCAGTCACACCCTAATTTTCGCTCTTGATTGTATCCCACATAGTTCTTAGATTTTCTTCATTCTTTTCTTTTTCCTCAAATAAAGTGGTATCCATGGATAAGTCTTCAATTTTGCTGATCCTGTCTTCCACTGTTTCAAATTCATTCCTAAACCTTCTATTTCTTTGTCCATTTCTGAAATTTTGTTGTTTATCTCTTGGATAACTAAGTGCTGTTTTTTATGATTTCTAATTGTTTGTTTATTTTGACATTTTGCTCTTGTATTATTTTCCTGAATTCTTCCATTGCTTTGTCTGCATTTTCCATGATTTTGACTATTTTTTAACTGAATTTTGTCTGTGTTTTCCTTCATCTCTTTCCTAATCTTTGCAAAACCCTGGACATTAGACTTTTGAATTCCCTAACAGGTAGTTCTAATGCCTTTTTTTTTTTCTACCAGAAGGTCATCTGGTGTTTTATTATGGTCACTTTCAGAAGCCATCCTGTCCTGTTTTATGTGTTTTGATATTGTCTGCTGTCTCTGAGACATTCAGGAATTATCTTCTTTGTTAATTAATTTTAGTTTGGATTGCTTTGTCATGATTTTTTTGGTTTATTTTGTTGTGCCTGGGCTGGTGGGTTCCGTGTGTTTTGTTACTTGCTCCTTTGTGGGCACAATACTTCTCCCCACCTTGTCCATGTGGGCAGAGCCAGTCACTCAGCTATGGTGCAGCAGGGCAGGACCAGAAGGGGTGGAAGAATGGGGATGGATCATTTGACTCAGCACAATCTGAGTTGGCTGGGCAGATCTGGGGTAGCATGGTGGGGCAGGGTGGCAGTCCAGGTGTCTGCGCTTTTCCCACATAGAAGCTTGGTGCTCTGAGGGGTGGAGCAGGGAGCAGTGTGGGGTGGGGCCTGGGGTTCCAATGGTGTGCATCAGTGTCGCTTGAGGGTGCAGCATTCAGCGGAGTAGGGCATGGTCCGGGGGTCCAGAGGTCTACACCCAGTCCACAGAAGCATGGTGCTCAGCAGGTTGGGGCTATGGGATGTCATGGGGCAGGGTCAGGAAGTGCACATTGGTGCCACTTAGAAGCATGGCATTCAGCAGGGCTGGTCCAGGGGGCAGCACAGTGCAGGGACCAGGGATATAGGAGTCCATGCTGGTGCTGCTTCGGTATGCAGCATTCAGTGAGCAGGGTTGGGGATAGTGCAAAGCAGCGTCCTGGGGTCTAAAGGTTTACACTAGTGCTGCTTGGGGGCACAGCTTTCAGTGGGCAGTGAAGAGAGGCAGGAGAGAAAGAAGAGAATGTGATGTGGGAAGTTATGGTCAGAGGGAGAAAAAAAAAAGAGAGAGAAACAAAAACAAAGCCAACAAACAAAAAAATGGTGGGGTGACAGGAGTTAGCCTGTGGGGGCAGAGCACATGCGGGGAGGCCATGTGCTGGTAGCTCTCTAGATGAATGGTGCAGCATGGCCCATCGAGAAGGGGTGGAGGCCGTGTGTGGCACTAGGTGGGCAGGAGAAAGTACAGAAAGGAGGGGAAAGAGAGAGAAGAAATAAACAAACAAAAATATGGCACTGAGGGAACTGACAGTTGAGGACAGAGTAGAACCTGAGTGGTGGCAATCTAGTGTCTCTCTTGCAGGGTGGCACAGCCCACTGGGAAGGGGTAGAGGCCACACAGAGGACTAGGGTGGAGGGAGAAGGAAAAGGGAAAAAATAAAAAAAGTGGCACTGAGGGAGCCAGCCAGTGGGGGTGGGCAGACGCCGGCAGCAGTGAGCAGGTGTCTCTCCAAACAAGTGACTGTGGCCCATTGGAAAGCAACAGAAGCAGAAGGGTAAGGGGTGGGAAAGCATGTACCTCTAGTTTACCGGGTGCTCTGTTTCCTGTTGAGACCTCCTTAAAGTTGCCTTCCTTTGCTCCCTGTCCAGGGTCATTGCTGCTTGTGTGCTCCAAGATGCTGAAGTTGTGGCATGTTAGCTGGCTGGGGATCTTCACTCCACAGTTCTTCTTGTTCTCTGCTCTGTGTCAGGTTGTTCCATTAGGTGCTTAATCTAGTTCTTTATCTTTTAATTTGATACTTAGGGTTCCAGGATTAATGTTTGTATCCATTTTACCTTGCTTTCCAGGTCTTTGCTGCAGAGGGACAGCGTGGTTCTTCTGTCTATAGTGTCATGTTCTTATGATCATTGGAAAACTTATTCTTATTTGCATTTTATAGTGGTGAAACTTTGGTTCAAAGAAGTTAATTTGTGTAAAAGTGTATACTCGTCCTCTGGCAGAACTCAGGCCTGTTAAATCCAGGTTATCTCCATCCATGGAGTACCTGGGTGGTACAAATGGCTGTTTGACTAGTAGCCAAAAGATCAGCAGTTTGAACCCACTTAGAGATGACTCTGAAGACAGCCTTGATGATCTGCTTCTAAAAACCGTATCAAACAATACTACTATGTACACGTGGGGTTGCCATGAGTCAAAATTGACTCAGTGACAACTAACACCAGCAACAACAACGTCTCCATCCAGTCTACAGACTCAATCTCCCCTCTCTACTACCTCCTGAACATGGTACAGTACCTCCCATGGTGGTGGAGAAATCTGCAAAATGTAAGGATGCAGTGAAATTTGTGTTCTATATGATGCCAGTGTGGATGATGCGGGAGCCTGCAGGAGCCAGTGCTGACCATTTCTGTGTCATTCTTTGGTATAGGAATGGGCTGAACCCTGTGCTGTGAGTACTTCAGATGCTACAGTTGACCACAGACCCTCATGCTGGCCAGCTGGAGCCACAATCAAGAAGAGGGGAGTCTAGAATATCACTGACCTCAGAGACAGCTTCTTCTGCTGCAACTTCTATGGCTTAGTCCCTTTGACCCCTTCCCAGGATCTTCCCCAAGAGTGAGAAGGAACTTGAGCTATTAGCCTGTGTTTGTTCCTTGATTCACCAAGTGCTTGATGTTGATTCCCTGACCGTTCTCCCTGTTTGGTAAAGTTGTTTTCTCCTTGCCCACTGTGCTTTGGAGAAATCAGACTGGAATAGCAGCAAAATTCTTCCTGCCAAAAGATGTTCCTTGTATCTCTGTATCTGGATCCTTCTTGAGGATTAGGTAGCAACAAGGGAAGGTGGTGTCTGAGGTCACTGAAGACTCTAGAGGTCAGGGAATTCTGAATATCACATTCATCTGTGTGCATCTGCATATGTGAGAGTGTTTTATGTTATCTGTAAAACAGTTTGTGTATATTGTTGTGTGTTCTTGCCCATACATTTTTAAATATTATGTATATGTGAATTGCATACACATTGGTTTCACCCAAAATGGAAATAATTCAGTGGCGAATGGAAGTATTTGCTCAGTATTGAATATATGCCTGTGAGTACACGCATATCTGACTACACATGTGTGAGAATGGGTATATTTTTTTCTTTTTCTTTTTGGTGTATTTGTGTGTTCTGTGTATCAAACATGATTGTGACTTTTGGTTTTGTAAACACAGAGTGTGTGCTGTGAAGCTGACTCAGACCATGAATGTCTTCACCTAAAATGGATGTCAATGAAGGGGGCCCAATAGTTACACAATTTCTATGTGTGTGTGTTTGTATTGTTTGTGTATGTTTTTGAGTAATATTTGACTAGTGTTTGTGAGTTGTGCACCACATGCTGACATCTTCCTCTCAGATGAGGACTAAGTGGGCTGACATCATGACTTAACACCATTTGCTTATAAGGGAAAGGAAGGTGGTTGTCACGCACCCCTCTATGTTGAAAAGGACATTATAAATTTTTTTGGAGACCAGACTGTATCATAAATCAACTCCATTACTTTTGTGACTTTATTTCTCTGTTTCCACATCTGTAAAATGAAGGAGATAATTCTTGCCTTCTCTATCTCACTGGTGCTCAATGAATTTTGATTTATTAAGTGGCACTCATGGAACTTTTGGCTATTGAATCTTCACCGAAGCCCTGGAATGATTATACGTAAATTCCTGGGTATTCTGCTAATTGTGAGTACATTCAGTATAGTGGATACTTATAAAAAAAAAAAATATTCATTATTCCTACCATAATAGACTTTGCTCCATTTGTCAGGGGTCCAATGTGGGGTTCCGCCAGTTACTGAGTATATCTATTCCAATTATGCATTCTGGAACTGGGGAAATCACTACAGGATGGGTTTGGGGACCCACTGAACATACTGTGAGAAGAACATAAGCTAAGACTCCATTAATAACCTGACCTCCCTATGCCCCCACTCTGACTGGTGGGCCACAGTGATGTTTTGAGTTTGCTTGAATTAGTGTCAATTCAGAGACAGTATCCCGTAATCCCTGAAAAGTCTGTTTATTTCCTTTTCCCCAGTGAACAGTCATTCTAGTCAATGGCCGTAGATCCCTTTGGCTGGGAGAAAGATTAACACTATGTTTTTGGCAGTATCAGAGTCCTTCCTCAAGGGGACCCAGCCTCCCTTTCATTCAAGGGGTTGTGGGTCTGTAAACTAGCTCAAGCCTGGGACTTGATTAGTGGCCATGACTCTCCATTCTGATGATTCAAGTTAGACTGCTGTTCACTTGACCTAGAATTCTTCCCCGTGTACAGATTCAAGTAAATATCTGGCAGATTTCCTATCTACTTTACTCCTAGTGATGCCATGACTAAGTAGCCAGCGAGTCAGAATATTCTAATTATTGCTTTGACTTCACTGCCCATTATGGTAACCACACCCACTTTGTCTGTCAATTGAGTGCCACCACTTGGCCCCTACCACCATGGGGTCCAATCAGCCTCATTGTAGTTAGGTCTCTTAATTCAGTTAGGGCAGTTCACACTGTCAAATCTGACTTACATAAAATAGCAATCACAGCAGTCTCCAAGGATGCTGGAGCTCCCTTCACAAATTTGTTCTTCACCACTGTGGTAAAAGGTATGTCCTCTGGGCAGTCCGTGTGTAGATCTGTGGGTCTAACCTGATAAATCCACTATAACATGCCAATTTCCCTAACCCTTTGGATACCTTCTTCTATGGTATACCAAGGTAGGTCTGGTACTTCAACTTGACTTAGTGTAGGCTACTGCATAATCCATGCTTCAGCAACCTAACCAAATAAACTATTAAACCCTTTTCTAACCTCTCGAGCTGAAACATTAAATGAAGAATCTGTGCTTAGTGGGCCCATATCAATAAACTCAGACTGACCCATCTTTATGTTCCTTGCACCATTATCCTACACCCTTAATAGCCATTCCCACACATACTCCCCAGGTTTCTGTTCATACATATTGGAAATGTCAAGTAGTTATTTTGGAGTGTAGTGTACCTCCTCCTGGGCCACACTTTGTACTTCAACTTTTGCCGCTCAGTGGGACTTAAGTCTAGTTATGTCTCCAAGCCAAAATGTGTGATGGGGATATGTTTTGAGAACATTCAGCATTATCTTGTAAGGTATCTGCCTCAGGTGATGCCCCAGGCAATGACTTAGACAAAGGCTCTTTAGATGCAGCTGGATTAATCTCATCAGGTGGGGGTGGAGGAGCTAGTGATTTTACTGGGGAGGGTGGTTTAGCAGACAAAGATGGGCTAATCTCTTCAGATGGGGGTGAGAGAGCTGGTTCTGTTGGCAGGAGTAATTAAGTAGAATTTAGGGGTTCAGTGCCCCCAGCTTCCTGATTATCTGCCCATATGTCCCCATTCCAAGTTTCAGGATCCCATTTTTCCCCAATTAGTGCCCTCACTTTAACTTCTGACACAACTCAAGTTTAGCAATTCATTTGTTGTCTTAGTCATCTAGTGCTGTTATAACAGAAATACCAAAAATGGATGGCTTTAACAAAGAGAAATTTATTTTCTCACAGTAAAGTAAGCTCAAAGTCCAAATTCAGGGCATCAGCTTCAGGGGAAGCCTTTCTCTCCGAAGATTCATTGTCCTCAAACTTCCCCTGGTCTAGGAGCTTCTTAGGCACAGGGACCCCAGGTCCAAAGGACATGCTCTACTCCCTGTGCTGCTTTCTTGGTGGCTTGAGGTTCCCCTGTCTTTCTGCTCACTTCTTTCTTTTATATCTCTAGAGATTGCCTCAGGACACTATCTAATCTTCTAGATTGAGTCCTGCCTTATTAACACAACTGCCACTCATCCTCCCTCATTAACATCATAAAGGCAGGATTTACAACATACAGGAAAATCCCACAATACCAGGAATCATGGCCCAGTCAAATTGACACACACATATTTTGGGGGACATAATTCAATCCATGACAGTTGGCACTGTAATTCAACTACTCTTATGATAAAACTCTGAGTTTGGTTTCTGGCAATATCAGTTCTGTTACTAGAAGAAATAGGACCTTCTTTCAGGGCACAAGTGGAAACTTTGAGGTTGTTTATATGGTACTTGAGCTTTGACTCTGAAGTCTTGCACTCACCTCTTTCTTTTACCGGTTTGTCTGGGAACCAACAAACCAGCTTCCTTATACTTCTCATTATGACAAAATTTTAGAAAGGTATTAAACATGCTATCACCTGAGACTCATCTTTCACCAATACCTGATCTATTGGTGTTGATATTTTGCATATTTCTATTGCCACCTCGTGCCATGTATTAGCAATGCCCTGTTTCCTACTGGAAGCAGTGTCATCAACATCTTTAACACTAACCAGACTTGAGAACAAATTTAGAAAACTTATCCTTACAATTTTGTTTCTTTAGAACCACTGTTGGTAGCAAATGTCTTAGGCTGAGTTCTCCAGTAAAGTGTATAAATGTAGAGGCTAGAATGTCTCAAGACCATGGGTCAGGCTAGAGCTTCGCCTGATTCATGTAGCCACAGGGAGTGGCAAACTCAAGATTTACAGGTCAGACAGCAGGGCTCTTGCTCACCCACTGTGAAGGCTGACAGATCCCAAGATTGGCAAGAAAGACAGCATGTAAACTGCTAGCTCAAGTCCCAAGAATCAGAGGTCAGAAAAACTACAGCCAGCTGAATTCAGAGTGAACAAAAGCCAGTGAGCCTTGCCAGAGTCCACCTATATTGGAGGTAGGCCACACCCCTAAGGAAATTCTCTTTTTAACTGATTGGCTACTCATAGCAGATCCTATCATGGAGCAGATCACATTATATCAAATCTCATTATGGAAGTGATCACATCATCATATGACTGTCAAACTACATCATAACTGCCAAGCCACTGAGAATCATAGTCCAGTCAGGTTGACACACAACCTTACTCATCACAGATAGCAACAAGGCAGATCTCCCTAGGGATCAGTTAGGAGCATGACAGCCCCTACCCAACCTGGTTATGATAGGCTGCAGGGGTGCTGAAAAATGCTATAGAAGGAGTCTTGCAGCTGGGTCTTCTCCCATAGGAAGCACTCTGCCTGTCTCCTTGTGCCTTTGTATTTCATGCCTCCAAAACCAACAGCACAGAATTTCCTGGGGGTCAATTCAGGTCAGTATTCCCCCACTTCTATTGGGCGCTGAAGACTGCTGACTGAGGCTGCTGTGTGGTAGGAAACAGGTATATTAGTGGAGGTGGCACTCACAGTCAACAATATATGGGGGGGTAGGGTGGGGGCTCTGATAGCATCAAGGCAGAATTTTGTGGGGATCCGATTGGAGCATGACACTCCCTATCACACCCATTGACTGTTGGTTGCCAGGCTGCTGCAAATTGCTACAGAAGGCCCCTGCTGTACTGTCTGCTTGCATAGGCAGCACTCTACCTGCCTCCCTGCACACTCCATAGCTCAGGCCCCCAAAACCAACAGAACAGATCTCCCTGGGGGTCATTTTGGGTCTGTCTGTTTCCCCTTCTGATCAGTTCTGAGGACTACTGACTGAGGCTGCCCTGTGCTAGGAAACAGATGTAATTAGTGATAAGAATAAAAAATGGATGGGGGAGGAATGGTATAGGTACAGAATTTCTTGTATGTTACTGAAGCTAAGTTGGTACAACACACTAGAATGTGATAAACACAAGCTGTTAAATGTAGTATTCATTGTGGCCAGTAAGAAAATATCTAAAAAACACACAAAAGGAAAGGAGAAAACTACAAGTCAATATCCCTTATGAATATAGATGCAAAAATTCTACAATAAAATCAACAAAACACAAAGCAAGCATTAGTAAAGGACAAAGAAAAAGAATGCTTAAGAAACACTAAAAACAAATAACAAAATGGCAGAAGTAAGTCACTTCTTACTGATAATTATGGTGAATGTAAATGGACTAAATACCCCAACCAAAAGTAAAAGAGTGGCAGAATGGATAACAAAATAAGATTCAACTGTGTGCTATTTAGAAGACACACCTTAGACCCAAGGACAAGTAGGTTGAAAGTGAAAGAATGGAAAAAAGTATTCCATTCAACAATAACCAAGAGAGCTGGAGTGTCTAACAGACAAAATCTGTTAGAAAAGAGAAAGATGAACATTATACAGTGATAAAAGAGTCAATTCATCAAGAAGACTTAATATTCATAAATATATATGCATCCAACATCAGAGCACCTAAATATATAAAGTGAACACTCATAGATTTGAAGAGAGAACTAGATAGTATTAAAATAATAGTTGGAGACTTCAATACACCACTTTCAATATTGATTTCTAGCTTCATTCCATTGCAATGAGGCTTCAATATGTCACTTTAAATATTGGACAGAGCATCTAGAAATAAGACCAACAAGGAAACAGAGGATCTGAATGACACTATAAACCAAACAGACTTAACAGACATATAGAACACTTCACCCAAGAACAAAATATACATTCTACTCCACTGCACATGTATCATCCCAGGATAGATCACATGTTAGGTCATGAAGTAAGTTTTGATAAATTTAAGAAGATAGAAGGAGAAATCAATTAAAAAAAAAAAAAAAGCCCAAACCTGGAAAATACACAAACACAGAAAAATTAAGCAACACACTATTCTTAGAAGCACACAGCCTATACCCAAATTGTCTCCAGAGGAATAGAAATCTCAACATACCCATAGCAAGTGACGAGATAGAATCAGTAACCAAAAACCTCCAACAACAACAAGTCCTGAACCAGATGGCTTAACTGAGGAATTCTACCAAACATTTAGAGAAGAATTTAAGCAAATCCTACTTAAACTCTCCGAAAAGACAGGAAAAGAAGGAATACCCCTTACTTCATTCTATGAATCAAACATAATCCTGATACCAAAACAAAACAAAGAAAGTGCAAGAAAAGAAAACTACAGGCCAAGATCCCTTATAAATCCTCAACAAAATAGTAGTGAGCAAAATCTAACACCGTAATAGTCATACACCATGGCCAAGTGGAATTTATTCTAGTAATGCAGAGATGGTCCAACATTAAAAATCAATCCATCTTATGCCCCATGTCAACAGAACAAAGGAAAAGAACTACGTGATCATCTCTATGGATGCAGAAAAGGCATTTGATAAAATCCAATACCCTTTCTTGATGAAAACCTTCAAGAATATTGGAATAGAAGGGAAGTTTCTCAATATAATTCAGGGCATATACGAAAAGCCAAAAGCCAACATTATACTTGATGGAAAAAGATTGAGAGGTTTTCCCTTGAAATTAGAAACAAGACAAGGATGCCCACCTTCACTGCTTCTATTCAATATTGTATTGGAAGTCCTAGCCAGAGCAATAAGACAAGAAAAGAAATAAAAGTTATCCAGATTGGAAAAGAAGAAGTAAAATTATCTCTATTCATGGATGACATGATCCTATATATAGAAAATTTCAAAGAGTTCACAAGAAAACTTCTAGAGATAATAGAGAAATTTAGCAAAGTTGCAGGGTACAAGGTCAACAAACAAAAATCAGTTGTGTTTCTTTGCACTAACAATGAGAAATATGAAAGGGCAATTAGTAAAACAATTTTATTTACAATACCATCTAGGAAAATAAAATATCCAGGAATAAATTTAATCAGGGATGCGAAAGACTTACACAATGAAAATTATAAATCACTGCTGAAAGAGATTATTGAAGACTTAAATAAATGGGAAGATGTTCTGTGTTCATGGATTGTAAGACTTAATGTTGTTAAGATGTCCATACTACTCAAAACGATCTCTAGATTCAATACAATCCTGATCAAAATTTCACTAGCCTCCTTTACAGAAATGGAAAAACCAACCCTCAACTTTATATGGAATGGCAAGAGGTCCTGAAAAACTAAAGTAATATTGAAAGCGAACAAAGTAGGAGAACTCACATTTTCTCATTTTAAAATATAACTAGTATTTTAAAGCATACCAGTAATCTAAACAGCCTGGTACTGGTGTAACAATAAATGCATAGACCAATGGAATAGAATTGAGAGTCCAGAAATAAACCTAAACAACTATAGCCAGTTAATTTTTCACAAGGGTGCTAAGTCCATTCCAAGGGAAAAGGAGAGTCTCTTCAATATATGGTGTCACGAAAATTGTATTTCCACATGCAGAAGATGAAACGGGACATATGCCAAACCCCATACACATAAACAAATTCAAAATGGATTAAAGACCTATATGTGCAAACTAAAACCATAAAATTCTTAGAAGAAAATGCAAGGGTGACACAGTTAGGTCTAGCTTTTAAAAATGTGCTATCTAATATGATAACAAAAGCACAAGCAGCAAAAGACAAAACAAATTAACCTCATAAAAGCAAAAAAAATTTTTTTTATCAAAAGATTCTACCAAAAAAATGAAAAGACAAGCTGCCTTCTGGGAGAATATCTTCAGAAAGCATGTATCCAACACGAATCTAATATCCAAAACATATATAAAACCTCAACAATTTAACAATAGAAAGACAAGTAATCCACCATAAGACGAGCAAAGGACTTGAATAGATATTTCACCACAGAAGATATACGAAGAAACGTCCATCATCATTAGCCATCAGAGAGATGCAAATCAAAACCACAGTGAGACACCATTTCACTCCCACTATCATGGTTATGCAAAGGCATTCAACTGTGTGGACCGTAAAAAATTACAGATAACATTTTGAAGAATGGGAATTCGCAAACACCTAATTGTGCTTACGTGGAACCTGTACATAGACCAAGAGGCAGTCATTCGGACAAGATGATGGGATACTGCATGGTTTAAAAGCAGGAAAAGTGTGCATTGGGGTTGTATACATTCACCTTGCTTATTCAATCTGAGCAAATGCATGCTGGGCAAATAATTGAAGAAGCTGCATTATATGAAGAAGAATGCAGAATCAGGATTGGAGGAAAGCCCATTAACAACTTACAATATGCAGATGACACAACGTTGCTTGCTGAAAGTAAAGAAAACTTAAAGTACTCACTGAGGAAGACCAAAGACTATAGCCTTCAGTATGGATTACACCTCGACATGAAGAAAACAAAAATCCACACAACTGGACCAATAAGCAACCAATAAGCAATCATGATAAATGGAGGAAATATTGAAGTTGTCAAGGACTTCATTTTACTTGGATCCACAATCAACACCATGGAAGCAGCAATCGAGAAATCAAACAATGTACTGCATTGGGCAAATCTGCTGCAAAAGACCTCTTTAAAGTGTTAAAAAAAAAAAAAAAAAAGATGTTATTTTGAGGACTAAGGTGCACCTGACCCAAGAAATTCCACTCCTAGGTATGTAATCAAAAGACTTGAAGGCAGAGACTCAATCCAACACTGTATTTTTATGCAAATAACACACACTATTATATGCTTTAACATAGCACAATTTCAAAAATATCTTGGGGGGAGGGTGCGATTGGCAAAAAATTTTAGAATGTGCACATTATTTGCATAAAATTATGGTACTTGTACACCAATGTTCATTACATATCTATTCACAATATCAAAAGTAGAAACAATCTAAATGCCCATCAAGAGAGGATGTATAAACAAAATGTGCTACATACATACAATAGGATACCACTCAGTCAGTAAGAGAAATGAAGTCTTGATACATTCTACAATATGGATGGAGACAGAAGACATTATGCTGAGTGAAATAAGTCAACCACAGAAGGACAAATGTTGTATGGCCTTAATTATATAAAAAGACAACAAAAGGCAAATATATCAAGACCAAAGTTTATTAGTAGTTGCCATGGGTGGGAGGGAGGGAAAGGGTGGCTTATTGCTTATGGAGTACTGAGTTTTGGTTTATGATGATAAGAAAATTGCATTGATTAAAGCTAGGTCCACACAGCCGATTAATGTAATTGCTGTCAATAAGTTGTATACCTGTAAAAAGTTGAATTGGCAAAAGATGTGTGACAGATATATTTGCAACAATGACAAAAGACAAAAAAGGAGTAGCTTATGAGGCTGGTTTTGTACAACCGAACACCTCATGGAATTTGGTTCCATGGTTTGGAGATTTAGGGTCATGGTTTCATGGGACATTACAGTTGATTGGTCTAATAATGTGTTCAGTGCTACCGTTCTACCTCCTATTTTGTTGTCTAATGCCTTGAGTCTTAAAAACTTGCAAGCAGCTATTCATAGTACAACAATTGATCTGTATTCACGTGAACAATAAAGGAAGTAGGAGAGTCAGGAATAGAAGGAAGAAGTGGAATATGTGCCTGATTGCCTCCATGAAAAACTGCCCCTTTGCCATGAGACCAGAATAACTGGATGTTGCCCAGCTACCATTACTGGATATTTTGATCAAAGATTCTATAGAATAACCCTGATCAAAATGAGGAAATGCAGAATAGAATTTCATATTATCATGGAATCCATACTTTCTAGAGCCATAAAGGTTGGATGAGCCCCTGAAACTATTGCCCTGAGATGATCTTTAAACCTTAAACCAAAAATATCCCCTGAAGTCTTCTTAAAACTAAACAATAAAAGTAAATAAATAAATAAATAATAATTCATCTTAATTAGTAAAGAATGTCTGCCTCAAGCATTGTGGTCTTTTAACATCTATCTATATGGGATCAAACTGATAACAGCAACTGAAAGATTAGATAGGAAACTTAGGGGATAGTCAGTTTATGTTAACGGGGAGGAACAACTCAGAAAAGGAGGCTGAGAAAGGTTGCACAACTTGAAGAATGTAATCAATGTCACTGAGCTGTACATGCAGAAACTGTTAAATTGCTGTGTATAGTCTCAACAACAGCAACAAAACTAAAATAAATTATTAAAAAAGAATATATAAATATCTTCTACAACATAATAATAAGACACAACTCAGTAAGATAAAGAACAAAAGACTTAAACAGACATTTTGCAAAAGAAGATAGTCAAAAAGTACATGAATAAGCACTCAACAGCTTTAGTCAACATAGAAAAGCAAAATAAAACCAAAATTAGATACTACTACACACCCCATGTAATGACAAAAATGAAAGAGATTGACAATACCAATTGTTGGTACAAAATAAGAGTTATTGAAATCATCTGCGGTTCAGACACAGAAACTTGGGTTAACACATTCAACCTCCAGCTTTGTTTATTATGGCTTTTTTAATCACATTTTCCCCAATGTAAACTGAGAAGGCAAAAAGCTTTGTGGGGCGGGGCCAAGATGGGGGAGTAGTCAGATACTTCTGGTGGTCCCTGTTACAACAAAGACCTGAAAAAACAAACGAAATGATTATATATATGACAAGCTAGGAGCCCTGAACATCAAAGGCAAAGTAAGGAAATCAGACTGGGTGGTAGGGGGAGGGAGAGATGGTTCAGAAGCAGGAAGGAGTTGCCAGACCTGACTCCGTGGGAACCAGTGCCTCTCAGGCACAATCCCCTGGAGCAAACACAGAGGGGCTGGTGGTAGTATTCCAGACATGGTTTCCTCAGGGACAGACAGTGACCCACACAGTCTGCTCACACCTCCAGAACCAGAGAAGAACAGTGCCCTTGGCAAAAGCTAAATACTCGCATTTGTTTTACCACACCCCCCAGACCCCAAGCTGGCTTCAGTGGCTGTCAATTTCCCTGGACCTGAGATAGGTTCTGCTGCATGCTCTGAGCCATTCTCCTGGCCATGGAGAAGGAATAAGGAAAGAACTGGGGGAAAAGATAATCTACCGGCTCCACTAAACTGGGGAGCTCAGGACAGAAGTGGCTCCTGTCCAGGCACAAATGGTCTGCAGATTTTGGATAACTTTCACTCCTGCACTGACCTGTGTGGACCCATTTCAGGAGATTAGGCCCACGTTACTGCAATGGTGTATGTACTTGAGATCTGACTTCAACTGTTTCAGCTGTGTGATGGAGAGTTGTCTTTTTTTTACATTTGACACCACTTTGCCTATTAAACAGGGTCCTCACTTACCCATATCAGGGGCATGAGGACTCCTGGCTCCAACCACATCACCTAGCCACCCGTGACAGGTGTCCAAGGCTAAGTGGTGCCTCCCAATCCTTACAACCAAAAGTGTTGGGTGCCCAAGGTCCAGCTGCAGAACCCACCCATCTATGTGCTCTAGGGAACAGGGATGCACTTTCCTCACAGACAATCAGGGGATGGTTGTCAGCATCCTGCCTAGTTCAGAGTGTGACCCCCTGGTGCAACTGGATACCCGTGTCTACGCTAATCACCCCTGCCCCCTAAGACTGTAGGACAGAGCCCGTACCACACACTTGATGACCAACTACCTGGACACCTGAGCTGAATCCATACAAGAAAATTGAATGGACTCTTAGGTTCATATACCTGGTAACAGCTCTAGCCATCTGGTCACAGGGCGTTAGAGCTTCAAAGGCACAGATTATCAAGCTAGCTCACTCAAGCAGCCTATTTGGACATATCAAAACAAAACAAAGCAAGAAGCTAGGATACAGTAAGCAAACATAAAATAAACTAATACAATAACTTATAGATGGCTCAGAGACAGCACTCAATATCAAATCACATAAAGAAGCAGGCCCTGATCACTTCGACAGCTCTCAAAACAAAGAATCAAGGAATCTTCCAGATGAAGATGTCCTCCTGGAAATACCAGATGTAGAATACAAAAGATTAATATACAGTAATTTTCAAGACATCAGGAAGGAGATCAGGCAAAATGCAGACAAGCCAAGGAAGACACAGATAAAGTAGCTGAAGAAATTGAAAAATATTCAAGAATATAATGAAAAATTTAATAGGCTGCAAAAACCCATAGAGGCAGCAATCAGAAACTCAGAAGATTAACAATGAAATTACAGAATTAGACCACTCAGTAAAAAGTCAGAGGAGCAGAAATGAGGAAATGAAAGGCAGAATTAGTGAGACTGAAGATAAATCACTTGGCACCAACATATTCAAAGAAAAATCAAATAAAAGAATTAAAAAAAAAAATGAAGAAACCCTAAGAATCTTGTGGGACTCTATCAAGTTAAATGGCCTATGAGTGACTGGAGTACCAAAACAGGGAGGGATAACAGAAAATATAGAGAGCATTTTTATAGATTTGTTGGCAGAAAATGTCCCTGATATCATGAAAGATGAGAAGCTATCTATTCAAGATGCTCATCAAAACCCACATAAGGTAGATCTCAAAAGAAAGTCACAAAGACATAATCAAACTTGCCAAAGCCAAAGATAAAGAGAGAATTTTAAGAATGGATAGGCATAAACAAAAAGTCACCTACAAAGGACAGTCAATAAGAATAAGCTCAGATTACTTGGCAGAAACCATGCACACAGGAAGGCAATGGGATGATATATAAAGCACTGAAGGAAAAAAAAAAATGGCCAGCCAAAAGTCATATATCCAGCCAAACTCTCTCTCAAATATGAAGGTGAAATTAGGACATTTCCAGATAAACAGAACTTTAGGAAATTTGTAAAAACCAAACCAAAACTACAAGAAATACTAAAGGGAGCTCTCTGGTTAGAAAATCAATAATATCAGATATCAACTCAAGACTAGAACACAGGACAGAGCATCCAGATGTCAACCCAGATAGGGAAATCACAAAAATTGATCAAGATTAAAAAAAGTGCTCAAAACAGAGGAACAGTGATGTCAGTATGTAAAAGATGACATTAAAATAACAAAGAGGGACTAAAAAATGTAGTCATAGATCTTTCATATGGTGAGGAAGTCAAGGCAATCTAAAGAAATAAAAATTTGGTTTAAACTTAGAAAAATAGGGGTAAATATTAAGGTAACCACAAAGGAGACTAACAATCCTACACATCAAAATAAAATACAAGAAAAACAGAAAGACTCAGCAAAAACTAAATTAACAATGAATAAGAGGAAAAGACAATATATAAAGATAAACTAGCCAGCACAAAAAAAATTAAGTGGAAAAAAGAAACTGCCAACAATACACACAAACAAAAATAAAAATGACAGCACAAAACTCTACATATCCATAATTATGCTGAAAGTAAATGGACTAAACACACCAATAAAGAGACAAACAGTGGCAGAATGGATAAAAAAACACGATCTGTCAGTAATCTACCTACAGGAGACACACCTTAGACTTAAAGACACAAACAAACTAAAACTCAAAGGACGGAAAAATATATATCAAACAAACAACAATCAAAAAAGAGCAGGAGTGGAAATAACACTCTCTGAAAAAATAGACTTTAAAGTTAAATCCATCACAAAGGATAAGGAAGGACACTATGGAATGATTAAAGTGCCAATACACCAGGAGGATATAACCAAAATAAATACTTGGACACTCAATGACAGGACTTCAAGATACATAAAACAAACTCTAACATCATTGAAAAGTGAGACATACAGCTTCGCAATAATAGTAGAAGACTTCAACACACCACTTGCGGTGAAGGACAGAACATCCAGGAAGAAGCTCAATAAAGGCTTGGCAGATCTAAATGCCACAATCAACCAACTTGACCTCACAGACATATATATAGAGAACATTCTACCCAACAGCACCCAAGTACCCTTTCTTTTCCAAAGCACAGGGAACATTCTCTAGAACAGACCACATACTCGGTCATAAAGCAAGGCTTAACAGAAACCAAAACATCAAAATATTACAAAGCATCTTCTCAGACCTTCAAGACATAGGAGTAGAAATCAATAACGGGAAAAGAAACCAAACACTTGGAAACTGAACAGTACCCTGCTCAGAAACAACTGGATTATAGAAGAAATTATGGATGAAATAAAGAAATTCATAGAACCCAGTGAGAAGGAAAACACTTCCTATCAGAATCTTTGGGACACAGCAAAAGCAGTGCTCGGAGGTCGGTTTATAGCAATAAATAAAAAGAAAAAAAGCAATAAATACACACATCCAAAAAGAAGAAAAGGCCAAATCAAAGAATTATCCCTACAACTTGAACAAATAGAAAGAGAGCAACAAAAGAAACCATCAGGCACCAGAAGAAAGCAAATAGTAAAAATTAGACCAGAATTAAATGAAATAGAAAACAGAAAAATAATTGAAAGAGTTAACAAGACCAAAAGCTAGTTTTTCAAAAAAAATTACCAAAATTGATAAACCATCAGCCAAAGTGACAAAAGAAAAACAGGAGAGGAAGCAAATAACCCAAATAAGAAATGAGATGGGCAATATCACAACAGACCCAAATGAAATTAAAAGAATCATATCAGATTACTATGAAAAATTATACTCAAACAAATTTGAAAACCTAGAAGAAATGGATGAATTTCTAGAAATACACTACCTACATAAACTAACACAAACAGAGGTAGAACAACCAAATAAACCTATAACATGAGATTGAAAATGTAATTTAAAAAATCCCAACAATGACAACAAAAAACCCTGTTCCTGATGACTTCACTGGACAATTCTTCCAAACTTTGAGGAAGAATCAACGCCAGTACTACTAAAGGTATTTCAGAGCATAGAAAAGGATGGAATACTCACAAACTCATTCTATGAAGCCAGCATATCCCTGATACGAAAACCAGGTAAAGATACCACACAGAAAAGGAAATTACAGACCTACATCCCTCATGAACTTAGATGCAAAGAGCCTCAACAAAATTCTAGCCAATAGAATTCAACAACATATCAAAAAAATAATTTACCATGACCAAGTGGGATTCATACTAGGTATGCAGGGATGGTTCAACATTAGAAAAACAATTAAGGTAATTCATCATGTAGATAAAACAAAAGAGAAGAGCCAGATGATCTTAGCAATTGATGCAGAAAAGACATTTAACAAAGTCTTACACACATTCATGATAAAAACTCTCAGCAAAATAGGAATAGAAGGAAAAGCCTTCAACATAGTCAAGGGCTTTTATACAAAGCCAACAGCCAACATCAGCCTAAATGGAGAGAGTCCGAAAGCATTCCCCTTGAGACAGGGAACTAGAGAAAGATGCCCTTCTTTATCACCACTCTTATTCAACACTGTGCTATAGATCCTAGCCAGACCAATGAGACTAGAAATGAAATAAAAGGAATCCAGGTTGGTAAGGAGGAAGTAAAAGTATCTCTATTTGCACATGACATGATCTTATACACAGAAAACCCTATAGAATCTTCAAGAGAACTACTGAAACTAACAGAAGAGTTCAGCAGAGTATCAGGATACAAGATAAATGTACAAATATCCATTGAATTCCTCTACACCAACAAAGAGAACATCAAAAAGGAAATCACCAAATCAATACCATTTAAAGTAGCCCCCAAGAAGATAAAATACTTGGAATAAATCTAACCAGAGATGTAAAAGACCTATAAAAAGAAAAATACAAGACACTACTGCAAGAAACCAAAAGAGACCTACATATATGGAAAAACATACCTTGCTCATGGATAAGAAGACTAAACATTTAAAAATGTCTATTCTACCAAAAGCGATCTATAGATGCAATGCAATCTCGATCCAAAAACCAGAGACATTTTTTAATGAGATGGAGAAAAAAATCACCAACTTCATATGGATAAGAGGCCCCTGATAAGTAAAGCATTACTGAAAAAGAAGAACAAAGTGGGAGGCCTCACTCTACCTGATTTTAGAACCTATTATACCACTACAGTAGTCAAAACAGCCTGGTACTGGTACAACAACAGATACATTGACCAATGGAACAGAATTGAGAATCCAGATATAAATCCATCCACATATAAGGAGCTGATATTTGACAAAGGCACAAATCTGTTAAATAGAGAAAAGAGAGTCTCTTCAACAAATGGTGCTGGCATAACTGGATATCCATCTGCAAAAAAATAGAACAAGACCCATACCTCACACCATGCATGAAAACTAACTCAAAATGGATCAAAGACCTCAATATAAAACCTAAAACAATAAAGGCCACAAAAGAAAAAATAGGAACAATGTTAGGAGCCCTAATACATGGCATAAATAGTATACAAAACATTACTAATAATGCACAAACACCAGAAGAGAAATTAGATACTTGGGAGTTTCTAAAAATCGAACACCTATGCTCATCCAAAGACTTCACCAAAAAAGTAAAAAGACTACCTACAGATTGGGAAAAAGTTTTTAGCTGTGACATTTCCGATAAGCACCTGATCTCTAAAATCTACATGATAATGCAAAAACTCAACAACAAAAAGGCAAATAACTCAATTAAAAAATGGTCAAAGTATATGAACAGGAGCTTCACTGAAGAAGACATTCAGGCGGCTAACAGATACACTAGAAAATTCTCAGGATCATTAGCCATTAGAGAAATGCAAACCAAAACTACAGTGAGATACCATCTCACTCCAACAAGGCTGGCATTAATCCAAAAAATACAAAATAATAAATGTTGGAGAGGTTGTGGAGAGACTGGAACACTTATACACTGTTGGTGGGAATGTAAAGCGGTACAACCACTTTGGAAATCGATTTGGCGCTTCCTTAAAAAGCTTTTTTTTTTTTTTTTTAAAAAGCTAGAAATAGAATTACCACATGATCCAGCAGTCCCACTCCTTGGAATATATCCTAGAGAAATAAGAGCCTTTACACGAACAGATATATGCACATCCATGTTCATTGCAGCACTGTTTATGATAGCAAAAAGACGGAGGCAACCAAGGTGCCCCGCAAGGGAAAAATGGATAAATGAATTATGGTATATTCACACAATGGAATACTACGCATCAATAAAGAACAATGATGAATCCGTGAAACATCTCATAACATGGAGGAATCTGGAAGGCATTATCCTGAGTGAAATTAGTCAGTTGCAAAAGGACAAATATCGCATGAGACCGCTATTACAAGAACTCAAGAAATAGTTTAAACACAGAAAAAAACATTCTTTGATGGTTACAAGGGTGGGGAGGGAGGGAGGGAGAGGTGTATTCACTAATTAGATAGTAGATAGGAACTATTTTAGGTGAAGGGAAACACAATACGCAATACAAGAAAGGTCAGCACAACAGGACTAAACAAAAAGCAAAGAAGTTTCCTGAATAAACCAAATGCTTTGAAGGCCAGAGTAGCAGGGGTGGGGGTCTGGGGACCATGGTTTCAGGAGGCATCTAGATCAATTGGGATAATAAAATCTATTAAGAAAACATTCTGCATCCCACCTTGGAGAGTGGAGTCTGGGGTCTTAAACACCACAAGCGGCCCTCTAAGATGCATCAATTGGTCTCAACCCATCTGGAGCAAAGGAGAATGAAGAACACCAAAGATACAAGCTACTTATGAGCCCAAGAGACAGAAAGAGCCACATAAATCAGAGACTACATCAGCCTGAGAGCAGAACTAGATGTTGCCCAGCTATAACCCATGACTGCCCTGACAGGGAACACAACAGAGAATACCTGATGTAGCACGAGAGTAGTGGGACACATTCCTCAAATTCTTATAAAAAGACCAGACTTAATGGTATGATTCAGACTAGAAGGACTCCGGAGGTCATGGTCCCCAGAACTGTTAGCCCAAGACTGGGAACATTCCCAAATCCAACTCTTCAGACAGGGATTGGACTGAAGTATAAAAGATAGAAAACGATACTGATGAGGACTGAGCTTCTTGGCTCAAGCAGACACATGAGACTATGTGGCCAGCTCCTATCTGGGGGGGGAGATGAGAAGGCAGAGTGGGACAGAAGCTGGCTGAAGGGACATGGGAATACAGGGTGGAGAGAAGGAGTGGGCTGTCTCATTAGGGGGGAGAGCAACTAGGAGTACATAGCAAGGTGTATATAAATTTTTGTATAGAGACTGATTTGATTTGTAAATTTCACTTAAAGCACACACACACATGCACACACACACACAACCCAAGCCAAACCAAAAAAAAAAAAAAAAAGCTTTGTAAGTCACCAATTCCTAGTAAATATTTTGTGGCTACTATCATCATTCCTCCAAAGGTGAACTCTCCTATTGTATGCTAGCAACAAACAATTCTTCCCCCAAGGGAAAATGAAATAATTATTTGCTGTTTGTCTCTAATTTGGAGCTTGGAGTCTTTCCTCTGGGGCCCATTTCGTGGTTTATAAAGTTAGATCTCATGGTCATTGCTCAGGATCTATGAATAAGGGTGTGTGAATATATCTACCTTGTTTGGTTGTGAACGGATAACGATTCTCCCTATTGCAATGTATCTTTGAGACTCTTAGAGTCTCTACCTATTTTACTGGATTCTGGGTCTTCTTGAGAGAAATGAAGAACCATCCCGTGCCTTGTAGCTGAAGGTATCAGTGTTCATTATCTAAGAGTCCACGTTAGAGCAGGAGCAGAATTTAGATTCAACCATAGGATTATTTGTATTTGTGAGTGTTTATGTGTGGATGTGTTCAGTTTATGCTAGTGATTGCTACCATGATTCTTCTCCTCACACAAGAGTATGACAGCACCACGTAGAGTAATTTATCCGGAATAGATCATTTATTCAACTTTTAGAGGATATGTAAACACATCTCTCATTTATCTTTCATCCCCCCCTTGAGTTATGCAGGTTTTCTCCAAATTTTATCCCAAATCTCTTCAATTATCTTCATCCTCCCTGCCATAATACAGGTGTACACAGCCATTAATTTGTGCCTGAATTACTGCAATAGCCTTCTATTAAGAGTTCCGCTAGCACTCTTGCCTTCTTATAGTCTTTTCCCCACCTAGTAGCCAGGAAGATATTTAAAATTTTTTAAGTACTCATTTGAATAATCTGTTCATGGGTGCTCTACTGCTCTGAAAATAGAACTGAAACTTTATTATGGCAGAATAGACGTTACATAATCTGTCTGCTGGATAATTCTTTAACTTTATATCCTTCCCCTGCTTCCTATACTCCTGCATTTTCTGTGTTCCTCAAACACCTTAGCCCTTTCCTCTTTCAAGTACTTACACTCACCTAGATTGCCCATTTCTGGAATCTTTACATGACATGCTTTTTTTTATTATGCAGGACTTATTTTACAGAACCCATCACACTCGGCTTCCTTACCACCGTAGCTTTTTTTAGATTTAACAGTAGTTATTAAAATAATAAATACACATACCCTGCAATTTTCTAAAAATTACTGATATATTTGCCCATGTGCAAAATAACACAGAAGCCATGTAATTTATTGTAGTATTGCTAGAAATAACTAAACATTACAAACAACCTAAATGTCAATTAGATAGGCAATTAGCACTCTTATAATGATTGTGATTAACATAGTGATGTTCAGCCAAACTGAATGTATAATTCTTCTCAGGTAACAATGTCTTCTTAACAGCATTTTAAATTTAGTGGGCAGAAGAACACACGAATTTTACAGACCTTGTAGTCTTTTTTTTTTTTTTTTTTTGTAGTCAGGTTGGGAAAATTTGCAGGTAACGGAAGTTTTGTTTAATATCCAATGTGAATGATGACTCCTATAATGAAGCATCCAAGTGAAAGACCTTGAGATTAATTAACAATATCTAGCTATTATAGGAGATCTATTTCATAGTAGACAGGGGCATCATGTTCCTTTTTCTAATTATTTCATCAATGCCTAAATGGACAGGACTAAGACCAACTGACTGACCAACTGCTCTGAAGAAGAAAGAGAGAAAGATTATAATATTCACAGATTGCAATAAGTGTTCTAAGTATAAGAAAAAAATCAGGTACGTGTCACCGGCATAAAACTAGGTTAAAAAGAAAAAAAAAACAAACCCATTGCCATGGAGTCGATTCTGACTCATAGTGACCCAATAGGACAGGGTAGAACTACCCCATACAGTTTCCAAGGAGTGCCTGGTGGATTCGAACTACTGACCTTTTGGTTTCCGGTCATAGCACTTAACTCCTACGCCACTAAGTTAGGATCAGTTTAAAAGGGAGAAGGTGTTATTTGGTAAACTAGGCTAGACAAACGATTATAAAGAGTTTCTTCTTGGAGTTACAAGCAGTGACTGGAAAAGCCAACATCTTTCCTGGTGTTGTAAAACTTGAACGAGAATGATCTTATTTGAATTGAGAATTTAAGTGAGTTCAGAATTTGAAAGGAAACTTGAACTTTATTTTCCCCTCCCCCAAACATTCCTTTAAAAAGGATTATAGTGGACCGAAAATGTTGAGGAGTAGGAAGGAATTCTGGTGAAGGAAGGGCTGATGGTTATATTTCAAGGCATGTCACTAGATCTTTTGTGATTGACCTATATTCCTGTCCTTACTGATCTTATCTTGAGTAGTTACAGATGATGTTTCTTACCAAGTATCCACGTCCTGATTTCTGGGAGCTCTAGAGTAACCCACTGAGTATCTTATTCTGATCCAACTCGTGGAAATAAAACATTAGCCAAATATTGTGTGAGAAATAGGTAGGGTCAGGAGAGGGCAACAGGCCAACTAATTGGAGAGCCTGTACATCTTTCTAACCAGTGGTTACTGAGCTAGCCTTGCAACCTATTTTCCCTAGTCTCAGATTTGCCATGGAGCCCTGGACTCCTCAAGTGCGAACCTGTTCTGATGTGGTAAATCATCCTGATGCTTCATGATTTCTTTAAAAGAGGTTTTGTTGATTTTATAAGTGGACACATAATAACCCAAGGTGAGACCATTACTGACCCACACTAGTTGGGAAAAAAGCATGATATATTCAGGTTAAGATTCACTTACTAAATAGTTCAAAACCATATTCTCATTATGCAACAGTCATAATTATTTTTTTATTCTTTCACATCTCTATCTCTCTTTTCATCTACAGCAATAGAGACGAACAGGATGAAGGAGGATAATCAGAGCAGTGTGTCCGAATTCCTCCTCCTAGGGCTCCCCATCCAGCCGGAGCAGCAGGGCACATTCTTTGCCTTGTTCCTGGGCATATACCTCACCACAGTGCTGGGAAACCTGCTCATCATACTGCTTATCAGACTAGACTCTCACCTCCACACCCCCATGTACTTCTTTCTCAGCCACTTGGCTTTCACTGATGTCTCTTTCTCATCAGTCATAGCCCCAAAGATGCTGATGAACATGCAGACACAAAGTCAATCTATCTCATACCCTGGGTGCATTTCCCAGGTCTATTTTTTCTTATTCTTTGGAGATATTGACAGCTTACTTCTTACCTCCATGGCCTATGACAGGTACGTGGCCATTTGTCACCCCCTTCGCTATACCACCATCATGAGTCAGAGCCTGTGTTTCATGCTAGTAATTTTGTCGTGGGCCCACTCCTTTGCCTATGCATTATTGCACACCCTGCTCCTGGCCCATCTCTCTTTCTGTGGAGACAATACTCTCCCTCACTTCTTCTGTGACCTCTCTGCCTTACTTAAGCTGTCCACCTCAGACACGTCAACTAATGAGCTGGTTATCCTCACTCTGGGGGTTGTGGTCATTACCAGCCCACTCATATGCATCCTGGTCTCTTATGGCCGCATTGTGTCCACCATCCTGAGAGTCCACTTAACCAAGGGGATCGGCAAAGCCTTGTCCACTTGTGGCTCCCACCTCTCTGTCGTGTCTCTGTATTATGGGGCAATTATTGGACTCTACTTTTTCCCCTCATCCAGTGACTCCAATGACAAGAATGTCATTGTGGCTGTATTGTACACTCTGGTCACTCCCATGCTAAATCCCTTTATCTACAGTCTGAGAAGTCGGGACATGAGAGGAGCTCTGGGAAATATACTCAGTAGAAGAACGTTTTTGTCACAATAGGCAATGTTTTCTCTATTAATTTGATACAAGTTTTATTCCCTGAGTAGCTTTTTCTTGGTGAATCTTGAAGGGGCACTCTTCCTTCATCTTCTCTGTTTCAGCTTGGACTTAGTTTCTTCTCTATTTAGTTTCTTTTTTTTTCTTTGGAGAGTTTATTAAAATATGTACCTGGACAACTATCCTTTCCTAGACATTTTTTTCTATTTTCATGTGGTATGCCTTGTCCTATAAGCATTTTAAATTTTTATTAGTCCCAGCTTTCAATCTTTTTTTCTTTTTGATAATTATAGTCTTCATGTAGCAAAGCTTTTCCCTTCTCAAGGTAACAAAAGTATTTTTTTAGTAGTTTCATTATTTTATTTTTGTGTTTAATTCTTAATACATTCACAATTTATTTTTGTGAATGACATTAATTGGAGATCTAGTGTTACTTTTATCTTAATTTCGCATTCATCACTCAAATTTTGATTTTTCATTGTGTTCATAGAGTAACAATAACATGATATGTCACTTTTTTCTCCCTTAGATTGGACAACAAATTGAAATGAGATGGTTCTCCACAAAAGGCCATGATAATGGTTCAGACAGGACTGGTACAGGCCCCAGGTGGTGAACACAATCTTGATTGGAGCCCTCTGTATCCTAGGATGTCCAACTGGGTGTGAGGAATGGCAGTTAAGGTGGAGATTGTAAAGTGAACTCTCCTGGTGGTGATGTGATTATGGCTGATCAGTCCATTCTGATAAGAGGGTTCAGCCTTTCAGGATATGGGACAGAGAATGGCTAGGCAGGTTACCAAAAACCCAGAAAATCTGAAATGAATTCAGGTGGGACTTCACTGTAGTTTAATATATCTAATATCACATAAAAATTACTTCCCTGTGCCAAGTACATAAATATAATGTCCTAAATTTGGCCCTGGTGGCTCAGTGGTTAAGAGCTGTGGCTGCTAATCAAAAGGTGGGCAGTTAGAATCCACCTCTTGCTCCTTGGAAACCCTATGGGACAGTTCTACTCTGTTCTATAGGGTCGATATGAGTCAGAATCGACTCAACGGCAACAGGTTTGGTTTAATTTGTTTTTTTTAAGTCTAAAATATTTTGTGTTTAGTCCTTGAGAAACTGCATTGCTCAAGGCAAAGATAACTAACTTTATTGCTGTATGCCAGTTACTGAGACAGGCATTTGCATAACCATTATTTCATTTAATACTAGCAATTGGAATTAAGGAGGGAATTCAGATTAAGAGTGATTTAGTAATTAGTCCCATACGACAAAACTAACAATATTTAGTAGAGGTGGTACTCAAACTATTACTCAGAGCCTGAGCCCTTTAAATCACTTAAATATTTTTCAAATCTGAGAAGTAGTTTTACCCACTTTACTGGAAATTTTATTTTAAACTTTAAAAAATACTGAAATAGCATACAAAAAAAAGAACACATATAGTATATATAAGATAGATACATTTTAAATAAACTTTAAATATATATACATAGTACATTGCGTGTGTGTGTGTATAAACACACACACACATATAGAAAATAGTATCATGGATGATAAAGTAGAGGGTTAAAGAAAACAAGGGAAACCTTCAGTGAGATAGATTGACACAATAGCCAAAACAATGGACTCAAACATAGCAATGATTATGAAAATGATGCAGGACCAGGCAACATTTTTGTTACATGATACATAAGGTCCCACCTCGCAACAACAACAGGGTTAAATAATAGAAAACTAACAATATTGCTGAAGTTCCTTTTGTCTCCTCCCAAATTATCTTTCCCCCTACTCTTGAAGGTATCCTTTATCTTGAATATTTTCAATATTCTCTTACTTTTCTTTATAGTTTTAACACTTCCACATTGCTCTTTCAATTTTCATGCTCTAGAACTGTACATAGATAGAATAATATTATATTTTACTCTTCCAGGTCTTGCTTTCTTTGTCTAATACTGTCCTTATGAAATTTGTCCATATCGTAGAATATTCCAATGTGAGAATATAACACACTTATATGTTCTGTTTTATGTGGCCATTTTGTTTGTTTTCATAATTTTGCTATTATGAACAATGCTGCTATGAACATTCTTATATATGTATCTAGGGTATATATGCAAGAAACTCAGCAAAGTATATGCAGAAGAAGAATTAGGGTTGTAGGGTATGTTTATATTCAAAATTAAATATGCCTTCTAAACTCTTTTCTAAAATATTTATGCTAATTTAAACTTACATCAAAGTATGAAAGTTCCTGTTATTTTACCTTTTCACAAACACTTGGTATTGACAGACTTTTCAATTTTTGAGAGTCTGGTGAATAAAAAATTATATCTTATTGTTGTTTTACTTTCCATTTTCCTAAATATTAATAAGCTAGAGCCTACTTTTATTGGACATTTGTGGCTGACTGTCCACCAAAATTTCATGACTTCTTTCCCAAGTGTGAAGTTGTCACTGGGAGGCAGCTGCAAAATTTCCTACTAATCTAGGTATGGCTAGATGACACATTCTCTCCTGTGGAAGAGAATATGTTATTTCCTAACCGGAAGTTTAAATAAGCACGTGGATCTTCTCTGCTATTGGGTAGAAGATTACTCTCCTGCCTTGTGAGGTAATTGAGTCTGGTCTCTAAATCACCACACAGTGAAAAGTCATCTACCACCTGGGAGATTCACAATGCCCTATTACAGCAGTCATCATTAGCCTTATTACTACAAAATTCCTCTTATGTAAAATACATGGCTACTGTCTTTTTCCTTCATTTCTATTGGGTTGTTTCTCTTTTATTTATTGCATTATAAACATTCTTCATATGATCTGGAAATAAATCCTTTGTCACTTGTATATGTTGTTGTAAATGTCTTCTATCATTTTGAAGCTTTTTTTTTTTTTTTTTTACATAACACTGGATGGGTTTGAACCATCAAACTTTAGGTTAGTAGCTGCATGCAAACCATTTGCACCACCCAGGAACCTCTCATAAAGGTAAGAGATTTATATCAAACTCTATAAATGATCTTTTCGAAGCCTATCCCAGTGAGCTTGAAGTGATTTGGGACTCACTGCACAGCTTTCTTAAAAAGGAACCCCTTCAGAGGCCCCCACTTGACTTCAGTTCTGAGCTCTTTTTTAGATCCATACCTAGATTGAGAAGCTCAGGAATTATGAAATTGATTATTAGGCATTTTCTATAAACATCTGCATTTTGTATCTTACAACTAACTGTGGTATCTGACATCTAAATAATTTTGGTTTCTCAGTTGAAACTTCCAGTTTACCATCCTGACACATGTTGATCCCTCATCTTGTTATCATCAGGACAAAACAGAACTTTTGTGAATGGATAATTCTTATTTGTTAAGCCTCAGGTAAAGTAATGTTATCTGGGAAGGCTTTCATATCCTCTACCACCAGCTTGTGCTAATTACCCCTTATCAGAACTGACACAGTGCTCTGTATAAACTGTTATTGTGCGTGTCTTACTGCATCACTCTGGAATCAGACAGCCAAGATTTAAATCTTCCTCACTGCTTTAAGCCTGAGTTTCCCCATCTAGTGTCATAGGTTTTTTTGTCAGAATTAAAGTATATGATTTCAATGCATATTAGGTTCTTAAACCAGTGCCTGAGACAACTAAGATTTTATTGTGTCACTGAATATTTGTATGTGTTTGGGGAGAAAGGAAGTGTAGGCTGTATTCCTGAAGACAAGAAAGGAGTGTGTTAATGATTGCGTAAGAAGAGTAAAGTTTAGTATGCTCTCCCTGTAAATTCTAGAAGAATTCAGAGTCCCTAGATGCACAGGTGCCTGGGTGAAGGAGGAATCAAATTATCACAAAAATGGAAAAATGCTTAGAAATCAAGGTCTGAAAGACTGAACACATATTATAACAAATTTAGAATTTGGGGAGGTAACCAGTCCTGACAGCTTCTGTTTAATGATACCAAACCAAAAAACCAAACCCATTACCGTTGAATCGATTCTGACTTATGGTGATCCCATGTGTTACAGAGTAGAACTGCTTCATAGATAACTTCTTACCTGTTATCTATGTGGAAGAAGGCCACCAAATCTTCTGCGGACCCACCAGATGAATTCAAACCACTAACCTTTAGGGTAGCAGTCAATCACAAACTGCAGTGAAATAACATCCTCAAAGTAATATCCAATTCCATTATATGAAACAAGAGCAAATAAAGACCTATAAGGCCTACTCCATTTTATTGTTTCCTCTAAGAGATGCAAGAATAATGTCAGCAAAGCATTTCTGAGTGATAACAATGGAAGAAAGACAAGTGAGCTATATTTTTCAATAATATGTATTTACATATAACTGAGGAAATAAGACCATACGGATGCTCTAAAAGAAAGGTAAATATCAGTTGGAAGAATATATTTTCTTACTAAAGAGTTTTCTCAAGGCTCCTTTCATTTCTTTATTTCTCAGGCTATAAATGAGTGGGTTCAACATGGGAGTGATCACTGTGTACAACATAGAAGCAATTATGTTCTTGTCTGTGGTGTTGACAGATGAGGGAAGAAAATATAGACCAAAAATTGCCCCATAATAGAGAGTCACCACTGAGAGATGGGATCCACAAGTAGACAAGGCTTTGCAGATACCATTGGTAGAAGGAACCTGAAGGATGGTGACTCCAATATGGCCATAAGAAACCAGGGTACATAAGAATGGAAGAATAATGGCTGTCAGTCCTGCAGTAAAGATTACCAATTGGTTGATAGAGGTGTCTGAGCAGGACAATTTAAGCAGAGCAGCGAGGTCACAGAAGAAGTGGGGGATGGTGTCATCAGCACAGAAAGACAGCCAGGCAAGGAGAAGGGTATGCAAAAGAGCACAAGCACAAGCAGTGACCCAGGACCCAGCCACCAGCATCACACAAAGGCTTTGACTCATGATGGTGATATAGTGGAGAGGGTGACAGATAGCCACATATCTGTCATAGGCCATTGAAGTGATAAGGAAACTGTCCAAATCAGCAAGGAGTATGAAAAAATATGTCTGTGAAATGCACCCTTCATAAGAGATGGATAGGTGCTGGGTCTGCATGTTCATCAGCATCTTTGGGACAGTTACAGATGAAAAAGTGGTATCAGTGAGGGCCAAGTGGCTGAGGAAGAAGTACATGGGCGTGTGCAGGCGAGAGTCCCCTCTGATAAGCACGATGATGAGCAGGTTCCCCAGCACGGTGGTGAGGTATATGACCAGGAACAGGGCAAAGAACATGCCCTGCTGCTCCCGCCAGAAGGGGAAGCCCAGGAGGAGGAATTCAGACACGCTGCTCTGATTCTCCCTCCTCATACTGCTGTATTAGCTAGAGGGGACTGGGGGGGAAATTTGAAGGAAAAAGGTAGAATAACTTCAAATAAGAAATGATGACTGTGGCACAGCATAGTACAGATGTTCTTTTGACCTAGGGGATGTTTTCATTCATACTTTCTTACATTTGCCGCATATTTTGCTGCATCAATGTAGTAGAAGAAATGTAGGTTTATGATAAACAGTCTCTTTCTTTCTCAAGTTGGTCCTGGTCTCTAAATGATAATAATAACAGTCAGTATTTATTAAATGTCAACCTTACTTAATGTTCTAATAGTTTATATGTAATAACTAATTCAGTAGTCTTAAATATATGACCTAAATGTTTTTAGTTGCCATGGAGTCAATTCCAACTCATAACTAAGTAGGTACTATATTTCTAGTTTTCAAATAGGATAACTGAAGCAAAGAAATCTCATGATCACAGAGGTAAGAAGAGGAGACGCTGGGATTTGGATCCAAGCATTTTGATTCCTGAGATTGTTCTCTGGAAGCAAAAACAAATGATGTGATATCAGAAATGTCATTTCCATTTGTAATTTTGCATATAATTATCTTATTACTTCTGTATCCCCTCTTTGCCTATGCATGCATTCTGTGATTATTTCTAATCTGTTCATAGGTTATAGACTGAGAATCTACCATAGGCTACTTAATACATACACAATACAAACTTCTTGTTGAAATAAGAATTTCATGTCCAATTAAACCTGTCAGGGTAGGTTCATTAAGAAAACTACATCAGGCTTACATCAGAACAAGATTTAACCTTAATGTCAGTTTTTTTTTGTGTGTGTGTGTGGACTCAATGTGATTTAGTTGTCACATGGCATCACATTTAAAGAAGTACAATCCCAAAGCCAAAAGTAATTCTAATCTTTTCAGTGTGTCTAAAATAGCCTATAAGATACATATTTTTAACATAAATCAATATCTATCAAAATAACTAGTTTTTTTTTTTTAAGAGAAGGTAGGGATTCACTACAACATATCAGACCTTATTATAAAGCTATAATGATTACAACAAATAATGTATTTTTACAGAGATAAACCAATAGCCAATGGAGAAAAACAAAGAGCCTAGAAGGACACGTTTTGAAATAGGCATTTGGCAATTGACAGAAGTGGCATTATAAATCAGTGAATAAAAGCATGGACTCTTCAGAGAATGGTGCTGGCTATCCAATGGGCAATTAGATATTCATAAAGGAAAAATAACTTTATATCCGTATCTCATACCATATATGAAAAAACTCAGATGGATTAAAGCCAAACAGAAGAAGCAAAATTTTAGAATGATTAGACAAAAATTTTGTAGATTGTATGTAATTTTAAGGTAGAAACACATTTCTTAACCAAGACTCCCAAAGAATGCAACATAAGATTCTAATAAGTTGATGACATTAAAATAAAATGTCTGTACTACGACAACTACTTTCACCACAACAAAGCCATAAAGTCAAGAGACAAACCATGAAAGGGAGAATATGTGATGCTTAAAACCAGCAAAAGGTTAGTACTCAGAATACATCAGAATTTTGTACCAGTACTACCGAAACTATTGCAGAACACAGAAAAGGAAGCAATACTTCTGAATTCATTCTAAGAAGCCAGCATAATCCTGAACCAAAACCAGGCAAAGACACCACAAAAAAAGAAAATTAAAGACAAATATCTCTCAACAATATAGATGCAAAAATTATCAACAAAATTCCAGCAAATAGAATTCAGCATCATATATAAAAGAATAATATCCCTGGAACAAGTGAGATTCTTACCAGGTATAAAGGATGGCTCAACATTAGAAAATCAGTCAATGTAATCCACCATGTAAGTAAAACAAAAGAAAAGGATCACATGATCATCTCTATTGAGGCCGAAAAGGCATTTGATGAAGCCCAACACTCATTCTTGAATAAAAAAAAGAAACAATCTCAATAAAGTAGGTATAAGAGGGAAATTCCTCAACTTACTAAGGGCATCTATACAAAACTAATATCCAGCATCATTCTTAATGGAGAGGCTGAAAACATTCCCCATTAAAAACAGGAATAAGACAAGGATGCCCTTTATCACCGCTCCTATTTAACACTGTGCTAGAAGTCCTAGCTAGAGCAATGAGGCAAGAAAAGGAAATAAAGGCCATCTAAATTCGTAAAGAAGAAGTAAAACTGTCCCTATTTGCTGATGATATAATACTACACTTCGAGAACCCAAAAGACTCTACAAGGAAACTACTGAAACTAACAGAAAGATTCATCAGAATAGCAGGATACAAGATAAACATACAAAAATCAGTTGGATTCCTAAATACCAATAAAGAGAACTATGAAAAGGAAATCATGAAAGCAATATCATTTATAATACCGAAAAAACCCAAAACAAAACAAAAAAACCTGTTCCTTTTGAGTCATTTCTGACTCATAGCAAGCCTATAGGACAGAGTAGAACTGTACCATAGGGTTTCCAAGGAGCAGATGGTGGATTTGCATGGCCAACATTTGGTTAGCAGCCATAATTCTTAACCACTGCACCACCAGGGTTCCACCATTTATAATAATCCCTAAAAAATTAAAATGCTTAGAATAAATCTAACCAGGGACGTAAAAGGCCTATACAAAGAAAACCACAAAACACTACTGCAAGAAACCTAAAGAGAACTACATAAATGGAAAAATCTACCATACTTATGGGCTCAATATTGTGAAAATGTCAATTCTATCGAAAGCAATCTACAGATATAATGCAATTCCGATCCAAGTACCAACAGCATTCTTTAACGATATGGAAAAATTAACTTTATGTGAAAAGGAAGGAGGACCCTTTAGTAAAGTACTATTGAAAAAGAATAAAGTAGTAGGACTCACACTACCTGACTTCTGAACCTACTATACAGCTACAGTAGTCAAAACAGCCTGTACTGGTACAACGACAGATACATTGACCAATGGAACAAAATCGAGAACTCAGATGTAAATCCATCCACTTATGGTCCTCTGATCTTTGACAAAGGCACAAAATCCATTAAGCGGGGAGAAGACAGTCTTTTTAACAAATGGTGCTGGCAAAACTGGAAGTCCATCTGTAAAAAAATGAAACAGGATCCATACCTCACGCCATACACAAAAACTAATTCAAAATGATCAAAGACATAAATATAAAAACCAAAACTATGAAGATCATCGAAGAAAAAATAGAGCCAAAAACCAATTCAAAATGGATCAAAGACTAAATATAAAGTCAAAAACTAAAGATCAGAGAAGAAAAAACAGAGTCAGTGCTAGAGGCCATAACACACAGTATAAATAGGATACAAACCATAACTAACAATACACAAACACCAGAAGATAAGTTAGATAACTGGGATCTTCTAAAAATTAAACACTTATGCTCATCAAACGACTTCACTAAAAGAGTAAAAAGAGAACCTACAGACAGGGAAAAAAATGTTGGCTACAATAAATCCAACAAATGTCTAATCTCTAAAATCTATGGGAAAATACAACACCTCTACAACAAAAAGAAAAATAATTCAATTTAAAAACTGGGCAAAGGATATGAACACACACTTCATCAAAGAAGACATTCAGGTGGCTAACAGACATATGAGGAAATGTGCGAGATCACTAGCCATTACAGAAATGCAACTCAAATCTGCAATGAGGTATCACACCAACCTTACTAGCATGAATCAAAAAAAGAAAAAAAAATGACAAGTGTTGGAGAGGCTACGGAGAGATTGGAACTCTTATGCACTGTTGGTGGGAACACAGGATGGTAAAAACATGTTAGAAAATGATATGGTGCTTCCTTAAAAAGCTAAAAATAGAAATACCATAGAATTTAGCTATCCTACTTCTAGGAATATATCCTAGAGTCATCACATGAATAGACATATACACACCCTTGTTCATTGCAGCATTGTTCACAATAGCAAAAAAGATGGAAACAACCTAGGTGCCCATCAACAGATGAATGGACAAATTATGGTACATACACACAATGGAACACTATACAATGATAAAGAACAATGATGAATCTTTGAAATATCTCACAACATGGATGAATCTTGAGGGTATTATGCTGAGTGAAATAAGTCAATCACAAAAGTGCAATACTGTATGAGACCACCATTATAAAAACTCATGAAAAGGTTTACATACAGAAAGAAACAATCTTTGTTGGTTACGAGGGAGGGGAGTGGCGGGAAGGGAAAAACACTAACTAGAAAATAGGTAAGTGCTAGCTTTGGTGAAGGGTAAGACAGTACACAATACTGGGGAAGTCAGCACAACTTGACCAACGCAAAATCATAGAAGATTCATAGACATATCCAAATTCCCTGAAGGACTGAAGTACTGGGCTGAGGGCACCTAGCTAAATCGGCATAACATAGTTCATAAAGAAAATGCTCTACATTCTACTTTGGTGAGTACTGTCTTTGGTCTTAAAAGCTTGTGAGTGGCCATGTAAGATACTCCAATGATTCCACCCGGTCTGAAGTCAGGGAGAATGAAGAAAACCAAAGACACAAGGAAAAGATTAGCCTAAAAGACTAATGAACCATAATTACAACATCCTCTATCAGACTGATCAGTCCAGCAGAACTAGATGGTGCCTGGCCACCACCAAAGGCTGCTCTGACAGGGGTTACAATAGAGGGTCCCAGACAGAGCTGGACAAAAATGTAGAACAAAATTCTAACTCACAAAAAAAGACCAGATTTACTGGCCTGACAGGAACTAGAGAAACCCTGAGAATATGGCCCCTGGACACCCTTTTAACTCATACTGAAGTCTTTCCTGAGGGTCACCTGTCAACCAAAGATTAGACAAGCCCATAAAACAAAATGAGACTAAATGGGCACACAAGCCCAGGGGTAAGGATGAGGAGGCAGGAGGGGACAGGAAAGCTGGTAATGGGGAACCCAAGATGGAGAAGGGGAGGGTGTTAACATTTTGGCAACCAACGTCACAAAACAATACATGATTAATTGTTTAATGAGAAACTAATTTTCTCTGTAAACCTTCCATTTAAAACACAATTAAAAAAAAATACTTCAGAATTCCTATGAATCAATAAGGAAAAGACAAAAAGCTCAATCAAAATATGGAAAACAAAATAGACAAGAAATTCACAGAAAATTAAGTCCAAATGACCAAGATATATATTGAGTGTTCACTTTCCAAGAAATAGGGAAAACACACATTAAAGCAACAATGAGATGTCATTTTATATCCATCACATTGGTAAAAGTTAAAAGATATATATGAGGACAATATGCATTGACCTCCCCCCCATGTCTGTCTTTTTGTCATAGTGTGGGGCTTGTGTGTTGCTGTGATGCTGGAAGCTATACCAGTGGTATTCAAATACCAGCAGGGTCACCCATGGCAAGCAGGTTTCAGCTGACCTTCCAAGCTAAGACAGACTAGGAAGAAGGATCTGGAGTCTACTTCTGAAAAGAATTTTCCAGTGAAAACCTTATGAATAGCAGCAGAGCATTGCCTGATATAGTGCTGGAAGACGAGCCCCTCAGGTTGTTAGGCACTAGACCCTCAACAAGGTGGATTGACATAGTGGCTGCAACAATGGGATCAAGCATAACAACAATAGTGAGGATGGTGCAGGACCCAGCAGCGCTTCGTTCTGTTGTGCATAGGGTCACCATGAGTCAGAATCAACTTGATGGCACCTAACAACAACAACAACAACAACATGCATAAACCAGCATGTGAAGAAAAGAAACTCTCATACATTGTTTTTAGGTATATAAATTGGTTCAGCTGCTTTGAATATGTCTTATAAAGTTGAAGATTCATGTTCTCTTTGAGTAGTAATTTTTCTGGGTATATGCCATGGAAAAAGGTGACGCTTCTTCACAAGGAAATAGACCATATTATTATTTGCAACTTTGTTTGTAATAGTGAAGAACTGAAAGAACTAATTGCCCAATAATCAGGAAATGGATTAATGGATGTTAGTTTGCTCATACAATTCTATCCAGCAGTAAAAACTAATGAACTCTACATTACATGTCTATACATGGATAAAAACCCAAAAAACCAAACCCATTGTTGTTGAGTTGATTCTAACTCATAGTGACCCTATAGGACAGAGTAGAACTGACCCATAGAGTTTCCAAGGAGAGGCTGGTGGATTCGAACTGCTGAACTTTTGGTTAGTAGCCAACCTCTTAACACTGTGCCACCAGGACTCCATACTCTAAAATTAGTTTAAAATGGATGCAAAATTATGTTTACAGTACGATATCATATCAATCAAAACACTGAAGAAAATTATATATTATTTATGGATACTTACATATGTTTTTGTTTTACATATGTTGTAAAAGCATAAAAATGTTATAAAATGTATAAAAATTATCTTCATAATAGTGGTTAATCCCAGAAAGGAAAGACCGAAAAGGGGAGTGGAATGGAGAAGGGGAGTGGAATGGAGCTTCGGCCCTATCTGTAACACTCTGCATTGCTTGTTTGAAAGATCAGAAACAAATGTGGCAACATGCCAATATTTGTTAAACCTGAGTCATATATTTTATTTAATTTCCAAGTACTAAAAATTAACAAGTTCCCTTAAATGAAAAAAGAAACTGTTCTCTAGAAAATGTTTGACTGAGAAGGACGGAGTAGAGAATGGAGAGTGAGTTGTGTTCCCCAGGCAGCTGGAACAGATTTTGAGGGAAAATCTGTCTGGGTAAATCCAATTAATAATAAAGTGTTGTCAGTTTGATTAATACACTATACATCCTCAATATTATTTACATCTTAAAAGAAATGACTTCATGAAATAATTAATGCTAGGAGCCACTGTGCCTCACTCTATTTTCCCCTGCCAATTTTCAAGGTTCCCTTATCCCTATGCTTTAAAAAAAAAAAAAATTTTTTTCCCATGGCAATTAAGATTATTTTTGCCATTAAAGTGTAATGGAACTACTTTGTCCAAACTATACAGCCAGTGTATAAATTATTGATCCCAAGTGTGTATGGCACAGACCAAATATTCTGCTCTAGGTCAGTTGGTCAAATTTAAGGAGGTTATTTATTTATTTATTTATTTTCTCCTTTAGGTGAAAGTTTACAGAACAAATTAGTTTCTCATTCAAAACTTTATATACAAATTGTTTTGTGACGTTGGTTGCAATCTCAGCACTCTCCCCATTTCCACCCCAGGTTTCCCATTTCCACCCCAGGTTTCCCATTTCCATTTGTCCAGTTTTCCTATCCCTTCCCACCTTCTCATCTTTGCTTTTGGGCAGGTGTTGCCTATTTGGTCTCGTATGCTTGATTGATCTAAGAAGCACATTCCTCACGTGTGTTGTTGTTCATTTTACAGGCCTGTCAAATCTTTGCTGAAATGTGGACTTCAGGAGTGGCTTCAGTTCTAAGTTAGAAGCGTGTCTGGGCTAAGGAGGTTATTGACATAAAAATGCTATAATGAAACACAGAATCCACGCTTTTGCAGTTTTCTTCCTTTTAAAGGGGTGAGCAAACATTGCTTCCGTTTCATTCTCACCTAGTCATACACTATGCAACAAGCGGAAAAGAAGCAGAAGCAAAAAAAAAGTGTCTAGAGGTCTCACATTTACTCCATCAACTGGATTTGAAGGCAATCATATACGATGAGTCCTGGTTCTCCCACTGTCCACTTGAGTAAAAGGAATAATATAATTATGAACCAACTCAACCCAGAAAGTAAAAACTCATGTCAAATAATAACTTTTAATGGCTACATCAAATTAGCCGGTTGGTTCCATATAATATCCAGAAGCAGAATCAGAATATTTATGAATACTTTACCACTAGGTCGCCCAGAAGCTAATGAAAGACAGTTTGCTACTTAATGCTAGAGGCTGAAAAGTCTTTCTGCACAGATTCCAGAACCTTGGATGCAAACCCTGACCCTAGAATCTTCATGGATTAAGGAAAATGGGTGATGCACGCCTCTCTCCAAGTTTCCTGAACTTTTTCAGATTTTCTGGGTCAGCTTTTTGGGGCAGGGCATACAGAACTACACCTGTGTGGTATAACTTCCAGAAAAACATTGAACCTTCCAAATCCCTGCCTAAAACATCACTCTCACTGTGCTGCTGATGGCTGAAATTCTCTCAGAAAGAGAAAAGGGCCTTTAAATTCCCAACCAGAAATAAGGTTTAAAACTAAATATTCTTGGGGGAGAGAGCCAACACTATCATTGAGATGGAAAGGCTGACAGAAGTTCATATTTGGAGGCCAGGTTTAGATGGCAGAACAAGAGCACTGGTTTCCTCAGTGAAAGTGAGGCATGGGAAGAATTGGGGATCACAAGTAGTATAAACGCAGAGGCTACAGGCACTGAGAACAAATTTACTGTCTTTCTAATTTGGCTGAGATGACTGTTTTGGGGATGGGCCATAAAAATAGTCCCACTGTTAATAAAAAATGATTGAGTGCTTAATTTGTACCAGGTGCTTTCCAAATATTGTTCACTTCTTCCCACAACCTTTCAATGTAGCCGTTCTGATTCTCATTTTAGAGAGAACAATGAAGCTCAGGGACGAAATTTACCCAGTGTTATAAAGTTAGTAAATGGGGAACCTAGGATTTGATCCCAGGTCTACCTGGCTTCAAAGACCATATTCTTTTCACCATATTACAGCTTTCATTAAATATATCCTCAAGTAAGATTACACTTTTTGCCAGAGGGCACTCAAGAATATCAGGAAGTATCTCAGAAAGATTAAGGACAAATGAAAATCTATGGTTTCAAAATATGTGCCTAGAAGGTAATATCAATAATGATAACAATAAAATTATAATAACCATCATTCAGGAATCACCTGTTTATTATGTGAATAATATAAGCCAGCTGCTGTGATGTTACTTGATGTCACATCAGTCTAATACAACCATATAAAAGACATGGTTCTTATTTAACCAGTTGGAAACTAGAGCTTAGAGAGTGTAAGTCTTTGCCTAAGATCATAAAAAAATTACTGTATGAAAATGATGGAGAGGCAATTCAGTTTCAGAATTGTCTGATTTCAAAGCCCTGCTACTTACCACCATGCTATATAGTATTGCCTCCAGCAGAACATGACATGATGGGAAGGAAACAATTGGACATGTGCTCCTTGTTGAAGAGAAGAAGATGAGATCCCCAATATCCCCAAAGCATTTGGATAAATGTGCTGCCTTCGGCCTTAAATGAGCAACCCTTACTCAGATGACTGGAAGTGAATGGAGGCACTGGAATATCAGCCACTGAATTTATAAAAACAGCTGCAAGTAAAGTGAATCCCTCAAGGCTCCAGGACAAAAGCAGGTCAGACCTGGCCAATGTATTTGATGAACTGCTGACTTACACAGCTTGGATGAAGGCCAGATAGTCAGCGAAGTTGTGAAAGAGATAAAATTTTCCTAGAGAGGAAAATACAAATCCCATGGTATTATAATTATTATGTCTAACTAAGGTATTTGAGACGACACAAAGAAATTATATAAACTGCCTGGCTAGTGCCCTCATCTGCAAAATTTATTGCAGACCATTACCACATGAGGTCTCACATGAGGGCACACACACACATACAAACACTGCTGAGTGAAATCTACAAGCACTGCCCTTAGCTAGGTCAGCGAGTGATAAATTCAAATATTTTCAGGTCCAAGATATGAACTACTTTTCTGTTTTCTCTCCAAGGTATTTAGACCTAGGATAGGAAGGAGTTATGAGCTCAAACTAAAGTGGAAACAAGGCACACTTTCTCTTTTTCATCAATTCCAAGGAAATGATAAGAGTATCCCTCTTTACCAGATAGGTTGGGGACCTAGGGAACCATGGCCACAAGTTTCTGGTGACAGACAAATTGGGAGTAATTACTCCATTTCCCTTAACATTCCCATCAGAGACAGGTCTTTGTTGGATACTCAAGAGAGTCGACTCCATTGAGAATGTAAATGAGGACTTTTATTGTTTGCAAAATCACTTATTCACAAAGAGTTTTCACACCCAAGAGCTCATTTAACCATCACAGTAATCCTGGATGTAGATAATATTTTTCCCACTTTATTGAGTATGAGAGTGTGGCTCGAAAGAAAATGGCCGAATGAGGATTCAAACCCAAACACACCAACTTCAGATATAAAGCCTTGTTCTGTTGTACCATGTTGCCTCCCTTATAGTTATGGGCTGTCTATCATATGGACTTCTTCCTTCCCACATTCAAACTTGGAGCTGGGAGGACAGTTGCTTTTTGACCTTGGGGAATAAAAGACACTTATCAAGGAGTAGTTGGGCATCTGTTTCTCAGAAATAAAGATTTTTTGCCTACAGAAAAAATGTATACAGGAATTTTTTTTTGTTGGTTATGATACATAGTAATAGTTGGCACATAGTCATGGCTGAAGAAATATTTTTTGATCATAAGAATGAGTGTGAAAAGGCTTCAGAACCTACATTATTCAGGTTGGCAAAAACGGAAGAGACAGGATGAAGTGGATGAGACAGAATTTCATTTCTTTAAGATACTATTATGGCAAGAATTTTGTGAGGTACTGTGTGTAAAGAGTTGAAAAACACAGTTCCTTTCCCTCAAAGAGCTCCCAAATGCTCTTATGAAGGGAAGTGAAGATTTTTATGGGAGCACAGAGGAGGGATATCAGACCCAAATTAAAGGAGGCAAGCAAGACAATTTTGTAGGAAGAACAAGTAAGCAGAGACTTGAGACGACCAAAACAAGTAGAAGGTAGCCAGGTGATGTGGACCGTATACAGAGCATTTGGAATGAATAAAAAAGAGGTAAAGGAGAAAAACCCAGAGAGGGGAAAGAATGAAAAATTTGTAAAATATTATCAGGAAGTTTATAATGGCTAAAACATAAACTTCAAGGACGGAAAGGATTTGGGATGAAGCCAGGGAGATTAGCAGGAGCAGATCATGCAGAACCTTTGATCCACATTGAAGAATCTGCACTTTATCTAAGAGAAGTAGAGCCCTGGAAGGATTTCCTCAGGGGATTGACAGTGTCATATTAAAAACGACAACCGCAACTGAAATATGAGTAATGAGCCTGTGTTTGTGGCAGGGGAGGTGGTGTTGGGAGGGCAGAGATAGGGTGGTGTGATATATGAGCAGAAGCAAGGGAAATTAAGAAGAAAAGTTCAATAATTGGCAAACTTTAATAAGATAAAAGGTGCCTTTAAGAGGCACCACTACTCTGTCTTTATCTTAGGGGTGACTTGCTCTTCTCTTAACCACTATCCACCAGAGGCACTGAATGGCCTCACATAAGGCCCTGAGAATCAAGGCATGAAGCTTTAAACTGACCCATTCTAATGCCACAATCAATGGACTCTGAGTAAATTTTAGGAGTTTCTGGGAATGGTCTCCCTCCTAAAAATAACCTGCAACCAGTAAGCAAGTGCTTATTCCTACCAGTAAACAGTATATACCTATATCCCATGTTCTATGGTGCTACAGGCTTTCTACATATGTGCAAATGAAAAAGAAAGCAAGATCTTTGTCTGATTATCTCTGCATCCTCAAACCTTAGTATAGCCCAAGCCCATAGAAATTCATTTAATAAATTCTTACTGAATCATAGCAAAGATCCCAACCCTTTGTCTTCAAGTGGATTCTGACTCATGCTGACCCTATACAGGACAGAAAAGAACTGTCCCATAGGGTTTCCAAGTTTGTAAAATGGAAGCAGACTGTCACATCATTCTCTTGTGAAGTGGCTGGTGGGTTCAAACCACCAATGTTCAAGTTCAGTCGACCTTTCACAGAGGTTAAGCTGAGCACTTAACCTCTGCTCCACCAGGGCTCCTTTATAGTGAAGAGAGGAATTTTTTAAAAACAAATATTCAGTAATAGAACATTTCTATAAGATTAAGGAAGTTTAATTAACTCATGCTCCTCCAGAACCCAACCTTGAGACAAGAATTGTTTATTTGAGGATTGAAGGAAATGGCAGTAGGAGAGTGGGAAAGTCAGGCAGGAAACGAAGGCTATCAGTGAAAGGTTAATATCAATAAAATAACCAGCTGGGGAACTGTAGCTAATCCCACTGGGAAAACTAGAATCCAGCACATCTCAGATTTTTTCCACCATAGGAATGAGTAAGCGGTTGTGTATATGTACCAATTCCTGTCTGTATTTACCTGACTGGATTCTAGGGGTGGGATAGTGAAAGTGTCAATTCCTGGCACTTCAGGCCTGCTGCATGTGTGGGAAAACTGGACTTTGGTGGTCGTAGGAAGCCCTCACAGAAGGAAATGAAAATACCGGTAGTTGAAGTTCAGGCCAGACTACACTGATGTGGTAAGAAAAAGAATATGAGTGGCAAGTTGATAGCGACTGCTACATTTACTTCTTGTACCATTCAGATCCTTTCATGTCCTATTACTGATTCTTCAAGATGGTAACCAGTCTACTTTCTTAAAAAAATTTTTACAAGAGGATTCCTTATTTCTTTGAAGTAAACAAACCTAAATTTTAAGAAAGCAATAAAACCTCCAAAACAGGGTGATTATCCCTGCTTCTTCTCACTTTACATTTTGTAACTATCACCAGAAGCACAGTCACTTTCATTGGGTTCCCTGGTGGGTGAGACCCAGTAAAATCCCTTTGAGTGGGATATGGTTTTACCTAAGTTCCTAGAGGATGGCCAGTCATTTAGATTTCTGTTTGGACCTTGTTGGAGACAGTATTTTTTTTTTTATTTTTACCTCCCTGGAATTTATTCCATGCTAGAGTGTGATGAAACCTGGGAAAATGGAGACAGAGTGTGCCTTGAGATCCTTTCTCTGTGGACTCATCCTCTAAGGTTCCAGCACAAACTTACTTCCCACAGGACATCTTTCCTAGAGGAATAAAGAAGGAAACTAGGAAATTAATCCAGGTTTAATGGGTGTCTTTAACTGGAAGTTACAAGTTCTGGTTCTTACTCCCTAGGGTTCTCTCTTTGACCAGTTATACTATTCCATTCATAGGTCTGGAGCTGGTAAACAGAAGTAAGAGTCTGAGCTTGTAGCATTTCTTCTTGATATTCCCCAAATGTCTAAGACCTTGGAAGCCAGTCTTCATGTCCTCTAAAGAGAACCTCAAGACACATTTACCCACTAGAACACTGCATCCTAAATGCAGGCAAGGTCAGTATTGGGATGGAATGAGTACTTTTTCTCAGCAGTACCTGAGTTTATATATGCATGTACAAGCGGAAGAATCTGGACACAGAGTTTGGCATAGGAGAGACGAGAGAGAAAATTTAAAGAAAACAGAGAAAGAGTGAGAGAGAGAGCAGAAAGATGTGACAGAAGAACAAAGATACAGCAGCAGAGAGTGAGGACTGAGAGGGAAGGAAGAAGAAAATAAAAGAAAGACAATGTGAAGGGATAGACAGGAAGAGAGAAAGAGGAAGAAATAGAGGTAAGTACCAAGAGATAAAGACAGAGATACAGGGAAGCAGAGTCTGTCAGCAGGAATCTACTCTTGCCATGGATCCTAACTTAGAAAACCAGATTCGAGCAGTGCAGAATTCAAGTATTCCAAAGCCTTTCAGATGTTTAATTTATCGGTTTCAGGAAGGCCCCCCACACTCCCACTCACTACAGAAAAATGCCCCAAATGCCAACATTAGACATTTTTTTCCCTTGATGAGAAGTGTTTTTCCTCTCTGTTCAGTAGGACAACACTCTACCATAGTTCTGTATCGGTGGTAGGTTTCAAGAGTCCAGTTGCTGAATTAACGTATGTGCTTTCTAAGGACAAATTTCATCTATTTAGCTCCTAATATCTGAGTGTGTAGCAAGTGCTCAGACTTACTCCTACTTCTGAAGCCATATGACGACACTGGAAATTGAGAAGAAAGGTGGAGTGAAGATGAATCAATGAAGGGAGGAAGATGTAGGGGGCTGGGATTAGTGTAAAAAACAGTCAGTTTTTTACATCTTGCTGAATATGTCCCCTGATCCCCTTCTCATGAAAGTAGGACTTTATTACTCATAAAGGCCACTGCCAGTTTCCCTCTGGACTTTAGCTTGGAGTTCTGGTTGGCTGTGGATGGGCCGGCACTTGACTACCCCGTAAGTCATCCTGCTCTTTCCCACATGGCCTTTAGCTTCTGGGTGTCAGAATATAAGTTACTTCTGTGAGAACAAGCTTCTCTCCTGAATTGCCTATTTAGTTTACTTCCATAGTAAAGAGGACCCATCTGTCTGGTGCCTGCCTGAATAATTAACCTCTTGGTAGAATGACGGACTTTTTTTCCTCAGCGTTTATATGTTTCCTATTTTGTTGCTTATGGTTTGCCATCCTGATGTTTGCCAGGGATTTCTAATCCCAATTCCACATCTTGTCCAAGATATCAAAACCCAGAGTCCAGCAAAGGAACTGATATGATTCATTTTCCCCTGAGTGTAAAATAATGTAAGTTCCTCTGCTCCTTCTCTGCATAGATTTGTATTTTGTCTTTAATTGTCACAGAAGAGGGATAGACATTTATTGGCACTAGTCTATATATAAGAAAAGGTACTACGGACTCTACTTGTGTCACCTTATTTCTTCTTTATAATAATTGTAAAGGGTATAATTAAAGATCCTCAGCTTTTTGAAATTTACAAAGGTTAAGAAAATGGGGACAAAAATGTCATAATCAGACTACGATTGTGAGCAAAGACTATCTTCTGCCAAAACCTTTGGCTTTTTCCCTGTACTCTCGCACTGACACTGAAGAGAGAGAGTTGGAAATGCCCCACTTTTTGGGTATCACTAGGAAAAGGAAGAAGTTTGAGCTGGCGCTTTTAAAACAGTGTGTTTATTGACCAATCTCAATACATACATTAGACCAAAGATACCACTGAGGATTTAATAGGAGGTGTATACAGTTAGATAAAAAATCAGAAAATTTAAACCCTGCCATTAACTTGTCTTCTCCTGAATTTTGGATCTTTGCTAGAAGCCTTTCTGATGAGTAAAAATCCTCTCTAACACTCCGATTTTCTTATCCATAGAGAGGTAGATATTCAGGTTTTGTAGGAGAAAACCCATTGCCATCGAGTTGATTCCAACTCATAGTGACCCTATAGGACAGAGCAGAACTGCCCCACAGAGTTTCCAAAGAGTGCCTGGTGGATTCGAACTGCCAACCTTCTGGTTAGCAAGCATAGCACTTAACCACTACACCACCAAGGTTTCCTTTGTAGGATAAGAGGTGGTTTATAGCCTCTTTTATGATTAGTGATAAATGCTTCTAATGAAATAGTAGCCTAATTTCCCTACTTGTTACATATTTTTTACATAGGAATTAGCTTTGTAAGTTATTCCTTGTTTTGTTGTACGCAAAGTGGAAGTTGGAGAAGGACATGTATATTTGGTACATAGTGGTACCCAGATAACTACTGTATTTGATTATATGTGAAATCTTTCCAATTCTGATGTATTAGTTTCCTATTGCTGCTGTAACAAATTACCACAAACTCAGTGGCTTAGAATACTACATCACATGGAAATGTGCCTTCCCACAGAAACCAGAATACAGAAGGCAGTGAAGGTGAGAGCGATGAGACTTGAGGAAAACAAGGAGGAAACGTAGGAAAGGGACAGATTTTCCAGGACCATTAAACCATATTTGGTTTGTAAACTTTATTTTAAGATCAATGGGAACCTTTAGAGGGTTTTAAAGGATGGGAATTTATGATGGAATTTAAGCCTTAAAAAAGATTGTTTTGGCTGTAATAGGGAGAATCAACTGATGAAATTCAGAGTTTCTTAGGCATCTTGTACTGACCTGAAATATAAAAAATTATGCATATTGATGAGTGTTCTTTGAGAAATACAGTACTATTGTTTGAATCCTTTTATTTGAAAATTTTGCCTCACCTCTGAAATTTAACAATGGGTGTTGAAGTCAAATTTTCAGTGGTTGTTGTGCCATGGTTGATGATTAGGAATATTCTCCAAAGAGCCATCTTGGGGCAATAACTTGGATGAGACACCATCTTCCATGGTCTGTTCCTCAGTGCTGCAGACACAAGAGTTCTTTATTGTCAGTCCGTGAACCAAGAAATGCTGGCTCTTGTTAAAGTTTCCTCATGAACAATTTTACTAATTCCCTTATGTACTAGCATATAAGGAAAATATGAGAAACAGACTGTTTCTCACTTTCTGAAACTTAACATGTATCTTTTTAGTGTAATGAATAAAATGATAATTTCAGAGTGCCTAATATTCTTAACTATTCTTCAACCCCAGCAGAGAGATGAGCACCATGAGGTGGGAGAACCAAAGCAGCATGTCTGAATTCCTCCTCCTGGGCCTCCCCATCCAGCTGGAGCAGCAGAACATGTTCTTCACCCTTTTCCTGGTGATGTACCTCACCACCATGCTGGGGAACATGCTCATCATCCTGCTCATCAGGGTGGACCCTTGCCTTCACACCCCCATGTACTTCTTCCTCAGCCACTTGGCCTTCACTGACTTCTCTCTTTCATCTGTCACTGTCCCAAAGATGCTGATGAACATGCATTCTGAGGATCTATTCATCTCCTACGCAGGGTGTATAACACAGATGTATTTTTTCATTTTTTTTATAGACCTGGACAATTTCCTCCTCACCACAATGGCATATGATCGGTATGTAGCCATCTGTCACCCCCTCCACTATACCACCATCATGAGGGAGGGGCTGTGTACCCTACTAGTAGCTGTGTCTTGGATCCTTTCCTGTGCCAGTGCCCTGTCTCACACCATCCCCCTGGCCCATTTGTCCTTCTGTGATGACAACACTATCCCCCATTTCTTCTGTGACCTAGCTGCCCTACTAAAGCTGTCCTGCTCGGACATCTTCCTCAATGAGATGATCATTTTCACGGTGGGAGTGGCAGTCATTACTCTTCCATTAATATGCATCCTCATCTCTTATGGCCACATAGGGACCACCATCCTGAAGGTTCCATCTACCAAGGGGATCTGCAAAGCCTTGTCCACTTGTGGCTCCCACCTTACTGTTGTGTCTCTGTATTATGGAACAATTATTGGACTGTATTTGTTCCCCTCATCCAACAACTCCAATGTCAATAACATAATTGCTTCTGTAATGTATATAGTGGTCACCCCCTTGTTAAACCCTTTCATTTATAGCCTAAGGAACAGGGACATGAAGGGGGCCCTGCAGAGACTCTTCAACAGGGTAATAGTCTCTTCTTAGTGACATTTGCTCTTCTTCTTTATAACAGACACATGTATTCACATATCCCCAGACGCTGGACCTCTAATCCCACTCAGCATGGAATAAGTGTTCGGTAAATAGATGATAACTTGAATTGAATTCTGTTACAGTCATATTTTCCATTCCTTACAACTCTTTAGTGTAAGCTGTGAATTCTGAGTTGACTTGATTGATTATTGCGCTTGCCTATTAGGCTCAGTAATTACATAGTTAATTGAACTTACATCTTTCACATGATTTCCTGGAAATTTGCTAGTTCTTATGAAACTTTGGAAGATGTTGGCTAACAGGGCTTCCACTGCATAGAAAGGCTGCAGAATTAGGAATTTGTCAGGTATCTCTTTTCCTTTTCTCATGTCTCATTCAGTGCTCTTCTCACAGTTTTTTAGTGGTGATGATGGTGGGTCAGGAGAAGAAAATTTAAAGTAACCTTTCTAGTTCCAGGGAACTTCTCATTGTTATGAGTTCAACTGTACCACTGAAGGACTCCAGGCCTCTTCCTGATTTTAGCAACACTTTTTTTTTTTTTTTTGAATCATTCTACTAGGTTATAATGACCTTCGTTCAGCATTTTACCCTCCAGCCAATTGTCTATGAAGTTTTCCCACTGCATATTTAAGTTTCAGTCAGGACATAAGTTCAATCCAGGTAGAGATTGAGAAAGACAAAGAAAGCACCCATAGTCTGGAACTTTCTGTTGCCCCCATTGAATTTAGTCCCCTTCTTTGTAAGCTCCTTCATACTAGCTGTCTGACAATAATTTCTTCTCAAGTTAGTGAGCCAGGTTTGTAGTCTAACCCCAAGAAATAGATATTTTTCAACACCTGGTAAAGGACCTACTAGGCTTCTTTCTTTATACCTTTCTTTAGTTAAGGATAAATAGGATCACAAATGCTCCTGAGAGTCAGCACCATGTAGCGACAAGAGAAACTTATTAGAGAAAGACAGATATGAATTGCAAGCTGTATCTACTAGAGTGCTGGCTGCGTGACCATAGAAATTAACCTAACTTCTCTGATTCTCAATTTCTTCTGTATAGATGGAAATAATTATAAAATGCTTAAAATGTTGCCGATTTAGAATAAATGTAATAATCAATTTGGCTTACCACTGAAACTGATCAAGAATAACAAATATTAACTTTCTATACCTTCTTTATCAAAGATGAATTTTGGACAGGAACTTGCACAAACACTCCTGAGAGATGGTGACTCTGGGAAAAAAGAAGCACTTGGGGGCAGAATGGCATGTAAGTTATATTCCCAATTCCAAGGAAGTCAGCTGCCCTAGGATACAGCAACACACCTTCCCAGGCTTGAGATATAATCGAATGACTAAGGTGCAATGAATGAGTTTGTGGATGTGTGAAGAAAAGAAGATCAAAAGAGCATTTTATTCCCTACTTGTTTCATATTCACTCAAACAGTGACCTTTGACCTGGAGCTGACGAAACAGCCTTCTAGCATCCCAAGGTTCTTTGTGGAAGGACAAATAGTGTTCATTCCTGCCTGATTAAGCTGCATGCATCAAATCACTCTGTCTGTAGGCCAAGTCCCAATCAGTTCCAGAGCCAAAACCTGAACAAGGCTGGAACCTTTCTTGCTGGTCTAGACAAAGCATGCCTTAGTAAGCCCAGGCATACCCATGAACTGGTGGTGCATACCCTGACCCCTTCTATGACAATTTCATCTGTAGGACACCTTGCCCACTTCCCTTCCTACACTTCAGTTCATTTTTCTGGAGCCCTGAACATCTGCCTAGTCCTGTTAGTTCATCTTCAAAGGCATCAAAACTGCCATTCATATTTTTAGCTATGGTTTGAGTTTCCTGTTCTGGATGCATTTTTCTCATGAAATATCAAGCCCACTTGCCTGTGGGGAGATGCTTTATCATCATCTGTCCTGCTAATCCACCCACCCATCCCCAGCTTGGTTTTTCTTGTATATGGATAGTCCAAAGCAAACCAGCATTCACCACGTTGTTTTGGATATGCATACAGAACTTCTGGAACTCCCATGAGAAGTATGCGGTTTATTTGGGGACATTTTCCCTTAACCAGGGATAAGGGCTAAGTTTCATATCCTTCCCCATTGAAGCTTCTCATTGGGTTTAAAACATAATTTGCTACATTTTTAAAAAACCATGAATATGCAATGTGGCTACAAGTTTACAAATACTTTCAGGAGTTTGTAATTATTGACACTTTCGCTGACCAGTTTACATCCTTCTCAAAAGTTAACATTCTTTCAAAGTGTAACAATAGATAAACATTTCTGAGAGTACAGAAATCATAATATTCCAGAATTAGGTAACCCAGCCCTTACATCATAGCCTGGACTAATAAAAACTACGCCTACAATTTCAACTCTGATATATATAAGATTTAAAAGACCAAACAAAAATTATCTATTCTGTCACAGATGGGAAGTGGATGAAGGAAGAGGGGGTCTACTGAAGAATTAGATTCACTTAGTTTTTGGAGGAAAAAGAAAACACTGAGATTTGTTTGATTAAACCAAACCAAACTAAACCCAGTGCCATTGAGTCGATTCTGACTTATTACCTTTGAATTCAAGAAAGTTTTTTAAGCAGGAAGTTATAAATGAAATCAGGAAAGACCTCATATATAAAATTTAGTTTATTTTCCATTGAAGATAAAAGGTTAGATGTAATACCAGAAAAAATACTGAGACTTTCTTTATAGATTCTGTCATTCAATAGCCATTTGTTGTTGTTGTTGTTGTTAGGTGCCATCGAGTTGGTTCCAACTCATAGCCACCCTATGCACAACAGAACAAAACACTGCCCAGTCCTGTGCCACCCTTACAATCATTGCTATGCTTGAGCTCATTGTTGCAGCCACTGTGTCAATCCACCTTGTTGAGGGTCTTCCTCTTTTCCGCTGACTCTGTACTCTGCCAAGCATGATGTCCTTCTCAGGAGACTGATCCCTCCTGACAACATGTCCAAAGTATGTAAGACGCAGTCTCGCCATCCTTGCTTCTAAGGAGCATTCTGGTTGTACTTCCTCTAAGACAGATTTGTTCGTTCTTTTGGCAGTCCATGGTATATTCAATATTCTTCACCAACACCACAATTCAAAGGCGTCAACTCTTCTTCGGTTTTCCTTATTCGTTGTCCAGCTTTCACATGCATATGATATGACTGAAAATACCATGGCTTGGGTCAGGCGCACCTTAGTCTTCAGGGTGACATCTTTGCTGTTCAACATTTTGAAGAGGGCCTTTGCAGCAGATTTGCCCAGTGCAATGCGTCTTTTGATTTCTTGACTGCTGCTTCCATGGCTGTTGATTGTGGATCCAAGTAAAATGAAATCCTTGACAACTTCAATCTTTTCTCTGTTTATCATGATGTTGCTCATTGGGCCAGTTGTGAGGATTTTTGTTTTCTTTATGTTGAGGTGTAATCCATACTGAAGGCTGTGGTCTTTGATCTTCATCAGTAAGTGCCATTTAGCAAGAACCTAATGTATCCAGGCATTGTGCCCAGCCCTGGTAGTACAGAGTTAGGTAGAGACATGGCCTCCGTGCTAAAGAAGCTCACAGTCTAGTAGTATAGAGTGACACATAAAATAATAAAAAGAATACAAAAAGTGATTTAATATTATAATATTAATGATAACTGTGCTTATTATGCATGGTTACTTTTTGTCTGGCACTGTATTAAAAGTTTTGCCTGTATTATCCCTTTTAATCCTCATAATAATTCTATGAAGCATACACTGTTATTATCTGTGATTTACAGTTGAGGAAACTGAGGTTTGGACACAATAACCTAAGTATAATAAATGGTAGTAGCACAAGATAGGATACAATCAATCCTGCATGGATATCAGTAAAAGCTTTACAGATGAGGTGATTATTCAGCTGTGTGTTGAAGAATGCTCATGATTATGATACATAATGGAAGAGATGGCATTCTAAGCAGAATGAAGCAGAGCATTGAAATAGTGTAGTCAATTCAGGGAAACATAAAAACTTTGGTATTGTTAAATCATAGGTAAGGGGAGCACCAGGAAATAAGTTTGGACAAGCAGACAAGAACTATGTTGTGAAGGGGCTAGGGTGCCCTGCTAAGAAGTTTAGAAGTTGCCTTGCAAATTATGGGGTTCCATTGCATGAGGGGTTGGTGGGGTAGGGCTTAAAACTAACAAGGTTATGTTTATGTTTTAGAAAGATTGCTCAGATGGCCAATATGCTGGATGGGCCGGTAAGGGAGTGAAGAGCCAGCAGACAAGGAGCTCAGTTAGAAAATGTTATTTCAAAAATTGAGGTGACAGCTGATTTGTGCCTGAATGAACACTATGGCACTGGGGATGGAGAAGAGAATACTTTCGAAGGTAGAAGAGACAGGCCTTGGCAAGTGATGGGAAGTTGGTGGTAGAATAAAGAAAAGGCTATTCTAGATTTTTGGCTCTATGAACTGATATTTAAGAACAGAATGGAAGGCGAGGCTCCTTGAAAACTTTTTAGTGTCTTCGTCCATCATCTAGTACTACTATAACAGAAATACCACAAGTGGATGGCTTTAACAAAGAGAAATTAATTTTCTTACAGTCTAGTAGGTTAGAAGTCCAAATTCAGGGCGTCAGCTCCAGAGGAAGGTTTTCTCTTTCTGTTGGCTCTGGAAGAAGGTCCTTGTCATCCATCTCCTCTTGGTCTGGGAGCATCTCAGTGCAGGAACCTCAGGTCCAAAGGACGCACTCTGCTCCTGACGCTGCTTTCTTGGTGGTATGAGGTCCTCCTGTCTCTCTGATGGCTTCTATCTTTTATATCACAAGAGATTACCCCAAGACACAATCTAATCCTGTAGGGTGAGTCCTGCCTCACTAACACAACTGCTGCCCATTCTCCCTCATTAATATCATGAGGCAGGATTTACAACATAAAGGAAAATCAGACAATATCGGGAATCATGGCCCAGCCCAACTGATGCACACATTTTTGTTGTTGTTGTGTTGTTAGGTGCCATCGAGTCAGTTCCGGCTCATAGTGACCCTATGCACAACAGAACGAAATGCTGCCCTGTCCTGAGCCATCCTTACAATTGTTGTTATGCTTGAGCTCATTGTTGCAGCCACTGTGTCAATCCATCTCGTTGAGGGTCTTCCTCTTTTCCACTGACCCTGTATTCTGCCAAGCATGATGTCCTTCTCCAAGGACTGATCCTTCCTGACAAGATGTCCAAAGTATGTAAGATGCAGTCTTGCCATCCTTGCCTCTAAGGAGCATTCTGGCCACACTTCTTCCAAGACAGATTTGTTCATTCTTTTGGCAGTCCATGGTATATTCAATATTTTTCACCAACACACATTTTTGGGGGGACATAATTCAATCTATGACAATTAGTTTTAGCAGTCTTAAGGAAGGGAACAACTTGCTGATTGCCTGCTTTTTAGAAGTTGGTTCCAAGTAAGAGGAACATGAATACCCTAAACAGGCGAGGGGCACCGGGAAACTTTCCTTTGCCTACCTCTAATCCCAATTAAAGGTACCTCCCACTCACATTCCATCACTTAAGTGTGAAGATTTATAAATGCTTGTGTTTCAGTGTGAGTTATTTTAATGCTGTCATCTCATAACCCTACTTGAAATGGGTGACCTTAAGGGAATGGAAGTTTGAGCTTAGGGATTGGGGATGGGGGGCGGGGAGGGGGATAGGATGTATCAAGAGAGGGGTCAGTTTGGAATTATGAGAATGGTGGTAACTTTTTGGCTGTGTGGGATCTTAGATTGTTAGGGGGGTTGAACAATTATAGGCAACACTGACCCTTTACAGACTTTTCTATGTATACTTTTCAGTGACCTAACTTCTAACTGCTACAGAATAGTATTACCAAAAAAAAAAAAAAACTAAGCCCAGTGCTGTCGAGTCGATTCCAACTGATAGCGACCCTATAAGACACAGTAGAACTGCCCCATAGAGTTTCCAAGGAGCACCTGACAGATTCAAACTGCCAACCCTTTCGTTAGCAGCTGTAGCACTTAACCACTACGCCACCAGGGCTTCCAGAATAGCATTAGGGGAATCAACTGACACCCAGCCATATCTCCTGATTTGCTTGGGGCCTGTGGAAAAGAACACAAATACATCCCCCAATAGTTCATACACGTACTGAACTATTAATGGATTTAGATTCCCTGTAGGTCAGAATGCGAAAGAAACCAGAAGGCAATCATTGAGAAAGCACCTGGAGTAAGGAAGGTGGTGCTGATTGTGCCATCTGAACAGCAAGTTTAGGATAACAAAGGGCACATGGGCTGCAGAAATAGTGTGAGCCTGTATCTGATAATCTCATATCTCAGCCTTGTTCATGTCCAAAACTGTGTAATTAGAGGCCCTGGAACACTCAGTTCTCTCTCCTGAAAGAGCTTATCATGAGAAGTGGAGGGTATGTTCCTGCCAGTTCAAAGGCAGAAGAAAGCTAGAGGTCAGTGGTTCAGAGTATATCGTCAATGGCTGATAGTCTATAGAGCAAGAGACATTAACAGAATGGAAGAAGAGTTAGGTGGAAGCGACCAGAACTGAAGGACTCCAGGGCTGTAATCTGCAGCTCTTGTTATAGAAGAATGGCTTCCTTACCCCATTCAAGGGCTACTAGAAGAACTATTTAGAAAGGATATCTGGGGAGAACAAGAAACTTCATATTCCAGGTCACCAAACAAATGGAATACTCAATAAGATAGAGCATTTTGCTCTAAATAATTCAGATTTGCACTTACCAACTGCTGAAGCCTGGGCAGCTTGGTTCTTTGAAAGATGCTCAATAGTTAATCTCATGATCATCTCTTTTCTTGAAGAAGTGCAGGAATCATGACACATTTTAAAATATGTTGGGTCTCAGAAGCAAACTGGAATGGGGAGATGTAGGGAGCCAGTGGACACTTGGACATGTCACAGGGAAATAAGAAATCAAAATTTTCTGGCCTTTATTTTTTAAAACAATATTTCAAAGGGCATTGGAAGGAGAAGAAGCCCCATGTGCCAATAAGCATCTTTTTTTTTTTTTTTATCTCTGCAACTAATTTAAGCTGCTGATGGCCTTTTTTGAAATACTGTTTCTTGAATCCAAATAAGGAAAGGGAGTTTCAGGGTTCGCCCCTATTGTTGTTAGTTGCTGCTGAGTGGCTTCTGGGTTCGCCTCTACCAGCCCCATGAGGGATGATCTACATTGAACATTCTGACCAGCAGGGTGCAGAAACAGCATGAGGAGCTCCAAATCCTTCCTGATGAATCTGGGAAGAGGGCAACCAACTCTGAAAGCTAAAGCTGAATTTCAACCTTCTGAGGGGGAACTCCTTACCTATTCTGCATCTCCTGGATTATATAACCTCACCTCCATCATTTCTTTTGCCTCCATTTAGTGCTATAAAGGAGACAGATGCCCCTCAATTTTTTTGTTTTAATATCAACAAAGCCAGAAGTTTATTCTTTCCTTTTTTTTTTTTTTTAAATTGCCCTTTAGGTAGAATTTTACAGCTCAAGTTTATTTCTCATTCAAAAATTTATACAGGCATTAGTTGGCAATACCCACAATGTGACAGCACACTTCCCCTTTTCACCCAGGGTTCCCTGTGTCCACTCAACCAGTTCCTGTCCCTTTTGCCTTCTTCTCCTGCCTCCAGACAGGAGACGCCCATTTGGTTTCATGTGTCTGATTGAACTAAGAAACACACTACTCACGTGTACTATTTTTTGTTTTATAGTCTTGTCTAATCTTTGTATGAAGAGTGGGCTTCAGGAATGATATCAGTTCTGGGTTAACAGAGCATCCTGGGCCATAGTTTTGGGGTTTCAGCTAGTCTCTCTCAGACCATTAAGTCTGGTCTTTTTACATGAATTTGAATTCTGCTCCACACTTTTCTCCCGCACCATCCAGAACTCTCTGTTGGGTTCCCTGTCACTGCAGTCTTTGATGGTAGCCAGGCACCATCTAGTTCTTCTGGTCTCAGGCTGGTAGAGTCTCTTGTTTATGTGCTCCTTCAGTCTCTTGGGCTAATATTTTCCTTATGTCTTTGGTTTTCATCATTCTCCGTTGCTCCAAGTGGGATGGGACCAGTTGATACATCTTAGATGGCTGCTCACGAACTTTTAGGCTTTTATGCTCATCCAAACGCTACTACCAAGTGGGATGCAGAGCATTTTCTTAATAAACTTTCTTATGCCAATTGACCTAGATGTCCCCTGAAACTATGGTTCCAGGCCTCAGCCCCAGCTACTCTGTCCCTCAAAGTATTTGGGTGTGTCCAGGAAACTTCTTAGCTTTTGTTTTGGTCCAGGTGTGCTGACTTCCTCTGTGTGTTGTGTTGTCCTTCCTTTCACTGAAGATGATCCTTGCTCTCTAGCTAGTGAATTCTCTTCCCTCCTCCCTCCCTGCCCTCATAGCCATCAATGAATGATTTTTTCTGTGTTTAAACCTTTTCTTGAGTTCTTATATAATATTTCTTCTTTTGAGAATGACTAATTTCATGCAGCATAATGCCCTTCAAATTCTTCCATGTTTTGAGATGTTCCTCTGGTCCGTCACAGTTTTTTATTATTTCATAGTATTCTATTGTGTGTATGTGTTACTGGAATTGAATAAGGTTCTTGCCTCTCACTGGTCAAGAATGAGCAGGTAAGGCACTTAGAGTTTTCCACATGAGCAAAGCTTTATTGAAGAGGCTTGCAAGCAGAGTCGAGGAGGGCCTAAAGCAATGCTTTCCCCCATCTCACGGAACAAAAGACTTCCCTGGGTTTTTAAAAGTTCTTGTGTGGGAAAAAAAGCTCATGTTTATTCATAAGCAAAGGCAAGGATATGTTAACTACAGTGCATGCGCAGCAGCTTTCTAAGATGGCTCCTGTCCCAGAGGCCTCTGGGATTTGTAGCAGGACTTACTATGGGGTGTCAAGCCTGCACAGTCTCTCTCTCCCCAAGTTCGATTCCTGGCTACTGCTGCTGCCCCTCACTGCCCCTGGTGGAAGGTCACACAGCCATCACAGGTGGATGTAGTGTGCACGTCCCTGAGGCTGGTTTTATCCAGCTGCTTCTCTAAGACAACTTTAAGGAAGTTTGCTGGCTATTTTCTGATACCCTGCCCCATTGTTTTGGAAAATGGCTTTGTTTCTGGGCCCTGGCCCATTTCCTGTACTTTGCAGATTTGGGGGCCCTCTGTTCCCTGTCTTATATGTACCATAATTTGTTTATCCATTGATCTGTTGATGGGCATCTAGGTAGTTTCCATCTTTTTGCTATTGTGAACAATGCTGCAATGAACATGAGCATGCATATATCTATTTGTGTGAGAGCTCTTATTTATCTGGTATATATTCCTAGATATGTTGCTGGATCCTATGGAACTGCCATTTCTAGCTTTTCAAGGAAGTGCCAAATTGTTTTTCAAAATGTTTGTACCATTTTACATTCCCACTAGCAGTGCATGAGTGTTTCGATCTCTCCATAGCCTCTCAAACATTTATTATTTTGTGTTTTTTGGATTAATGTTAGTCTTGTTGGGGTGAGATGGTATCTCATTGTAGTTTTGATTTGCATTTCTCTAATGGCTAATGATCCTAAACATTTCCTCGTGGGTCTGTTAGCTGCCTGAATGTCTTCTTTGGTTAAGTGTATGTTCATATCCTTTGCCAATTTTTTAATTGGGTTGTCTTTCTGTTGTTGAGGTATTGCACTATCTTGTAGATTTTAGAGATTAGATCCTGACTGGATATGCTGTAGTCAAAATTTTTTTCCCAGTCTGTACATTCTCTTTTTACTCTTTTGGTGAAGTCTTTGGATCAGCGTATTTGATTTTTAGGACCTCCCAGTTATCTAGTTTCTCTTCTGGTGCTTGTGCATTGTTAGTTATGGTTTGCATACTATTTATGCCATGTATTAAGGTTCCTAGCATCGTCCCTATTTTTTCTTCAATGATCTTTATTTTATTAGATTTTCTATTTAGGGACTTTGTTTTGTTCATTGCAACATTCCCTGCACTTATAACAGCTCCCAGCACATAATAGGTGTTCAGTAAATATTTGTTGCATGAATTAATCTCATGGAAGAAGAGTGACAACAGTAATAAAAATAATAATAGCTACCTTTTTTTTTTTTTTTTTTTTACCATTTATTGAAAGACTACATTGATTGCCTCTGTACTAGATGCATTTCATAGTTTATCTCATTTAATCTTGCTATTGTTATGGCAATGCAGATATTCCTTGGAGGAAAAATTCAGAGATGCTGGTTTGATTATTCCCATCTATTACTGCAGAGAATCTAGAGGATAGAGAAGAAAGCTAGAATACTAGATTTCTTCTAAAATACTACTTATGATCTACAACTCCCAATCTCCCTTTAAATTCTTTATCATCTCCCAATTCTGAATTTAACTTCCATCTGACCCCTTTCCTTCCTTACTCTCTTTCTCTGTCAGGAGGGATCAGTCCCTGGAGAAGGACATCATGTTTGGCAGAGTATAGAGTCCGTGGAAAAGTGGAAGACCCTCAACAAGGTGGATTGACACAGTGGCTGCAACAATGAGCTCAAGCCTAACGATGATTGTAAGGATGGTTCAGGACAGGGCAGTGTTTTGTTCTGTTGTGCATAGAGTCACTATGAGTTGGAATCGACTCTATGGCACCTAAGAACAACACCTCTCTCAGAAATCTCATAATTGTTTCCTTTCTCTTTCCCTCCGGTCAATCTTTTATACAGAGGGCACTCTTCCAAGGAGGAGTTGGGCATGTTCAGCCCGTATCAGATTCATTGTTGCAGTATCATGTATACAGGAGTAGACTGAGGTGAGTTAAACTTACATTTGTTGGGGAGGTGAAGCATCCATAGAAAATTCTTCTTTTAAAAATCCCTCACACTACCTCATTTCAGTGACGGGCATATGAAACACTCATGGCCCTTTATTTCCTTATCATTTCTTCTGAAAAGGAATATAGAGTCCCAAGTTTTTGCCCTGTGTTTCGGTTTTTTCTCATCACTATCATCATCATCCTGGAGCTAACATTTACTGGCCACTTGTTATATGTCAGGCACTCTACTAAGTGCTTTACATAGATTGTCTCTTTAATCCTGAAACAACACTTGAAAGCAAAGGTTCCTATTTTTACCATGGTAGAGAGGGAAAAAAAATTTTTTTTTTTTTTATAGAGGAGAAAATTGAGGATTAGTTTTGAGTAATTGGCACAAGGACTCATGACTAGTGAATTTTTGAGACAAAATTCAAACCCATACAGATACTTAGATCAATGGAACAGAACTGAGGATTCATCTACCTATAAGCAGCTGATATTTGACAAAGGCCCAAAGTCCAGTAAATGGAGAAAAGAGAGTCTGTTTAACAAATGGTGCCTGCATAACTGGATATCCATCTGCAAAAAATGAAACAAGACCCATACCTTGCACCACGCACAAAAACTAACTCAAAATGGATCAAAGACCTGAATAAAAATCTAAAACAATAAAGATCATGGGAGAAAAAATAGAGACAATGCTAGGAGCCCTAATACATGGCATAAACAGTACACGAAACATTACGAACAATGCACAAACACCAGAAGAAAAACTAGATAACTGGGAGCTCCTAAAAATCAAACACTTATGTTCATCCAAGATTTCACCAAAAGAATAAAAAAAGAACCTACAGACTGAGAGGAAACCCGGGTGGTGTAGTGGCTAAGTGCTATGGCTGCTAACCAAGAGGTCGGCAGTTCAAATTCATGAGGCACTCCTTGGAAACTCTATGGGGAAGTTTTACCCTGTCCTATAGGGTCACTATGAGTTGGAATCAACTTGATGGCAGTGGGTTTGGGCTACAGACTGGGAAAAAAAAATTGGCTACAACATACCCAATTAGCATCTAATCTCTAAAATCTACAAGATACTGCAAAACCTCAACAACAAAAAGACAGATAACCCAATTAAAAAATGGACAAAGGATATGAACAGGCACTTCACCAAAGAACTCATTCAGGTGGCTAACAGATACATGAGGAAATGCTTAGGATCATTAGCCATTACAGAAATGCAAATCAAAACTATAATGAGATACTATCTCACCCAAACAAGGATAGCATTAATCTAAAAAACACAAAATAATAGATGTTGGCGAGGTTGTGGAGAGACTGGAACACTTATACACTGCTGGTGGGAATGTAAAATGGTACAACCACTTTGGAAATTGATTTAGTGCTTCTTTAAAAATCTAGAAATAGAAGCACCATACAATCCAGCAATCCCACTCCTTGCAATATATCCTAGAGAAATAAGAGCCCTCACACGAATAGATATATGCACACCCATGTTCATTGCAGCACTGATCACGATAGCAAAAAGATGGGAACAACCTGGGTGCCCATCAATGGATGAATGGATAAACAAAGTACTCACACAATGGAATAGTATGCAACAATGAAGAACAACGATTAATCCGGGAGACATCTCATAACATGCATGAATCTGGAAGGCATTATGCTGAGTGAAATTAGTCAGTCACAAAAGGACAAATATTGTATGAGACTACTATTATAAGAACTCAAGAAAAGGTTTAAACACAGAAGAAAACATCCTTTGATGGTTACAAATATAAGGAGGGAGGGAGACAGGTATTCACTAACTAGATAAAAGACAAGAATTATTTTAGGTGAAGGGAAGGACAACACACAATACAGAGGAAGTCAGCACGACTGGACTAAACTAAAGCTAAGAAGTTTCCTGAATACAACCAAACAACACTTTGAGGGACAGAGTAGCCAGGTTGGTGATCTGGGGGCCATGGTTTCAGGGAACATCTGGATCAATTGGCATAACAAAATTTATTAAGAAAATAGTCTGCATCTCACCTTGGTCAATGGCATCTGGCATCTTAAAAGCTAGCAAGTAGCCATCTAAGATGCATCAATTGGTCCCAACCCACCTGGAGCAAAGGAGAATAAGGAACACTAAGGACATAAGGAAAATATGAGCCTGAGAGACAGTAAGGGCCACATAAACCAGAGACTCCATCAGCTTAAGACAAGAGGAACTAGATGGTGCCTGGCTACCACCAATGACTGCCCTGAGAGGGAACACAACAGAGATTCCCTGATGGAGTGGGAGAAACGTGAGGTGCAGAACTCAATTCTAGTAAAAAGACCAGACTTGATAGTGTGACTGAGACTGGAGGGACCCCAGAAGACATGAGCCTTGGACTCTCTTTTAGCCCAAAACTAAAACCATTCCTGACACCTACTCTTCAGGCAAAAACTAGACTGGACTATAAGACTTAAAATGATATTGGCAAAGAATGTGCTTCTTAGCTCAAGTAACTACATGAGACTAAATGGGCAGCTCCTGCCTGGAGGTGAGATGAGAAGGCAGAAGAGGATAGGAACTGGTTGAATGGACACAGGAAATACAGGGTAGAGAGGGGAAGTATGCTGTCACTTTGTAGGGAGAGCAACTAGAGTCACATAACAATGTGTGTAAAAGTTTTTGTATGAGAAACTGACTTGAATTGTAAATCTTCACTTAAAGCACAATAAAAAACAAAACAAAAACAGATATTCCATCAGCCTGAGACCAGAAGAACTAGATGGTGCCCAGCTACCACCAATGACTGCCCTGTTAGGGAACAAAACAGAGAGTCCCTGATGGAGCATGAGAAAAAAGTGGTGCAGAACTCAAATTCTAGTAAAAAGACCAGACTTAATGGTCTGACTGAAACTGGAGGAACCCCAGAAGACATGGCCCCCGGACTCTGTTAACCCACAACTAGAATCATTCCCAAAGCCAGCTCTTCAGACAAAGATTAGACGGGACTACAAAGCTTAAAATGATGCTTATGAAAAGTGTGCTTCTTAGTTCAAGTAGATACATGAGACTAAATGTGCAGATCCTGTCCAGAGGTGAGATGTGAGATGCGAAGGCAGAAAGGGATAAGAGCTGGTTGAATGGATACAGGGAATTCACGTGGAAAGGAATGTGCGGTCACTTTATAGGGGTAGCAACTAGGGTATAAATTTTTGTGTGACAAACTAACTTAAGCTGTAAACTTTCACCTAAAGCATAGTAAAAAAAAAAAAAAATTCAAACCCATAGTATTGGACTCCAGAGACTGTACCACCAATTCATATACATAGAAGTTGATTTTCTATCATAACCCCCCAGTCCCCAGTGCATTTATATTTAATCCTCCAGTATTCTTAGTTAGGTATCCTTAGACTCACTTGCCCTTCCCATCCTGTATACTTATCTTCCATAGAAGAACAATGAAGTTTTTGAGCTCAATAAAATTTGTCTTAGGCTGCGTTCTCTAGAGAAGCAAAACCAGTGAAGCATATAGATAGATAGAGAGAAGGAGAGAGAGAGCTTTATCTCAAGGAAGAAGTTCACACCATTGTAGAGGCTGGGAAGTCCCAAGTCCATGGGTCAGATGCCAGGCTGAAGGCTTCTCCTGACTCACGTAGCTGCATGGGATGATGAAACAAGATTGTGCAGGTAAGATGGCAGGCTGCTGGCTCATAGACTGTGGAGGCAAACAAATCCCAAGATCAGCAGACAATACAGCAGGCTACTGGCCAAGTCCCAAGAACTGGACGTCAGATGATAATGAGAAGCATGCAGGATCCAGAGTGAGCAAAAGCTAGTGAGCTTTGCCAGAACGTCTATATATATTGAATGCAGGCCATAGCCGTAAGGAAACTCCCCTTTCAACTGATTGGCTGATCATATCAGATCACATCAAGGAAGTGATTACATTATACCATTTAATGGAGAATAACTACATCATTACATAACTGCCAAATTACATCATTACATAATTGTCAAACTACATCATTGCATACTGCCAAACTACATCATTCCATAACTGCCAAACCACTGAGAATCATGGCCCACCCAAGTTTATACACAACCATAAACATCGCAGAACCTAAAAGATCATCTGGTCCAGTCATCCCTAAACTAAACACTGGTCTGTGAACCAGGTTATCATAATCAAATGGGGTGCTTGTTAAAAATATAGAATCCATATCCATTTCAAATTTATCAACTAAAAATTCTCCAGGGCATAGTCTGAGTACCTGTATTTAAAAACTAAAACTTCCTCAGGTATTTTGGACCTCAATCTGGATTAAGAAAATTTCATTTACTTGAACCATTCTTTTTGATTTCACAGGTAAGTAAGCTAAGGTTCAGAAAGTGAAGTGATTGAAAAAGTTTACACCGTTCCTTGTAGGAAGATATGTTAGGAGAACCAGGGTGTCCAGGCTCTCAGAGTAGTTCCCTTTCTGTTAAGTCAGCTATCTTTCCATTTTTCTTTGTTATCAATATCTTATAGATCTAAATGTGTTCCCATTCTGGATCTTATTCAGAGCCCATATACAGAAAAACTTACTCCAACTTGATAGAAGATTTACTGAACATGGTTCAATACTTAAAACTTTAGCAAGACAAATATCTGAGAACTAATATATAAGTATCTGCCCATGAGCTCTACGCTAACTCAGGAGCACATCTCAGAGCTACATAACTTCTTCTGAGAGGTCAAAGGCCACAAGCTAAGTTATTTTTATCCCTATTCCATCTCTCAGTAGGGAATATTATACCTTTCAAAGATTAGACTCCTATGACTGGGTACATTTTCATAAGCATGCCCTGAAGGTTAAGAAACTCTCTTAAGACCTGACTAATTATGTTTTGGTACAGATCCAGGCTGACAGACAACTCCATGCTTTCCTCAAGTCCAGACACTGCCTTTGTCAAGTAAGTCGATTCATATCCATTAAGGCTTTCAAAGGGACTGCAAGTTATTTTAGGGCAGAGCTGGGTCTCTCTCATTATCTCTGTTGACGTATACTGCATCAAATAAGCTATTCGTATACAGATTCCTCAGTCTGTGGCATGGACCAGTTACTATCAGAAAATTTCCCAAATCCTCAAAACAAAGTTCTCCACTGCAATCCCAGATTTTCACCTTCTGTCCCTTTTCCTCTGCTAAAGGGCCTTGCACTAGTATCTCTTGCTCTATCTATTGGTTCTTCTTTTCCACAAGAGAGTTTCTCATCCTTCATCCTATCTATGAGAAAAATTTTTAGGTTTCAGAAACACCAGTAAGTTGCTTCCAGAAAACTGGAGCAACCTCTTATTCCACCATCCCAGGATGTTGAGGTCCCTTTATTTGCCTCTATTATCTCTTGATCTCTTGTGTCTGCCAGCAGGTGAGAGTTGACTTGGACACGATGGGGAGAGTATTCCAAAGGCAGGCCCCACCAGTCTGCAACTGTTTTTCTCAAGTCTATTTTACTTGCTGCTACGAGTTGGAATCGACTCAATGACAATGGGTTTGTTTATCCTACTTGCTGAGAAGAAGGGAAATCAGATGTCCTTACTTTTACGTGGAAAGAGCTCAGATTCTTCTTGACAATCTTTCTGACAAGGTTAACTGGGATCAGAGTTCAGAGCCAAGCATAATAAATACAGCCGGAAGCAAAAGTCGGATTACTAAACTGAGGTTTAAAACACAGACAGAGAGATCAGGATTCCAGGTAAGGAACCCAAGAGAGCAGCAAAGTATGCGAAGCCAAGGCCAGATCTGAAAGGGAGGCTGGAGTAATCATAGTTATGTTCATCAGCTGGAATAGAGAAAGTCAGATAAAAGAGTGTTTGTACTGAGTACTTAAGATGACTTGCATGTGGTACTCTGACCCCACCCAACCTACATCTTCGGGTGAATAGTCATAGTCTCAAACCTGCACTGAGGCACTCAGGAACAGGTTGCAGCTTGCTTATCAGACTAATACTAGGAGGACGCTGAACAGGGCTCCACTTTGAACATTTAAAAAATACAAGGATCATGGGACAGAGTTCCCTAGAGTCATGTTAGAGCCCACACTCATAATTGCCCAGTTTATATCTCACTGCTTTATGATGGATCATGCTTTCTAAATATGTACAAAAAGAAAAGAAAGCAAGATCTTTGTTGATTCATCTCTGCATCCTCAATCCTTAGAATAGTCTTGACCCATAGAAATTCACTTAATTCATGTTGAAGATCTCAACCCATGGTCATCGAGTTGATTCTGACTCACGGTCACCCTACAGGACAGAGTAGAACTGCCCTCTAGGGTTTCTAAGGCCGTAAATCTTTTTGGAAGCAGACTGATACATTTTCTCCTGCGGAGTGGCTTGTGGATTCAAACAGCCAAACTTTCAGTTCTGCCAACTGCTTAGCCACTCTGTCATCGGAGATCCTCTATAGGGAAGTTAGGAATATTGTTGTTTTTCTTTTTTAAACAAATACTGATAATAGAAAATCACCATTATACTAAAACCAAAAACAAAACAAAACTCATTGCTGTCAAGTCATTTCCAACCTATAGTGACCCTATAGCATAAAGTAGAACTGCCTCATAGGGGTTTCCAAGGAGTGGCTGGTGGATTTGAACAGCTGACATTTTGGTTAGCAGCCAAACTCTTAACCACTATGGCACCAGGGTTCCACTGTTATATTAAGGAAGATTAATTAGCTCATATTCCTCCAGAAGCTAACCCCAAGACAGTAATTGAGTATAAATAGTTTATTTAGGGATTGAAGAAAACAGCAGTAGGAGAGTGGAAAAGTAAGGAAGGAAAAGAAGGCTATCAATGAAAGGTGTATGTCAACAAAATAACCATCTGGGTAACTGTAGCTAATCCCACTGGGAAAACTAGAATCCAACACATCTCAAAATTTTTCCACTATAGGAATGAGTGAGCTGGTGCATATAAGTATCAACTCCTGTCTGTATTTACTTAACTGAATCCTGGGGGTGGGATGGTGAAAGTGTCAATTCTCTAGCACTTCTGTCCTATTGCATGTGTGGGAAAACTGGGCTCAAGAAGTCATAGCCCTCAGACAAAGAAATGAAAATACTAGTAGTTGAAGTTCAGACCAGAGTACACCAATGTGGTAAGATCAAGAATTATGAGTGGGAGTTACAACAATTTGTCTCTATTCACCTGGTGGAACAGAGGAAGAAGGAGAGTCAGGAATAAGAAAAGGAAATAGAATGTGTAGCTAATGGCCTCCATGAACATCTGCCTTCTTTGCCATGAGGCCAGAAGAACTGGATGGCACCCCGATACCGTTACTGAACATTCTGATCAAAGATTCTATAGAAACGCCCTGATCAAAAGGGGGAAAATGTAGAACAGAATTTAAAATTCTCATGGACTTCATACTTTCTGGATTCATAGAGGCTGGATGAATCCCTGAAACTATTGCCCTAAAATAGTCTTTAAGCGTTGCACAAAAAATATTTTGAGTCTTCTTAAATCCTGACAATAGTTTAGCTTAACTAGTAAAGACTGCCTTGAGCATTGTGCTCTTTTAAGAACTATCTGATGGCAACAGGTTTAGTTTTGGTTTATATAGATTCAAAGTGACAATAGCTACTCTAAAGGTTAGATAGGAAGCTTAGGGGCAGTGGAATTTATGTTAATGGAGAAGAAACAACTAAAAAAAGGAGGATGAGGATAGTTGCACAACTCAAAGAATGTAATCAGTGTCACTGAATTATATATGTAGAAACTTGAATCGGTGTATGTTTTTGCTGTGTATATTCTCAACAACAACTAATAAAATACAGTAAATTATTTTTTTAAAAAAGAGTTATGAGTGGGAAAGTGATAGAGCCTGTTACATTTACTTCTTGTACCACGCAGATCCACTCATGTCCTGTTACTGATTCTTCAAGACGGTAGCTAGTCGAATTTCTTAAAAAATTTTTTTTACAATAAGAGCATTCAGGGCTTTTTTTAGGTAACAAAGCCTAAGTTTTTCAAGAAAGCAATAAAACCACCAAAAAAGGGTGATTATCCCTGCTTCTTCTCACTTTATATTTCATAATGATCACCAGAGAGAAGAATCACAGGTACTATCAATAGGTTACCTGGGGGGTAGGGCCCAATAAAATTCCTTTGAGTGGGATGTGGTTTTACCTAAATTTCTAGACACCAGCCAATCATCTAGATTTCTACTTGGACCTTGTTGAAGCCAATATATACATATATACATATACACACATATACATATGTGTGTATGTATGTATATGTATATATACACAAATGTATATTTATATATAAATTTGTTATTAGGTGCTGTTGAGTTGGTTCTGACTCATAGCGACCCTAAGTACAAGAGAACAAAACACTGCCTGGTCCTGCACCATCCTCACAATGGTTGTTAGACTTGAGCTCATTGTTGAAGTCACTGTGCCAGTCTATCTCTTTGAGGGTCTTCCTCTTTTTCTCTGACCCTCTACTTTACCAAGCATGATGTCCTTCTCCAGGAGCTGGTCCCGCCCAATAACATGTCCAAAGTATGTGAGATGAAGTCACACCATTTTTGCCTCTAAGGAGCATTCTTGTTGTATTTCTTCGAAGACAGATTTGTTCATTCTTTTGGCAATCCATGGTATATTCAATATTCTTTGCCAACACAATATATATATATATATACACATACACACACACATACACACACACACACATATATATATAGTAACCTCCCTGGGATTTATCTCTTCCAGAGTGTGATGAAGCCTGGGAAAGTAGAGCCTAGGCCAGGAGGGAGACTGAGTATGCCGTGAGAGCCTTTCTTTGTGGACTCATCCTCTAAGGTTCCAGCACAAACTTATCTCCCACTGGAAACCTTTCCTAGAGGAATAAAGAGGGAAATTGGGCAATTAATCCAAGTTTAATAGGTGTCTTTAACTGGAAATTACAAATTCTGGTCCCTTTGCCCTATGGTTCTCTCCCTGGCTAGTTATACTATTCCATTCATAGATCTGAGCTGGTAAACAGAAATGAGAGTCTGAGCTTGTCGCATTTCTTCTTGATACCCCTCAAATGTCTAGGACCTTGGAAGCCAGTCTTCATGTCCTCTAAAAAGGACCTCAGGACACATTTACCCACCAAACACTGCATCATAAATGCCAGCAAGGTCAGTACTGGGATGGGATGAGTACGTTTTCTCAGCAATACATGAGTTTATATATGTATATAGAAGAGAAAGAATCAGGAAGCAGGTTTTGGCACAGGAGAGAAGAGAGAAAATTTAAAGACAAAGAGAGAGAGAGAAAGAATAGAAAGATGGAGTGACAGAAAAACGCAGATTCGGAGGCAAAGAGAGTGAGGACTGAGAGGGAAGGAAGGAGAAAGTAAAAGAAGCACAATGTGAAGGAATAGACAGGAAGAGAAAAAGAGGAAGAAATAGAGATAAGTGGACCAAGAGATAAAGACAGAGATACAAGGAAGCAGAGTCAGTCAACAGGAATCTACTCTTGCCATGGATTCTAACTTAGAAAACCGGATTTGAACAATGCAGAATTCAAGCATCCCAAAGCCTTCAGGTGCTTAAGCCAGGGGTTTCAGGAAGGCCTCCCACAATCCCACTGACTACAGAAATGCCCCAAATGCCAACATTAGACATTTTTTCTCTTGATAATCAGCATTATTCCCCTCTGTTCAATAGGACAACACTCTACCACAGTTGCTGAATGAATGTACGTGCGTTCTAAGGGCAAATGTCTCTCCAAATGTCACCTATTTAGCTCCTAATATCTGAGTGTGTAGGAATTGCTCAGACTTACTCCTACCCCTTAAGCCATATGAAGCCATATGAGGACACTGGAAATTGAGAAGAAAGGTGGAGTGAAGATGAATCAATGAAGGGAAAAAGATGTAGGAAGCTGGGACCAGTGTAAAAAAAGGCACTTCTTTACATTTTGCTGAATATACTCCCGATCCCCTTCTCATGAAAGCAGGACTTTATTACTCATAAAGGCCACTGCCAGTTTCCCTCTGGACTTTGGCTTGGAGTTCTGGTTGGCTGTGTATGGGCCGGCACTTGACTACCCCGTAAGTCACCCAGCTCTTCCCCACATGGCCTTCAGCTCCTGGGTGTCAGAATATAAGCTACTTCTGTGAGAACAATCTTCTCTCCTGAATTGCCTGTTTAGTTTACTTCCATAGTAAAGAGGACCCATCTGTCTGACCCCTGCCTGAATGATTACTCTCTTGGTAGAATGATGGATTTTTTTTCCTCAGTGTTTATATGTTTCCTATTTTGTTGCTTATGGTTTGCCATCCTGATGTTTGCCAGCGATTTCTAATCCCAATTCCACACCTTGTCCAAGATATCAAAACCCAGAGTCCAGCAAAGGAACTGATATGATTCATTTTCTCCTGAGTGTAAAAGAATGTAAGTTTCTCTGCTCCTTCTCTGGATAGATTTGTATTTTGTCTTTAACTGTGGCAGGAGCAGAATCAGCATTTATTGGTACTTTTTTTTTTTTTTTTTTTTAGTCTTTAGTCTATGCATAAGAAAAGGTACTAGGGCCTCTGCTTATGTTACCTCATTTCTTCTTTACAATAAATGTATTGGATATAATTATTCATCATTTAAACATCCTTGTCTTTCACAAGTTTATAAAGGTTAAGAAACCTGCTATGGGACAAAAATTCCATAATCAACCTATGATTGTGAGCTAAATCTATCTTATGCCAAAACTTTTGTCTTTTTCCCTGTAGTCTCATACTGCCTCTGAAGAAAGCTGGGAATGCCTCACTCCTTGGGTATCACTAGGAAGGGAGAAGCTTGAGTACAGCTCTTTTAAAATACTGTACTTTTTGACGAGTTTCACTAGTTATGTTAGGCTGAGGATACATTTGAGGAATTGGTAGGAGGTGTTACACAGTTAGAATAAAAACCAGAGACTTTAAAACCTGCCATTGCTGAATTTTGGATCCTGACTAGAAGCTTTTTTGATGAGTAAAAATCCTCTCTAACACTCTGACTTATGTTACCCAGAGAGGTAGATCTTCAGATTTTGTAGAAAGGGTGGTCTATAGCCTGTTTTGTGATTAGTAACAAACGCTTCCAATGAAATAGTGATTTAATTTTCATACTTGTTACATAGGGATTAGCTCTTAAATTACTCTTTGTTTTGTTGTATGCAAAGTGGATGTTGGCGAAGTGTATTTGGTACATACTGGAACCCAGGTGGAAACCCTGGTGGCATAGAGGTTAGGTGCTACAGCTGCTAATCAAAACTCAACAGTAATGGGTATGGTATGAGTATGGTACCCAGGTAGCTATAGTGTTTGGATATACCTGAAATCTTTCCAAACCTGATGTATTAGTTTCCTATTGCTGTTGTGAGAAATGACCACAAACTCAGTGGCTAAAAACATTATATCAAATGGAAATGTGCCTTTCCAGAGAAGGCAGTGAGAGTGAGAAGTTTGAGAACGGGGGAAAAGGAGTTGGAAACCTATGAAAGGCACAGATTTTATAGGACCTTTAAGGCGTATTAGGTTTGCTATACTATATCTTGAGGTTAATGGGAACAACTTGAGAGTTTTTAAAAGGAGAAGACACATTGAAATTTGTTGTTATTAGGTGCCATAGAATCAGTTTTGACTCCAAGCAACCCTACATACAACTCAATGAAACACTGCCGGTCCTCACAATTTTTGCCAAGTTTGAGCCCATTGTTGAAGCCACTGTGTCAATCCATCTCATTGAAGATCTTGCACTTTTTCTCTGACCCTCTACTTTATCCAGCATGATGTCTTCTCCAGGGACATGTCCCTCCTGATAACGTGTCCAAAAGTACATGAGACAAAATCTCATCATCCTCACTTCTAAGGAGCATTCTGGCTGTACTTCTTCCAAAACAGATTCAATGTTCTTCACCAACACTGTAATTCAAAGATATCAATTCTTTTTCAGTCTTCCTTATTCACTCTCTAGCTTTCACAGGCATATGAGGTTACTGAAAATACTATGGCTTGAGTCACTTTAGGCCTCAGAGTGACATCTTTGCTTTTTAACACCTTAAAGACATCTTTTGTGGCCAATTTGCCCAATGCAATACATTGATTTTGTTCTTGACAGCTGCTTCTATGGGCTTTTATTGTGGATTCAAGTAAATGAAATCCTTGATAACTTCAACATTTTTGCCATTTATCGCGATGATGCTGCTTATTGGTCCAGTTGTGACAATTTTGTTTTCTTTATGTTGAGGTGCAATCCATACTGAAGGGTGTAGTGTTTGATCTTCCTCAATGTTTCAAGTCCTCTTCACTTTCAGCAACCAAGGTTGTGTCATCTGCAAATTGAAGTTTGTTATTGTCTTCCTCCAATCCTGATGCTGCATTTTTCTTCATAAAATCCAGTTTCTCGGGTTATTTGCTTAGCATAGAGATTGAATAAGCATGGTGAAAAGATACACCCCTGATGCACACCTTTCCTGATTTTAAACCATGTAGTAACCTCTTGTTCTGTTCGAATGATAGCCTCTTGGTCTTTGTTGAAATTAAGTCTTTAAAAAAGATCTCTTTGGCTGTGGTAGGAAGAATGGATTGATACAATTCAGAGTTTCTTAGGGTCCCTCTCCTGATTTAAAACAGATAAATTTTATGCATATTGGCTAGTGTTTTTGGAGAAACACAGTACTACAATTTGCATCCTTTTATTTGAAAATTTTGCCTCACCTATGAGATTTAACAATAGGGGATGAAGTCAAGTCATTCAACTCTTGCTCTGCCATGGTTGATGATTAGAAATACTCACTAAAGGGCCATCTTGGGGCAATATTGTGGATGAGACACCATTTTCCAAAGTCTGGTCCTCAGTGATGCAGATGCAAGGGTTCTATTTTGTCAGTCAGTGAGCCCAGAAATGTTGGCTTTTATTAACATTTGCCTTATCAACAGTTTTACTAATTCCCTTATGTGCCAGCATATAAGGAATATATGAGAAAGAGACTAAGTTTTCCACATTCTGAAATATGACATGTATCTTTTTAATATAACTGCTAAAATGATTATTTCAGAGTCCCTAATATTCTCAACCATTCTTCAACCCCAGTAGAGAGAAGAGCATCATGAGGTGGGAGAATCAGAGCAGCACATCTGAATTCCTTCTTCTGGGGTTCCCCATCCAGCTGGAGCAGCAGGGCATGTTCTTCACCCTGTTCCTGGTGATGTACCTCACCACCGTGCTGGGGAACCTGCTCATCATCCTGCTTATCAGGGTGGACCCTCGCCTTCACACCCCCATGTACTTCTTCCTCAGCCACTTGGCCTTCACTGACATCTCTTTCTCATCTGTAACTGTCCCTAAGATGTTAATAAACATGCAGACTCGGAATCAATCCATCCCCTATTCAGGGTGCATAGCACAGATGTATTTTTTCATACTTTTTACAGATCTGGACAATTTCCTCCTCACCTCAATGGCATATGATCGGTACGTTGCCATCTGTCACCCCCTCCACTATACCACCATCATGAGGGACTGGCTGTGTACCCTACTTGTAGCTGTGTCCTGGATTCTGTCCTGTGCCAGTGCCCTGTCTCACACCATCCCCCTGGCCCATTTGTCCTTCTGTGCTGACAAAACCATCCCCCACTTCTTCTGTGACCTTGCTGCCCTGCTCAAGCTGTCCTGCTCAGACACCTTCCTCAATGAGATGATCATTTTCACAGCTGGAGTGGCAGTCATTGCCCTCCCACTAATGTGCATCCTTGCCTCTTATGGCCGCATAGGGGCCACCATCCTGAAGGCTCCATCTACCAAAGGGGTCTGCAAAGCCTTTTCCACCTGTGGCTCCCAACTTTCTGTTGTGTATCTGTATTATGGAACAATTATTGGACTGTATTTTTTCCCCTCATCCAGCAACTCCAATGACAATGACATAATTGCTTCTGTAATGTATACAGTGGTCACCCCCTTGCTAAACCCTTTTATTTATAGCCTAAGAAACAGGGACATGAAGGGGGCCCTGCAGAGACTCTTCAACTGGATGAAAGTATCTTCTTAGTGACATTTGCTTTCTTCTTTATACCAGACACATGTATTCACACATCCCCAGATGATGGACCTCTAATCTCACTCAGCATGGAATAAGTGTTCAGTAAATAGTTGATGAACTGAATTCTGTTACAGTCATTCTCTCCATTCCTTACAAATCTTTAGTGTAAGCTGTGAATTCTGAGTTGACTTGATTGATTATTGCTCTTGCCTTTAAATTTTTTAGCTCTTGTGAAACTCTGGAGGATGTTGGTTAACAGGGCTCCCATGGCATAGGAAGACTGCAGAATTAAGACTTTTTAATGTATCTGTTTTCCTTTTCTCACATCTTGTTCAGTGCTCTTCTCACATTTTTTACTGGTGTTGATGGCCAGTCAGGAGAAGAAACTTCATAGTATCCTTCCTAGCTCCAGGAAACCACCCATTGTTATGAGTTCAGTTGCTTCACTCAAGGATTCGAAGCCTCTTCCTGACTTTTGGAACAATGACCACTAAGGCTATAGATGCCCATCATCAGATGAGTGAATAAACAAACTATGGTACATACACTCAATGGACTGCAAAGCAATGATAAATAAAAATGATGAATCTGCAAAGCATCTCATGACATGGATGAATCTGGAGGGCATCATGCTGAGTGAAATAAGTCAATCACAAAAGGACAAATACTCTGTGAGACCAGTACTATAAAAATACTTGGAAGGATTATACACAAAAAGAAACAATCTTTGATGGTTATGAGGGAGGGAAGAGGTGAGGATGGAAAAACACTATATAGACAATAGATAAGTGGTAACTTTGGTGAAGAGGATGACAAAACACAATACTGTGGAAGCCAGCACAACACGTACAAAGCAAAGTTATAAAAGCTCCATAGACTCACCCAAACACCCTGAGGGACTGAATCACTTGGCTGAGGACATTGGGAACCATGGTCTGGGGGAATATCTAGCTCAATTGACATAACAAAGTTTATAGAGCATATGTTCCACATTCTACTTTGGTTAGTATCATCTGGGATCTTAAAAGCCTGTGAGCCATCTAAGATACTCCACTGGTCTCACCCCTTCAGGAGTAAGGCAGAATGAAGAAAATTAAAGACACAAGAGAAAGATTAGTCCTAAGGACTAATGGACCACAACTACCATAGCCTTCACCAGACTGAATTTAGTACAAAAAGGATCTTGGACAGAGCTAGAGAGATGTAGAACAAAATTCTAATTCACAAAAGAAGACCAGATTTACTGGCCTGACAGAGACTGGAGAAACCCTGAGAGCATGGCCCCAGATACCCTTTCAGCTCAGCAAAGAAGTCAGTCCTGATGTTCACCCTTCAGCCAAAGATTAGAAAGACCCATAAAACAAAACAACAGTAAAGGGACACATCCACCCAGAAGCAAGGACTAGAACTCAGAAGAGGAAAGGAAAGCTGGTAATGGGGAACCCAAGTTTGAGAAAGGAGAGTGTTGATGTGTAGAAGGGTTGATAACCAATGTCATAAAACAATCTGTGTGCTAACAGTTTAATAAGAAGCTAGTTTGTTCTGTAAACCTTCAACTAAAGTACAATTTTTTAATTAATTAAAGTACAATAAGAAAAGGAACAAATTGCTGACTGCTTGCTTTTTCGAACCAGGTTCCAAGCAAGAGGAATATGAATACCCTGAATAGGTCAGAGGCACCAGGAAACTTTCCTTTATGTACTTCTAATCCCAATTAACAGCACCTTCCACTCACATTGCATCACTAAGGTGCGAAGATTTATAAATGCTTGTGTTTCAGTGTGAATTATTTTAATGTCATCATCACAAAACCCTACTTGAAATGGATGACCTGAAGAGAATGGAAGTTTGAGCTTAGGGATTGTCAATGGGTGGAATAGGCTGTATCAAGAGAGGGGTCAGTCTGGAATTATGAACATAATGCTAACTTATTGGCTAGGTGGGATCTTAGAATGTTAGGGATTTTAACAATTATAGGCAATGCTTCCTCTTGACCTAACTTCTAACTCCCACAGAATAACATTGGGGGAACCAAAATGGACATGAAGCCATATCTCCTGATTTGCTTGGGGTCTATGGAAAAGAACACAAATACATCCCCCAATAGTTCATACACATACTGAACTATTAATGGATTTAGATTCCCTGTAGGTCAGAATGCGAAAGAAACCAGAAGAGAATCATGGGAAAGCACCTGGAGTAAGGAAGGTGGTGCTGATTGGGCCATCTGAACAGCAAGTTTAGGATATCAGAGGACACAGGGATTGCAGAAATAGTGTGAGGCTGTATCAAGTAATCTCACATTTCAACCTCTTTTTATCCAAAAGCTGTGTCATTAGAGGCCTTAGAACTCTGCAGGGGTCTCTCCTGAAAGAGCTTATCATGAGAAGTGGAGGATATGTTCTTGCCAGTTCAAAGGCAGAAGAAAGCTAGAGGTCAGTGGCTCAAAGGATACTGTCAATGGCTCATAGTCAACAGAGCAAGAGACATCAATAGAATGGAATAAGAGTTAGATGGAGGTGATTGGAACAGAAGGACTCTAGGGCTGCAAGCTGCAGCTCAGCTTATGAGAATGACTTCCTCATCCCATTTAAGGACTGCTAGCGGGAATGTTAGTGGGAATGTCTCAAAAGGATATCTGGGGAGGATAAGAAACTTCACATTCCAGGTTACCAAACAAGTGGAATACTAAAGCACTAAAACGGGACAGTTTACTCTAAATAATTCACATTTCCACTCACCAACCGCTGAAGCCTGGGGAGTTTGATTCTTTGAAAGATGCTCAATAGTTAATCTCATGATCATCTCTTTACTTAAAGAAGTACAGGAATCATGACACATTGTAAAATAGGTTGGATCTCAGAAGTAAATTGAATGTGGAGATGTAGACTGCCAGTGGACCGTTGGTCACATCAGAGGGAAGTAAGGAATCAAAATATTATGGCCCTTGTTTTTAAAAAACAATATTTCAATGGTTCTTGGAAGAGAAAAAACCCCATGTGCCATTAAGCATCATTTTTCCATCTCTGCAACTAATTTAAGCTGCTGATGTCCCTTTTTGATCTACTGTTTCCTGAAGGCAAATAAAGAAACAGACTTGCAGAGTTTGTCCCTATTGTTAGTTGCTGCTGAGTGGTTGGGTTTAGATTCTAGGTTCCCCGTACCAGTCCCATAAAGGATGATTCACACTGAACATTTCTGACCAGCATGGTGCAGAGGCAGCATGGGGAGCTCCAACAACTTCCTGATGAATCTGGGAATTGGGACAACCAGCTTGGAAAGCTAAATATTGAATTTCAGTCTTCTTATGGGGAACTCATTCCTTACCCATTCTGCATCTCCTGGGATATAACCTTATCTCCATCCTTTATTTCTTTTATCTCCATTTAGTGCTATAAATGAGACAGATGCCCCCAAATGCCTGATGATTGATAAATTAATAACCTAGAATGAGACCGTCATGAAAACAGGGACTTTGTCTTGTTCATTGACACAAATAACAGCTCCCAGCACATAGTAGATGCTCAGTAAATATTTGCTGAATGAATGAATCTCACAGAAAATACTTTTTGAGAAAGGGATGAAGGGTGACAACAGTAATAACAATAATAACTATCATTTATTGAAAGCCCACTTTTATTAACCACTCTACTGGATGCATTTCTTAGTTTATCTCATTTAATGCTCCAAACCTCCTTATTACATAGAGATTATTATCTCCATTTTATAGACGAGAAAACTAAGGCTAAGAGAGGTTATGTAACTGGACTATAATTTTATGGCTACTATGTGGCCAGCTCTCAACTGAAGCCAATTTTCTGACTCTAAGCCTTTGTCTTTTCATTAAGCATGGCTGCCGCTATATCTAAGAGAAGAAAATCCTTCTGCGACTGAGGAGCCTCTTGAGGGCCCCCTTCATGACCTTGTTCCTTAGGCTATAGATAAAGGGGTTCAACATGGGAGTCACCACAGTGTACACAGCAGCAGCTACAACGTCCTTCTCTTCTGAGACAACAGAGGAAGGGCACAGGTAGGCACTGAAGAGGGTCCCGTAGAACACACAGACAACATAGAGATGGGAGCTGCAGGTGGAAAAGGCCTTGCTACCTCCACCACCAGGTGTTTGAATTTTCAGGACAGCTGATACAATGTAGATGTAGAAGATGACAATGCATATAAAAGGGACAATGAGTACTGTGCCTCCTAAGGCAAAAACCATCAACTCATTGATTTGGATATCAGAACATGACAGCTTCAGGACAGGAGTTATGTCACAGAAAAAGTGAGAAATCTCCCCAATAGCACAGAAAGACAGCTGAGTCATGAAGAGGGTGTGAGTCAGGGCTACAATGGTGGTGAGGACCCAGCACAGTAGAAGCAGCAGGACACAGGTTCGGGGGCTCATGACTGTGGAGTAACAGAGAGGATGGCAAATGGCCACATAGCGGTCATATGCCATGACAGCCAGGAAGAAGCTGTCCAGATCACCAAACATCAGAAAGAAATACATTTGGGTAAGGCAGCCAGTATAGGAGATGGTATGATGCTGCGTCTGTACATTTACCAGCATCTTCATAACTGTGGAGGTTGTCAAACCCATGTCAACAAAAGACAGTTGGCCAAAAAGAAGTACACGAGGGTGTGGAGGTGCAGGTCAGAGCCTATGGCCAGGATGATGAGCACATTCCCAGTCAAGGTGACAAGATACATACTCAGGAAAATTCCAAAGATCAACTGCTGTTGTTCTGGCGATGCAGATACTCCACGGAGGAAAAATTCAGAGACTCTAGATTGATTACTCCCATCCATGACTGCACAGCATCTAGAGGCTAGGGAGGAGAATTAGAATGCTAGATTTCTTCTAAAAATCAACATATGCTGCTCTACAATTCCCAAATATCCCTTTAAATTCTTTATCACTCCCAATTCTGACTTTACCTCCAATCTGACACCTTTTTTCCTCCCTTAACTGTCTTTCTCGGGAATCTCATAATTGTTTTCTTTCCTCTCTCTTTCCCTCTAGTCAATCTTTCACACAGGGGGCACTCTACCAAGGAGGCATTGGGCATGTTCAGCCCATATCAGATTTTCATGGTGGCAGTACCATGTATATATGAGTAGACTGGGGTGAGTTAATCTTACATTTTATTGGGAGATGACCCAAAAATCCATACAAAATTCTTCTTTTAAAAATCCTTCAGGAGGGGGCCAAGATGGCTGACTAGGTAGACGCTACCTTGGATCCCTCTTGCAACAAAGACTCGGAAAAACAAGTGAATCGATCAGATACATGACGATCTACGAACCGTGACCAACAAACACAGATTTAAAGAGTTGACCTGAGTGACAGAGACCAAGAACGAACAACTACGGAGAAGCAGCGACTGTTTTCGGAGCCTGGAGCCAGAGTCCCAGTCAGGTAACCTTGGTGCCAGGCTTTGGATTGGGCGCAGGGGAGCTGAGCACAGCATCCTGTGACGGCGCAAACACAGGGCACAGCCCTACCCCCCTGAACTGACCTCGGGAGGGAGCCCAGCCAGTCAGCGCAGGCAGCGCTGACGCGGCTGGAGGGAGGAGAAGTCCCCGGGAGGCAGCGACTGGTTTTGGAGCCGGGAATGCAGTGTCCCAGGTGGGGAACCTTGGCACCCGGCTTTGGACTGGGCACAGGGGAGCTGAGCAGGACATCCTGTGAAGGTGCAAACACGGGGCACAGCCCCAGCCCCCTGAACTGACCTGGGGGGGGCCCAGCCGGTCTACGCGGGTGGCGTGGTGACGCGGCTGGTGGGAGGAGAAGTCACCGGGAGGCAGTGACTGTTTTTGGAGCCGGGAGTGCAGTGTCCCAGCCTGGGAACCTTGACCCTGGGCTTTGGACTGGCAGCGGAGGAACTGACCTCGGCTTCTGAGACAGTGCTAGCATGGGACACGGGCCTGACCCTTGGGGGCAATCTCTACCCAGGAGACGCGCCTCTGGGAATCTCATATAAAACAGTCATCCCAAGCAAGATAAGTAACTTTGTCTATATTCCGGGGTGCTACTCTCTCCTATTTTTCTGAACCCTCCCCTCCCCTTCCCAGGCGGCTTCATTAACATTGGAATTTCCTGAGCCAGAGGGAGAACTGCTCCGTGGTTTTTCTCTCCCTCCCCCCCCTTTTTTTTTTTTTTTTTTTGGTCTTTCCCTAACCCATTCTTCTGGCCTGAGAGAAGCAACCACAAAAAACCTAGGGAACAAAAATCCTTCCCTAATTGGACTAAAAACACAGAACCAGCTCCAGCCAAGCATATGTGATGCACAGTCTCAGGCTTTCACCCCTACAGGGAACAAGGTGGCTATTATAATGCAAAGGCATTTCTGATAGGGATCTGACTGCATTTTTTTTTAAGCAGATTTACTGGAAAGACAAGTTTCCCAGGTCTGATATCTCTGCATATTCAACAGAGCCCTCACTGACTCACAACAGGGAACTGAGGGCTGAAGCTCCCCCCAGACCACCTAGCCTCCTGCCTTAGGGGTCTAAGAAGGATGACATCTACCAGTCTATAGAGGTACTTTCAATGGGGACCTAAGGTACAGCTGCAGAGCCCACCCACAAAGGTGCTTTAGGAATAGAGACACACCTACCTCACTGACACTTGGGGAAAACCTGTCAGCATCCTGCCCCCCTGGAGTGTGAACCCCAGCTGCTACTAGAATCTGGTGCACACAACTATCACCACTACTTCTCAAGGTGGAGAGGTGACAGGGTGCATCACACACTTGATTACCCAAAGTCAGATTCTACTCAAGAATAGTGAATGGACTCAGGCTTATATATCTGGTAACAGCCCAAACCAGCTGGTAATAGGTCATAAGTAAGTCAAGGTCTACAACAATCAAGACAGCACAATCTAGTAGCCCATCCACGTATACTGAAAGAAAACAAAACAAGATAAGACTCAGTGAGCAAATATAGAATAAACCACTACAATATCTTAGTGATGGCTCGGAGACAGCAGTCGATATCAAACCACATAAAGAAGCAGACCATGACTGCTTCTACAACCCCCCAAACAAAGAATCAAAATCTTTCCCAAATGAAGATACGATCCTGGAATTATCAGATACAGAATATAAAAAACTAATCTACAGAATGCTTCAAGACATCAGGGATGACCTCAGAAATGAAATAAGGCAATCTACAGCAAAAGCCAAGGAACACACTGATCAAACAGTTGAAGAACTCAAAAAGATTATTCAAGAACATAGTGGAAAAATTAATAAGTTGCAAGAATCCATAGAGAGACAGCATGTAGAAATACAAAAGATTAACAATAAAATTACAGAATAAGACAACTCAATAGAAGCCAGAGGAGCAGACTTGAGCAATTAGAATGCAGAGCGGGAAATCTGGAGGACCAGGGAATTAACACCAACATAGCTGAAAAAAAATCAGATAAAAAAATTTAAAAAAATGAAGAAACCCTAAGGATCATGTGGGACTCTATCAAGAAGGATAACTTGCGAGTGATTGGAGTCCCCGAACAGGGAGGGAGGACAGAAAACACAGAGAGAATAGTTGAAGATCTGCTGACAGAAAACTTCCCTGACACCATGAAAGATGAAAGGATATCTATCCAAGATGCTCATCGAACCTCATTTAAGGTTGATCCAAAAAGAAAAACACCAAGACATATTATCATCAAACTTGCCAAAACCAAAGATAAGGAGAAAATTTTAAAAGCAGCCAGGGAGAAAAGAAAGGTCTCCTTCAAGGGAGAATCAATAAGAATAAGTTCAGACTACTCAGCACAAACCATGCAGGCAAGAAGGCAATGGGATGACATATAGAGAGCACTGAAGGAGAAAAACTGCCAGCCAAGGATCATATATCCAGCAAAACTCTCTCTGAAATATGAAGGCGAAATTAAGATATTTACAGATAAATACAAGCTTAGAGAATTTGCAAAAACCAAACCAAAGCTGCAAGAAATACTAAAGGAAATTGTTTGGTCAGAAAACCAATAATATCAGATACCAGCACAACACAAGGTCACAGAATAGAACATCCTGATATCAACTCAAATAAGGAAATCACAAAAACAAATTAAGATTAATTAAAAAAAAAATGCTCAAAACAGGGAATCATTGAAGTCAATACGGAAAAGATCACAATAATCAAAAAGAGGGACTAAATACAGGTGGCATAGAACTGCCATATGGAGAGGGATACAAGGCGATATAGGACAATACAAGTTAGGTTTTTACTTAGAAAAATAGGGGTAAATATTAAGGCAACCACAAAGAGGTATAACAACTCCATAACTCAAAATAAAAACCAAGAAAAACATAATGACTCAGCAACCATAAAGTAAAATACTATGAAAATGAGGAACACACAATTTACAAAGAAAAAGGCTCAGCACAAAAAAGTAAGTGGAAAAATGAAATTGTCAACAACACACATAAAAAGGCATCAAAATGACAACACTAAACACACACTTATCTATAATTACCCTGAATGTAAATGGACTAAACACACCAATAAAAAGACAGAGAGTCTCAGACTGGATAAAGAAACACCATCCGTCTATATGCTGCCTACAAGAGACACACCTTAGACTTAGAGACATAAACAAATTAAAACTCAAAGGATGGAAAAAAATAAATCAAGCAAACAATAAGCAAAAAAGATCAGGAGTAGCAATATTAATTGCTGACAAAATAAACTTTAAAGTTAAATCCACCACAAAGGATAAAGAAGGACACTACATAATGATTAAAGGGACAATTGATCAGGAAGATATAACCATATTAAATATTTATGCACCCAATGACATGGCTGCAAGATAGATAAAACAAACTTTAACAGAACTGAAAAGTGAGATAGACACCTCCACAATTTATAGTAGGAGACTTCAACACACCACTTTCGGAGAAGGACAGGACATCCAGTAAGAAGCTCAATAGAGACACGGAAGACCTAATTACAACAATCAACCAACTTGACCTCATTGACTTATACAGAACTCTCCACCCAACTGCTGCAAAGTATACTTTTTTTTCTAGCACACATGGAACATTCTCTAGAATAGACCACATATTAGGTCATAAAACAAACCTTTGCAGAATCCAAAACATCAAAATATTACAAAGCATCTTCTCAGACCACAAGGCCATAAAAGTGGAAATCAATAACAGAAAAATTAGAGAAAAGAAATCAAACACTTGGAAACTGAACAATACCCTGCTGAAAAAAGACTGGGTTATAGAAGACATTAAGGAGGGGATAAAGAAATTCATAGAATGCAACGAGAATGAAAATACCTCCTATCAAAACCTATGGGACACAGCAAAAGTAGTGCTCAGATGCCAATTTATATCGATAAAAGCACACATACAAAAAGAAGAAAGAGCCAAAATCAGAGACCTGTCCCTACAACTTGAATAGAAAGTGAGCAACAAAAGAATCCATGAAGCACCAGAAGAAAACAAATAATAGAAATTAGAGCTGAACTAAATGAATTAGAGAACAGAAAAACAATTGAAAGAATTCACAAAGCCAAAAGCTGGTTCTTTGAAAAAATTAACAAAATTAATAAACCATTGCCCAGACTGACTAAAGAAATACAGGAAAGGAAACAAATAACTCGAATAAGAAATGAGAAGGGCCACATCACAACAGACCCAACTGAAATTAAAAGAATCATATCAGATTATTACGAAAAACTGTACTCTAACAAATTTGCAAACCTAGAAGAAATGGATGAATTCCTGGAAAAACACTACCTACCTAAACTAACACAATCAGAAGTAGAACAACTAAATAGACCCATAACAGAAAAAGAGATTGAAACGGTAATCAAAAAACTTCCAACAAAAAAAAAAAAGCCCTGGCCCGAATGGCTTTACTGCAGAGTTCTACCAAACTTTTAGAGAAGAGTTAACACCACTACTACTAAAGGTATTTCAAAGCATAGAAAATGATGGAATACTACCTAACTCATTCTATGAAGCCACCATTTCCCTGATACCAAAACCAGGTAAAGACATCACAAAAAAAGAAAATTACAGACCTATATCCCTCATGAACATAGATGCAAAAATCCTCAACAAAATTCTAGCCAATAGAATTCAACAACATATCAAAAAAATAATCCAATACGACCAAGCGGGATTTATACCAGGTATGCAAGGCTGTTTTAATATTAGAAAAACCATTAATGTAATCCACCATATAAATAAAACAAAAGACAAAAACCACATGATCTTATCAATTGATGCAGAAAAGGCATTTGACAAAGTCCAACACCCATTTATGATAAAAATTCTCACCAAAATAGGAACTGAAGGAAAATTCCTCAACATAATAAAGGGCATCTATACAAAGCCAACAGCCAACATCACTCTAAATGGAGAGAGCCTGAAAGCATTTCCCTTGAGAACGGGAACCAGACAAGGATGCCCTTTATCACCGCTCTTATTCAACATCGTGCTAGAGGTCCTAGCCAGAGCAATTAGGCTAGACAAAGAAATAAAGGCATCCGAATTGGCAAAGAGGAAGTAAAATTATCTCTATTTGCAGATGGCATGATCTTATACACAGAAAACCCCAACGAATCCACCAGAAAACTACTGAAACTAATAGAAGAGTTTGGCAGGGTCTCAGGTTGTAAGATAAACATACAAAAATCACTTGGATTCCTCTACATCACCAAAAAGAACATCAAAGAGGAAGTCACCAAATCAATACCATTCACGGTAGCCCCCAAGAAGATAAAATACTTAGGAATAAATCTTACCAAAGATGTGAAAGACCTGTACAAAGAAAACTACAAAGTACTACTATAAGAAACTAAAAAAGACCTACTTAAGTGGAAAAACATACCTTGCTCATGGATAGGAAGACTTAACATAGTAAAAATGTCTATTCTACAAAAAGCCATCTATACATACAATGCACTTCCGATCCAAATTCCAATGTCATTTTTTAAGGTGATGGAGAAACAAATCACCAACTTCGTATGGAAGGGAAAGAAGCCTCGGATAAGTAAAGCATTATTGAAAAAGAAGAAGAAAGTGGGAGGCCTCACTCTACCTGATTTCAGAACCTATTATACAGCCACAGTAGTCAAAACAGCCTGGTACTGGTACAACAACAGACACATAGACCAATGGAACAGAATTGGGGACCCAGATATAAATCCATCCACATATGAGCAGCTGATATTTGACAAAGGCCCAGTGTCAGTTAATTGGGGAAAAGATAGTCTTTTTAACAAATGGTGCTGGCATAACTGGATATCCATTTGCAAAAAAATGAAACAGAAATCATACCTCACACCATGCACAAAACCTAACTCCAAGTGGATCAAAGACCTAAACGTAAAGACTAAAACGATAAAGATCATGGAAGAAAAAATAGGGACAACCTTAGGAGCCCTAATACAAGGCATAAACAGAATACAAAACATTACCAAAAATGACGAAGAAAAACCAGATAACTGGGAGCTCCTAAAAATCAAACACCTATGCTCATCCAAAGACTTCACCAAAAGCGTAAAAAGACCACCTACAGATTGGGAAAGAATTTTCAGCTATGACATTTCCAACTAGCACCTGATCTCTAAAATCTATACGATTCTGTCAAAACTCAACCACAAAAAGACAAACAACCCAGTCAAGAAGTGAGCAAAGGATGTGAACACGCACTTCACTAAAGAAGATATTCAGGCAGCTAACAGATACATGAGAAAATGCTCTCGATCATTAGCCATTAGAGAAATGCAAATTAAAACTATGATGAGATTCCATCTCACTCCAACAAGGCTGCCATTAATCCAAAAAACACAAAATAATAAATGTTGGAGAGGCTGCGGAGAGTTTGGAACTCTTATATACTGCTGGTGGGAATGTAAAATAGTACAACCACTTTGGAAATCTATCTGGCGTTATCTTAAACAGTTAGAAATAGAACTACTATGCAACCCAGAAATCCCACTCCTCCCAATATACCCTAGAGAAATAAGAGCCTTCACACAAACAGATATATGCACACCCATGTTTATTGCAGCTCTGTTTACAATAGCAAAGAGCTGGAAGCAACCAAGGTGTCCATCAACGGATGAATGGATAAATAAATTGTGGTATATTCACACAATGGAATACTACGCATCGATAAGGAACAGTGATGAATCTGTGAAACATTTCATAACATGGAGGAACCTGGAAGGCATCATGCTGAGTGAAATTAGTCAGAGGCAAAAGGACAAATATTGTATAAGACCACTATTATAAAAAAAAAAAAAAAAATTTTTTTTTTTTTATAAGATCTTGAGAAATAGTATAAACTGAGAACACATACTTTTGTGGTTATGAGGGGGGGAGGGAGGGAGGGTGGGAGAGGGTTTTTTACTGATTAGTTAGTAGATAAGAACTGCTTTAGGTGAAGGGAAGAACAATACTCCATACATGGAAGGTCAGCTCAGCTGGACTGGACCAAAAGCAAATAAGTTTCCTGGATAAACTGAATGCTTCAAAGGTCAGCGGAGCAAGGGCGGGGGTTTGGGGACCATGGTTTAAGGGCACTTCTAAGTCAATTGGCAAAATAATTCTATTATGAAAACATTCTGCATCCCACTTTGAAATGTGGCGTCTGGGGTCTTAAATGCTAACAAGCAGCCATCTAAGATGCATCAATTTGTCTCAACCCACCTGGAGCAAAGGAGAATGAAGAACACCAAGGTCACACGATAACTATGAGCCCAAAAGACAGAAAGGGCCACATGAACCAGAGACTTACATCATCCTGAGACCAGAAGAACTAGTTGGTGCCCGGCCACAATCGATGACTGCCCTGACAGGGAGCCCAACAGAGAACCCCTGAGGGAGCAGGAGATCAGTGGGATGCAGACCCCAAATTCTCATAAAAAGACCAGACTTAATGGTCTGACTGAGACTAGAGGAATCTCCGTGGTCATGGTCCCCAAACCTTCTGTTGGCCCAGGACAGGAACCATTCCCGAAGACAACTCATCAGACATGGAAGGGACTGGACAGTGGGTAGGAGAGAGATGCTGGTGAAGAGTGAGCTATTTGTATCAGGTAGACACTTGAGACTGTGTTGACATCTCCTGTCTGGAGGGGTGATGGGAGGATAGAGAGAGTTGGAAGCTGGCAAAATTGTCACGAAAGGAGAGACTGGAAGTGCTGACTCATTAGGGGGAGAGCAAGTGAGAGTATGGAGTAAGGTGTATATAAACTTATATGTGACAGTCTGACTTGATTTGTAAACGTTCACTTGAAGCTCAATAAAAGTTAAAAAAAAAATCCTTCATACTATCTCATTTCAGTGAAAGGCATATGAAACATTCACATCCCCTCATTTCTTTATCATTTCTTCTGAAAAGGAAAATATTGAGTCCTGCGTTTTTGCCCTATGTTTCTTTTTTGCCATCACCATCATCATCGCCCTGTAGCTAACATTTACTGGCCACTTGTTATATGTCAGACACTCAGCTAAGTGCTTTACATAGATTGTCTCCTTAATTCTGAAACAACACTTGAAAGCAGAGCTTATTATTCTTACCATTCTATAGAGGAGAAAATTGAAGATTAGTTTGTTTGAGTAATTGGCACAAGGACTCATGGCTAGTGAATATTTGAGACAAAATTCAAATGCTGGCATGGGACTCCAGAGATTGCAGCACCAATTAATATACATAGACGGTGATTTTATATCGCTGCATTGTATTTAATCCCCCAGTATTCCTAGTTTGGCATCTTTAGTCTCACTTGTCATTCCCATCAAGTATGCTTATCACCTATAGAAGAACAACGAGGTTGTCGAGCTGGATAGAACCTGTCTTAGGCTGAGTTCTCTAGAGAAGCAAAACCAGTGAAAAAGCGTGTGTGTGTGTGTATGTACATATGTAACAACAACCTGTTGCCATGGAGTTGATTCCAACTCATAGTGACCCTATAGGAAAGAGTAGAGCTGCCCTACAGGGCTTCCAAGGAGCACCTCATGGATTCGAACTGCTGACCTTTTGGTTAGCAGTCATAGTTTTTAACCACTATGTCACCAGGGTCTCCATATAGAGAGAGAGAAAGAAACAGAGATTGAGATTTATCTCAAAGAAGCAGCTCATACTGTTGTAGAGGCTGGCAAGTCCTAAGCTGATGGGTTAGGCATCAGGCTGGAGGCCTGTCCTGACTCACAGAGCTATAGGGGCTGATGAATTTAAGATCTCCAGCAGGTAAGATGGCAGGCTGCTGGCTCACAGGTTGTGGAAGCTGATGCATTTCAAGACTGGCAGGCAATACAGCAGGCCTCTGGCTCAAGTCCCAAGAATTGAGGCTCAGATGATGAAGAGCCAGATGCAGAATCTAGAGTGGGCAAAAGTTAGCTAGCTTTGCCAGAATAATCATACATATTGGCTGCAGATCATACCCCTGAAGAAACTCCCCTTACAACTGATTGGCTGATCACATCAGATCACATCAAAGAGGGGTTACGTTATATCACTTAATGGAGAGTAACTACATCATTACATATAACTGCCAAATTACATCATAACATAACTGCCAAACTCTATTATTATATAACTACTAAACCACTGAGAATCATGGCCCAGCCAAGTTGACACACAACCATAAACATCACAGAACCTAAAAGATCATCTGTTCCAGAGGTCCCAAAACATTGATATGTGGACCAGGTTATCATAATCAAGGTGAGAACTTGTTAAAAATACAAAATCCTGGTCCTCATTTCAAATTTTAAATTCTCTAGGGTACAGTGTGAATGCTTGTATTTAAAAATAAAAACTTCCTCAGGTATTTCGATCCTTAGTCAGGATTAAGAAAATTTCATTTATTCCAACTCTTCCATTTGATTTACAGATAAGTAACCTGAGATTCATAAAGTGAAGTGATTGAAAAAGTTTACACTGTGCCTTGCAGGAAGACATGGTAGGAGAACCAGGGTTTCCAGGCTCTCAGACTAGTGTTCTTTCTGTCAATTTAGCTATCTTTCCATTTTTCTTTGTTATCAGTGTCTTACAGATCTAAATGTGCTCCTATTCCCAATTTTATTCAGAGCCGATATCTAAAGAAAAACTTACCTCCAAATCGATAGATTTACTGAACATTGTTCAATACTTAAAACTTTAGCAAGAGGAATATCTGAGAACTATTACATATTTATCTACTCATGAACTCTACCCTAACTAAGGAACACATATTAAAGCTTTAAAACGACTTCTTCTGAGAGGTCAGAAGCCACAGGCTAATTTATTTTCTCCCCTATTCCACCTCTCAGTGGGGAATATTATGCCTTTCGAAGATTAGACTCCTATAACTGGGCATATTCTAATAACCATGCCATCAAGGTTAAGAGGCTCTCTTAAGACCTGACTGATTATGTTTTGGTCCAGACACAGGCTGGTAGACAACTCCATGCTTTCCTCAAACCCAGACACTCCCTTCCACAAGTAAGTTGGTTCATATTCTTTAAGGCTGTCAAAGGGACTATAAGTTATTTTGGGGCAGAGCTGTGTCTCCCTTACCATATCTGTTGACACATATTGCCTCAAATAGGCTATTCCTATACAGGTCCCTCAGTCTGTGGCATGGACCAACTACCACCAGAAAATTTCCCAAATCCTCAAAAAGATTTCAAAGCTCTCCACTGCAAGCCCAGATTTTCACTTTCTGTCCCTTTTCCTCCACTCAAGGACCTTGCACTAGTATCTCTTGTTCTATCTTTTGGTTCTTCCGTACCACAGAAGAGTGTCTCATCCCTCACTCTGTCTACAAAAAAAATTGTAGGTCCTAAAGACACCAGCAAGTTGCTTCCAGAAACTTTGAGCAACTTCTTATTCTACCATCCCAGCGTGATGAGGTCCCTTTACTTACCTCTATTATCTGTTAATCTATTGTGTCCGCCAGCAGGTAAGAATGGACTTGGACATGGTGGGGAGAGTATTCCAAAGGTAGGCCCTGCCAGTTTGTAGCTGTTTTTCTCAAGTTTCTGTGCTCACCGCTATACTGGTTACTGAGAAGAAGGCAAATCAGATGTCCTTATTTATATGTGGAAAGAGTTCAAATTCTTCCTGACAATTTTTGTGACAAGGTTAACTGAAATCAGGGTTCAGGGCCAAGAATAATAAGTACAGCCAGAAGCAAAAGTCAGGTTACTAAACTGAAGTTTAAAACAGAGAGAGAGAGATTAGGATTCTAGATGAGGAACCCAAGGGAGCAGCAAAGTATGCGAAGCCAAGGCCGGATCTGAAAAGGAGACTGAAGTAATCGTAGTTATGTTCAGCAGCTGGACTAGAGAAGGCCAGAGGAAAGAGGGTCTGTACTGAGTGCTTAAGAAGGCCTGGGATACTCTGACCTCACCCAACCTAGATCTTCAGCTGAATAGTTGTATTCTGAAACTTGCACTGATGCACTCAGGTACAGGTTGCTGCTTGCTTATCAGACTAATACCAGGAGGAAGCTGAACGGGGTTCCACTCTGAACATTTAAAAGATGCAAGAGTCATGGGACAAAGTTCCCTAGAGCCTTGATAGAGCCAATACTCATAATTGCCCAATTTCCCTGCTGTATCTCTTTATAACAGACAAAATTAGTATAGTTCTGGCTTTGTTAAAAAATTGAGAAGCTTTATTTCTTTCTTTATGTTAAGTGGTAGCATTTAGGTGTGGCATGAGTCCTCTATAATCTCTGTTCATGCCTCAGGCCACTCTTATAAAATAAAAATTGTAATATTTTAAGTATAAACTATTGATGCTTTTCAATATTATGCAAAGTGTGAATAAAATACATTTATAAAACTGTTATTTGTGTTTATTTATAACCACAGCCTATAGTAAAAATGTATTTTCTATGCAACTAAATCTCCTTGCTGCCCCTTGTAACAAGATCATAGCCTTAAGCTCCTCCTACAAAGAAATTTTGAAACTGCCAATGTTCACATTCTCAAACAGTTTAGACAGCATATGACTTATCTTTCCTAAAGAATTCTCATACTTCTGGTTAAAGGTGTTATAGAAAATGCATTTTAACCCATGTGTTGTTATATTAAACATATGGTATATTAATCACTTCCTCCTAAAACTCTACTAAAATAAAGTGATTTTTAAAAAGACATAATATCACAAGAATTATCTTAGGTGAAGGGAAGGACAATACACATTACAAGGGAAGTCAGCACAACTGGACTAAACCAAAAGCTAAGAAGTTTCCTGAACACAACCAAACACTTTGAAAGACAGAGTAGCAGGGGCAGGGGTCTGGGGACCAGACATATAGGTCATTGGCATAACAAAGTTTATTAAGAAATCACCACTTCGGTGAGTGGCATCTGGGGTCTTAAAAGCTTGTGAGAGGCCATATAAGATGCATCAATTGGTCCCACCCCACCTGGAGCAAAAGAGAATGAAGACCACTGAAGACATAAGGAAAATATTAGCCCAAGAGACAAAAGGGCCGCATAAACCAGAGACTCCATCAGCCTGAGAACAGAAGAACTAGATGGTGCCTGGCTACCACCAATGACTGTCCTGACAGGGAACATAACACAGAGTTCCTGATAGAGCAGGGCAAAGTGTAGTGCAGTTGAAAAACAGTTGAATTAAATGATTATATGCACATCTGCTCTCATAAAGATTACAGCCTAGAAAACTCTATGGGGCAGTTCTACTCTGTCACATGGTGTCGCTGAGTTGGAATTGACTGAACAGCATCTAACAATGCAACAGTCTAGCTGCTGTTATGGAGTGTTACACGCTCTGTTATGGAGTAGTTACATGTGATTGAATCAATTGATTTTAACTAAAGCAAATTACTTTCCGTAATATAATGTAACATAATATAATGTAGTGTAGTGCAGTGTAGCTTAGCACAGACAATGTAATGTAAGGATCTTATACCTAATATAATGCAATGTAATTACTTTCCATAACGTAAACTAGTAAAATGTAATCAGAATTTTACAGTGAGAATCTTTATACTGACCACCTAGATACAACCATTTATATTTTATCATAGGTGATTTACACTATCCATCTATCCACGGCTCTCTCCACCCTTCATCTATCTTATTTCAAAATCTACTGCATTGATGGATAATTTACCTAAATATAATGTCCCCATTTTAACTACACATTTCAAAGAGTTTCAAGAAATTTATATACCCATATAAACACCACCACAGTTAAGATATAGAAAAATTTCCATCATCCCAAAAGTTCTCTTTTGTCTCCTGCCTAGTCAATTTCCCCAGTACCAGACCTAGAAAGTCAGAAATCTGCATTCTGTTACTATTGATTGATTTGTCTTTTCCAGAGTATCAATTAAATGAAATCATTCAGTATGTACTCTTCCGTCTGGCTTCTTTTGCTCGGTATAAAGATTTTGTAGTGCATCCATGTTGTGGTGTACATCAGTGATTTATGTTTTTATTACTGAATACTATTCAATTGTATGTTATGCCACAATTTCTGTATGCTTTCTATAGTTGATGAGAGCCATTATGCATAAAGCAACTATTAACATCCATGTACAAATCTTTGTGTGGACATGTTTCATACGTTAAGTGTATGTTTAACTTTATGCAAAACTTCCAAACAATTTTCCCAAGTAGTTGTACCATTTTACATTCCCACCAACACTGTACGAGAGTTCCAGTTGCTCATATTCTCACCAACACTTGATATCGCCAGTCTTCAATTGCGGTCATTCGAGGAGGTATATAGCAGTATTATGTTGTAGTTTTAATTTTCATTTTCCTGGTGACTAATGACGCTGAACACCTGAAAACTTTCCCTTAGAACCCAGTTAGGTTGTGAGAAAGCCTAGACCACATGGAAAGGCCATGAGTAGATATTTCAGAGGAGAGTTCCAGCTAAATTCCAGGCTAACCCTCAGCATTAATCACCAAACATGTGAATGAAGAAACCTGAAGATGGTCCAGCTTCCAGCATTCCAGCCACCAAGCTGACATCACGTTGAGTAGAGATGAGCTATTCTAACTAGGCCCTACCAAAACAGAATGTGCATTAAAAAATGTTGTTGGTATTTAAAGCCACTTAGTTTTAGGGTAGTTTGTTACACAGAGATAGATAATTGGAACATATTTTGGTTAGGATAATTGTAATTTCTTTTTGGCAAGTTTTGCTAGCCTCATAAAATGAATTGGAAACTATTCTGTTTTCTTCTGTCTTTGAAAGAATTTGTGTCAGATTAATTTTAGCTTGCTTTAAATGATGAGAGAATTCAACAATGAAACTATCTAAGCCGGGATTTTCCTCTATGGATCCAAAAAATCAAAAACTCACTGCCATCAATTGATTCCAACTCATAGAGAATCCACAGGGTTTCCAAGATTATAAACCTCTACGGAAGTAGACTACCACATCTTTCACCCACAGAGCCATTGATAGCTTTGAACCACTGACCTTTCAGTTAGCAATAGATTACTTTAACCACTGCGCCATGAGGGCTCCTTTCCTTCTTGGATAGGTGTTGATAATTAACTTAATTTCATTAACAAGTACAAAAATATTCAGATTTTATATTTCCTATTGTATCAATTTTGATAAGTGGTATTTTTCAATAAATTGATTATCCAATTTTTTAGCATACTTTTTTCAAAATGTTGTTGTTAGGTGCTGTCTAGTCGGTTCTGACTCATAGAGGACAACAAAACAAAACACTGTCTGGTCCTGTGAAATCCTAACAATCGTTGTTATGCCATTATCATTGTTGTGGCCACTGTCAATCCATCTCTTTGAGGGTCTTCCTCTTTTTCGCTGACCCTCTACTTTACCAAGCATGATGTCCTTCTCCAGGGACAGATTCCTCCTGATACCATGTCCAAAGTGTGTGAGACATAGTCTCATCATCCTTGCTTCTAAGGGGGATTCTCTCTTTTTCCAAGACAGATTTGTTTGATCTTTTGGCAGTCTACAAAGTATTCGATATTCTTCACCAATACCACAATTTAAAGACATCAATTCTCTGATCTTTCTTATTCATCATAAAGCTTTCCCATGTGTATGAGGCAATTGTAAACACCATGGCTTGGGTCAGGTGCACCTTAGTCTTCAAGGTGACATCTTTGCTTTTTAACACTTTAAAGAAGACTTTTGCAACAGATTTGCCCAATCCAATGCCTCATTTGATTTCTTGACTACTGCTTCCACAGCTGTTGATTGTGGATCCAAGTAAAATGAAATCCTTGACAACTTTTATCTTTTCTCCATTTATCACCATTTTGCTTAATTGTCTAGTTGTGAGGATTTTCCTTTTCTTTATGTTGAGGTGTAATCCACACTGAAGGCTGTGGTCTTTGATCTTCATTAGTAAATGCATCAAGTCCTCTTCACTTTCAGCAAGCAAGGTTGTACATTTGCATAACACAGGTTGTAAATGAGTATTCCTCCAATTCTGATGCCCCATTCTTCTTCATATAGTCCAGCTTCTCAGATTGTTTGCTCAGCATAGAGATTGAATAGGTATGGTGAAAGGATACAACCCTGAGACACATCTTTTTTGACCTTTAACCATGTAGTAGTATCTCCTTGTTCTGTTCGAACAAGTGCCTCTTGATCTATGTACAGATTCCTCATGAGCACAATTAAGCATTCTGAAATTCCCCATTCTTCACTATGTTATCCATAATTTGTTATGATCCACACAGTCAATGCCTTTGCATAGTTAATAAAACACACGTAAACATCTTTCTTGTATTCTCTGCTTTCAGCCAAGAAATATCTGACATCAGCTATGATATCCCTGTTCCATATCCTCTTCTGAATCTGGCTTCAATACCTGTAAGTTCCCTGTTGATATACTGCTGCAGCCACTTTTGAATGATCTTTAACAGAATTTTACTTACATGTGATATTAATGATATTGTTTGATAATTTTTGCATTCCATTGGACCACCTTTCTTTATAATAGGCATAAATATGAATCTCTTCCAGTCGGTTGGTCAGGTAACTGTCTTCCAAATGTCTTGGCATAGATGAGTGAGCACTTCCAGTGCTGCATTTATTTGCTGAAACATCTCGGTTGTTATTCCGTCATTTCCTGGAGCCTTGTTTTTCACCAGTGCCCTCAGTGCAGCTTGGGCTTCTTCCTTCAGTACCATTGGTTCCTGTTCATATGGTACTTCCTGAAATGGTTGTACATTCCACACATTTTAATTATTAATGGCTGTTTGCAGCTGTTTCTTCTCATTTTGAGTCATGCCACATCAGCAAAGGAAAGTCCCAAAAGCTTGACTCCAACCACGTCATCAAGGTAGACTCTACTTTGAGGAGGCAGCTGTTCCCCAGTCATACTGAGTGACTTCCAGGCTGAGGGGCTCATTTTCAGGCCCTATATCACACAATGTCCCGCTGCTATTCATAAGGTTTTCACTGGCTAATCTTTTCAGAAGTAGACTGCTGGGTCCTTCTTCCTGGTCTGTCTTAGTCTGGAAGCTGAGCTGAAAGCTAAGCGCCATGGGTGACTTTGCTGGTGTTTGAATACCTGTGGTATAGCTTCCAGCATCACAGCAACATGCAAGCCCCCACAGTACGAAAAACTGACAGTTGTGGGTTTTTTCCAATTATACCATCATTATCTTTCAAAAAAAATTTATTGTAATAAAATATATGTGACAAAACATTTGTCATCATAATGATTTAAGTGTACAATTCAATAACATTATTTGCATTCACCATGTTGTACAATCATCACCACTACGAATTTCCAAATTTTTTCATGGTCCTAAATGGAATCTCAGTACCTCTTAAGCAAAAATTCCCCATTTCTCCCTCCCCCCAGCTTCTGGGAGACATGAATAAACCTTTGTCTCTGTGTATTTGCGTATTCTAGATATTCCATATAAATGGGATCAAACAATATTTGCCCTTCCATGTCTGACTTATTTCACTCAGCATAATGCTTTCAAGGTTCATCCACGTTATAGCATGTATCAGAACTTCATTTCTCTTTATGGATAAATAATACTCCACTGTATGTACATACCACAGTGCGTTCATTCATCTGTTGATGGAAACTTGCATTGTTTCTACCATTTAGCCATTGTAAATGATGCTGTATTGAACGTTGGTGTACAAGCATCTGTTTGAGTCCTATTATGGATTGAATTGTGTCCCCCCCAAAATGTGTATCAACTTGGCTAGGCCAGTATTGTATGGTTTTCCTCCATTTTGTGATGTGATATAATTTTCCTATGTGTTGTAAATCCTAACCTCTATGATGTGAATGAGGTAGGATTACAGACACAACCTACAGGATTAGGTTGTATTTTTAGTCAATTTCTTTTGAGCTATAAAAGAGAGAAGTGAGCGCAGAGGAGAGGGACATCATTACCACCAACCAAGAAGACGCAGGAGTGGAGCACATCCTTTGTAGCTGGGATCCTTGCACTGAGAAGCTCCAAGACCAAGGGAAGATTGATGACAAGGACATTCCCCTATAGCTGAGAGGGAAAGCCTTCCCCTAGAGCTATAGGGTTGCTATGTGTTGGAATCAACTGAATGGCAATCGTTTGGTTTTCCCCTAGAGCTGGCATCCTGAATTTGGACTTCTAGCCTCCTAAACCGTGAGAGAATAAATTTCTGTTTGTTAAAGCCATCCACTTCTTGTATTTCTGTTATGGCAGCAGTGGTTAACTAAGACAAGTCCCTACTCTAAATTCTTTGAGTATTTACGTTGGAGTGGAAATGCTAAGTTTATGGTAATTCTATGGTTAACTATTTGAGGAACCACCAAAATGTTTTCCATAGTGGCTGCTCCATTTTATATCTCCACCAACAAAAGATGAGGATTCTCATTTCTCACATTCTTATCAATACTTGATATTTTTTGTTTTTCTGATCATAGCCATCCTAGCAGATGTGAGGTAGTATCTCATCATGGTTTTGATTTATACTTCCCTAATGACTAACAGCATTCAACATATTTGGTTGTGCTTATTGGACATTTGAAAATTTTCCTTGGAGAAACATGTATTTAAGTCTTGTATCCATTTTTAAATTGGGTTGCTTGTCTTTTTGTTTTTGAGTTGTAAGAGTTCTTTTTATATTCTCGATATTAAACCATATCAGATATACAATTACTAAATATTTTCACCCATTCTGCAGTTTGTCTCTTCACATTCCTCATAAAGTGTTTTAATGCACAAAAGTTTTTAATTTTGATGAAGTCCAAATTACCTATTTTGTCTTTTGTTGCTTGTACAACATATATTACAAAGCTTCTCATTATAAAGCATGAAGGACACAACAGTTCAAACTATCAAGCCATAATTCCTTAAAACTTATCCATGCAATTACCTTTAATGAAGATATGTGCGGCTATGTATGGCCATATGGCTATCTATGTATGGCTTTGAGTTGCTTTCTCGTGTCTTCTTTTCCATCTCAAAGATTCCCTTTAGCATTTCTTGTAGGGCTTGTCTAGTGGATATGAACACTCTTAGCTTTTGTTTACCTGGGAATGTCTTAATTTCACCCTCTATCTTGAAGAACAGTTTCACCAGATATAGTATTCTTGATTGACAGTTTTTTTTTTTTTTTTTCCTTTCAGCTCTTCGAATATGCCACTCTATTGTCTTCTGGCCTCCAAAGTTTCTGAGGAGAAATTGGCACTTGATCCTATGGAGAATTGCTCATATGGGATGAGTTGCATCTCTCTTGCTGCTTTGAGGATTCTCTCTTTATTTTTGGTTTTTGAGAATTTGATTATAATGTGTCTAAGTGTGGGTATCTTTGGGTTTATCCTACTTGGAGTTCATTGAACTGATTCAATCTGTAAATACATGTCCATCATCAAATTTGGAAAAATTTCTGCCATTTTTTCTGCAAATATTTTTCTGTCCCTTTCTTTTCTTCTCCAGTGACTTCCATAATGTGAATATTTGTTTGATGATGTCCCACAAGTCCTTTCCTCTCTGTTCACTTTTCTTCATTCTTTTTTCAATTTACTCCTCAGACTTGATAATTCCAGTAGTATTATCTTCTAGTTTGGTGATTCTTTCTTCTGCCAGATCAAATTTGCAATTGTGCCCCTCCAGTGAATTTTCCTTTGTTACTATATTTTGCACTTGTAATTCTGTTTGGTTCCTTTTTATAGTGTCTCTTTATTAATATTCTTATTCCAGTCATGTATGATTTTTTTATTTCCTTTAGTTCTTTTTCCATGTTTTCCTTTAGTTTTCTGAGCATATTCAACACAGTTGTTTTAATGTTCTCTAGTCTGTCCACTATCTGAGATTCCATAGGGATGATGTATGGCAATTCATTTGTTCTTTTGAATGGTCCATCCCTTCCTGTTTCTTTGTATGCCTTACTATTTTTTTTTTTTTTGAAACCAGGACATTTGATTATAATAATGTGTAAGCTCTGGAACTCAGATTTTTTCTCTTTTCCAAAATGTGAAATTTTTTTATTTTAATTGTTGGAGGCTGTGTTAACCCATCTTCTCAGGAACCTTCTCCAGCTATTTTTGCAATAACTGCCCTCTGGGTGTATACTAAGGACTCTATTCCCTAACCCTTGCCTAGCTAGTGTTTCAAAAAGATTTCTTTGTACTCCAGGGGTTAGAAAAAAGAAAACTACGTTTTCCTGTGTTTTCAACTTGGCTGTGTGCTGGGACTTTTCCTCAACATTTAGGATTATTTGCAGTATGCTTAAAAATCAGCCCAAGGTGAAAGTATAAGGTCTTCTTAGGTATTTCCCACACATGTGTTTTCCCATGAGCATGTGTATGGTTTTCTCTATTCCCCCATATATACAGCACTTTTGAAAGTGATAAATTCTTCTTCTTTTAGGCTTTTCAAGAAATGCTCCAATCACATTGTTTAGCCCCATGTAGTTACAGTGCTCACAGCCTTCAGTTATTGCCCACTGGTTCCCCTATCCCACCCTACATTAGCTCTGTGGCAGGTCAAACAAATGGGAATGCCACACTTCCTTCAGGAAGTATCTAGAAAGATGGATGAGGCAACTTTGAATGGAACACTTACACAGCCAGATATCAAGACTTACGATAACACTGTAGTAATTAAAGCAGTGTGTATTGAGGCAAGGATAGACAAACTGACCAATGAAACAGTATACAGAGTCTAGAAATAAACTCACAAATAGTCACCTGAATTATTATAAATGTAATGCTTTTGCATAGTGGGAAAACAATGGTCTTTTTATTAAATCATCTGAGTCAATTGGCTATTCAAATGAAAATAATATACAGTTTGACTCTGAATCATGTCATGTGCAAAAATCAATTTTATTTAAATTTAATTAAAAATTAAAAATCAATTAAAAATCAAATTGATTAATATATAAATGTAAAAGAAAAACAAGTTTTCAGGTGAAAACATAGGAGAATACCTTCATAATGAAGAAGTATGTAAATATCTGCCAACCAGGACACAATCAACATAACCAGAAAATATAAACTGTACTATATTAAAATTAAGAATCTCTATTTATCAATGGACACCAATAAAAGAGTAAAATCCTCAGAGAGAAAGAAGATATTTGTCACCCATACTTCTCACAAAATACTTATATGCAAAATATATAAAGACCTTTCAAATCAAGAAAAAGACAGAAAACTCAATAGAAAACATTAAAAAGACTTGAAAAGATGGGTTATACAAGGTCATATCAAGTATTTCAATAAATTATGAGCAGGGTTTCAACTTCATTAGTCAATAGGGAAATTTAATTTTTAACTATAGTATGTTAGTGCTACATACCTACCAGAAGAGTTAAAATGAAAGGAGACTATACCAACTGTTGGTGGGATAAGAACAACCAGAATTCTCATAGACCACTCTTGAAAGAGTAAATCAGTGCAATCACATAACAAAACTGAAGCTGAACATATGCAAAACCTAAAACCCAAGAGTTCCATTTCTAGGCATATATTGAAAAAAATGTGCACATGTATTTCCAAAAGACATGTAGTTGAATGTTCATGTTACAACTATTTGTAAAAGCCCAAGCATAAATCATCTAAATGTCCATCAGTAGTAGAATAGATGAGTTGTGGTATACTTAATTACCAGTGGAATATTATCAACAACGAGAATGAATAAAATACAGATTTGAGTTCTGTGCCCACTCTAACTCCCTCTCCCAGGATTGGAAGTGTATATTGAAGTTATCCTATGCCTGTCTCACCATTATGTTGAATATGTGTATGTTGAGTGAGAGGGGGACAACTTGCTCCCTAAGTTTACAGGTATTCATACTGAACAGAACAATACACAAGGAGCTGCACTTGAGGAAACTCATTTTCACCCAGACTTGATTTAGATGAAAAGATCTAGGACTTTGACCTGATACTGCAATGGGATAAAATTCTGAAGGTCTTGGAAAAGGGTGAGTGAGTGTATTTTGAATGTGGGAAAAATGTAAATAATTTGTAGCAAGAGTGCAGACTGTAGAAAATTGAACATGGCCAAAAATTCTTTGCTACTCCTTCTTTTGAGAGGAAGACTTAATTACCTTCCCTTAGTGATTGCCCTGGCCTTAGTGACTTCTTTGACCAGTAGAAGATGGTACAAAAGACATTCTGGGGTTTCCAAAGCTAGATTATATGAGCATGGGAATGCTATCCTGACCTTTTGAAATGTTTGCCCTCAAGGTGCTCCCTTTCAAAACCCTGCTGCCATGCTGTGAGCAACCCAAGCTATATTGAAGGGCCATGAGTAGGTGCTCAAACCTAATAAAACAAATGGAGAATGCTGGAGCTATTAAAAAGTGGCACTGATAAAACTATTTGTGAAAAATTTAAAGTAAAGATAGATGCCTCTCTCCCACTATACCACAAAATAAATATCAGGTAAATTAAATATTTAAATACAGTACTTAAAATTTAAAGAAATAACTAAGTGGAATATCCCTGGTCTATGGGATAGAAAGGAATTTTGCATATAAAAATAATACATAAAATCACAAAACAAAATATCTGTCCATCTTGGCTACGGACATACTTTTTTTAAAAAAAAACTTCTATACATAATGTAATCACAATGGCAAGTAAATAAAGAACAGAATAAAAAGTTATGTTTTGTTCTGTTGCCTTTAATATCCATTGGAAAAAGCACAAACACCCTAATAGAAAAAGGACAAATATATTAACAGAACATTTTGAGGAATAATTACTCATGGTGAAACAAATGTTCAATTTTACTAGTAACCAAAGAAACGTAAGGTAAATATTAAAATATTATTTTATAGCTATGAAATTCCTAAGGATTAAAATCAAAGATGATATTGTGATGATGTATAGTGGTTAAGAGCCTAGATCCTAGAGTCATGCCAAACTGGATTGGAATTTCATCTCCATTTAGTAGTCATGTGACATTTGGCCAGTTGCTATCCTCACCAAGCCTTGGTTTTTTCATCTTGAAAATGGTGATACTACTAATTCCTATGTTCTAGGTTTTTTGTTAGGTTACTTGAGATTATGTAACGACAGCGTTCAATTAGCAGCAGCTAAAAAAAAAATTTTTTTTTTTTTGTTTTAGTATTTATAGTAGTTTAGTATTAATAGAAACACAGGAGCTGTGAGCAATTCTTTTAGTAGCTGCTATAATTTTTTTTTTTATGTATCAGCATTATGGCTGGTGTGATTTACATAGCCTGCCTTATTTAATTGAGAGAGTTTTGGACTTGTTTGTGTGGTAGCCTCATATTAAGTTTACTCTGTTTAGTGAAATGGCCAGCAGAAATGCTCATGCTATAATGTAAGTTCCTGACATCTTCTCAATCCTAGGGCACAGGGCAGGCACTGAATTACCCAGTGCAGAGAAAGGATTTCCCAGGAGGCCTGCATGTTAGGCGTACATGCACTCCGCCCTCGCAAGAGGCTTCAGAATCATACCCCTGAGACCCACATTTAAGAAGTTAACCCCTGGGAAAAAGATCCCCTGTGTTCTCCTAGGACCCAGCCAGCGCTAGCTGGAGAACAGGCTGAACACTGAGGTTGGCTCTAATGAATACTTTGGGGGATGGTTTCCAGGAAACTTTATAACCCTAAAAAATACTCCTGCCATCTCAGACCTGGGGAAGATGAAAGTGACTCATACATCCCAGTTGCCCCTGATCAACTCTGGACTCAATAGACTCCAACTTTACTGTTTCTGAGTCGGAAAGGTCCCAGAGAATTTCTCATTGTGAATTTTCCATCCAGAGGCAAAAACTGGAGAACTTGAAGATGCCTGAAACTGACCCATACCCTGACAGGTGAGAATCTGGAAGGTACAGAATGCACATATACACACACCACACACACATGCACACAAACGCACATCCCTCCATTTCCACCCCAATGACCAGTCAAAGTTCTGTGGTAGGGTAGATGAGCCAAAACTCTGGCTAAGATCGGAAATCTCTTCTATGAACCAAAGAATGATGATGGACTAAAATATCCACAAAAGCTTTTAAGGTCACAGCTTTTACAAAGCCAATATGAGCTGGCCTTTCATGCCAGGTTGCTCTAAATCCTAGGAGAGTCAAAAACAAGAGCAGTTATTTTCAAGGCTAAATAGCAAGAGCCTGATTTTTTTCACCTTCCTTCTCTCTACTAGGAAGGAAATTTCAGAGTAATATAGTACAATGTAGGGGTGAAGGCACAGGATTTGGAGTTTGACAGATCTATATTTTGCATATTTTACTAGCTATATGACCTTGGGTACATTAGGTATCTCTGAGACTCAGTTTCATCATTTGCACAATTGTGGAGTATAATAGTGCCTGGAACTTAGTAAGCCTTTGTAAATAAGTACTAATCATGATGACATGACATCCAAGAGATTAGGGAGACTAAGTGATCAGTTCCCAGAGCAGAGAGGTACAGAGGTGCAAAAGAGAGGACAGGGATAATGGAAAGTGATAGAGGGGAGAGGGTAGCCCCCTGTCCTGTTTGTAGAGAGGAGATTCTAACAGTGAATGAGGAGAATAAGACATCACAGACACACACCGTGCTCAGCCCACGTATCCTATGCTCTCAGCTAGAGAAGAGTACAGGGGCTGCAGCTTCATGGGTGAGACAAAGTTCTTGGAATTGGGGAGGCAAATAGAGAGAAGGCTATGTTATCCTTCAAAGCCATTCTCAGTACCCCTCACATACAGAAGGCTCTAATGTGTGTGTGTTTGTGTGTGTACTTGCACATGTGCATTGTTGGGGGAGGTGGTAAGAAAGTAACAGAGATCATGCAACTCGTTTCCAATTGACAGCATAAATGACTTTTCCTATCTTGCCATCTGGGCCATGCCCAATTCTCATTCTCTCCAAATAGCCCACATTGACATCTCTGGTCAAACTGATATCCTTTGTCTGGACCCTACTATAACATAAAAAAAAAAAAAGATGGCACTATTTATATTTGACTGGATATTACCTTGACTGTTATCTAAACAACCCATGAGTATTTTCTTGTATTCCCAGTTATATCCAAAGATTCTTATTGACAAGGGCTATTAATTCTCCTTCTTAACATACCACAGTTCTGTAACTCAGAGTCGTAGATACATATCTGCAAATTAATAATTAAATACTGACACATGTAAGGGTTTTATCTACACAGGTAACAAGGACTACAAGGGATGGGGAAACCAGGCAGAGTGAACCAAACTACTGTTTCAGACTTCCTCCTTCTAGGACTCTCTGAGCAGCCGGAGCAGCAGCTTCTCCTATTTGGCATCTTCCTGGGCATGTACCTGGTCACTGTAGTGGGGAACTTGATCATCATCCTGGCCATCAGCTCTGACCCACATCTTCACACTCCTATGTACTTCTTTCTGGCCAACCTGTCATTAGCTGATGCCTGTTTCAGTTCTACCTCGATCCCCAAAATGCTAGCCAACATTTATACTCAAAGCCAGGCCATTTCCTATTCTGGGTGCCTTACACAGCTGTATTTCCTTATCACATTTGGTGGCCTTGACAATTGCCTCCTGGCTGTAATGGCATATGACCGCTATGTGGCTATCTGCCAGCCACTCCATTACAGCACAGCTATGAGTCCCAAACTCTGTGCACTAATGCTGGGCATGTGCTGGCTGCTAACCAACTGCCCTGCCCTGACGCACACATTGCTGATGACTTGTCTGGCTTTCTGTGCCCAGAAAGCTATCCCCCACTTCTACTGTGATCCCAGTGCTCTACTGAAACTTGCCTGCTCGGATACTGGCATTAACGAGCTGATGATCATCACTATGGGCCTGATGTTTCTCACTGCTCCCCTCCTGCTGATTGTCCTCTCCTATGTCCGAATCTCCTGGGCTGTGTTTAGCATCTCATCTCCTGGGGGGCGGTGGAAGGCCTTCTCCACCTGTGGCTCTCATCTCACAGTGGTCTTGCTCTTCTTCGTGTCTGTTATGGGTGTGTATTTACTTCCTCCATCAACTCACTCTACAGAGAGTGAGAGTAGGGCTGCCATTCTCTATAATGTGGTTATTCCCATGCTAAACCCATTCATCTATAGCTTAAGGAACAAAGACATGAAGGCAGCTTTGCGTAAACTTTTTGGCAGTGGGAAAACATCCCTCTTACCATGACAGTAATACCTGATTCTGGCATCCGGACAAACCCCTGCCCTCCCATCACTTCAATGACTCCACCACTCTCAGACTGATTTTAAGGGACAGTTACCAGGTAACTTTTATGCTACACTTAGCGGTGTAACAGAAAGGATATTTCCACTTCTTAGGCTGTGGATTGAGATATTTCTGCCTCAGTCTCTCTCCCAGTACCAGTGAGGCACCCATTACTAAGAGCAGAAAAAATGTTTCCTCTCCTCTCCTCTAAAATCAGCACATTAGCCACATGAACTAAGGCATATGATGTATGGCTCTGGAGTCAAGAAATTCTGCCCTTTGGGAAACATGGGATGAGATGAAGAATATAACCATTTCTTGACTACCTGCAATGTTTCTCATTGCTCCTCACACCAGTTCTTTGACGTAGAATTGTGAAAACTGTGACTTAGGATGTTGAATAACTAAACACTTGGCAAAACCAGGTAAGTTTGCTTCTGATGCTCATTCTCTTTCTATCATACCACATTGTGGAGGTCACATCAGAAAGTTTTTAAAGAAACAGAAAAGTTTGGGGGCATAAATAAGGCCAATATTGCTGTGGCTATCACAGGCTATGGAGAATTTAAAAAAATGTATTTTATTGTATTTCCTCAATATTTCATTTCTTCAGCTATTTAAAAGCCCTTCTTTATGTTATTGTGAGAAATGTTAAAAAGAAGTCATTATTTGTTGTATGCCTGCTGTGTGCCAGTCGTGTACTGAGTGCACAAGTGATTCTCTAGGTTCTGTCATAACATATTCCCTAAAAAAACACATGTGTTGGGAATTTTAGGATAATAATCTGATGAAAAGTAGTCTGGTGGAAATTGGTGTTGTAAGAAGTCGCACAGCTAAACCGTGGTTATCTTTTTGCAGTGGGATTACAAGTCATGATTTTATTTTTATATCTACACTTTAAAAAATGTATGTATTTTTAGAATAATAAAATAAAATTGAGGGGGGCACAGAAAAATGCTCTAATGATTAGCAAGGCATCCCAGAGATTAAAAAAAAAAAAAAGAATATTGGGTACCTTCATGTGTTTCTCATTGGCCATTCCCTCCCCTTACCCGCTCTGTCCCTTCTCGTTGGAGAGAAGAGGTTAGATTAATGAGACAACTGGAGAAACTAGACTAGACCATCCTAGCCTTGAATTAGGTTACTTGTCCCTGACCACATCAATTTACAACTGCAATTTCTACTGCAAAAACAAAAGTCAGAAAATGCAAGTTTTGTGTTTGTGAGTAATCTTTTTCTGAACTAATTTCCTACCACTAACATCCCCAGTCCTCTCCTCCAGTCACCCAGGTTTCTGACATCATGTAGTTTACTGGCTATTTAAAGCTGGTTCTCTCCCTGCATCAATACATTATAGTAGTGATCTCAATCAAAACTCTCTTTCCTGGGGCACTCTTTTTTTTTTTTTTTATATCTTTTAAAAAAGATATGCTCTATTTATGAATAAAGCTCATTCTTTCCTAGGAAAATTTGCATTTTCAAAGGGGAGCTTTTTAAACCAAAATAATTTCACACATGTCTGGAGAGATTTCTAAGCCCAGAAAATTTTAGGTGCAAGGCATATGCTGAATGGTTTTATGGTTATACTCCATCCATTTCTCCATTCCCAACTTTTGAAATCGCCTCTATAGGATTGCGAGTCACCAGACTCAGAATATAAAGGGGATATTGTTTAGGCAGAGAGAATGAGTGAGAAAGAATAGCACATATATTGTAAATAAGTAATCCAGAAGTAAAAAATTACTTTACTTTTTCCCACAGAAGTTACGTGTCCCTTCAATTGACATTTTTAAACCTATCATCAAACTTTAATGTGCTTTAATAAGGAAAAGCATTTCTTTTTGTAAATGAAAATTTAGATACTTCATATGTTATCTAAGAAGCCACTGTGTATTGGAAGTACAGCAAATAAAATTCTGAGAATAGAAATAGTCCTTTATATAACACAGAATAATGAAGTATTTTAGAAATAATACCATGTCACATTTATATTTTAAAATACTGTTAGATATTAAAACTGGCTTTTAAAATAACAATTAATACTGTATAGGGGCAAGCAAGAGAGGTACTCTCAAATGCTGGTAGTACTGGGAACATAAATTAGCACCACTTTCCAGGAAATAAGTTGACAGTATTTATCACAGGTACTAAAAATATTTGTACATCACGACCTACTCTTTCACTTCACAAAATCTGATGAAGAAAAAAGTAAAAAAAAAAAAAGGTAAGAATTTTTATACAAAGTTGTTAATCAGATGAGAACAGAAACCATCCAAATTCAATTAGTAGGACATAGTTGATTAAATTATGGTGTATTGATATGACATGATAGACTATTGTGTGGACTTGCTAATTCTTTAGTAGCATATCTTTAAAGGCCTGAAAATCTAAATCCAGGATAATGTTAATGGAAACTCTGGTGGTGTAGTGGTTAAGAGTTTGGAAGCTAACCGAGAGGTAGGCAATTCTAATCCACCAGGCTCTTCTTGGAAGCCCTAAACGGCCGTTCTACTCTGTCCTATAGGGTTGCTATGAGTCAGAATCGACTGGATGACGGCAGTGAGTTTTTTTTTAATAATGTTAATAGAAAATAGTGCTACATGACTAGGAAAAAAATACTAAAATATTAACAGTGGCTATCCCAAGGTGATGAAATTATGAATTTTTTGTTTTCTCTGTTCATCATTCTTTTTCAACTCATATTTATTCAAAGAAATGCTACATTGATAACTATAGATTTAAATATATTTAAAATTTTTATGTTACATTATCATAAACAATAACTATACTTTGGTTATCTGGTGATTGCTCTGGAGATAAAGTTGATATTTCTCTTCTTTAATAGAAAAGTAAAATCATCTCTTTCTACTGTGGAAAAAGACTGCTAGAAAATTCCATGTTGTCAACAAATACTAGATGAGATTCTTATATATTCTGCTACAAGGATGAGGCAGAGGATTTCTTACAGAAAATTAACTATTTAAAAAAGAAGAATAATTTTTACTTCTATATTAGAAATCAGTTGTGATGCTTTTATTTGGACCTGAAGTTTTCTGTCTATCTGTATAAGAAGTCCAGTATCGTAGCTATTCCAGGATCAAGACTACATTTAATTATCTATTGTATTAATCAAATTTCTGTGTAGGGGAAAAGAAACCACCATAAATGTTTTAAACAGAAATGGAGTAAATTCATAAAATTGGGTGCTTAGAAAGTCATTGGAAGCATTATAGGATCATGGATCATAGGCTGTAGGTTGAGTCTCCAAGAATAACTCAAAGAATAATATAAATTGGACCCACCTGGTGTGCTATCTCTTATCCAGTCAGGTAGGAGGGCAATCAGAAGCCTAACATTAGAATGTTGTATTACAAAAAAAAAAAAAAAAGCGGTGGAGCTGAAACCCAAGAATCAGAAAGTCAATATCAAAATGACCTCTTGCCTCCCACTAACCCGAAGATTGGACACAGAACTGTGGGGTCCAGCTGCTGCCCCCAGTGCAACTGTCAGCACCTATGGACCTGGCAATTGGACACGCAAATTCTGCTGCATAAAAAAAAGATCCATGAATATTTCTGACGGTAGAAAAAACAAAAAAAATAAAAGCCAGGTGCCCTCCAATTCATTTCAACATTCCAAATTAGGCTTGTTTTCAGTATGCTTAGGATTCCTCTCAAGGTGAAAGCATAGGGTCTTCTTGGTTTTTTCTGTGTGTACATTTTGTCCTCAGCATGTGTGTGGCTTTCTCAATTCCCCCATATACACGGTGCTTTTGAAAGCATTAATTTCTGGAAGAAACTCTCACTCTTGCTCCTCCTTCAGCCCTTAGGCATTAGGTACATACTCTAATCACATTATTTCAGCCCCATGTGACTGAGGACAGTCACAGCTTTTCAGGCATTTCTCACCACTCCTTCTTAGCCTGGGCGAGCACCCTGATTCTGTCCTTCAGGCAGCCCCCAGAGAGATCAGAACACACACACACACACACACACACACACATAATTGACTAGCAAAACCTGGTCTGCTCAATCCAAAATCAGAAGTCAGGCCCCTTCTCTGAGAGCGCAGCCCAGGGTCCACTGCCGCCATCACTGCTGCAGCTGAGCTGGAAAGTAGGAGAGGTACAGGCAGTCAGAAATAAACCTTTTCCTGTCATTTAAAAGTTCCCTTTTTATTCATCCTGCATTTGCTTTGTCATTACAACACCCCATTTGCTTTTCAGAGTTCTTACAGAGTTAAGTCTACCGATTTCTCGTTTTCCTCGAGGATTATGGAGATGTAAAGTGATCTGTTTAACATTATTGAGTCTTTCTTATAAGCTAATATATCATCCTTTTTTTCTAGAAACTCATTTAATTTTTGAAATTATGGTAAAGTACACATAACAAAAATTACCATTTTTAAGCATAGAATTTAGTGGCATTAATTACATTTATCATGTTGTACAACAATTACCACTATCAGTTTCCAAAAGTTTCTCATCACCCAAACAGAAACTCAGTACCCCTAAAGCAGTAATTCACATTCCCATTCATCTTTATAATTTTGTTTTTGGCTCAAGTAGAGTGAATATTCTCACAGTTTTGAATCTAGTGTTCTTCGTGTAATCATTAGATCAAACATATAAATCATGTTATTACATGTGTTAAATCATTATTGGAGCCTTGGTGACACAGTGGTTAAGAGCTTGGCTGCTAACCAAAAGGTCGGCAGTTCGAATCCACCAGCCACTCCTTGGAACCCTATGTGGGCAGTTCTACTCCATCCTATAGGGTCCCTATGAGCCGGAATAGACGCAATGGCAACTTTTTTTTTAATTATTATTGACTTGCTGCCTAATTAAACCTTCATATATTTGAGAGTTAAAATTCAACCTATTAAAAGCTCCTTGTGCTTTCCATGTTGTTGTTAGGTGCCATTGAGTTGGTTCAGAGTCATAGTGACCCTGTGTACAACAAAACTAAACACTGCCCCGTTCTGCGTCATCCTAATGATCATTATGCTTGAGCCCATTGTTGCAGCCCATCTTCTTGAGGGGCTTCTTATTTTCCACTGGCCCTCTACTCTTAAGCATGATGGCCTTCTCCAGGGACTGATCCTTCCTGATAATATGTCCAAAGTATATGAGATGCAGTCTTTCCATCCTTTCTTCTAATGAGCATTTTGGTTGTACTTCTTCCAAGAGAGATTTGTTCATTCTTCATTTGTATAGTCAATGTTCTTCATCAACACACAATTCTAAGGCACCAATTCTTCTTCAGTCTTTCTTATTCATTGTCCAGCTTTTGCATGCATATGATGCGATTGAAAATACCATGGCTTGGGTCACATACACCTTAGTCTTCAAGGTGACATCTTTGCTTTTTAACACTTTAAAGAGGTTTTTTTTTTGCAGATTTTCCCAATGCAATGGGTCTTTTGATTTCTTGACTGTTGCTTCCATAGGTGTTGATTGTGGATCCAAGTAAAATGAAATCTTTGACAACTTCAATCTTTTCTCCATTTATCATGATGTTGCTTATGGGTCCAGTTGTGAGGATTTTTGTTTTATGTCGAGGTGTAATCCATACTGAAGGCTGTGATCTTTGAATTTCATCAGTAAGTGCTTCAAGTCCTCTTCACTTTCAGCAAGCAAGGTTGTGTCATCTGCATATCTCAGGTTGTTAATGAGTCTTCTTCCAATCCCGATGCTCTGCTTTCCTTCATACAGTCCAGCTTGTCATATTATTTGGTCAGCATACAGACTGAATAAGTATGGTGAAAGGATACAATCATGATGCACACCTTTCCAGACTTTAAACCACACAGTATCCCCTTGTTCTGTTTGAATGTTTGCCTCTTGATCTATGTATGGTTCCTCATGAGCAAAATTAAGTGTTCTGGAATTCCCATTCTTCACAATGTTTTTCATTATTTGTTATAATCCACACAGTCAAATGCCTTTGTGTAGTCAATAAAACACAGATAGACATCTTTCTGGTATTCTCTGCTTTCAGCCAGGATCCATCTGACGCCAGCAATGATATCCCTGGTTCCACATCCTCTTCTGAATCCAGCTTGAACTTCTGGCAGTTACCTGTCTAAATACTGTTGCAGCCGCTTTTGAACAATCTTCAGAAATTTTACTTGTGTGTGACATTAACGATACTGTTCAATAATTTCCGAATTTGGTTGGATCGCCTTTCTTGGGCATACTCATAAATACCTATCTCTTCCAGTTGAAGAGGTATGGATATTCCATATGGATATTCAATTGCTCCAGCAATTTCAATAAAAACCTTACCAGTATCTTTGTGTGTGTATGTGTGTGTGAGTTGTCAAAATGATTCTAAAATTCACGTAGAAATACAAACAGCTGCAAATAGCCAAAATAACCTTGCAGGAAGAATAACAGGAGGAATTACACTGCTAAGTACTAAGAGTTATCATAACTATGTTGTAACTACAGCAGTGTGGTGTTGTAAAAAGAATAGATAAACCAATGAAACAGAAAAAAACCTACTTATATATGATCACCTGATACATGAAAAGGTGATACTGTAATGCAGTGAGAAAAGAATGGCCTTTTCAATGAGGCACTGGGGTAACTGAATAGCCATAAAGAAGAAGAATTATAATTCATACCATAAACAAAAACCACATCCGAAAGTATCAAAGATCTAAATATAAGAGGTTAAAAAAATAACAAAGGCTTTTTGGAAATAATGTAGGAGAGTATCTTTACATATGTATTTGTTCAGGTAAAAATAAAATAAAAAAACTATAAATGAACAAATGAAAAATTGGACTACATTAAATTTAAGAACTGCTATTCACCAAAATATATCATTTAGAGTGATAAAGCAACTCACAGACTTGGAAAATAGTCTATATCTATCCATTAATCACCTCTCTATCTATTGTCAATAGAAAAATAAAATACAAAAAATATAAATATAAGCTATGTATCAATAATATATTATCATATATATAGATATATATATCAATAATATATTATCATGTATAATAACATAATAGTGCATTAAGAAAGCATGTAATATAATAGTATATTGACACATGACATAAATATTACATATACATGTAAGAAAAAAGGGCAAAAAACAATAGAAAAATAAGCAAAAGAAATCAATAGCTAATTCACAAAAAAAGATAAGCAAATAACCAATAATCCCATTGCTGTCAATTCCAACTCATAAAACCCTATAGAAGAGAGTAGAACTGACCCACAGGGTTTCCAGGGATTGGCTGGTGGATTCCAACTGCCAACCTTTTGGTTAGCAGCTGAGCTCTTAACCACTGTGCCACCAGGGCTCCAGAAAACAGACATATTAAGAATGTTCCCATTCAGTTTATATCAAAAAAATACAAACAACAGCAGACTAGCAATTCAAGTCTTGCTGAGGCTGTGTTATAAGTCCTGTCACTATGATGTTAATAAAATGGATTACTGGCAGTTATATTGAAGAGATCTACAAGATTAGACAGTGTCTTAAGCCAATCTCTTTTGAGATATAAAAGAGAGGGAAGCAAGCAGGGAGACAGGTGGAACTCATACCATCAAGAAAGCAGCACTGGGAGCAGAGAGTGTCCTTTGGACCCATGGGTCCTGGGTGGAGAAACTCCTAGTCCAGGGAAAGATTGATGAAAAGGACTGTCCTCCAGAGCTGACAGAGAAAGCCTATCCCTGGAGCTGACAACCTGAATTTGGACTTCTAGCCTCCTGTACTGTGAAAGAATAAACTTCTCTTTGTTAAAGCCATCCACTTCTGGTATTCCTGTTACAGCAGCACTAGATGACTAACACTTACCAAAAGATATTTACAAGACTATTCACAGTAGCCCTATTAATAATAGTTCAAAACTGGAAATGTATTTAAAAGTTGATCTACATTATAATGGGTTAAAATATTGTGTATATTTATTTAATGTCAGTTTGTTGTACTGTGGTGGCTTGTATGCAGCTGTGATACTGGAAGCTTTGCCGCCAGTATTTCAAGTACCAGCAGGGTCACCCCTGGTGGACAGGTTTCAGCAGAACTTCCAGACTAAGACAGACTAGAAAGAAGGACCTGGCAATCTACTTCTAAAAAAATTGTCCACTGAAAACTCTATGAAAAGCAGCAGAACATTATCTGATAAAGTGCCAGAAGATGAACCCCTCAGGTTGGAAGACACTCAAAAGACAACTGCAGAAAAGCTATCTCCTCAAAGTAGAGTTGATTTTAATGTTGTGAATGGATTATAGTTTTTGGTACCTTCATTTGCTAATGTGGGATGACTCAAAATGAAAAGAAACAACTGCAAACATCTGTTAATAATAGAATGTGGAGTATATGAACCATGAATCTAGAAAAACTTGAAGCAGTCGAAAATGAAATGGAAGGCATAAAGAGCAATATCCTAGGCATTAGTGAGCTGAAATGGACCATATCGGCCATGTTGAATCTGAAAATCATATGCTCTGTTATGCTGGGAATGACAAATTCCAGAGGACTTCATCATCAAGAAGAACATTTCAAGATCTATCCTGAAGTACAACACTGTCAGGGATAGGATAATATCCATATGCCTACAAGGAAGATCAGTTAATATGACTATTACTCAAATTTATGCACAAACTACTAATACCAAAGATGAGGAAATTGAAGATTATTACCAACTTCTGCAGTCTGAAATTGATCAAACATGCAATCAAGACGCATTGATAATTACTGATAATTGGAATTCAGAAGTTGGAAACCAAGATGAAGGATCAGTAATTGGAAAATATAACCTTGGTGATAGAAACTATGCTGGAGATCACATGATAGATTTTGCAAGAACAACTTATTCATGGCAAATACTATACTCGTGGACTTTGCCAGATGAAATACATAGGATTCAAATTGACTATATCTGCGGAAAGAGAAGATGAAGAAGCTCAATATCATCAGTCAGTACAAGGACAGAGGCCAAGTATGGAACAGACCACCAATTGTTCCTATGCAAATCGAAGCTGGAGAAAATTAAGACAAGTCCATCAGAGCCAAAATTCCATCTTGAGTATATTTCACCTGAATTGAGTGATTATTTAAAGAATAGATTTGACACATTGTATACTAATGACCGAAAACCAGATGAGTTGTGGGATGGCGTCAAGGGCATGTTACATGAAGAAAGCAAAAAGATCATTAAAAAGATAGGAAAGAACAAAATAAATGTCAGGAGAGACCCTGAATCTTGCTCTTGAACATAGGATATCTAAAGTGAATGGAATAAATGCTGAAGTAAAAGAGCTGAACAGAAGATTTCAAAGGGTGGCTTGAGAAGACAAAGTATTATAATGAAATGTGCAAAGACCTGGAATTAGAAAACCAGAAAGGAAGAACATGCTCTGCATTTCTCAAGGTGAAATAACTGAAGAAAATTTTCGATGTTCAAATTGCAATATTGAAGGATTGCATGGGCAAAATATTGAATGACTCAGGAAGCATCAAATGAATATGAAAGGAATACACAGAGTCAATGTACCAAAAAGAATAGGTTGACTTTCAACCATTTCAGGAGGTAGTAGACGATCAAGAATGGATGGTATTTAAGGAAGAAGTCCAAGCTGCACTGAAGGCATTGGTGAAAAACAAGTCTTCAGGAACTGACAAAATACAGTTGAGATGTTTCAACAAGCAGATGCAACACTGGAAGCACTTACTTGCCTGTGCCAAGAAATTTGGAAGATAGCTACCTGGCCAACTGACTGGAAGAGGTCCATATTTGTGCCAATTCCAAAGAAAGATGATCCAGTGGAATGCAGAAATTATCGAACAATATCATTATTATCACACAAAAGTACAATTTTGCTGAAGATAATTCAAAAATGGTTGCAGCAGTACATTGACAGGGAACTGTCAGAAATTCAAGCAAAATACAGAAGAGACCATGGAACAAGGGATATCATTGCTGATGTCAGATGGATCTTGGTGAAAGCAGAGAATACCAGGAAGATGTTGACCTGTGCTTTCTTGGCTATGCAAAAGCATTTGATTATGTGTACCATAACAAATTATGTACAACATTATGAAGAATGGGAATTCCAGAATGCTTAATTGTGCTCATGAGGAACTATATATAGACCAAGAAGCAGTCACTTGAATAGAAAAAGGGATACTATGTTGTTTAAAATCAGGAAAGTTGTATATCAGTGTTGTATCCTTTCACCATACTTATTCAATCTGTATGCTCAGTAAATAACCCAAGAAGTTACATGAAGAAGAAAGTAGCATCAAGACTGGAGGAAAACTCATTAACAACCCGCAATATGCAGATGACAGAACCTTGCCTGCTGAAAGCAAAGAGGACTTGATGCACTTACTGATGAAGATCAAAGACTAAAGCCATCAGTACAGATTACACGTCAACAAAAGGAAAACAAAAATTCTCACAACTAGACCTATAAGTAAAATCATGATAAATAGAGAAAATATTGAAGTTGTCGAGGATTTCATTTTACTTGGATCCAGAATCAACATCCATGGAAGCAGCAGCCAAGAAGCCAAAAGACACACTGCATCTGGCAAATCAGCTGCAAAAGGCCTCTTTAAAGTGCCAAAAAGCAAAGACGTCACTTTGAAGACTAAGATGTGCCTGACCCAAACCATGGAGTTGTCAATGGCCTCATATGCATGCAAAAGCTGGACAATGAATAAGGAAGACCAAAGAAGAATTGATGTTTTTGAATTATGGTGTTGGCAAAGAATATTGACTCTACTATGGACTGCAGAAGAATGAACAAATCTGTTTTGAAAGGAGTACAGACAAAATGCTCCTTTGAAGCGAGGATGGTGAGACATTGCCTTGCCTATTTTTCACATGCTATCAACAGGGATCAGTCCCCAGAAAAGGACACCATGCTTGGTAAAGTATGGGACAGTGAAAAAGAGAAAGACATTCAACGAGATGATTGGTGACAGTAGCAAGCCCAGAGCAGTGCATCCTATGGCGATGGACACTGGGCACGCCTCTGAGAGTTTACAAGTAGAACAGGAATCCCAATTAAAAATGTGTGCTCCCTCTCTTAAGGGATTCAGAGACAATTATTTTCTGTTCCCACTAATGAGAGCTCTGGAGCCTCCAAACCTGGTAAGTATTCCCAGCATGAGCCACCTCACACTTTCCCACTTCCACTGACTGTGACTCTAGAAATCGACCCCACATGTGCCAGTACCACTGGTATTTTTTTCCCTACGTTGTAAGCAGAAGAGGCTGAGTCTCCAGGTGGGGCTGTGATGTGAATTTGTAGATCCCACTGCTCAACAGCATCTGAGATTGGTTGAAATCAGATGGGTAAGTGCTGAATCAGGCCAGAATTTAAGTCTGGAATTTTCTATTTACCAGCTGTATAATCTGGGACAAATTACTTTATCTCTTTATATATCAGTTTCCTTATTCAAAAAATAGAGTTTGTCTTATGAAATAGCACAAATTCAATTAGATAAGACAAGTAAAGCACTCAGCACAGTACCTGGAAATATGTTAACACTCAATACATGCTTGTTAGCTCTCCTTGCTATTGTTGTTGCTATCATTGAGAGGTTTTGTAATTTACCCATAGCTAGTATATGATGCCAGAGTCTGTCTTACCCCAGAGTCTGAACTCTTGAGCACTAAGTCTTTCTGCCTCTTCCCATAGAAAAAAAAAAATTCAAGAGAAATAAAGTAAATTGTAAAATCATTAGATATCTACTGTGTCTTCCTGGAATGCCAGGTATCTTGAATACTGTTTCCTCTAAGTCTATTCCAACTTTCTTAGTTTCTGTTCTTCCATTACAAAGATTTACACAAGGCTCTTGTGACCAGGATACTGTCTCTTTTTTCAACTCTAAATGAATTTTTATCATCAAAACCAAACACAGACTAGCTAGACTCTCTATATCACTAATTTCAAGTTTTGAAAAGACAACCTGACCAGCTAAAGTTGATTCAGTTGACTTTATGGCTTAATCAGTAATGGCCAGAGGGTCAAGGTCATATGTCCATGTCTCTTGTTAACTCTTCTCCAGCCACACTGGTCTTAGGACCTTCACATATGCTGGAAAGTTTATGTCTACTCTTCTTACTTCTGTTCTTGACATAGTTACTACTTTAGGTCTTACGTTACATTTAACTTCCTGAAGAAGCTTTCCCTGAATTGTAATATAAATTATGTCCTCCAATTATAGTTTCTCAGTGGTACTTTCATGCCACTCCTTTTTAAACACCAATCAGTGTATATATGTTTACTTGTTTTATTGTTTATTGCCAGTCTCCTTTATTAGCCTGTAAGCTCCATAAAGGCAAGGGCAGTGCCTGTTTCAATTAACCTTAAATAACAGGTATTCCTCTCATAGAGTAGGCAATCAGTAAATATTTAAATAGATGAATAACTATAAACATGGCTCCATAGAATCACTCTGGCAGCATTCCAAAGAATGGGTCTACTCCATGTGGTTACATTCTCAAAGCAGTTGACAAATATCTGTAGTGGGTACCTATGGTAAAAATTAAGGTCTGCCCGCCTCAGGAGGTGGCTTTGCATAATGAACCAACTGCCAGGTTTGGAAGAAGAGAGACCTTAGTTTGAATGCTATTTTGGTCATTTATTACTACTATCCGTTGCTGTCCAGTTGATTTCAACTCATAGTCATCCTATAGGACAGAGTAGAACTACTCCATAGGGTTTCCAAGGAGTGGGTGGTGAATTTGAACTGCCGACCTTTTGGTTAGCAGCCGAGCTGTTAACCACCGTGCCACCAAGGCTCCTATTCACTTATTAGCTGTGTGACTTTAGGCTCGTCAGCTAACCTGTTTCCTGATCTGAAAATGTAGGGTGGTGACATATAGCTCATAGGCTGTGTGGATTAAATGATATAAGTTATTAGCCCATAGTAAACATCTCATAAATGCTTCTTATACCTACAATCTTGTCTCTGCAGCCTTTGCCTTTTCCATTCTTTCCCTTTTTGGAAATAACTCAAAGTCATCCAAATCTCTGGTACTCCTCCTTTCAGTCTTCTGATGTTTCCAGGATGTTCCAAAGATTCTACCATTTCAGGAATAGTCAAGATATCATTTCTCAGATGTTTTTAGCCATTTCCTTTATAAAGGAAATCACCTTAATTCCTTCCCCTTTACTTCAAAGCCTTTTAATACTTGTACCCCAAGGGCACAGCTGGTGGGGTGAAAAGCCTTTTACTCTAGAGCCCAGATTCATTGCTCATGTTCCTTGGGCAAGTTACTAAACTCTCTACAGCCCAAATCCCTCCACTTCACTCTATCTCCACAGCTACCACCCAGGGGTCCTAAAGGTGTTCCCTTACTGGTTTTCCTGCTTGCACTCTTACCCCTACAGTCCTCTACGTAGTAGCAGAGTGGTCTTTCCATATCATAAAATCAGGTCATGGCAGTCTGCCGGCTTAACCACCCTTTCACCCCTGCAAGCCTCTGACTGCACTGAAAATATCTAATTTCCCTAATTTGCACTCTGTGGACATATACGATCTGTTCCTGATTACCTCTTCAAACTGCTCCCTTACCTCTCTCCTTTTACTCGCTATACCTGAGCCATACTTTGCCTTATTTCTTCTCCTCCAAATGCATGCACTCATCCCCATGTTTGTACTGGCTGTTCCAGAATCTGAAATATTCTTCCACTCTTATTATAACCTAGAAAACCCTATGGTTCAGCTCTACTCTGTCACATGGGGTTGCTGCATTGAAAATAGACTCAACAGCACCTATCTACAATAACAAAAACAAGCGTTAGTAGAGGCAGAGCAGTGGAGAGGTTAAGGTCACAGATTTTAAAGTCAGAATTGCCACAGTTTAAACTTAACCTCTATTTCTTTCTAGGAGACTCAGTTCCTTCATCAATAAAATGGACATAACAATAACTACCTCATAGGGCTTTTTAAGATTTCAATGAAATAATGCACATCTATTAATATCCTGGGGGCCCTGGTGGCACAGTGGTTAAGCATTTGACTGCTAACCAAAAGGTCGGCAGTGCGAATCCACCAGCCGCTCCTTGAAAACTCTATGGGGCAGTTCTACGCTGTCTTATGGGGTCGCTATGAGTGAGAATTGACTGGATGGCAATGGATTTTTTTGTTGTTGTTGTTATTAATATTGTGAGGCCATCTTTATTTTATGCTTTTGCTTTCATTGAAACAATTTCAGGGCAAGGAAATCTCCTAAAGTGTCATCCTTCATTTTATTCCTTAGTTACGCCAATGACATGAAACCAGAAAACCATACCAGTGTCTCTGAATTCCTCCTCCTGGGCCTCTCTGAGCAGCAGAAGCAGCAGCCTTTCCTCTTTGGTATCTTTCTGGGCATGTACCTGGTCACTGTGGTGGGAAACTTACTCATCATCCCGGCCATCAGCTCAGATCCACACCTCCACACCCCCATGTACTTCTTCCTGGCCAACTTCTCCTTCACTGACCTGTGTTTGTCATCTACCACCGTTCCCAGGATGCTGGTGAGCATCCAGGCTCACAAGAACACTATCCCCTATGCTGGATGCCTGTCTCAGGTCTACTTCTTCCTGTGGTTCATTGGTCTAGATGTTTTCCTCCTGGCGGTGATGGCTTATGACCGGCTTGTGGCTATCTGCCACCCTCTTCACTACACCTTGGTCACGAGTCCCAGGCGCTGCATCCTGCTGGTGGCTATGTCTCTAATACTTGCTCAATTATACTCTCTAACTCACACAATTCTCCTGACTCAGTTATCCTTCTGTGCTGGCAACGTCATTCCGCACTTCTTTTGTGAACTTCTCCCCCTGTTGAAGCTCTCTTGTTCCAATACTTATGCTAACCAATGTGTGCTGATGTACTGGGGAGGGGCATTAACCATCTTGATCCCACTGCTAATCATCACTTCTTACATCCGTATCGTGGCTGCCATTGTGAGGGTCCCATCGGCAAGTGGGAAGTGGAAGGCCTTCTCCACCTGTGGCTCCCACCTCTCAGCAGTTTGCTTGTTCTATATGTCTGCTATTGGAGTGTACTTCATTCCCTCCATCGCTGACTCAGCTGGCAAGGACAGGATTGCAGTAGTGATGTATGCTGTGGTGACACCCATGCTGAACCCATTCATCTACAGCCTCAGAAACCAAGACATGAAGGGTGCCTTGGAGAGACTCTTGAGCAGGAGGGTACTACAATCTCCATGAGGCCAGAGACACCATTTTAGGAATTCAGGGGAAATCAACTTGCAGAGTTATCTTAGTGATCAAGTTCAAATCCTGATTCCACCATTTGCTAGCTTTGTGACCTAAGGTGACTTAAAATAACTTCACTTAGCCTCAATTTTCTCACTCATAAAATAGGGTAATAAAATAAACTCTGTCATGCAATGTTTTGGTGAAGGTCAGAAAAAAATTATATATATATATATATATATATATAGTTTTTGGGTTCTGTTGAGTGGATTCTGACTCATAGCAACCCCATGTGACAGAGTAGAAGTGCCCCACAGGGTTTTTACAGGAGCAGATCACCAGATCTTTCTTTCGTGGAGCCACTGTGTGGGTTTGAATCACCAGTCCTTTGGTTAGCAGCTGAGTGTTTTAACTGTTACAACACCAGGGCACTGTGTGTATATATATATATATGTATGTATTTGTTGTTGTAGTTAGGTGCCGAAGAGTTGTTTCTGACTCATAGCAACCCTATGTACGACAGGACAACAGAACGAAACACTGCCTGGTCCTCAGCCATCCTCTCAATCATTGTTATGCTTAAGTCCATTGTTGCAGCCACTATGTCAACCCTGCTCATTTAAGGCCTTCTTCTTTTTCGCTGACCCTCTACTTTACCAAGCATGATGTCCTTCTCCAGGGACTCATTTCTCCTGATAACATGTCCAAAGTATGTGAGACATGTATGCATATATCTATATGATTTTATTGTTCTAGATCCTGTGCTTAGGTCTTCACTATGTTCAACATATTCTTCTAAGGTAAATATTTTTATCATTTTATTGTACATATGAGAAACAGAGGCTCAGAGAAATTAAATTACTTGCCTAAGATTACACAGCTAGTAAGCAGCGGAGGCAGAATCTAAACCCAGGTATCTAACTCCAAAGTGCATATTCTCAATTATTATACTGTGTCTAAATGAACACGCAATCCACATACTCCTCAAAGTTATTAGTTTTCTCTCTCTCCTTGCTTTCCTCACACTGTTCACATACACAGCCCTGCTGCAGGGGGAGAAAAATCACAAAGTTTAACAAAGCAAAAAGAAAGTTTTACTTGGCATATATTCAAAAAGGCAAAAGTGGGAAGTGAAAAAGCATGCTGCTAGAGCCATGTCTGTTCCAGTCCAAGGAAATATTATAGAACAGAGAAAAGTGGGAAAATGGACAAGCATGCTGCTACAGCCATGTTTGCCCAAGTCCAAGGAACGTTAGAGAATCATCAGTATATATTAACATTACAAATAGGCAAAATCATTGAAAGCTTCACCTTTTCACAGATTGGCTAGAAACTGTGATCTTACATTTTGAATTGTCGTTTTTAACAATCATTGGTCAGGTTTCAGTAACAACAGTCAGAAGAGTCTTCATTGGTTCAAGAAATTTTCTACTCACTAAATGCTAAAAGATAAGAGTTAAAAGTCTCTTGTGTTCTGGTTGATTGGCTTATGTGAAAGGTTCCCTAAAAGACTTTTTCCAAGATTATCCTAGCTTTTGTCTTTATACTTCAGGGCCCAGTCGATGTGTCCTTGTGAGTCCTTGTGAGTCTTTGTGAGCCCTAATATTCTCTGTGCTCAAGGACAGGGAATAATGATTCCAATATTATTTTCTAAATCAGTTCCAAGGACAACCTCTCAATACTAACAAATGATTTGAAGACAGGGCAAGGCAAATAAGAAGCTAGAGGATGGAGGTGTAAAAGCTCTCAAAGATCCTGATACCTCCCAAAGGAAGCATGCCCTTTGGGTGAGCATGAGTCTCTAGTTAGATATTCTGAAATGATTTAAGAATCCGATCACATGATCAGAGAGAGGGTATTTGCATTATATTTTGAGCTGTCATTGAGTTTCTTTCACTGAACCATGCTTTAGCACTATACCAACAGCCTGAGTTTATATTTGTTAAAATATAACTGTATCAATTTTATTACTGCATCTCCTCTAAACCAAAAAACCAAACCCACTGCCATAGAGTCAATCCTGATTCATAGTGACCCTATAGGGATGCTAATAAGGATATATTCTAACAATATGCTAAGGAGAACTTTTTGAACCTGCACTGCACTGTACTTTGTCAATCTCTTCCCTATGTAATTCTGACTCTAATAGGATCTCACTAATGATCTTAGACTTTCAAAATCTTTTTTTTTTTTTAATGAAAATAAGACTTACATGGAGTCAGAAATACCTGGGTTCATGTATTAGAGCTACCATTCACCACCTGTGTGACTTCCAAAAAGTTATCAACATTTTTAAGTCTCAGTTTCCAAATGTAAACAAATGGGATAGTAATGGTAACTATAATAACTATCACCTAAAGTTTTGAGAGTTCAAAATTATAACACATAGAAAGTGCTATGATCTGCAAGCTCTGCTTCAAGCAGAAACAAACACAGATCATAACTAGCGCCTCTGACTTTGAGAGGGAGAGAAGTTTGATATTTGCCATTTTAAATGCACAAAGGGACATGTCTACCCTGATTTTTGTTCTAATAAATGAATCTCTGGCTCCAGAAAATTAGCTTCCAATCTTAAAAAGATATTGAGGATGTGTCTCAATATAAAATAAGGGTATATCATGCCCCTGGACCACCTTCCTCTTGAATGGTACATGCAGTTTCCGTTATCTGCTACCACCCACGCCTTGTATCGATGGTGACCAGAATTACAGTAGCAGCAGCAAATTTCTGACTTTGAATCATAAGCATAGTCTTGAAACAGGCTGCTCAGCCATATCTTGAACAGTACCTGAGCCATTTTTTTTCCTTCTTCTTTCTTCTTTCTCCTTTCTCTTCTTTCCCTCCCCTAGCCCATCCCTGTGTCCAAGTACAGTCCTGGTGTTAGCTCCTCCAAAAGGTTAAGTGTTAACCAAAGTTTCCTCTAAGGACCATGAAAAACAAGTGATATTGATCTAAGCCTGTCGAATAAGACAGCCACCCCCTGAACCAATGTGATAATGGCACAAAAAGATGAACATGTTTGAGATATGACCACTGAAACCAAACAGAAGAAAGAGAACGCACATTCCTCAAGTCCCTAAAACCTGTGGCCCCTTTTCCCTTAAAAACCCTAGCAGACCTGTAGTTCAGTGAGGCAGGTGACTTTAGGAAGAGATCATTCCCCTCTGTCTCCATATATCTAATAAAGTTCTTGCTACCCACCTCACCCCTGTCTCAAGAATTGGCTGTTTGTGGCAGGTGGCTCTAACTTGCAAAATTGTGGTAACAGACTGATCAGTGAATGAATATCCAGAGAGCATTTTAACTGGCAGTCCCTGGTCTACATGCCACTGACTACATCAAGGAAATAGTTGAAGATCCTGAAATCAGGAACTTTAGATCTACATGTCGCCTCACCAATAGACTGGCAGTCTCTCATTTGTCTTTCTTGACATGTCTGTGCCTTTGTGCATTTTATTCTTCATACCTTGAAAAACTCTCCCTATTCTATGTTTTGTAATGTCTTATCCTCACTTCAAAATCCATCATGAAATGTTACCTCTTCTGTGAGGCCTGGATTCATTTATCCCATCAAATTGACCATTTGCTGAGAGTGGACTCAGAATCAATTGGGCTTGACCCTCATAGAAAATTATACTGGGGTAAAGAGAAACTAGCAAGACTTTTCATGTTCAAGCAGGCCTCATGTGACATACTGGAATATTGAGGCACTCCAAACACTGCCAGTTTTCCTCTCATGAAACATTTGAGGAGTTCTAGAGCAGCATGTAGGATGGGATGTGGACTCCCAAAAGTCGTACTAAAATTTCCTATAATCTTGTGGTGCTTAGGAAACAAGATCCTATGGCTGGGAGGAGTCTTTCTCAAGTAACAGCAGATGTCTGCTTCAAGATAATTGCAGATATTGAAGAAGAAAGGTCATCACTAGACAAGAGAGGCCACATATTATATGATCCCATTTATATGAAATGCCCCAAATAGGCAAATTTATAGAAAGAGAAAGTAGATTAATGGTCTCCATCACAACAACAGGAATGGGGAGATTATGGGGGAGGGGGAGGATGGGACCGTGGTGGTGGAAATGGGTGGCTAGGGGGTTACCGCTAAAGGGTCTGGAGTTTCTTTAGGGGATGATAAAAATGTCCTAAAATTGATTGTGGTGATGGTTGTACAAGTCTATGAATATACTACAAACCATTGAATTGTACATTTTAAATGGCTGAACTGTACACATGAGTTATATCACAATAAAGCAATTACCAAAAAATAATTAATTGGATGGTTTAATAGCAAGCTGAACACAGCAGAAAATAAAATTAGTAAACTCATAGCTGAATCACAAAAAGAAAAACAGAACAGAACCAAAAAAACAATGAGGGAAACACTCAAAGCGTTTATCATATGCATGCGTATTCAGAGTCTCAGAAGGAGATGATAGAAAATAATGGGGCAGAGGCAATATTTGAAGTGATAGGGCCTGAGATTTTTCCAAAACTAATGACAGATTGTTTCATATCATATGATATTAGGTATGATTATAGGTTCTTCTATCATGCAGCTAAATGAAAAGCAGAACCCTTTGTTACCTATAGCTCCAAACAAGAAAAGCCTACTATGCAAGGTCACACAGGGGGTTTCCCTGGGGACAGGGTAACCATGAGCCGGAAATGTAGGAGAAGACTTTTGTATGGCAAGAAGGGTGGGGTTAGCTATGTTTTGCAGACTCCCTGGGAATTGGGTATTTTGAATAATTCTGGGCTCCAGGGCATAGGAGCTGATGCTAATGGTTTGTTGCCTGGCCCTGGGGCATGGGGGCCCCAGAGTCTGGGAGCCCGATAAGGGAAGGGGTTACAGTGTGGATTTAATCAGCTGCCCAAGAAGGGAAAGTGACCTACTTCTATCCAGGGCCTCAAAACTGGGTCAAAACAGCATTTCAAAAAGAACTATATTGCACCAGCATGTGTTCACAGATTCAAGAAGTCGAATGAAATCAAAGCAGGGTAAATTCAAAGTAAAATACAACAGCCGTATAATAGACAAACTGCAGGAGACCAAAGAGAAAAAAAACTCTTAAAAAAAAAAAGGAAGAAAGAAATTAGTGGGAAAGTAGTAAAAACAAAACTGACAGCTAATAGAAATTGAAATATAAATGCCACTGCATCCCTGTCCTCTGGTGAAACAATTCTGAGTTATGTTCAGTACAGTTTCTCATTGGTTTTCTTGCTTCCTTGTCTCTTTTCCCTACTCTCTCATGTTAGTGAGTCAACCCAAAATGAGCATAAGAACAGCCCAACTGAGCCCAGCCCAAATTGCTGACCCTCAGAAACATAAAGTAAATGATTGTTATTTTTTTTTTGAACACTGAGTTTAGGGGTGGTTTATTATGCAGCAATTGATAAATGATAAAGGCTTCATCTGAGGCAAATGACTGTCCAGATCATATTTGTCTTCTTCAAAATGCCTGTCTTCCCACATTTTCTCTGGACTAATAATTTGGAATAGATTTCAGCATAGTCCCAACAAGAAACAGCTGTCCCTGCTGTGGGAATACATACCTTATTCATCATAAGAGGAGCAGAATCTGGCTTATGTATACCTGCAATAACTACAGGAATACAAATGCAAAGTAAATCTTCACAGTATTGGAAAGCAAGTGATGGAACATAAAGCTGTATGGGAAAAATTGTTTGATGTGGGAGCACTCTCATATGCCCCCGGAGACGGAAACACCTGAAACAAGTTCTGAAACACTGCTGAGACCCAGTGCTTCAAACTGGTTTGAAATGGCTCAGTCATGGCCCATAGAAAGAAGAGCAGCTCAAGTGTTGCATAGAAACCAAACATCTCACCTGTCAGATCTTGACCTGAATAGGAAACAGGCTATGGAGCCCTGGTGGCCCAGTGGTTAAAGGAACTGACTGCTAATTGAGAGGTCAGCAGCTCAAACCCACCTGCCACTCTGCGAGAGAAAGATGTGACAGTCTGCTTCTGTAAAGATTACACCCTTGGGAACCCTATGGGCAATTCTACTTGTGGCTGTGAATCTTAAAAACTGAGGTGCTGGCGTATCTGAATTTGGTGACTTCAGACCTAAATTAAAGACTCCATTCTGAATTAAACTAAGATTTGCATTTCTTCTTTTCTAAATAACCTGTTCAGCCTTCATGTCGAAGTTTTAGTACTTGAGAAATAAAGGCAAGAGTCAGAATTTCTACCCTAGATAAAGAATTGCTTGGTGCCTGTAAAGAATGTTTACATAACTGGCCCCAGAGAAGGTTGACCAAGGCCAACCAGGGTTTAGAAGAACTGATAATGTTAAATGAAGTTAGAACCTGTAAATAACTTAATATCCAAGATAGGTACATATCAAGTCTTTTTTCCACATTCTGACTCCCAAATTAAATCTTTGCTAAGTGAGATTTTTCCACTGTATTTCTTCTAGTTCTTCATAAATTTGGAACTAGGTAGAGATTGTTGTTGTTGTTGTTAGGTGCTGTCCAGTCAGCTCTGACTCATAGTGACCCTATGTACAACGGAATGAAACACTGCCCAGTATAGACTAAGTTTGTTAAAATAAGGAGACAGATTACAGTTGAAAAGTCTTGAATGTAACACAAAGAGTGCAGAGACTGGAGTTTTAACTTATGTAAATAAACTTGCTATCTTAACTGCTTTTGGGGAATTCACCCAGTAAATGTCTAGGCCCTAATTCACTCCTTCTTAGCCTGATGGGCAATATTTACATTTTGAAAGGCTTCAGATTTAGAGCTCTTTTAATATTCACTCTTTCCTAACCAAATGGTCAACTTTACATTTCAAGCACTCCAACTAGGTTTGACTCAGTCTGCAATCCAGCACTAAATCCCCCACATCAAGAATGTTTATAATGTCTCACTTTAGAAATATTGTCTTAGTCAAAGCGTATAAGGAATAAGAGATTTGTGTTAGGCTAGAAATTGACATTAAGAAAGTTTGTAGCTTGACAACCCCTTATAAATTTCTCCTTCCTTCCCCTGCACCCTCTTTGATGTGAAGGTATTTGTCTTTGTTTACTCTCGCTGTTAAATACCCCGCTGTTCTCCCTGCAAGGCAGGACATGTGCTGCAGTCTGTTTGAATGCTGTGTGTTTCTCCATTTTAGAAAATGTAATAATACCTTCAATAAAAATTTTGGCTTTAATTTCAGTGAAGAGTCAATCTAGTGTTTTTACCAGAATATACTGTTTCCTACAGGGTCACTATGAGTTGGAGCCAACTCAACAGAAAGGGTTAGGGTAAATAACAAACTAGTCAAATTAGCTATTTTCATGCTTTACTTCACCTGCTCTTTTTTTGCTGGGAAAGAAATTCCACAATGTTTCTCAAACCTGGCTGCACTAGAATTGTCTGCTTTGTTTTTATGAAAGATACTAAGATCTCATCTCTAAATAGTTCTGGAGCTTCAGACAAAACTAATCTGCAGCCAGAATTGAGAAGCACTGACATCCCAAAAAAGGAGAGACAGCCACAAAGAATACAATTGAGCAAAAGATTTTATGCAAACTACTGGGAAAGAAAAGGCAAGGCCTACATTCAGAGAGGTAACCAATAAGAAACAATTTCAAAGATAGACTAGATGGTTCCAAAAAACAGCATGGCCTCTACTGCAAATGGTCTGTCCCCATAGAATGAATCCTCACTGTTCATCTTTCTTCACCAGTTCAAAGGAGTTCACACTTTAAGGCTCAATAAAATGTCACCTCATGAGTAAAACTATAACTGACCACCTCCAGGCAGAATTCTTCTTTCTGTGTCCCAAGACTTACGTATGACAGCTATCACTATCTGACATGATTAGCATTTGCATAAATGTGTGTCTGTCTCCACCATCTATAGATAGGAACAATACGTTAATTATTTTTGCATTTTACCAATAGTGCATGGCACAGTACCTGGGGCGTGGCATTCGCATATACATTTGTTGAATATAAATCTCTCTATTGGTACAGACATTAGCATTGAGAAGCAGGATACTAAAGCATGTAAGAGTTCAGACTCCAGAATCAGACAAGATTTATGGAAAAATCATCATGATCAGGCCTGTACTATAGTTAATTGCATATGTGCAATTACATATATTCACGTGTGTGCAACTACATATCACATAGAAAGGTGAGCTCCATAAGGCAGAGAATCAGTATCTCCTGTGTCTGACACAATGCTTGGTAAATGAGAAAGATTAAAAAATGATGGCTTGATTTTATCTTCTAAAAATACACACACTTTCTTTAGAATAGCTGCAAATAAAGTTTTCAATCATCTTGTCCCAGTCAGGTTCAGATCACACTCACTACACCAGAGAAATATTTACATTTATAAAAAATGCAAATTCTTTATGAAATATACTAACCATATACATTGTCAGATTTGGGGGTTTAAGGAACTAATTTTCAAGTAATGTTTCTCTAAAAGCTAAGCAAAAAAGTGCTTTATAAACACTTGAGCCCTCCAAATTGTAACTTCCAAATATGTATATAAGATTAAAGTCCCTGAGAAGAGAGTGTGTTAATTCCAAAAAGCCCTCTCAGTGCAGTTTTCATGTCACTGTTTCTGAGGCTATAAACGAAGGGGTTCAACATGGGGGTCACCACTGTGTAAAATACAGCTGCAACCTTTTCTTTCTCCCCTAAGTGTGAGGAAGGGGGGTACAAATAGACACCAATTGCTGTGCCATAAAACAAAAAGACAACAGTTAGGTGAGACCCACAAGTGGAGAAGGCCTTTTGTCTGCCAGAGGCAGATGGGACCCTGAGGATGGTGGTGATGATACGTGCATATGACAGGATGATCAGTGAAAGAGGACCAGTGAGTATCATGGAGCACACAAGGAACAGGGCTATCTGGTTGGTGCTGGTTTCTGAGCAGGAGAGCTGTAGCAGAGGGAGTATATCACAGAAGAAGTGATGGATGGTGTTGCTTGCACAAAAAGATAGCCTAGCCATGAGCAGGGTGTGTAAGAGGGCAGCAAGGTTAGTGAAAATCCAGCATGCTGCAAGAAGGAGCACACACACAAGAGGACTCATGACTGTAGGGTAGTGAAGAGGCCTGCAGATGGCCACAAAGCGGTCATAGGCCATCACCCCTAAAAGGAAGTCATCCAGAGCCCCAAATGTCATGAAAAAATGCATCTGGGCTAAGCACTCCCCATAGGGTATGGTCTGACTATGTGTCTGGATGTTCACCAGCATCTTGGGGACCGTGGTGGTGGAAAAGCAGGCATCAGCAAAAGAGAGGTTGGACAGGAAGAAGTACATGGGGGTGTGGAGGTGCAGATCAAATCTGATGGCCAGGATGATGAGCATGTTGCCCACAACAGTGACCAGGTACATGGCCAGAAAGATGCCAAATAGGAGAGGCTGCTGGTCTAGCTTCTCAGAGAGCCCCAAGAGGAGGAATTCAGAGACACTAGACTGGTTGCTTCTGTCCATGTCACTACTCCTTCTGGAAAGAAGAAAAAAGACAGAGAGAGATAAGAAATATGTAGAAAGGTGATACATGTGGCCCTCACTGATATAATCATGTCCAATTCACTTGTGTCTAAAGTTTCAGGTGCTTAGACCTTCCCTTCTAAATCAGCCCCATCTCTTCCCTACTCTTCAATGCACCTGGGAAAGGAAAATAATCTGGCAGGAAGATTAGGAGACAAAAGCAAAGTGACAAGTACTGGTTAGAAAGATGAGTTCCAGATTACTTTCCTTCTTGCTACATATCTGCTAAGGTCCACTTTCCCTGGCTTCTACATCCTCAGCTAACACACAGGCAATGAGACTTGCCATTTATTGGTCCATAAGCACTATACGATGCAGCATCTAACTGAATACTCACAAATATGTGAAGTATATGTTTTTATTAGCCACACTTCACGGATGAGTTGTACAAAGCTCAGCAAGATTAAGTCACTCTCACAATTGCACAAAGAAGATCGTAAGTGACAAACTGGGGCTCTGAAGCCAAATCTCATGTTCTTAAATACTTTGCATTGCAGCCACCTTGGAGATAAACTTCTCCCTCTGCAGAAGCAGGCAGACATAGGAAGATCTCCCTCTGCTCATCACAGAATGGTCTGAGAGAAAAGGGAAGTAAGGCTGGATGGAATCTCTGTGGGTCTCAGAGGGAGAGTATAACCCTGCCCCTTTCTCTCAGCACTCACCATATTTATCTGGCCCAAACAGCATTCATCACCAAAGGAATCCTCACCCTATTCCTACAGTTCTCCCTTTTGATCTCAGAGGACCAGACCTCAAGCATCTGGGGCACTTCTCACCTTGGAACAAAGAAAAGTGAGAGAACCCAGGGTTGTAGGTTGCAGTGGGCTGGCTAGAAAGCAGCAACCCATATTTCAGCAATGGATATTAGAAGTTCTTTGTGGAAATTATGATAGGAGCATTTCTATATTCTGGGCCTCTAGAGTGCAATTCCCCTGGCAGCTTCTCAGAGACAAACATGAAATAATTGCCCTAGCTTCATACTTGGCTCCTTAGGCCCAGGACTTACCAAGGAATGTGAGAAGAGAAAATGCAAAATGTGTTGGTGATTTTGTATTTGATAAATTTTTTACCCAATGGGCATGTGAATTGTCTATTCTTAGCAGTGAAGATTTCTCTGAGCATTTCCTAGGAATGCTAGATGCTGTGGCAGAAGGAAATCAGAACAGGATGTAGAGAAAACCAAACTCTGATTTCAAACCTGTCAAAAACTTTTCTTAGCCGTGCTACCTTGGGGTGGCTTGTTTTACTTTGTGAAGCCCTTGGGTTTCAACTTTCTTGCTAAGGTGACTAATACACTGCTGGCTCCCACCAAGCAAAATGATCCTTGAGAAACATAGGGAAACAAAAAAAAACAAAATCCAAGAAATAACTAAAATTACATAAACATTTAGAAATTCAAGGGTGAAGGAAGTGTGATATAAGCTGGAGTATGATTTTTTTTTTTTTTATGATATGGGGGAAGAAGAGTAGTTTGAGACTTGGTGTAAGGAAGAAGTCTATTCATCCTCTGTGAGATGATACATTGAGAATAAATGGGTTCAGGTCTGCCCTTGCCTCTCCCCTCTCTTTATCTTGGAAAATCAGGCCTTCATCTTATTTCACAAATGAGTACAGAGTCTCAGGCTTCTATACAAAAGCCTTTCTTGAGGGTGAAGTCAGAGAAAACAGATGATAAATGAGTAGTCTAAGGCATTCACTCCTACAGCTGTTCCAGACCAAACGTAGTGACTTCCCTAAACTAATTCTATAACGAGTGTCTCTCTAACACTATGTAGCTGCTGTCTCTGCTCACTTTTTTGTTGTAGTTGTGTACATTTTTTGTTGTTGTTGTTGTTAAACCTAGTTTCCTAGAGGGTCATCACTGCATTACCATAGATTAGAAGTCACTCAAGGATTGGTCAGACAGCCCTGGTGGCACAGTGGGTTAAAGTGCCTGGCCGCTAACAAAAAGTTGGCGGTTCAAATCCATCAGCCGCTCCACAGGAGAAAGATGTGCTAGTCTGTTTCCATAAAGATTACAGCCTTGGAAACCCTATGAGGCAGCTCTACCTTGTCCTGTAGGGTTGCTATGAGTCGAAATAGACTTGACTGCAGTGGGTTCAGTTTTTGGTGGTTATGGTTGGTCAGGGGCTGCTCAGACCCAACAAGGCTTTCACCCTTTACTTTGGATCTGTATGTGGGTTGAGGAACACATTCAATATTCAGTTAGTGCAAATCTGCCCTAGCTTTTTAAATTTTTTTAAGGCTGCCCTAGCTTTTATCCACTGGCAAGTCTGCTTTTGTCTTCCGTATATATACATAAGTCCTTGGATTCAGGCAAGGGTATGCAGAGAGCTTGGCCCTCTTGGGTGTCTCCTGAGCATGCCTGAAACTTTGCACATGTGTTCAGCCTTTCAGACTGCTAGGGTTGCTTATCAAATCTCACTATAACCCAAAAAACCCAGTGCTGTCGAGTTGATTCCAACTCATAGCAACCCTATAGGACAGAGTAGAACTGCCCCATAAAGTTTCCAAGGAGTAGCTATCTTATTCCCCAGATCTCCCTGTTAAATATCTGACAATCTGTTGCTGGCTCTAACCAGTATTGCACAATCCTCAGCAGCTGCTAAGCAGATAAACTATTGGAATTTCCTCTGAAAGTCAGTTTATTAAGAACATCTTGAGGGGATGGAAGTGTCCTCCAGATGCAGGATATACACTGAACCTATAGCCAAAGTATAATGCTGTATCACCAATAGGTAGAGTACAGGGGTCTGGGAACCTCAAGGTGCAAGTAGATTTGATCCCTCTCTCCAACACTTCCACTGAACAAATTGGTGAATTTATGCTTCTCCTACTGAATTTTTAGCCTCCCTGGGATTAGAGATCCCAGTCTCCAGAAAGTAAATGCTTTCTCTGTGACACAGTAAGAGTTCTATTGAACCTGCAACTACTGCCTAGTCAGTTGAGCTTCTTATGTTGGCAGGTTGGGAAGCAAAGGTGAAATTGTCTTTTCTGACAGAGAATCAACCCTGCTAATCATAATCATGAGAAGCTAAGGCATCTGTGACTTAAAGGGGGCAGAGATGGGTATATATGGAACTTGGGATATTCTTTGGGGCTCCTCTTGGTGCTTCCATACCTGGCAAGAACAGCAAGCGGGCAACTGCAGCAGCCACAACCTAACAAGAGCAAGGTAGCTAGGGGTTTAGATCAACCCGGGATTGATCCGAACAAACAATCTAGACCATCAGAAGTGCTGGTAGAGAGTGAGAAACTTTTAGAATGTTTGAGAAGTGAGGAAAATAATGAATATCTATTATGCATCAGGAGCAGCTGTTGTTTTTTCCATTGAGCCTTCCATCCTAAGTCTTTATTAGCAACTTCAGTGAATAAGTGACTCTGCCTCCACATCCCTTGGAGGGATGATTCTGACCCTCCCTCACAAATACTACAAAGAAACGGTGCTTGGCTTTGAGGGAATTTAAATTGGGGAATAGAGGAAAGCAGCAGGGAACTGCAGACAGGCAAGAAACAACAAATAACAAGTGGCATACAGTAGGAAAATAATTTCTGCCACCGTCCCTGTCCCTCTCCCAGCCAAGTGGGCCACTGGCTGCTATAAACTGGAGTAGTGGCCCCAGAAAAAGTGCTTGCTTCCCTAACCGCCATAGCCCCTGCTTGAACAAAGAGACAGGACCTCAAGCTTTTGCTCTAAAATAAACAAGGCAAACCTCCCCAGGAGGTCTGATTAGTGTGCCAGTAACTCTCCCATCTAGATACCATCCATCACAAGCCTACCATGAATTACTACAGAAGGCTTGTGCAGTGGAGTCTGCTCTCACAGTCAACAATCTACTGGCCTCCCTGCACACTCCATAACTCTGAAACCAACAGGACAGACCTCCTGGGGAGTCATTTCAGGGCTGTCTGCTCCCCCTTTCGGTTGGTGCTGAGGACGGCTGACTGAGGCTGCTGTGTGCTAAAAAACAGGCGTGTTTAGTGGAGCTATACCCACAGCCAACATAATACAGGGAGGGCTCTGATAGCAACAAGACAAACCTCCCTGGAGGTCCGTTTGGAGTGTGACAGCCCCCCCCCGGACACTGTCACTTGGAAGCCTGCTGTGAATTACTACAGAAGGGCTCTGCACTAGAGTCCGCTCCCATAGTCAGCATTCTGCCTGAGTCCCTGTGTACCCCATAGCTCTGGCTTCTGAAGCCAACAGGACAAACCACCTGGAGGTCAATTGGGGTTAGTCTGCCTCCACTTCCAGTTGGCACTGGGGACTGCTGACTGAGGCTGCTGTGTGTTCAGAAGCACGAGTATTGCGTGGAGGTTGCATTCACAGCCAACAATCTACTGGGGGGACTCTGATAGCAACAAGGCAGACCTCCATGGGAATCCATAGAGTCTAGACTATATAGAGGACACACCCTCCCCCATCTGGTAATTGTTAGTCACCAGGCTGTTGCAAACTGCTACAGAAGGCCCCCACGATGGAGCCTGCTCCCAAAGTCAGCACTTTACCTGCCTCCCTATGCACCACATAGCTCAGGCCTCTGAAACCAACAGGACAGACCTCCCTAGGAATCAGGTTGGGTCTGTCTGCTCCTCCTTACAGTTGGCACTGAGGACTGCTGACTGAGGATGTTGTGTGCTAGGAAGCAGGCATCTTGAGTGGAGGCTATACCCACAGCCTACATATGATGGGATGGGTATACATTTTTCTTAACTTTTAAAGTATTTATTAATCCATTTTAAAACAACAATAAATCTATTACATGTTAATAAAAATAACATATATTTATAAAAAATAACCACATTTTCCAAACAAAAAAAAATTTAGTGAGAAGGATGACATTGTTTTGCACTTTTGCAAACCTCTTTAATGTCTGGCTTAATAGAAGGCAGCAGTACCCTCATATCTGTTTCTGCATCAGTCTTGTGAAGTACATTGTCATGGTTCAAAGGCAATCTCACCTCCCCTTGGTATGTAGTTGGAAAGAGAGTTCTGCACTTTGACATAGGGTATGTCGTGGGAGTCAACTTTAATCCATAGAATCTAGACTATATAGAGGACAGGCAGACTTCCCTGGGGTCTGTTCAGAGTATGATTACCCCATTCCCAACCGGTAACTGTCAGCTGCTGGTAACTGACATAAGCCCCTACAGAAGGTTCCCTACAATGGAGTCAGGAGGTGGGTCACCTAAGTGAAGACTGGTCTCCTGACAACCACAGGGCCACTATGGCTCTGAAACCAGTAAGACGGATCTCTCAGAGGTGTTTCTGGGGAGTGCTAGCTCTTCCTCCTCCTGAAACAGAGGAAAGTCTGCCGGTGATTTCTCTGAATACCAGCTCAGATATAAACAGCCCCCACACAGCAGAGAAGGAAACCTCAGGCAAAACCAGAAGGCAATGCTCGATCCTGAAAGGGACTTGTTGGGTATGGATTTTCCAACTAAAAACCTGATTGCAGAAACAGAGAAAGGGAGTAATAACCAGAGAGAGGGGACTGCGCCCCCTTGTGGACAGACTGACTGCTACATCATGATATCTCGCCTGAGTGGTGGTGAATGCTGATGGACAGACTGACCACAGCATATCCTCTGGTGTGTTTGGGAGAAACTGAAAGTTGAGAAATGAGATCTGGAACTTTTAAATCCCAGTTAATCCAGGGAGGAAGAAGGAGCTATCATAAAGACTAAGAGGAAATGGTAAAAAAAAAAAGGCCAGAGGTTCTACCCACCTAAGAGATTTTTGCAGAAAGTAGTAAAGGTACAAACATCAAATACTGGGGAAAACTGAGAAAATTAACACCCTTGAAAATTCCAATGTCCCCAACAAAAACTCATAAGACACACAAAGAACAGAGAAACAATGGCCCATCCAACTGAACATGAAAAATGGAGGGAAAAATGGAAGAATATGATACAAAAACATTAAACAAAATTAAAGAACTAAGAGAAAAGAAATAAAGACCTAAAAGAAATAAGAAAAACAGTGCAAGAACAAAATGAGGATCCAAAAAAGATATTTCAACTGAAATAAGAAACACAATGGAAGGACTTATGAACAGATTTAATCAGGCAGAAGAAAGAATCAGCAAATTAGAGGATAAGACAGTTAAAATTATGGTTGCTGATGAGCAACAAGAATGTGCTCAAGAAGACTGAGCACAGTTTAATGGAATTAGGGAACAGCAACAAGAGACCTAGTATACTCATGAGAATTCCAGAAGTAGATGAGAGAGAGAAAGGGACAGAAAGAACATTTGAAGAAATAATGACAGAAAATTTCCCCAATCTAACAAAGGACATGAATCTACAAAAGTAAGAAGCTCATAAAACCCTTAGTAGGATAAGCTTAAGAAATCTACACCAAAACACATCATAGTTAGGTTCTCAAAAATTAAAGATAAAGACAGAATCTCCTGAAAGTGATGAAAGAGAAGCAAACAGTCACATACAAAAGATATCCAATAAGATCAAGTGCTGATTTTTCTTTGGAGGACAGAAGACAATGGAATAATATATTTAAAGTGCTGAAAGAAAAAAAAAAATCAACCAGGAATATTATACCCAGTGAAAATATCCTTCTTCAAGAATAGGGGTGAAATCAAAATATTCCAATAAAAACAGAAGTTGAGAGAGTTCATATCCACCAGACCAGCTCTACAAAAAATACTAATGGGGAGGCAGAGGCAAGTTGGCAGACTAGTCAGACTCACTAAGCCATCTCACTGCAATAAAGACCCCCCCAAAAACAAGTAAAACAGATAAAAATGTCAATCCTAGAACCCTGAACTTCAAATGAAGAGATAAAGTATTATACTGGAAGTCACTGAGGAGATGAAGAAACTGATAAAAAATGGGGAAGGAGCAGAGATACAGAATGGAGGTTCCTAACCAAACAGCACGTGTCATGGATTGAATTGTGTTCCCCAAAAATATGTGTATCAATTTGGTTAGGCCATGATTCCCAGTATTGTGTGATTCTCCACCATTTAGTCATCCATGTGATTTTCCTATATGTTGTAAATCCTATCACTAGCATGTTAATAAGATGGATTAGCAGCAGTTATGCTGATGAGATCTACAAGATTAGATTGTGCCTTAAGCCAATCTCTTTTGGTATAAAAAAGAGAGAAGTGAGCAGAGAGACAGGGGGACCTCATGTCACCAAGAAAGAGGCACAGGGAGAAAAGTGCATCCTTTGGACACTGAGAAGCTCTTCAGCTGGGGAAGATTGATGACAAGGACCTTCCTCCAGAGCTGACAGAGAAACGAAAGCCTTCCCCTGGAGCTGATGTCCTGAATTTGGACTTACAGCCTACTAGACAGTGAGAGAATAAATCCATTTGTGGTATTTCTGTTACAGCAACACTGGATGACTAAGACAGCATGGCTCAGAATTGCCATCTTGGAAAAAAGCCAACAACCCAGCTTGCAGAAAGGCACCTCCACAGAATTCCCAATAGGAGATAGAGGTATGGCATGGACACACCCAGTACTAAGTAAGACCATGTTTACTGGCTGCAACTCAAGAATCCCAGACTCTCTAAACTGCTCTGCAGCTGACCCTGCACACCATGACAAGGTGATGAGAACAAACGTGCCTACAAATGAGCAAGTAACAAAGCACACCTGGCCCACTATCCCAGACAAAACCACATGAAACAAAAAAGCAGGACGAAACAAACCTACAATCAATAAATAAAGAAAATAACACCTGAAATTCTTGAAGACAACAGAAAATATCAAAACACATTAAAAAAACCAGGACAAGATGGCTCCAGTAAGTGACCACAATAAAGCAACAGTTGACCGACCAGCAGAAGAAAAGTCACTGGAACTACCTGATAGGAAATTCAAAGATATAATATTCAGTGCTCTCCAAGAGATTAGGAAAGATATCAAAGAAAAGGCAGGCAAAATCATGGAAAACATGGACGAAACCAACCAACACATAGCCAAAATCAAGGAAAACACAGACAAAGCAATAGAAGAATTCGGGAAAATAATATAAAAACAAAATGTCAAAATAATAAACAATTAGAAATCATACAAAAACAGCAAATAGAAATCCAAAAGTTAAAAAACAAAATTTAAGAAATGGACAAAGCAATAGAAAATTTTAGGAACAAATTTGAAACAAGGGAAGACAGAATCAGTGAAATTGAAGAGAAATCCATGGATGCCAAATTGTTTGAGGAAAAATCAGAGAAAAGAATGAAGAAAGCCTAAGAATTCCGTGGGATACAATCAAGATAAAAAAATTGTGCATAATCACAGTTCCAGAACAGGGAGAGAAAATGGAAAACACAGAGAGGATCATTGAATATTTGGTGATAGAAAACTTCCCTAATATCATGAAAGATGAAAAACTGATCATCCAAGAAGCTCAATGAACCCCATACAGGACAGACTCCAAAAGAATATCACCAAGGCATATCATAATCACATTTGCCAAAACCAAAAATGAAGAAAGAATTCTGAGAGCAGTTTCAGAAAAATGAAAAGTCATGTACAAAGTGGAAAGGATAAGACTAAGTTTTGATTACTTGGCAAAACCCATGCAGGCAAGAAGGCAATGGGATGACATATATAAATCCTTGAAAAAAAAAAAATACTAACCAAGATAATATATCTTGCAAAACTCTCAACTCAAATATGGTGCTGAAATTAGAACATTTCCAGATAAAAAGAAATTAATGGACTGTGTAAAAACCAAACAAGAATTATTAAAGGGAGTAATTCAATTAGAGAACCAACAATGTCAGACAACAACATGAATTTAGGACACAGGTAATATATTTTTTTTTTTATTAGCCAAATGTTGACCTAGGTAATGAACTCTCAAGGATAAAGCAAAATTAAAATATTTAAAGCAGTGAACTAGAGAATTCAATCTGTAAATGCCAACCATATCAGAACAATAAAGGGAGTCAAGGCAATATCAAGTAATAAAGATTGGTTCAAACTCAGGAAGATATGGGTAAATTTCAAGGCAACCACAAAGAAAGTTAACAACCCTCATCAAAATAAGAAAAGTGTAAAGTCTCAGTGAACACAAAATTTACAATAATGAAAGAAATTCACAAACAAAAGGAATTCTGTGCAAGAGAGTAAGAACCAAGAAAATGTCAGCATCACAAAAAAACACACTACAAAACGGCAGCAATAAACTCATACCTGTCAGAAATCACGCTGAATGTAAATAGCTTAAATATGCCCACAAAGAGACAGAGAGTGACAGAATGGATAAAAAATAAAAATAAAACATGACCCATCAATATGTTGTGTATAAAAGACACATCTTAGAAACATAAGTATATTAAAAATCAAAGGGTGGAAAAAAATACATCAAGCAAACAGCAAACAAAAAAGAGCAGGAGTGGCAATATTAATTTCAGATAAAACAGACTTTAAGACAAAATCCACCATAAAAGACAAGGAAGGACATGATATAATATTTAAAAGGACAATCCACCATGAGGATATAACCATAATAAATACCTATCCATTCAACAACATGGCTCCAAAATACATAAAAGAAACTAACAGCACTGAGAAGAGAAATTGACAGTTCCACAATAATAGGAGACTTCAATACACCACTCTGAGTAAAGGACAGAGCACCTACAAACAAACTAAGCAAAGAGGAAGAAGATCTTAAAGCCATGATCAACCATCTTGACCTCATTGACGTATATACAACAGTCCATCCAACAGCAGCAAAGTATACATTCTGTTCCAATGCAAATGGAACATTCTCCAGAATAGACCACATCTTAGGCTACAAAACAACCCTCAACAAAATCCAAAACATTGAGGTAATACACTCTGATCACGACACCACAGAAGAAGAAAATAATAACAGGAAGAGCAAGGAAAAAAAATGAAATACATGGAAATTGAATAACACCTTGCTTAAAAAGCACTGTGTAATTGAAGAAATCAAAGATAGAATAAAAAAAAAAAACATAGAATCAAATGAGAATGAAAACACATCATGCCAAAACCTATGGGACTCACCTAAGGCAGTGCTTAGAGGTCAATTTATAGCAATAGGGGCACACATCAAAAAAGAAGAAAGGGACAAAATCAAAATGTTAGCCCTACAACTTAAATAGAAAGAGAACAGCAAAAGAAGCCCACAGCCACCAGAGGAAAGGAAATAATAAAGATAAGAGCAGAAATAAATGAAATAGAGAGTAGAAAAATAACATTGTGCTGGAAGTCCTAGCTAGAGCAATAAGGCAAGAAAAGAAATAAAGGCATCCAAATTGGTAGAAAAGAATTAAACCTATCCCTTTTTGCATATGATATGATACTATACATCTACGGCACTAATAGAAAGATTCAGCAGCATTGACACATCACAGGGCTGGCAACCAATGTCAGAACAATTTCTACATTAACTGTTTAATAAGAAACTAAACTGTCACAATTAAAAAGAAAAAAATACTAATGGAAGTTCTGTCAATGTAAGGGAGAAGAACTAAAAAGGAATTCAAAGCTATATATGAAAAAGAAAGATCCCTTATAAAGGGAAATGCATGAACAAGCATAAGGACTGAATAGTAATAATGCATTCATGCTTAATAATTCTAAATGTTTGTCCTTCATGCTTTTAATAACAAACATATAAAGGGAAAGGATAAAATTATGTTACAGGAGACATGAAATATAAAGACACAGCAATTAGTGAGAACAACACAACACAAGGGGGTGAGGAATGGTATAGATATAGAATTTATTGTATGTTACTGAAGTTAAGTTGATACAAACTTACGCTAGAATGTTGTAAATATAAGCTCTTAAATGCAATATTCAAGGTAACCAGTAAGAAAGTATATAAAAATGTACACAGAGGGAAAGGAGAGGGAAACAGAAAGGCTTACTACAAAAACAACAAAACATAAAAGCAAGCAGTAGTACAGGTTGAAGAAAAGAGGGCTTAAGACACACACACACACACACACACACAATAAATAAATAAATAACGGCAGAAGTACATCACTTCTTATCACTAATTACAGTGAATGTAAGTGTACTAAATGTTCCAAACAAAAGGCAGAGAGTGGTAGAATGGATTAAATTTCAACTATATGCTGTTTACAAAAGACACACCTTAAACCTGAGAACACAAACAGGTTGAAAGAGAAAGCAGGAAAAAAATATTCCATGCAAATAACAACCAAAGAGATACGGGGTGGCAATCTTAATATCAGACAAAGTAAACTTTAAGATAAAATCTGTCAGAAGAGATAAAGATGGACATTACATGGTGATAAAAAGGTAAATTAATCAAGAAGATTTAGCAATCATAAATACATATGCACCCAACATTAAAAATTTTTTTTTTTTTTTTTTTTTGACAAAGAAAACACTGATAGAATTGACAGGAGGAAAAGATAGCAGTACAATAATAGTACATCCCACATTCCAATTATTAATGGATGTTTGCAGCTGTTTCTTCTCATTTTGAGACATGCCACATCAGCAAGTGAAGGTCCCAAAAGCTTGACTCCATCCACGTCATTAAGATCAACTCTGCTTTGAGGAGGCAGTTTTTCCCCAGTCGTCTTTTGAGTGCTTTCCAACTTGAGGGGCTCATCTTTCAGCACTATATCAGACAACGTCCCTCTGCTAATCATAATGATTTCATTGGCTAATTCTTTTCAGAAGTAGACCATGGAGTCCTTCTTTCTGGTGTGTTTTAGTCTGGAAGCTCAGCTGAAAACTGTCTGCCATTGGTGACTCTGCTGATATTTGAATACCGGTGGCATCGCTTCCAGAATCACAGCAACACACAAGCTCCCACAGTACAACAAACTTACAGGCATGTGGGATGGAATGCATAAACATCGATATCCTAGGTATTAGAGGGCTGACATGGACAGCTATTGACCATTTTGAATTGCACAATCATATGGTCTGCTATGCCTGGAATGACAAATTGAAGAGGAATGATGTTTCATTCTTCATCAAAAAGAACATTTCAAGATCTATCCTGAAGGACAACGTGGTCAGTGATAGGATAATATTCATACGCCTACAAGGAAGACCAGTTAATACAACTATTATTCAAATTTATGCACGAACCACTAAGGCCAAAGATGAAGAAATGGAAGATTTTTACCAACTTCTGCAGTCAGAAATTGATTGAATGTGTAATCAGGATGCATTAATAATTACTGGTGATTGGAATGCAAAAGTTGGAGACAAAGAAGGATTGGTAGTTGGGAAATATGGCCTTGGTGATAAAAACGATACCAGAGATCACATGATAGAATTTTTCAACACCAACGACCTCTTCACTGCAAATACCTTTTGTCAACAACATAAATGGCAACTATACACAGGGACCTCGTCCGATGAATACACAGGAATCAAATTGACTACATCTGTGGAAAGAAAAAGAGTTGATGGAAAAGCTCAATATCATCAGTCAGAACAAGGCTGGGGGATAAATGCAGAGCAGATCATCAATTGCTCATATGCAAGTCCAGTTTGAAGATGAAGAAAATTAGAACAAGTCCACAAGAGTCAAAGTAAGACCTTGAGTATATCCCACCCAAACTAAGAGACCATCTCACGAACAGATTTGATGAGTTAAACGCTAATGTCCAAAGATCAGATAAGTTGTGGAATGACATCAAGGACATCATACCTGAAGAAAGCTAGAGGTCATTAAAGACAGGAAAGAAAGAAAAGACCAAAATGGATGTCAGAAGAGACTTTGAAACTTGCTCTTGAACATCAAGTATCTAAAGCAAATGGAAGAAATGATGAAGTAAAAGAGCAAAACAGATTTCAAAGGGCAGCTCGAGAAGACAAAGTAAAGTATTATAATGAAAAGTGCAAAGACCTGGAGTTAGAAAACAAAAAGGGAAGAAGACACTTTAGCATTTTTCTAGCTGAATAAAAAACAAAGAAAAAATTTAAACCTCGAGTTGCAATATTGAAGGGCTCTATGAGCAAAATACTGAGCGACAAAGGAAGCATCAAAGAAAATGGAAGGAATACAAGGAATCACTGTACCAAAAAGAATTGGCTGACATTTAACCATTTCAGGAGGTACCATATGATCAGGAACCGATGGTACTGAAGGAAGAGATCCAAGCTGCACTGAAGGCACTGGCGAAAAACAAGGCTCTAGGAATTGACAGAATACCAATTGAGATATTACAACAAAAGAATGCAACACTGGAAGTGCTCACTTGTCTATGCCAAGAATTTGGGAGACAGCTACCTGGCCAACCAAAAGGAAGAGATCCATATTCGTGCTTATTCCAAAGAAAGGTGACCCAACCAAATGTGAAAAATTTTGAACACTGTCATTAATATCACACACAAGTAAAATTTTGACGACAATCATTCAAAAGGAGCTGCATCAATACATCAACAGGAAACTGTCAGAAATTCAAGCCAGATTCCAAAGAGGATGTGGAACAAGGGATATCATTGCTGATGTCAGATGGATCATGGCTGAAAGCAGAGAATCCCAGAAAGATGTTTACCTGTGTTTTATTGATTATGCAAAGGCATTTGACTTTGTGGATCATAACAAATTATGGATAACATTACGAAGAATGGGAATTCCAGAACACTTAATTGTGCTCATGGGACGCCTGTACATAGATCAGCAGGCAGTCTTTCAAACAGAACAAAGGAGTGCTGTGTGGTTTAAAGTCAGGAAAGGTGTGGGTCAGGTTTGTATCCTTTCACCGTAATTATTCAATTTGTATCCTAAGGAAATAATCCAAGAAACTGGACTACATGAAGAAGAATGGGGCATCAGGATTGGAAGAAGACTCATTAACAACCTGCATATGCAGATGACACAACATTTCTTGCTGAAAGTGAAGAAGACTTGAAGCACTTACTGAGGAAGATCAAAGACCACAGCCTTCAGTATGAATTACACCTCAAAATAAAGAAAACAAAAATCTTCACAACTGGACCAATAAGCAACATTCTGATAAAGAGAGAAAAGATTGAAGTTGTCAAGGATTTCGTTTTTCTTGGATCCACAATCAGTGCCCATGGAAGCAGCAGTCAAGAAATCAAAAGATACATTGCATTGGACATATCTGCTGCAAAAGACCCCTTTAAAGCATTGAAAAGCAAAAATGTCACCTTGAAGGCTAACGTGCACCTGACCCACACCATAGTGTTTTCAATCACCTCATATGTGTACAAAAGCTGGACAATGAATAAGGAAGACTGAAGAATTGATGGCCTTTGAAACTGTGGTGTTGGCGAAGAATACTGAATATACCATGGACTGCTTAAAGAATGAACAAATCTGTCTTGGAAGAAGAACAGCCAGAATGCTTCTTAGAAGTAAGGATGGTGAAACTACACCTCACATACTTTGGACATGTTATCAGGAGGGACCAATCCCTGGAGAAGGACATCATACTTGGCAAAGTAGAGGGTCAGCAAAAAAGAGGAAGACCTTCAATGAGATGGATTGACACAGTGGCTGTAACAATGGCCTCAAACATAACAATGATTACAAGGATGGCGCAGGACCTGGCAGTGTTTTTGTTGTGTTGTACATAGGGTCGCCATGAGTCAGAACAAACTGAATGGCACCTAACAGCAACACAACACAATAATAGTTGGAGACTTCCATACACCACTTTCGATGTTGGACAGAACATCTAGAAAGAAAATCAACAGAAAAACAGAAGACCTGAATGACACTATAAACCAACTAGACTTAACAGATATATACAGAACACTCACTTCAAAACAGCACAATATACTTTCTACTCCAGTGCACATCACGTGTTTTATTCTCCAGGATTGACCACCTTTTAGGTCACAAAGCAAGTCTTGATAAATTTAAAAAGATTTAAATCATAAAAAGTATATTCTCTGACCACAACAGAGTGGAGCTAGAAATCAATAACAAAAACCTAGAAAATACACAAATACATGGAAATTACACAATACACTATAAACTACCAATGTTGTTGTTGTAGTCATCTAATGCTGCCATAACAGAAATGCCACAAATGGATGGCTTTAACAAAGAGAAATTTATTTCCTCACAGTAAAGAAGGCTAAAAGTCCACATTCAGGGTGTCAGCTCCATAGGAAGGCTTTCTTTCTCTGTCAGCTCTGGAGGAAGGTCCTTGTCCTCAATCTTTCCCTGGTCAGGGAGCTTCTCAGGCACAAGGACCTCGGGTCCAAAGGACACACTTTGCTCCTTGTGCTGCTTTGTTGGTGGTATGAGGTCCCCCTGTCTCTCTGCTTGCTTCTTTCTTTTATATTTCAAGAGATTGCTTCAAGACACAATCAAGTCTTGTAGGTTGAGTCCTGCCTAACTAATACATTTGCCACCCGTCCTCTCTCCTTAACATCATAGAGGCAGGATTTACAACATATAGGGAATCTAGGCCTAGCCCAATTGATACACACATTTTGGGGGGCCATATTTCAATCCATGACAAGTGCCATCAATTTGGATCTGACTCATAGCAACACTATGTAAAACAGAACAAAACACTGCCCTGTCCTGTGCCATCCTCATTACCAATGGGTAAAAGAAAAAAAAAAAAATCATAGATTTCTTACAGTCAAATGAAAATGAAAGCATAACATACCAAAACTTATGGGCTGCAGCAAAGGAAGTACTCAGAGGGAAACTTACAGCAATAAATGTCTACATAAAACAAAAGAAGAACCATCTAAAATTAACATCATAACTCAACAACTCCAGGAATTAGAAAGAGAAGAACAAACTAAGCCTAAACCTACTAGGGGAAAGGAAGTAACAAAGACCAGAGCAGAAATAAATAAAATCCAAAACAGAAAAATAATAATCAATAAAACCAGAAGTTGGTTCTTTGAAAGGATCAATAAAATTGACAAACCTTTAACTAGACAGACAAAGAAGAGAAAAATGCAAATAGCCAAAAAAAAAGAAAGGGAGAACATAACAACTGACCCAATATAAATAAAGAGTTATGACAGAATATTATGAATAACTGTACAGCAACAAACTAGAAAACATAGATGAAATGGACAAATCCTTAGAAGCACACAACCTACCCAAAATAACTCGAGAGGAAATAGAAAGTCTCAACAGACCTGTAACAAGTGAAGAGATCACGCAGTGATCAAAAAAAACCTCACAACAACAACAAAAAAAGTCTTGGACCAGATGGCTTCACTGAGGAATTCTACCAAACATTTAGAGAAGAGCTGACACCAATACTGTTTAAACTCTTCTGAAAGATAGAGAAGGAAAGAATACTCCCTAATTCGTTCTATGAAGCAAACATAACCCTGATACCCAAACTAGACAAAGACACCAGAAGAAAAGAAACTACGGGCTGATATCTCTTATGAACATATACACAAAAGTCCTCAACAAAACATTAATGAACAGAATGCAAAAGCATATTAAAAGAGTCATACATCATGTCCAAGTCGGATTTATTCCAGGAATGCTTGAATGGTTCAACAGTAGAATATCAATTAATACAATACACCACATCAGTAGAACAAAGGAAAAGAACCACATGATCATCTCTATGGATGCAGAGAAATCATTTGATGAAATCCAACACCCTTTCTTGACGAAAATCCTAAAGAAGACTAGGATAGAAGGGAAATTCATCGATATGATTCAGAGCATATATGAAAAGCCAACAGCAAACATTATACTTAAGGGAGAAAGACTGAGTGTTTTCCCCTTGAAATCAGAAAAGAGACAAGGGTGCCCACTCTAACCACTTCTATTCAATATAATATTAGAAGCCCTGGCCAGAGCAATAAAACAAGAAAAGTAAAAAGAAGTAAAATTATTTCTATTCATGGATAACATGATCCTACATTCAGAAAATCCCAGAGTCCACAAGAAAACATCCAGAGCTAATAACGGAATTTAGCAAAGTTGCAGGGTACAAGGTCAACAAACAAAAACCAGATGGGTTTCTATACACTAGCAATGAGAAATCTTAAAGGAAAATTAGAGAAACAATTCGATTTACAATAGCATCTAAGAGAATAAAATACCTAGAAATAAATCTAACCAGGGACATGAAGAACTTATACAATGAAAACTGTAAAACACTGCTTAAAGATATTAAAGAAGACTTAAATAAAAAGATACTCCATGTTCATGGAATGGAAGACTTAGTATTGTTAAGATGTCGATATTACCCAAAATGATCTATATATTCAACACAATCCTGATCAAATTCCACCAGCCTTTTTTCCAGAAATAGAAAAATCAATTCTCAACTTTATGTGGAATGGCCAGAGGAAGAACAATGTAGGAGTGCTCACACTTTCCAATTTAAAGACATACGATACAGCTACAGTTGCCAAAATAGCCTGGTATAACGATAGACACATAGAACAATAGACCAGAACTGAGAGCCCAGAAATAAACCCACACTCCTACAGTCAACTGATTTTTGACAATGATGCTAAGTCCATTCAATAGGGAGAGATGATTCTCTTCTATGCATGGTGCTGGAAAAATTGGATTTCCACAAGCAGAAAAATCAAACAGGATCCATGTCTTATACTGTCTAAGGCTGGGTTCTCTAGAGAAGCAAAACCAGTAAAGTGTATATACAGAGAGATCTCTATCAAGGAAATGGCTCATGCGATTGTAGGGGCTGGAACGTCTCAAGTCCATGGATCAAGATAGAGGCTTCTCTTGATTCATGTAGCCACAGAGGCTTGTGAACCCAAGATTGGCAGGTCAGAGATCAGGGCTCCAGCTCTCAGGCTGTGAAGATTGACAAATTCCAAAATCTGCAGATAACCCGGTAGCTCAGGTCCCAAGATCCGGAGGTCAGACGAACAGGAGGCAGCCGCAGGATCTGAATCCCAGTATCTGCAGATAAGCTGATAGCTCAAGTCCCAAGAGCTAGAGGCCAGAGGAACAGGAGGCAACCACAGGATCCAGAGTGAGCAAAAAGCCAGAACGTCTGCTTATATTCAGGTGCAGGCCACATCCCCAAGGAAACTCCCTTTCAACTGATTGCCTACTTACAGCGGATTCACTCATGGGGTGATCACATATAAACACTGAGAATCATAGCCCAGCCAAGTTTACACACAATTTTAACCATCACACACACCACACACAAAAACAAATTCAAAATAGTTTAAGGACCTAAAGTGCGAACTAAAACCATAAAATTCTTAGAAGAAAAGGCAGGAGAAAACTGTCAGACCTAGGTTTCAACAATGGATTATCTAATACAATAACAAAAGCACAAACAGCAAAAGACAAAATAAATGGGACCTCATAAAAATTAAAAAATTTGTTCACCAAAAGTTTTTATCAAAAAAGTTTTATCACCAAAGGGTGAAAAGACAAGCTACTGACCAGCAGAATATCTTCAGAAACCATGTATCTGACAAGAATGTAATAACCAAAATACATATGAAACTTCGACAACTAAATGACAACAAGACAAATAACAAATCATAAAATGGGCAAAGAACTTGAATAGACGTTTCATCAAAGAGGACATTCAAATGTCCACCAAACAGATGAAAATATGCTCAGCATCATTAACCATCAGAGAGATGCAAATTAAAACCACAACAAGGCACTATTTCACTCCTACTAGAATGGCTAAGAATAAAAAAAAAAAAAGAAATTAGCAAATGTTGGTGAGGATGTGGGGAAATTGGAACTCTTATCCATTGCTGGGGGGATGCAAAATGGTATAGCCATTGTGGAGAACGGTGTGGCAGATCCTCAAAAAACTAAAACTAGAACTACTGTATGACCCAGCCAGAAATTCCACTCCTAAGTATATACCCAAAAGACTTGAAAGTAGAGACTCAAACAGAGACTTGTACAGCAATGTTCATTGCAGCACTATTCATAATAACCAAAAGGTGGAAACAACCTAAATGTTCATCAACAGATGAATGGATAAACAAAATGTGGTAATGCATGCAATGGAATACTACTCAGCCAGTAGGAGAAATGAAATCTTGATACATGCTACAGTATGGATTGAGCTTGAAGAATTTTTCTGAGCAAAACAAGCCAATCACAAAAGGACAAATATTGTATGACCTCACTTACATAAAAAGACAAGAAAAGACAAATGTCTAGAGACAAAATTTATTCCAGGGTTGGGAGGCAGAGGGAAAGGATGGGTGGGGCGGGGTGGGAGGGCAGGTGGTGGAGGTTAACAGTGATGGAAAATTTGCATTGATTAAGGGTAAGGTTGTATAGCTGATTATTGTAATTGCTGCCAATAAGTTGCTGTACACCTGTAAAAAGTTGAATTGGCAAAAGCTCTGTGATAATATAGTTACAACAATGACAAAAAAAAAAAAAAAGAGTAGCTGCTCAAGCTGCTTATGTACAACCAAACACTTCATGGGATTTGGTTTCTTGGTTTGGACGTTTAGGATCATGGTTTCATGGGACATCCTATTTAATTGGCCTAATAACATGTTTAGTGCTTCTGTTTTACCTCCTAGTTCATTTTGTAGTGCCCGCCTGAGGTCTTAAAAGCTGCAATTAGCCATTCAAGGCACAGCAGTTGTTCTCTATTTACCCGAAGCAACAGAGAAAGAAGGAGAGTTAGGAATAGGAGGAGGATATGGAATGTGTGCCTAATTGTGTCCACAAACAACTGCATCCTTTGCCAAGAGTCCCAGAAGAACTGGATGGTACACAGCTACTATTACTGAGCATTTTGATAGAGATTCCATAAAATAATCCTGATCAAAAGGGGGAAAATGGAGAAAAGAATTTCAAATTCTCATGGATTCTAGACTTTCTGGAGCTATGGTGGGTGGTTAATCCCCTGCAATGATTGCCCTGAGATAATCTTTAAATCTTAAACCAACAATATCCCCTGAAGTCATCTTAAAAATGAAAATAGTTTAGCTAAACTAGTAAAAAAAATTCTGCCTTAAGCATTATGCTATCTTAAGAACTATATATGAGATCAAATTGTCAACAGCAATTCAAAAGATTAGATAGGAAACTTAGGGGACAGTGAGTTTATGTTAATGACGGAGGAACAACTCAGAAAAGAAGGGTGAGAATGGTTGCACAACTTGAATAATGATATCAATGTCACTAAATTGTACATATGGAAATTGTGGAATTGGTGTATGTTTTGTCATGCATATTCTCAACAACAGCAGCAAGATAAAATCTAGAGAGAAAAAAAAGATTACAGCCAAGAAAATCCTATGGAGCAGTTCAACCCTGTAACACATGGGGTCTCCATGAGTTGAAATTGGCTGGAGAGTAACAGGCTTAATCCTTGTACTAAACTTCTTTTTCTTGCTTAAGAGTATTTGAATGGGATGGTGGGGCTGGAGCCAACACGGCATGATCAACAGAAGCACCATGCTGTCCATCCACAGAACGACTAAAATAAGCTAAGTAAAACAGATACAAACATCTATCCTGGAACCCTAAGCATCAAATGAAGGGATCAAGAGCTCATTCAAGCATCAAAAGGAATGAGAAACTGACAGAGAACAGACAATGAGGAGAGCTACGAATCGGAGGTGCCCTATCAGCTAAGGTGGCATGGATTCACGATCTTAGACCCCTTAGCCACCAAGAAAGGTGGGCACAGAGGATGGGGAGGCAGTTTCACAGAGCTCCCAGCAGAAGACAGAGCACCCGGTAATCAGCGATATGTGCTTTCCCACTCCCACACTTTTTCCCCCTGTGTGACCTCCACCGCTTTCTGGAGGCCTGCAGTCCCCAGCTTGGGAGCCGCTGGCTCCTTGCTGCTTGGATTTGTCACACCCCTACGACCCGCTCCTTCAGTGCAATTTTTTTTTTTGTTACTGTTGTTGCTTTTTTGGTTTCTTCTCTCTCTTACCTCCTTCCATTCCTTTGTCATGAACACTTGGCACTGTGTGTCATCTCACTCCTTCTAGATGGATTGTGCAGTGCCGCTTGGCTGGGAAGCCCTTTCCCTGGTCTCTGCCACCATGCCAGTGGTTTCCTTCAGTGCCTTTTTTTCTCTCTTTTCTCGGATTCTTGTCTTTTTTTTACCTTCCTTCCTTACCCTTCTCCTGAACAGCTGGTGCCATGAGCCATCTCCACTCTTTCCTGATGGGTTGTCAGCTTGAGAAAAGTGAAAAGTCACATATAGAGGGGAAACAATAAGACTAAGCTCTGATTACTTGGCAGAAACCATGCAGGCAAGAAGGCAATGGGATAATATATATAAAACCTTAAAAGAAAAAATTGCCAACCAAGAATAATATATCCTGTAAAACCCTCACTCAAATATGACGGCAAAATTAGGATATTCCCAGGTAAACAGAATTAAGGGAATATGTAAAAACCAAACCAAACTTACAAGAACTATTAAAGGGAGTTCTTAAGTTAGAGAACCAACAATATCAGACAACAGCCTGGATCTACCACACAAGACCACATCAACCAGATACCAACCTAGGTAATGAACTCTTAAGGAGAAAACAAAACTAAAAGATTTACAACAGGTAACCAGAGAGGTCAATCTGTAAATGACAACAATGTCAGAATAATGAAAGAGGGAATAAATGGTGTAAGTATAGAACTTTCAAATGGAGAGGAAATCAAGGTGATATTAATAAAAGACTGGTTTAAACTTAGGAAGAAAGAGGTAATTTTCAAGGTAACCACAAAGAAAGTTAACAAACCTACTCATCAAAATATAGAAGAAGAACATAATGTCTTAGTGAAAACAAAATCTACAAAAACAAAAGAAAAGAATACACAGACGAAAGGAATTCAGCACAAGAGAGTAAGAGGAACAAAGAAAACATCTACACCACAAAAAGCACTACAAAATGGCAGCAATAAATTCATACTATCAATAATCACACTCAATATAAATAACCTAAATGCACCCATAAAGAGAGAGTAACAGGATGGATAAAAAAACAGGACCCATCAATATGCTATCTACAAGTGACATACCTTAGAAACAAAGACATAAATATATAAAAATCAAAGGATGGAAAAAAACATATACCAAGCAAACAGCAAACAAAAAAGAGCAGGAGTGGCAATACTAATCTCAGATAAAACAGACTTTAAAACAAAGTCTACCATAAAAGACAAAGAAGGGCACTATATAATGATTAAATGGACAATCCCTCATGAAGACATAACCATAACAAATATCTACGCATCCAGTGACGGGGCTTCAAAATAGAAAAAAAAAAAAACTGTAACAGCACTGAAAAGAAAAATCGAGTGTTCCACCGTAATAGTAGGAGACTTCAAAGACACATCATTCTTGATAAAGGACAGAACATCTAGAAAGAAACTCAGCAAAGATACAGAAGATCTAAGGATCTAAAGGCCACAATCAATCAGCTTGCCCTCAGACATATAGAGAACACTCCATCCAACAGCTGCAAAGTACACATTCTTTTCCAATGCACATGGAACACTCCCCAGAATAGATCACATCTTAGACCACAAAGAAACTCTCAACAAAATCCAAAACATTGAGGCAATACAAAGTATTTTCTCTGATCACAACCCCATAAAAGTAAGGATTAATAACAGGAAGAGAAGGGAAAAAAGTCAAATACATGGAAACTGAGTAATGCCTTGCTTAAAAACCACTGGGTAATAGAAGAAATCAAAGAAGGAATAATAAAAAAAAAATTCCTAGAATCAAACGAGAATGAAAACACATTATACCAAAACCTTTGGGACACAGCAAAGGCAGTGCTCAGAAGCCAATTTATAGCAATAGATGCACACATTAAAAGAGAAGAAAGGAACGAAGTCAAAACATTAGCTGCACACAACTCGAACAAATAGAAAGAGAACAGCAAAAGAAGCCCACAGCCACCAGAAGAAAGGAAATAATAAAGATCAGAGCAGAAATAAATGAAATAGAGAATAGAAAAACAATAGAACCAACAAAGCCAAAAGTTGGTTCTTCAAAAGGATCGACAAATTCAATAAGCCACTAGTCAAACTGACAACAGAAAAACAGGAGAGGATGCAAATAATCCAAATAAGAAATGAAATGGGGGACATCACAACAGGCCCAACTGAAATAAAAAGGATCATAACAGAGTATTATGAAAAACTATACTCCAACAAATTTGAAAACCTAGAGAAAATGGACAAATTTCTAGAAACACACTACCTATCCAAACTAACACAAAATGATGTCAAAATTCTGAACAGACCCTTAAGAAGAGAAGAGATTGAAATGGTAACTTAAAAACTCCCAACAAAAAAAAGCCCCGGCCCAAATGGCTTCACTGGAGAATTCTATCAAACGTTCAAAGAAGAGCTTACACCAATACAACTCAAACTATTTCAGAACACAGAAAAGGAAGCAATACTTCTGAATTCATTCCATGAAGCCAGCATAACCCTGACACCAAAACCAAGCAAAGAAGCCACAAAAAAGAAAATTACAGACCAATATCTCTCATGAATATAGATGCAAAATTTCTCAACAAAATTCTAGCTAATAGAATTCAGCATCATGTCAGAAAAATAATACATCATGACCAAGTGGGGTTCTTACCAGGTATGCAAGGATGGCTCAACATTAGAAAATCAATCAATGTAATTAACCACATAAATAAAAGAATCACATGATCATACCAGTGGGTGCAGAAAAGGCATTTGATAAAGCCTGACACTCTTTCCTGGTAAAAACACTCAATAAAATAGGTATAGAAGGTAAGTTCCTCAACATAATAAATGGCATCTGTACAAAACCAACAGGCAATATCATTCTTAATGGAGAAAGCCTGAAAACATTCCCCTTGAGAACAGAAACAAGACAAGGATGCCCTTTATCACCACTCCTATTCAACATTGTGCTGGAAGTCCTAGCTAGAACAATAAGTCAAGAAAAAGAAATAAAAGGCATCCAAATTGGTAAGGAAGAAGTAAAACTGCCCTATTTGCAGATTATAAGATACTATACATAGAAAACCCAAAAGACTCCATGAAAAAACTACTGGAACTAATCGAAAGATTCAGCAGGTTAGCTGGATATATGATAAACATAAAAAAATCAACTGGATTCCTATACACCAATAAAGAGAATGATGAAAAGTAAATCAGGAAAATAATACCATTTATAATAACCTCTAAAAAAATAAAATACTTAGGAATAAATCTAACGAGGGGTGTAAAAGGCCTATACAAAGAAAACTAGAAAACAAGAAACCAAAAGAATTCTACATAAATGGAAAAACATACCTTGCATGCTCATGGGTAGGTAGGGTTAACATTGTGAAAGTGTCAATTCTATCCAAAGCAATCTACAAATACAATACAATCCCCATCCAAATACCAACAGCATTCTTTAACGAGATGGAAAAACTAATCGTTAACTTTATATGGAAAAGGAAGAGCCCCAGATAAGTAAAACACTACTGAAGAAGAAAAATAAAGTAGGAGGACTCACACTACCTTACCTTAGAACCTACTATATAGCTGCGGTAGTCCAAACAGCCTGGTACTGGTGCGATGACAGATACATTGACCAATGGAACAGAATTGAGAATCCAGATGTAAATCCATCCATCTATGGTCACCTGATCTTCAGCAAAGACCCAGAATCCATCAAATGGGGAAAAGAGAGGCTTTTTCACAAATGGTGCTGGCAAAACTTAATGTCCATCTGCAAAAAAAAAAAAAAAAAAAAATGAAACTAGACCCATACCTCATACCATAAAAAAAAAAAAATTCAAAATGGATCAAAGACCTAAATATAAAACCAAAAACTATGAAGATCATAGAATTAAAAATAGGGTCAAAGCTAGAGGCCCTAATACGTGGCATTAACAGGATACAAACCATAACCCACAATACACAAGCACCAGAAGATAAGCTAGATAACCAGGATCTTCTAAAAATTAAACACTGATGCTCATCAAAAGACTTCAGAAAAAAAGTAAGAAGAGAACCTGCAGACTGTGAGAAAATTTTTTTTCTACGACAAATCCGAGAAAGGTCTAATCTCTAAAATCAACAGGAAAGTCCAACACCTCTCCAACAAAAAGGCAAATAACCCAGCTAAAGAATGGGCAAAGGATACAAACAGACACTTCACCAAAGAAGACATTCATGCAGCTAACAGACACTTGAGGAAATGCTCGGGATCACTAGCCATTAGAGAAACGCAAATAAAAACCATAATACGGTATCATCTCACTCTGACGTTACTGGCATGAACCAAAAACAAAACGGAAAATAACAAATGTTGGAGAGGCTGTTGGGAGATTGGAACTCTTATGCACTGCTGTTGGAAATGCAAAATGGTACAACCATTTTGGAAAACAATATGGTTAGAAATAGAAATACTGTATGACCCAGAAATCCCACCCATGGGAATATATCCTAAAGAAATAAAAGCCATCACACAAATAGACATATGCACACCCACGTTCACCGCAGCATTATTTACAATAGCAAAAAGATAGAAACAACCTAGGTGCCCATCAACAGACGAATGAGTAAAGAAACAATGGCACATACACACAATGGAATACTATGCAACAATAAAGAACAATGATGAATCTGCAGAGCATCTCACAACATGAATGAATCTGGAGGGCATTATACTGAGTGAAATAAGTCAATCACAAAAGGACAAATATTGTCTGAGACCACTACTATAAAAACTCATGAAAAGATTTACACACACACACACACACACACACACATACAAAATCTTTGACTGGAGGCTGAAGACACTGAAGGCACCTGATTAATTAGTACTCCACCAGGTTTCAGCCCACCCCTGGTCACCTCCCCACCACGTCAACTCACTCCCTCTAATGTGTTTTTCAGACTCTCCGGAGAGCCTTGCAAGAGTGCAGATCTAACCAGCTCAGAGTAGCCTGACATGTGCAGAGCAGACCATGATGACCTACAAACGACCCTGGACTGCCATGCATGCTCAATAACACAAGAGAACTTATGTCAAGGAACCAAAAAACTCATGCCAAGGAACCAAAATCACCAGAAATGCATTATGGACAATAGCCAAACCCCTTTTAAAACCGTTTGGTCCGTTGGTCACTTTGGTGCTGAGTCTTGCCCTGCCTCATAATAAATAATCAGTAGAAACTATGAGTACGTAAAACCTGATTCTGCCTACCATTTCCCTCTACCCCTAAATGAATATGTATAAGTATAAATTATACATTGCTCACGCAGATCGTGGAACTCAATTTGAGGTCAATACCGCTGAGTTCCCGCTTGCTAGCCTGTTAAATAAACCCTTTCTTTCTCTTAAAACCAGCACCTGAAAGTTTGTCTTCTTGCACACTGGGCACGGACCCACTGGCCCAGTTACGGTTACAAGGGAGGGGAGGGATGGAGGGGAACACTAAATATACAGTAAATAAGTGGTAACTTTGGTGAAGGGCAAGACAGTATGCAATACTGGGGAAGCCAGAACAACTTGTAAAGGCAAGGTAATGCAAGCTCCATAGACACATCTACACTCCCTAAGAGACCAAATTGCTGGGCTGAGGGCTCTGGGAGCCAGGGCCTCAGGGAACATCTAGCTCTATTGGCATAACATAGTTTATAAAGAAAATGTTCTACATTCTACTTTGGTAAGTAGCATCTGGGGTCTTAAAAGCTTGTGAGTGACCATCTAAGATACTCTACTGGTCTCACCCCATCTGGAGCAAGGGAGAATGAAGAAATCCAAAGACACAAGGAAAGGAAAGGACCACAACTACCACAGCCTCCACCAGACTGAGTCCAGCACAATTAGATGGGACCTGGGTACCATCACCAACTGCTCTGACAGGGATCACAATAGAGTGTCCTAGACCAAGCTGGAGAAAAATGCAGGACAAAATTCTAGCTCACACACACACAAAAAGACCAGACTCACTGGTCTGACAGAGCCTGAAGAAACCCCAAGAAGTATGGACTCCATACACTCTTTTAGCTCAATACTGAAGTCACTCCTTAGGTTCACCCTTCAGCCAAAAATTAGACAGGCTCATGAAACAAAATGAGAGTGAATGGGCACACAAGCTCAGGGGCAAGGATGAGAAGGCAGGAGGGTACAAGAAAGCTGGTAACGGGGAACATAAGGTGGAGAAGGGGAGAGTGTTGACATTTTGTGGGGTTGACAACCAATGTCACAAAACAGTATGTATACTAATTGTTTAATGAGAAACTACTAGTTTGCACTGTAAACCTTCATCTAAAGTACAATTTTTTAAAAAATGTTTGAATGGATTTGCAACTAAGTAGCTTTTGTCAAGGAGCTGAGAGAGCTGAGGTGAGTTGTCAGGGGCTGGAGAAGCCAGTTAAGACAACAAGCCAAAAATAAAACTAACAATCAAGCCTTTAATCACCTACTGCCATTGTATAAGAAAGAAAAACCTGAGAAGAAGGTGTTTGATACTTCTTTTCCATATTTCCCCTAATGACACCAAGGTGAGGTTCAGGTGGATCAGCATAGATGTGGGGACCAGTCTCACTGCTGATGACAGAGCTCTGAACAAAGGGCTCCTGCAGTTTTATGGACCCAGGGGCTAGTGGGAGCAGGAAGGGGGAAGGGCTAGTAGTGGAAATGTACTGAGTATTGGATAGACAAAAAAAAAACTTGTTTCTGTCGAGTCTATTCTGACTTATAGTAACCCTATTAAAAAAAAAAAAAAAAAACCCTATAGGACAGAGAAAAACTGCCCCATAGGATTTCTAAGGAGCACCTGGTGGATTTGAACTGCTGATCTTTTGCTTAGCAGCGAATTTCTTGACCACCACACCACCAGGGTTTCCTAGTGTTGGATAAGAGTAGGGGAAAATATCTTCAAGTTTACCTCCCCATTTTCCCCAATAAGGAGGCTTCAGCAAAGGCACCTCACTGAGTCTGGTTGGGGAGGGCACCTTTCCCCCTGCAGCCTGCCAAGTAAAGTATTTTTAATTTCCTACATTCGGGCCTGAAAATTCACAGGTAACTTTTTATCCAGGAGCTGGGCTCCTCAGCTTTGACTAAGGCAGAGGCAAAGCCCATCAATGGGAAACTTTAGGTATAAATGCTACTCAGAAAGTGGTCAGCATCAAAAGAATGTCAGTAAATCACAAAGTCCAGAATATAAGGTTAGGCTTTAGAAACACAATTACCCAAGCCCAGGACACAAGATCAGTCCAAGCCAGTAGCAAGAGATGTCATGTTTGAGCATCAATATGTTTGAGGCATTTTTACCTGTGTGATCCTACAAGCTTTTATCTGCCCAACACATTTTGGAGGCACCAGTCATCTCCATTCTTATTCCATGTGCCTTCAGGCAGGGCTAACCTCACTTCCCAGCATCAGGAGTGGGTGTGTGACACAGGCTAGATAAATGAGAATAGTTGATTCTCCAGCCATAGGTTTTAGTTTAGAGATGTACATGTCTCTCCCCAAGCCAGAGGGATCTGATCCCCTTTTGAAACTTCTACTGGAAACATCTGAAAACGAAATTTCTTTTTTACTGGGATTGCTAACTTTGAGGACATAGAAGTGCTGGCGGCTCAAGTAAACTCAGCTGCTGTGGCAAAAAGATGCTTCACACTTACAATAATGATATTAAAATGGGAAAAACATACAAAACTGAGGCAGACATTAGTCAAGAGTAGAGGAACAGGAAGGAGCCCTGGTGGTGCAGTGGTCAAAGCACTTGGCCGCTAACCAAAAGGTGGGCAGTTCAAACACACCAGAAAACCCAGGAGAAAGATGTGGCAATCTGCTTCTGTAAAGATCTACAGCCTTGGAAACCCCGTGGAGCAGTTCTATAAGGTTCTATAGGATTGCTTTGAGTTGAAATCAACTTAATGGCAGTGGGTTTGGGTTTATAAAAGAGTTAACCTGAGGTCAGTGTTCAGAAACTTCTTTGTGCTGCATACCTGCTCTATCCCAAACTGATTTTGGTGTCATGAGTATAATGGAAAATATCTACTCTTATGTTGCATTGCTTCATCTGTTCATTTGTTGCTGGTAAGGAAATCCTATAGCAGTATTTCTCAGCCCTGGCTGAACTCTAGAATTTCTTGGAGAAAACTTTTTAAAATAAAGATATTAGGGATTCATCTTCAGAGAGGTGTGGAGTGGGACTTGAGTTATCAGTGTTTTTTTAAAAGATCCATGTGGAAATGATCAGCAGTCATAATTGAAAAATATTGACACCTAGAAGAAGAAATGGAGAGGAAGAAAGACAGAATTAAGCAAAAGACTTCATGGACACTGTACATAAGATGCTAGAGCAAGTTCTTTTCAAATGAGGCAACCACTAAGAAACCGATTCCAAGGTTATGCGGGGCAGGCATCATGAACCAGCATAGTCTGTATTGCAAGTAGCCTGCCCCTACAGAATCCTTGAAGTTCTTTCTTCACCATTTCAATGGCTCACGTTTTGAAGTCCAATAAAATGTCATGGATTAAACTGCAACTTACACTGACTTAGGAAATAATACTCGAGCCATTATTCCTTATCCTAGAATGTGACCCAGCTGGAGCTGGTCTCACAAGAATACATTAACTGGGCCCTGACGTATAAAGCGATAGCTAAGACGATCTTGGAAAACATCTTTCAGGGTAAATTTCTCATACTCTAATCAAACAGAACACAAAAAGGTTCTTATCTTTTTCTATTAGCATTTAGTGAATAGAAAATTTGTTGAACCAGTGAAGATCCTCCTGACGGTAGTTACTGAAACCTATACGAATGGTTGTTAAGAAAGACGATTCAAAATGTAGAATCATGGTGACGTAACAGTTTCTCGCCAATCTGTGAAAAGGTGAAGCTTTCAATGGTTTTGCCTATTTGTAATGTCAATATATACTGATGACTCTGTAACATTCCTTGGACTCTGGCAGACATGGCTATGGCAGCATGCCTGTCTGTTTTCCAATTCTTGCCTATTCTGTAATATTCCTCGGACTCGGACATACATGGCTCTGGCAGCATGCTTGTTCATTTCCTACTTTTGCCTTTTTGAGTATATGCCAAATAAAACCTTTCTTTCTGCTTTACTAAACTTTGTGGTGTTTTCACCCTGCATCACCACCTCTAGGTAGAATTCTTTTTCTCGCCTCTATGTTCCAGTCCTTATTATGGCACCTATCATAGTCCAACCTAAGTACCTCTAAACTGATCATATGTCTGCCATAACCATGTTAAGACAGGACCAACTCTTACTCATTTTAACTTTTATCAATAGTGCATAACACAATAGCTGGCACATGATGGGCTTCTACATATACATATTTGTTGAATATGAATTTGTCTAGTTACAAATACTGGCACTGAAAAGTAGGATACTATAGCAAATCCTTAGTAACCAGAGTTTCTCCATCTCTAAATTATGAAACCATAGTTCCTACATCAAAACAGTCAACATTGGGGGACCAAACGAGTTAACACATAAATAGCAAGCATATAGAATAAAATAAATCTTAACTTTTATGGCAATATGTCTTAGTTATCTAGTGCTGCTGTAACAAGTGGATGGCTTTAACAAACAGAAATTTGTTTTCTCACAGTTTAGGAGGCTAGAAGTCCAAATTCAGAGCACCAGCTCTGGGGGAAGCCTTTCTCTTTCTGTCCTTTTGGAGGAAGGTTCTTGTCTCTTCAGCTGCTACTTCCTGGTTCCTTGGAGCTCCCCATGTGTCCTGGCATCTCTTACCCCACCTCTGCTTTGCTCACTTGCTTAACCTCTTTTATGAGTCGGAATCAACTCAGTGGCAGCAGAGTTTGTTTTCTTTTTGTTGTTATCGTTGCTGTTTATTGGTTATACCTCAAAAGAGATTGACTAAAAACACACCCTTACACTAATCCTGCATCATTAACATAACAAACACAACCCATTTCCAAATGGGATTAAAAGCACTGGCATAGGGATTAGGATTTACAATACATATTTTGGGGGTACATAATTCAATTCATAACACAATGCCATCATGACCAGACCTGTTTTATGATAACTTGCTTTTGTGTACAATAACATACTACATAGAAAGTGAGTTACTTAAGTACAGAGGCTTCCTTATCTCAATATTTCCTATGCCTAACACGGCACTGGGAGAACAGTAACAATAAATAAATGCCAAATGCCGGTTGAATAGTATCTTCCAAAGCTACTCATATTTTCATTAGATTATCTGCAACCAAATTAAATTTTGATTGGTCTTGCCAAAGGAAGGTAGAGATCCCCATCAAGACATAAGAGAAAAATTTGTACATTTTGTATGCAGTAAGGTCCTCTGTGATTTATTTACAAAGGTACACTGGCCACATGCATGGCTGGATTTGGAGCTCAAGAAAATTTTTCAGATGGTTCTTCCCTAATACCTATTCATATGAGGTTGAAGGGAGGGCTACTACTTCCTGAGCATGTGGGCCTTCCTGGATGTAACCTGGACGTAAAGTTAGAGAAGAAAGTGTGTTCAGGCCACTAAGTCTGCTCAGTGCTCTCTTCATATCCTTGTTTCTAAGGCTATAGATGAAAGGATTTAGCATGGGGGTCACCACTGTGTAAAATACAGCTGCAATTCTATCTTTTCCCCCTGAGTGTGAAGAAGTGGGGCACAGGTAGACAACAATTGCTGTGCCATAGAACAGGAAGACAACTGTGAGGTGAGACCCACAGGTGGAGAAGGCCTTTTGTCTGCCAGAGGCAGATGGGACCCTGAGGATGGTGGAGATGATATGTGCATATGACAGGATGATCAGTGAAAGAGGACCAGTGAGTATCATGGAGCCCACAAGGAACAGGGTCATCTGATTGGTGCTGGTTGCTGAGCAGGAGAGCTGCAGCAGAGGGACCACGTCACAGAAAAAGTGATGGATAGTGTTGTCTGCACAGAAAGATAGCCTAACCATGAGCAGGGTGTGTAAGAGGGCAGCAAGGGTGGTGAGAACCCAGCATAGTGCAAGAAGGAGCAAGCACACAAGAGAACTCATGACTGTGGAATAGTGAAGAGGGCTGCAGATGGCTACATAGCGGTCATAGGCCATCACCCCTAAAAGGAAGTCATCCAGAGCCCCAAATGTCATGAAAAAATGCATCTGGGCTAAGCACCCCCCATAGAGTATGGTCTGACTATGCGTCTGGATGTTCACCAGCATCTTGGGGACTGTGGTGGTAGAAAAGCAGGCATCAGCAAAAGAGAGGTTGGACAGGAAGAAGTACATGGGGGTGTGGAGCTGTGGGTCAAAACCAATGGCCAGGATGATTAGCAGGTTGCCCATGACAGTGACCAGGTACATGGCCAGGAAGATGCCAAATAGGAGAGGTTGGTGGTTTGACTTCTCAGAGAGACCGAAGAGAAGGAATTCAGAGACACTAGACTGGTTGTTTTTGTCCATGTCACCAATCTGCGTGGAAGAAGAAAAGAGACACACGTCAAAAACTGTAGAAAGGGTGGTACTTGTAGTCCTCTCTGATAGATTCAACCCTCACACTATTTACATGTCTCTGAAGTTCCAGGTCAATGGATCCTGCCTCCCAGATCTGCCCATCTGTTTCCTAGTCCTCAATCTACATTGGAAGGGTGAGAAAGCAGACAGTGAGATGAAAACACAAAAGCAAGGTGATGGAAAATGTTGGAAAGGTGAGCTCCAGATTATTTCCATCTTTGATACATATCCATTAAGATCCACATTCCCTGGCTTCCAGGCCCTCAGCTCATCTAACATAGGCAATAAGAGCTGCCATTTTTTGACCCATAGTCACTGTACAAAACAGTATCTAATGGAATACTCACAAATCTTACACACATTTCATAGATGAGCTTTCAAGGCTCAGTGAAATCAAAAGTTACTTGCACAAGATCACAAGTGGGTAGTAGGTCTAAACTGAGACTCTGAAGTCAGATCTCATGCTCATAAATACCTTGCATTGTGGCCACTTTTGAGATAAGTCCCTCCCTCTGCAAGAGTGAACATAGGTGACTTACTCTGTAAGGAAGGATATCCCAAGGCTTATCTCAGGATGGTCTGAGAAACAGGAGGCAGGGACACTGATTGGGAACTTTGTGGGACTAGATAGGAAAGCATAACTCTGCCCCTTTCTCTCAGAACTCACAGTATTTATCTGGCCCAAACAGCATTCATCAACAAAGGAAACCACTCTGCTCCTGCAGTTCTCCCATTTTATCTCAGAGGGAAACTCCTCAGGCATCCAGGGCACTTCTCAGCCTGTAACAACCGAGAAGAGTGAGAGGACCCAGGGTTGCAGGTTGCATTGGGATGGCTAGCAAGCAGCAAGCCATATTTCAGTGATGGATGTTAGGTGTGCCTTGTGAAAACTGTGACAGGCGTATTTCTAGGTTCTGGGCCTCTGGAGTACAATTCCACTGGCTGCTCCTCAGAGACAAACATGAAGTAATTGCCCTGGCTTTACACTTTGGCTCTCTAGGAACAGGGCTCACCAAGGACCGTGGGAAGAAGGAATGCAAAGTGTGTTGGCTATTTTGCATTTGATTTTTTTTTCCCCCAGGATATGTGTGTTTCCCTATTCTTAGTGATGAAGATTGTTCCTGGCAAAGCTGTAAGCTGTGGAAAGAGGAAATCAAAACAGAATCTTCAAACCTTGAACCTCAAACCAAAATTTTGTGTGGAAGTTTGTTTAAAACCAAACCACAGTTTAGCTTAATTGATAAAGTCTGTCTGTCTTGAGCATTGGGCTCTTTCAAAGATTTATCTTTGTGGATCAAATTGACAACAGCATCTCAAAAGATTAGAAGAAATGTTTAGGGGGCAAAGATTTTATGTTAATGATTCTGGAACAGGTTGGAAAAAGATAGTGAGAATGGTTACACAATTTGAAGAATGTAGACAATGTCACTGGATTGTACATGTAGAGTTTGTTGAAATGGTGTATCCTTTTCTACACATATTTTCACCAAAAAAAAAAAAAAAGCAAAACAGAATGTGGAGCAAAATAAACTTTGATTCCAAACCTGCTGAAACATTGCCCGGCTCTGTTACCTTGGGGTGGGTTAACTTCTCTGAGTCTTTGGGCTTCAAGTTCTTGCTAAGATAGCTAATAGCTTAGACTGCTTGCTCCCACCAACCAAAATCATCCTTGAAAACTGTAGGGAAACAAACAAACAAAAAATGAGGAAATAACAAAAATTACTCCAAAAATAAGAAACTCAAGGGAGAAGGAAGACAGTTGTCAGCTGGAATGTAATGTGGGGGCAAAAAAGTAAGTCTAGACTTGTAGGGAGGAGGGCTATTGCTTCTCTGTGAGAGGATGTGTTGGGAATACGGTAATAGAATCAATTTATTCTTGTCTTCTCCCTGCTTTTTCATTAGGCAAATTACAGCCTTCTCCTTGCTGCAGAAATAGGTGAGAGAGGCTCAGACATCTACACAAAAGCCCTCTGTAAGATGAAGCTGGAGGAAACTGATGGTGAGTGACTAGTCTAAGGCTTTCACTCCCCCAAGTCTTTCACACCAAATTGTAGGTATGGAATATTATGCAACTGCACATATTAATTCCACTCTGTAAAATGGAAGGCTTTCCCATTTAACTCTTCTGGAAAATAAGGGACAAGATCATTTCTATAGGATGGATGAGACTGTGGATTAATAAGAGGTTCTAGTAGCTAGAAAGTCAGAAATACTGTGGAAAAGAGAAACGGAGAGATGGAGGGAAAGGGAGAGGGTGAGAGACAGAGAGAACACTAGGAAGTCACAGAGGTTGAAGCCAAAGTCATGAATGTAGAGTGGCACTGATGTGTAGTTGTGTAATTTCTCTGGAAGTGCTCAACAGCTCAGGTTGTAGGCAAGGAGAAGGCAAGTGGTGGATAGAACAAAAACCTTGGTATTACCATGTGAGTGAAAATAGAAGGACATTAGGCAAGAAAGTTGAGGCTATTGATAAAGAAACAGTTGAAATAGTTGACCATAGAATCAAAACAGGATATGGAATGAAGTGAAGATACGATGGGTAAGCTTCAAGGGAGAGAATATGGGAATCCAGGAGGTGAGAACTATGACACTGAAGAAAACGACATGGAAAGAAAATGTGAATTCTTCTCCAAATAATCCATAAATTCCTCTTTTGAACTTTAAATAATTGACTTAAAATATCACCTGGAAGAATAAAAGGAGTTATGTTTCCAATACGGATGCAAAAACCACACACACAAAAAAAAACCCAAACCCGTTGCTGTTGAGTCGATTCTGACTCATAGCGACCCTATAGGACAGAGTAGAACTGCCCCATAGGGTTTCTAAGAAGAGCCTGGTAGATTCGGATGTAGGTCACACACACACACACACAAAAAAACCATTACTCCTTCCATGACATAAGAAATAACAAATAAACTAAAAAAAATCTTATATTTTCATTAAGGTCATTGGAGAGCTAAGAGGTGATAAAAAAAATACCATATACAAAGGAACAATGTTGGGATAATGAAAAGCATTAATAGTTGCACAAAGGATGAAAAGTCAAATTGGAATCTGGAGGCACTTCAAACATGGAGCTAAGTCCATGCTATGGGACTTCTAAGTAGCATGGGAAGCTAGATGCTGATCTGAAAATCAGAGGAAGATACTCTAGATATTAGCATTGTATTAACTATTTTAAATATGCTGAATAAATTAGAAAAAAGTATAAAATAGGTTAAAAAAATAGATTTTAGTTAAGTAGTACTACAACTCCTTTTTATCTTTTGGATCATTTTTGAATCAATTCCTTAAAGTTAAAAAATAGGCATTCATGGATTAATTGGAACAGAATTAACATTACAAAAAATGAAGTAGAAATTGTAGTAAAAAAAATGCAAATACATCTGAGGATAGAAAGGACTTTCAGCATGACAGCATGAGAAGCTTCATGTACATTTTCCCCAGTGAAATTTAGATTTAAAAAAAAATCTAAAATCTCTGAAAATGCTCCTAATGATACACTGCAAGTGAGGAAATATTTATTCAAGTAAATCTACTCTTATTCAATGAAATTTGGGAGTCTGTGGCATTTGAACTGAAACCTGCCCCTCCCCCACTGCCACCTCAAAACCAGCAAAAAACAAAACAAACCCATTATCCTATAGGGTTTCCAAAGAGCAGCTGGTGGATTTGAACTGAGACCTTCTGGTTAACAGCCTGAATTCTTAACCATCACACCATCAGGGCTCTGCCCCCTGCCCCCCCCCAACTCAGCAAGATAAAAATTCTGTCACAGACTAGGGCAACCAAGAACACAGGGCTCCCTCTCCTTTCAGCTCCCAGTTGGAAGGCTATCTACCCAGGAGAACAGGACATCATTATTTCTCATCCTGCCACAAGCTAGTTGTAGATGAGAGTAGTTGTCAGCAAGTGTGAGTGAGAAGTGGGGCTCCCTTCTTTCTCCTAAATAAACAAACCCTTATCAAGACTGATCAAGGAAAAAAGAGAAAATAAAAATCATAATTTCAGAAACAATGAAGAGACATCACCAAAAATAACAAAGACATTAAAAGGATAGTAAGAAATTATAAGAATTACTACAAAGCTACAGTATGGAAGACAGTGCAGTATTTGTATAAGGACAGACATAAGATTAATTAAAAAATAATAGAGTCCAGACATAGACCCATACTTATCTGGCTAATTGAATTTTGACAAAGGAGCCAAGACAATTCAATGGGGAAATAAATTCTTTTCAACTAATAGAGATGGGACAACTAGAGAGCAACATGAAAAAATAAATAAATCTTGACTCCTACATCACATCATGCATAAAAAAAAGAAAGAAAAAAAAATTTCTGATGGGACATAAACCTAAACATAAAAACTAAAGTTTCAAAGCCCTTAGAAGAAAATATTGGATAATATCTTCACAATCTTAAGGTAGATAATATTTCATAAACAGTACACAAAAAAAACATTATCCATAAATGAAAAATTGGTAATTGGACCTCATTAAAATTAAAATCTTCTATCAAAAGACATCATTAAGAAAATACGGAAGCAAGCCACAAAACAGGGAAAAATATTTACAATGCGTATAGCTGACAAAGAGCTCATAGCCAGAGTGTATTAAATATCCCTACAAATCATTATTAAAAGGCAAACAACCCAATAAAAATAGGTAGACACTTCGTCAAAAGAAGATATACGCGCAATAAGCATATGAAAAGGTGTTTAACATCATTAGTCACCAGGGAAATGGAAATTAAAACCACAATGATATACCATTTTATACACCTTAAAAAAAAAAAAAAACCCTTCCCCTCAAGTAGATTCTGACACATAGCGACCCTTTAGGACAGAGTAGAACCATCCTGTAGGGTTTCCAAGGAGCAGTTGGTGGATTCAAACTGCCAACCCTCTGATTAGCAGCCTGAACTCAACCACTGCACCACCAGGGCTCTTTATACACCTTAGAATGGCAAAAAAAAAGTCAGCTATTTTTTTTTTATATAAGATTTCTATTATGAGAGGATATTATGTTTTCTCAATATTTTGTAAACCTGACATAAACCAAAGTGCAGAGAGGATAAGTGAACTTTACTACTTCACAGACCAGTTCATTCAGAGCTTGAGGACTGGGCGATGAATCAAGATTTTTCCCACAAGGAATACTTACTTGAGGGCCTGGTATTCCCAGATGTCTCTGCCGCTTCCAGTAGCAAGCTCTGGGGATTGTGCCTGAAAATGCATGTAGATAACTTCTTTTCCTGAGTTTCTAGTCAGTCCAGCTGACCCAGCACCTGAGATAACCTCTTATTTCTTCCTTGCAGCAGATGAGGGTTCCACATCCCAAGGTTCCCATCTGCCTTAAACAGGGGAAGATGCTATCTTTTCATCTGGCCCACAAACATGGCTTCTCCACTCCTGACAAGTGAGAACTGAAAGCAGAAGAATCAAATTTCTACCTTAATGCGATGAGGAACTCTTCTTGGCCCAACTCAGGACTGACAGTAAGTCACACTTCTTTTGCAGTCAGTTAAGAGAAGCAGAAGGGTACACTGGAAATTATTTCAGAAACCTTGTTTTGGGGATCAAAACCTTGTTTTGCTGATTTTAGACAGATTATACCAGTTCTTTGAGTTTCTGTTGTTCACATTCATAAAATAAAGGAATTGTATTAGATGGCTTCACATTTTTTAGTACCTAAATGATGGAGTGCCTAGGTAGCTTTGATCAAGAGGACTATTTTACTGGACTATGAACCTACCACCCTGTTCTCCAAAACCACATCTTCCTGAAGTCTCCATATTCTTCTCAGAGGGGCTTGACTATCGATGGAGCATGTCAGATCAGGTTGGTTAAGTTTTCAAATGTGCAAAAGCAGAAGATTTGGGGGAACATTTATCAGCATTGGGAAGGGTATAGAAGAGCAGATTTAGACTTACCTTAGCTTTTACAGGCAGATATATTCATATTAAACCTGAACCCTATGCGTTAATTTTCCCTGAATTCTTTTTTAATCAAAACAAAACAAAATTTAGCTCAAATGTAAAATATAAAGTATATATCATGTATTTGGTGCTTCCATAAACATGCAACTGACTAGACTTACTAATTCAAGACCCAACAATAGTTTTTCTTCATTTTTTTCACAAATAATTTTTTGACTAAGCATATAAGAGATGTTAGAACATTATTTGTGGGAAAAAATGGAAAAAAATTATTGTTGGGTGTTGAATTAGTAAGTCTAATCAGTTGCATGTTTATGGAAGCACAAAATACATGTACCAAGTAGAAACACTGGTGGCATAGTGGTTAAGAACTGTGGCTGCTAACCAAAAGGTCAGCAGTTTGAATCTACCAGGCACTCCTTGGAAATTCTATGGGGCAGTTCTACTCTCTCCTACAGGGTTGCTATGAGTCAGAATCGACTCTACGTCACTGGATTTGGTTTTGGTTTTTTATAAATAAAAGGCAATGCTGGTAATTAAATAATTACAACATGCAATTTTGTCATAGCTTAAAAAACCACTTTACTGCTCACCCATCCTCTATTTTATTCAATAGATGATTACTGAGTGCATACTAAGAAGAAACAAAGATGAATAAAAACAAGTCCTTGGCACAGAGGGATACACAATTTAGTGGGGAAAAGCAACTAATCATAAGGCAATATGTCAAGTGTTATAACAGAGGCCTATATAAAGGGCTATGGGAGCACAGAGGATAAAGCAATGAACTCCAACAGGAGAATGTAAGATATTCTCAGAAGTTGACACTTTAGCTCTTTTCAGGTGGAAAAAAGGAGACATCCAGGAAGGTGGAAACAGCAGTAGCCAAGACATGGAGGCAGGAAATTATGAGTTGTCTGAGGACTGTGAGTGGTTTTATGGGTGAGAATGCGGGGTGACACAGCATGAGGGGTAACATGGGGAGGGGACATTGGATAGACAAATGGAGGCAGAATCATGAAGGTCTGATTGTGTCATGATAAAAAATAGCTTGGACATTTTCCTAACAGTGACAGAGAGCCTCACAACAACTTATGGCTTGGATTTACTTAACCCCTCTTCACAGAGAGGGAAACAGAGGTTCAGAGAAGTTAAATGACTTGGTCCAGACAGCTAATCAAGATTTTCCTGATGCACACTAAATGTTTTGTTTTATTTTTTTCTTTACTCTATGCAATCTAAGTATTTTCTTCTAAAGCAAATCAGCCTAGAGCCGTGGTTTTAAGTGTATAGATATGGTGCTGATCAGATTTTTAGGGGGAGTATAGGAAATAATGCTTTCCGACTCTCCAGCAATGGATTTGGGTTTTTTTTTTTTTTAATAGGAAATGGTCCCCAGGTGGTTGTGGTACATGCCCCCAGCTTAGGGCCACTGACCAGGATGTTAGATAATCTGTCATAAAAATAAAGTTGAAACAAAAAGAAATATATTTTCCCAAAAGTAAATCATCTTAGGTTTTATTAGTTTCTTTGCCCAGAATACCAGAAGAATTCTGAGAATATTCATATTTTGTAAATTTTTCATTTGGGATTAGTGCAGTTGCTTATAATGGACTACACGTTTTTATTAAATAGTGAGATTCCTAGAGGTTAATTACCTTGAGCAAGAAAAGTGAAAACTGAAATACTTGTTCATTTGCTTCAGTTCTTATAAAGGTGATATAATTGAATAAATAGCAAAATATCTCACTGTACTTTCTACCATATGCTTACCTCTTGAATCTGGACTTGGTTGTATCTGTGTGGAGATGAGCTAGAGATAACAGAAAGGAAAGAGCCTGGATCTCTCAGGATAGCTCCACTTCAGAGTAGAAATCATGGTCAGGGCTATTAGCTTTACAAGTATAGAAACTAGATCTTATCCAGACATTGCACTGGATTGAAGTGGACTGCCTCCATTAATCACACTCACAAAAGATGGATCCATAAGCCAGATATCAATTCCCTCATTCTCCATGAGAACTGTAACTGCCAAACAGAATGTATACTTAAATTGCCTTATGACACATTATCTTCTTGTAGAAAAATATATTCAGGAAGCTGAACTAAAGTCAGAGAGTGGTTTGGTGAACATTTGGCAGGGTAGTTAAGAAATTAGGCTCTTGACTGGGACAGATTCCACTTCAAATCCTAGTTGTGTGGCCTTCAGCAAGTTGCTTAACTCCTCTAAACCTCAGTTTCTACATTTGTATAGTGAAGATAATTGTGGTGCTACTGTTTTCATTGAATCATAACAAGGGCTGTACATTGGATAACCTTAAGATCCAGTATTGTCTAGTTATGAGATCCTGGTGTATCCTCACAGTGGCTGCTATGGAAAAAAGTCCCAAATCAGGATATCTTCTTCTTTGTTGTTGTTGTTAAGTGCCATCAAGTCAATTCAATTCATAGCAACCATATATGACATAGTAAAACTGCCTTATAGGGTTTTCTTGGCTGTAATCTTTACGGAAGCAGAATGTCAGAACTTTTTCCTGCAGAGCAACTCGGTACATTTGAACCACCAAACTTCAGTTAGCAGCTGAGCGCTTAACCATTTGCACCACCATTCATCTTCTTTGAACAGTGTTAGAGACAAACTATGGGATGTTTTCAGAGGGCAAACTAAATATACAAGGCTTTCTATTTGGGTCTGCAATTTATAAACCTAATAAAGGCATTTTAGAGGAAAGAAGGGGTTGGGGGCTAAAATAGTCTAAAACTAGGTTTTTAAATCTAAGGGAAGTTTTAAATCCAAACCCCAAGAAGAAGTGGAATCACGCTGTGTGGAGAAGCACCCATAAGTGAGGCGTATCAATATTGTCAAAATAAATGCACGAGTAATCTGCAGTCATTTGGGAGGAATTAGAAGCAGTATTTTATGCGTTTAGTAGAGCCTTTTCTTTGGGAAAGCTGAGAACACTGGAAAAAAGGGCCTAAAGGAGTAGACTATAATGAAAAATCCTTGCTCTCTAACTTCATTTATTTTTCTTCACACAGGGTAAAGCCATTTGCTTTTTTTTTTTTTAATTGTGCTTCAGGTGAACGTTTACAGTTCAAAGTGGTTTCTCATACAAAAATTTATACACACATTGTTATGTGACCGTAGTTACTACCCCTATAATGAGACCGTACATTCCTCCTTTCCACCCTGGATTTCCCATGTCCCTTCAACCAGCTCCTAACCCTTTCTACCTTCTCATCTCGCCTCTGGACAGGAGCTGCCCATTTAATCTCATGCATCTGTCAAGTCATTTGATTTTTGCTTCTATTGTCAGAGCTGCCTGTCAGAGATTAAACCCTGGATAACTTGTCAGAAGGAGTCCTGGTGGCGCAGTGGTTAAGTGCTTGCCTGCTTACCAAAAGGTTGGCAGTTCAAATCCACCAGCTGCTCCACGGGAGAAACATATGGCAGGCAGTCTGCTTCCATAAAGATTATAGTCTTAGAAGCCCGATGGGGCAGTTCTACTCCATCCTATAGGGTCCCTATGAGTTGGAATCCATTGGAGAGCAGCGGTTTTAACTTGTCAGAACTCTGGGTCTCCCAAAACCTCCATATTTGATTCTAGGCAGTCAATTGGATTAATTCAACCAATCACATTCATTACATTTTTAAAATAATCTTTTAATAAAAATGTGAATAGTGCAAAAGTTGACACCCAACACCCTTCAACCCACACTCTCTTCCCAGAAGTAAACTTTGTTGACGTCTGCTGTGTGTTCTTTCATTTTCTTATTCATATACATTTATATTTTTATAAAAATGAAATTGCACGTATACACACTGTTCTGAAATGTTACCTTTTTACTTAGTATATTAAACCAAAACCAAACCAAACCCAGTGCCGTTGAGTCAATTCTGACTCATAGCGACCCTATAGGACAGAGTAGAACTGCCCCATAGAGTTTCCAAGGAGTGCCTGGTGGATTTGAACTGCCAACCCTTTTGTTGACAGCCGTAGCACTTAACCACTATGCCACCAGAGTTTCCACTTAGTATATTACTTACGTTAAAAAAAAAAATTGTTGTGGGGTTGATTCTGACTCATAGTGACCCTATAAGACAGAGTAGTACTGCCCCATAGGGTTTCCAAGGAGCAGCTGGTGGATTCAAACTGCCAACCTTCTGGTTAGCAGACAATCTCTTAACCACTGTGCCACCAGGGCTTCATTATTTACTTAGTTATATTACTATTAAGTGAAGAAAAAAAAAAGAGTATCCTGATAAGAAGAATACATTCCAAAAACACACTTCCACATGGTGCCTAGTAAGTATCGTGGGGACAGCTGAAATAGTTTGAAGGAGCCTTGGCTATCTGATCAAAATGCTGACACCAATCAATAACCTTACAAACAGTCTGATCCAAACGGTCTTTTTTTAAAGTGCACAATTACAAATACAAGCTTTAATAAAACAATCATTTGAGCCACAGATTTTTTTTAAACAGGAGTTCAGAGTACTTTTAACACAACATGTTTTACATTTTTGTTATCTATATAATATTTCACACAGAATTTCAAATATGGACAGAAGAAACCAGACTAGCGTCTATGAATTCCTCCTCCTGGGACTCTCTGAGCATCAAGAACAGCAGCCTCTCCTGTTTGGGCTCTTCCTGGGCATGTACCTGGTCACTGTGGTGGGAAACCTGGTCATCATCCTGGTCATTGGCTTTGATATGCACCTCCATACCCCCATGTACCTCTTCCTGGCCAACCTCTCCATTTCTGACATTGGTTTCATCTCTACAATAATCCCCGAGATGCTAGATAATATTTGCTCAGGAAGTAAATTGATTTCTTATGGTGGATGCCTGACACAGCTCTATTTCTTTGGCTTATTTGCAGATCTGGACAACTTTCTCCTGGCTGTGATGGCACTTGATCGTTATGTGGCCATCAGCCACCCCCTCCACTATGCCATGATCATGAATTCCCAACGTTGTGTCCTGTTGGTGGCTGGGTCTTGGGTGGTTATTACCTTCCATGCCCTGGTGCATGCATGCCTTGTGACCAGGCTTTCTTTCTGTGGCCCCAATATTATTCCCCACTTCTTCTGTGATCTGGTTCCTGTCCTGAAGCTGGCCTGCTCCAGTACTTATGTCAATGACCTGGTGCTCATCCTTGTGGCAGGAACATTGCTTATTGGACCCTTTGTCTGCATCCTTACATCTTACTTTTACATTGTACTGGCAATCCTGAGAATTGATTCTCCAAAGGGTAAGCAAAGGGCCTTCTCCATCTGCACTTCTCACCTCTCTGTAGTTTCTCTGTTCTACACAACAGCTATTGGGGTCTATTTATATCCTCCAACACCCTATTCAGGTGGGAAGGAGAGAGTCTTCTCAATAATGTATACAACGGTAACCCCCATGCTGAACCCCTTTATCTACAGCTTGAGAAACAGAGATATGAAGGGGGCATTGGGGAAACTACTCAGAATAAAAACATTCTAACACTCTTCTCTCAGGACTTTATGGTCCTGACTTCGAGACTCGGAGATAACAATTGAAAATTGGTCTCCTGAGAGCTCTATCACTGTAGTTTCTTTTTTCTCATGTTTACATTTCAAACTATGGGCTGACATCTGAGGACAGGGAGAGGACTTCTAACCTCTAATAATTTTTGTAAAGTTCCTGTGCTCTGAATAGTCCTCAGACTCACCCTCATAATGGTTCTTGCTTATTTTCCTGGGTGCTTAAGAGAAGTCTGCATGGGGGGCCAAGGGGTGGGGGGGAATTCCAAACATATTAAACGAAAATGCAAGTCTAAATTTTTGTTTAGTTGAAGTTATAAAGAAACTAGGAAAGATATCTCTAACCCAAGAATGTAAAATTCATTATGGCTGGTAGAATGAAATACAAAAGAAGTAATCTGATATTTTACAGTTAAACAGCCAGTGTTCTATAGAAGAACAAGAAAGTGGCTTTAATTTTAGCCTTGTGTTCTAGTACTGGCTTTGCCATCAATTAACTTTGCTACATTGGATACTTACTCAATGTCTCTGAGCCTTGATTTTCCCATTTGTAAAATAAAGTGTTTGGATTCTGTGAGTCTAAGGCCTCTCACACATACCTCAGTTATAATGCTTAGTGTTATAGTGGCAAGAACTCAAGACTTGAAATCAGAAGTTACAAGTCCCCCACTTTCAAACTGTGTAACTTGAGGCAACTCACTTCTCTCTGAATTTTAGTTTTCATACTTGTATAACTGGAATAACAACTACGTCATAGGATTACTTTGAGTAATAAATAATATGTAACCCACTTGGATCACAGTAAGTGCTCAATAAGTGTTTATTAAATTTAAGTCTTCAGTTCTCTTATTTATCTTACTCAGTTCTAAGGCTTTCCTTCTCTCTCTTTATTGAATTTGCCTGACATTCTGTTAGATGCTGGAGCTATCTGTGGAGAATAAAACATACCTTGCCCCTGACCTATGGAGCCCATAGTCTAGTGTCTTTTATGCTATTCTGTAAGCTTCATGAAAGCAAGGATTCCATCTTGGTCACTACAGCATCCCCTGAACCCAGAGGGTTTAGCTGAATGGATTTAGAAATGAATGAATGAATAAATGAATGAATCTTATTGAAAGTGTAGATTTTAAAAGTAGATCTGAATCCAGAATTCTTACTACTCTGCCTTGTTGATTCCACTGCTTCCTATAGAGACATATACAAAATCACTGAGGTTATCATTATAATAGTATTTGTAGAAAGGCAATACAACACACTAGGAGGGGAAAAAAACCACCACAACAACATCCTTGCAGTGAGAAGACCTGGTTTCCAGCCCAATCACTTATTTCATGAGAGATTTGAACATATTTCTTAACCTGAGCCTCAGTTTACTCAATTATGACTTAGAATTTAATAAAACCTAAATTACAGGGCTGGGAGGACTAAATTGCATGATACATTTAAAAATCACATGATACAGTTCCCATGCATAATAGGCATCAAAGAAATGGTATCTGGAGCTAAGGTTGAATTATCAAACATTAATTGGTCATCAAGAACCAATGTGTTTATGAGTTTAGTCTATAGGTTCAAAGCAGACTATCTGTCTGCTAGCTAGGTGGCATTGGGCAAGTAACGTAATTTCTCCAAGCCTCAGTTTCCTGATCTGAAAAATTGGGATAATGTTAACATCTAACTCATACAGTTACTGTCCCCAAGTGTCTGTCAGTTTGTCATGCTGTGATAGCTTACGTGTTGCTGTGATGATGGAACTATGCCACCGGTATTTCAAATACCAGCAGGGTCACCCACGGTGGACGAGTTTCATTTGGGCTTCCAGGCTAAGACAGATGAGGAAGAAGAACCTGGCAGTCTACTTCTGAAAAGAATTAGCCTGTAAAAACCTTAGAAAGAGCAGCAGAACGTTATCTGATATAGTGCTGGAAGATGAGCCCCTCAGGTTGGAAGGCACTCAAAACAGGACTGGGGAAGAGCTGTCTCCTCAAAATAGGGTCAACCTTAATGACGTGGATGGAGTCAAGCTTTTGGGACCTTCATTTACTGATATGGCATGACTCTAAATGAGGAGAAACAGCCGCAAACATCCATTAATAATAGTAGCATGGAATGTATGAAGTATGAATCTAGGAAAAATGGAAATCATCAACAACAAAATGAAATGCATAAACATCAATATCCTAGGCATTAGTGAGCTGAAATGGACTGATATTGGCCATTTTGAATGGGACAATTGTAGGACCTGCTATGCCAGGAATGACAAACTGAAGAGGAATGGCATCTCATTCATCATCAAAAAGAACATTTCAAGATCTATCCTGAAGTTCAACACTGTCAGTGATAGGACACTATCCATACAACTACAGGGAAGACCAGTTAATATGACTTATTCAAATTTACGCACCAATCACTCAGGATAAAAATGAAGAAATGGAAGCTTTTTACGATCTTCTGCAGTCTGAAATTGATAAAATATGCAATCAATATTCATTGATAATCATTGGTGATTGGAATGCGAAAGCTGGAAACAAAGAAGGAACAGCAGTAGGAAAATACACCCTTGGTAACAGAAATGATGCTGGATATTGTATGATAGAATTTTGCAAGACCAATGACTTCTTCACTGCAAGTACTTTTTCAACATCATAAACGGTGACTCACATGGACCTTGCCAAATGGAATACACAGGAATCAAATAGATTACATCTGTGGATAGAGATGATGGAAAAGCTCAATAACATCAGTCAGAGCAAGGCCAGGGACCAACTGCAGAACAGACCATCAATTGCTCATATGCAAGTTCAAGTTCAAGCTGAAAAAAAATTAGAACAAGTCCACAAGAACCAAAGTATGACCCTGAGCAAATCCCACCTAAATCTGGAGATCACATTGGGAACAGATTTGTCACATTGAACACTAATGACTGAAGACCAGATAAGTTGTGGAATGAGATCAAGTACATTATATATGAAAAAAGCAAGAAGTCACTAAAATGACAGGAAAGAAAGAAAAGAGCAAAATGGGTGTCAGAAGAGACTCTGAATGTTGATCTGGACAGTAGAGCAGCTAAAGTGAAAGGAAGAAATGACAAAGTAAAAGAGCAGAACAGAAGATTTCAAAGGGTGCCTCGAGAAGACAAAATAAAATATTATAATGACATGTGCAAAGACCTGCAGTTACAAAAACCAAAAGGGAAGAACAAGCTTGGCATTTCTCAAGCTGAAAGAACTGAAGAAAAAATCCAAGCCTCAAGTTTCAATATTGGAGAAGTCTACAGGGAAAATATTAAACATTCTTAATATTAAAAATATTAAGAAGCATCAAAATAAGATAGAAGGAATACGCAGAGTCACAGTACAAACATAACTGGCCAATGTTCAATCATTTCAGAACATATCATATGATCAAGAACTAATGGTATTGAAAGAAGAAGTCCAAGCTACACTGAAGGCATTGGTGAAAAACAAGTCTCCAGGAATTGACAGAATACCAATTGAGATGTTTCAACAAACAGATACAGCACTGCAAGTGCTCACTCGTCTATGCTGAGGAATTTGGAAGACAGCTATCTGGCCAACAGATGGCAAGAGATCCATATTTGTGCCCATTCCAAAGAAAGATGATCCAACAGGATGTGGAAATCATTGAACACTATCATTAATATTACACACAAGTAAAATTTTGCTGAAGATCATTCATATGTAGCTGCAGCAGTGTATCGACATGGAATTGCCAGAAATTCAAGTTGGATTCAGAAGAGGACATGGAGCCAGGGATATCATTGCTGATGTCAGATGGATCTCAGCTGAAAGCAGAGACTACCAGAAAGATGTTTACCTGTGTTTTATTGACTATGCAAAGGTATTTGACTGTGTGGCTCATAACAAATTGTGGATAACGTTGCAAAGAATGGGAATTCCAGAACACTTAATTGTGCTCATGAGGGACCTGTACATAGATCAAGAGACAGTCATTTGAACAGAACTAGGAGATGCTGAATGGTTTAAAACCAAGGAAGGGTGTGTGTCAGGGTCATATCCTTTCACCATACTTATTCAATCTGTATACTGAAAAAATAACCTGAGAAGCTGGACTATATGAAGAAGAATGAGGCATCAGGATTGAAGGAAGTCTTATTAACAACCTGCAATGTGCAGGTGACACAACCTTGCTTGCTGAAAGTGAAGACGACTTGAAGCACTCACTGATAAATATCAAAGACTATAACCTTCAGTATGAATTACACCTTGACATAAGGGAAAGAAAATCCTCAAAAATGGACTAATGAGAAACATGATGATAAATGGAGAATATATGGAATTTGTCATGGATTTCATTTTACTTGCATCCACAATCAATGCCCATGGAAGCAGCAGTCAAGAAATCAAATGAGAGTGGGGGCAAAGTTGGTGGAGCAGTCAGATGCTTCCAGTGGTCCCTCTTATACAAAGACCAGAAAAACAAGTGAATCGATTATATAAATGACAAGCTAGGAACCCTGAACATCAAAGGCAAAGTTAAGAAATCAGACAGAGTGGCAGGGGGAGGGAGAGACAGTGCAGAAGCAGTGAGGAGTTGCCAGACCTGACTCAGTGGGAACTGGAGCCCCTCAGCCCCAATCCCCTGGCATCACTGCAGCAGGGCTGGTGATAGCTTACGGGACTCAGTTACTTCAGAGAAAGAAGGCAAGAGAAGTGGGGCAGCCCAGATCCCCTGGCGCGACTACAGTGGGCCTAAGCTAGCAGCACAGAATCTACACACTCCTCCAGAATCAGTGAAAAAACAGTGCTCTCAGCACAAGACAAATGATTTCGTCAAATTTACCATGAGGATCTAATAGCTCCCCCTTTTGAAAGAACTCTCTCCCATCTATCTGGTCCCTCCTCCCTCTGCCCTGAGCTGGCTTCAGTGATAGTCAATTTCACTGGGCCTGAGATAGATCCTGCTGCACTCCCTGAGCTGTTCTCCCAGCCTTGGAGAAGAAACAAATTAACAAACAGGGGAAAAATAACGTGCTGGCTTCCTTAACCTGGGAACTTAGAGCAGAAGCAGCTCCTGTCCAGGCACAAGCAGTCCACAGACTTTGAATGTCTTTCACCCCTGCCTGGTCCCAGGTGGCCCCATTTCAGCAGCTAGGCTCTTACTGTTGCATTGCAAGGGTGTAGGTACATGAGGTCTGACTTTAACTGTTTCGTCTGTGCAGTGGAGAGGCGGGTTTTTCACATTTGTTACTGCTCTGCCTATTAAATAGGGTTCTCCTCTACCAACATCAGAGGCCTGAGGGCTGGTGGCTCCACCCATGCCGCCTCACCACCCACAACAGGGGTCCAAGGATAAGTGGTGCCACCCAGCCCTTACAGTTAAAAGCATTGGGTGCCTCTGGTATGGCTGCAGAGCCCACTCACCAACCTAGAGAACATGGATGTGCCTTCCTCTAGGACACTCTGGGGAAGGTTGTCAGTCCCCTGCCTTGCTCAGAGTGAGACCCCCTGCTGCAACCAGAAACCTGTGCATACAACAATCACCACTTCTCCTCTAGGATTGTAGGTGAAAGCCTGCATCACACACTTGGTGACTATCTGGATATCTGAGCTGAATCTATACAAGAAAAGTGAATGGACTCCGAGGCTTATATACTGGATAACGGCTCTAGCCATCTGGTGACAGGACAACAGTGCTTCAAAGGCTCCAATAATCAAGTTCGCTCACTCGAGTAGCCTATTTGGGTATAGCAAAATGAAACAAAACAAGGCAAGAAGCTAGGACACAGTAAGTAAACATAAAATAACAATACAATAACTTATAGATGGCTCAGAGACAACAGTCAGTATCAAATCACATAAAGAAGCAGACCATGATTACTTCAACAAACTCCCAAAACAAAGAATCAAGGAATCTTCCAGACGAAGGTTTCCTGGAATTACCAAATGTAGACTACAAAAGATTAATATAAAGAACTCTTAAGGAGATCGGGCAAAATGAAGAAGAAGCCGAGGAACACACAGATAAAGCAGAAAAGGAAATTAAGAAGATTATTCAAGAGCATAATGAAGAATTTAATAGCCTGGAAGAATCCATAGAGAGGCAGCAATCAGAAATTCAGAAGACTAACAATAAAATTTCAGAATTAGCAAATTCAGTAGAAAGTCAGCAGAGCAGAATTGAGGAATAGGAAGTCAGAATTAGCAAGACTGAAGATAAAACACTTGGCAACAATTTATGTGAAGAAAAATCAGATAAAAGAATTTTAAAAAATGAAGAAACCCTAAGAATCATGTGGGACTCTATCAAGAGAAATAAGCTACGAGTAATTGGAGTACCAGAACAGGAAGGGAAAACAGAAAATACAGAGAGAATTGTTGAAGATTTCTTGGCAGAAAACTTCCCTGATACAATGAAAGATAAGAAGATATCTATCCAAGATGCTCATCGAACTCCCCATAAGGAAGATGTTAAAACAAAGTCACGAAGACATGTTATAAGCAAACTTGACAAAACTAAAGATAAAGGGAGAATTTTAAGAGCAGCTGGGGATAAACGAAAAGCAACTACAAAGGAGAACCAATAAGAATAAGCTTGGACTACTTGGCAGAAACCGTGCAGGCAAGAAGGCAATGGGATGACATATTTAAAAAATTGAAGGAAAAAAATTGCCAGCCCAGAATCATATATCCAGCAAAAAACTCTTAAATATGAAGGTGAAATTAGGACATTTCCAGATAAACAGAAGTTTAGGGAATTTGTAAAAACCAAACAAAAACTACAAGAAATACTAAAGGGAGTTCTTTGGTTAGAAAATCAATAATATCAGGTATCAACCCAAGACCAAAACACTGGGCACAGCAATCAGAAGTTAACCCAGACAGGGAAATAAAAAAAATAAATAAAAATAAAAAAAAAAGAGCTCAAAACAGGGTAACAGTGATGCTATTATATAAAAGAAGACAACATCAAAACAATAAAGAGAGGCTGAGAAATGTAATCATAGATCTTCCATATGGAGAGAAATATATGCCGATAAAAAGAAATAAAAGTTAGGTTTAAATTTAGAAAAACAGGGGTAAATAATAAGGTAACCACAAAGGAGACAAACTATCTGACTCATCAAAATAAAACACAAGAAAAAAAAAGAGACTCAGCAGAAACAAAATCAACAACAACGAATATGAGGAAAGGACAATATATAATCTACTCAGCACATAAAATTAAGTGGGAAAAAGAAACTGTCAACAACACACAAAAAAAGACATCAAAATGATTGCACCAAATTCATACCTATCCATAATTATGCCAAATGTAAATGGAATAAATGCACCAATAAAGAGGCAGAGAGTGGTAGAATGGATTAAAAAACAAGATCTGTCTATATGCTGCCTACAAGAGACACACCTTAGACTTAGAGACACAAACAAACTAAAACTCATAAGGATGGAAAAAAAATATCAAGCAAACAACAATCAAAAAAGAGCAAGAGTCGCAATATTAATTTCTGACAAAATAGACTTTAAAGTTAAATCCATCATAAAGGGTAAGGAAGGACACTATATAATGATTAAATGGACAATATACCAAGAAGATATAACCATATGAAATATTTATGCACCCAATGACAGGGCTGCAAGATACATAAAACAAATTCTATCAGCATTGAAAAGTGAGATAGACAGCTCTACAATTATAGTAGGAGACTTCAATGCACCATTTCCAGTGAAGGACAGGACATCCACAAAGAAGCTCAATAAAGACATGGAAGATATAAATGCCACAATCAACCAACTTGACCTCATAGACATATATAGAAAACTCCACTCAACAACAGTCAAGTATACTTTCTTTTCTAGTGCACACGGAACATTCTCTAGAAGAGACCACATATTAGGTCATAAAGCAAGCCTTAGCAGAATCCAAAACCTTGAAATATTACAAAGGATCTTCTCTGACCATAAGGCCATAAAAGTGGAAATCAATAAGAGAAAAAGCATGGAAAAGAAATCAAATGCTTGGAAACTGAACAATACCCTGCTCAAAAAATACTAGGTTATAGAAGATATTAAGGATGGAATAAAGAAATTCATAGAATCCAATGAGAATGAAAACACTTCCTATCAGAACATTTGGGACACAGGGAAAGCAGTGTTCAGAGGTCAATTTATATCAATAAATGCACACATACAAAAAGAAGAAAGGGCTGAAATCAAAGAATTTTCCCTACAACTTGAACATATAGAAAGAGGGCAGCAAAAGAAACTCTTAGGCACCAGAAGAAAAGAAGTAATAAAAATTAGAGCACAACTAAATGAAATAGAAAACAGAAAAATAATTGAAAGAATTAACAAGACCAGAAGTTGGTTTTTTGAAAAAATCAACAAAATTGATAAATCATTGGCCAACTGACAAAGGAAAAACAGGAGAGGAAGCAAATAACCCAAATAAGAAATGAGATGGGCGGTATTACAACAGACCTAACTGAAATTAAAAGAATCGTATCAGATTACTACGAAAAACTATACTCTAACAAATTTGAAAACCTGGAAGAAATGGACGGATTTCTAGAAACACACTACCTACCTAAACTAACACAAACAGAGGTAGAACAACTAAATAGACCCATAACAAAAGAAGAGACTGAAAAAGTAATCAAAAAACTCCCAAGAAAAAAAAAGCACTGGTCCAGACCGCTTCACTGCAGATTTCTGCCAAACTTTCAGAGAAGAGTTAACACCACTATTAGTCAAGGTCTTTCAGAGCATAGAAAAGGACAGAATACTACCAAACTCATTCTATGAAGCCAGCATATTCCTGATATGAAAACCAGGTAAAGACACCACAAAAAAAGAAAATTACAGATCTATATCCCTCATGAACATAGATGCAAAAATTCTCAACAAAATTCTAGCCAATAGAATTCAACAACATATCAAAAAAAAAATAATTCACCATGACCAAGTGGGATTCACACCAGGTATGCAGGGATGGTTCAACATTAGAAAAACAATTAATGTAATCCACCACATAAATAAAACAAAAGACAAGAATCACATGATTTTATCAATTGATGCAGAAAAGTCATTTGACAAAGTCCAACACCCATTCATGATAAAAACTCTCAGCAAGATAGGAATAGAAGGAAAATTCCTCAACATAAAAAGGGCATTTATACAAAGCCAACAGCCAACATCACCCTAAATGGAGAGAACCTGAAAGCATTCCCCTTGAGATCAGGAACAGACAAGGATGCTCTTTATCACCGCTCTTATTCAACATTGTGTTGGAGGTCCTAGCCAGAGCAATTAGGCTAGATAAAGAAATAAAGGGAACCCAGATTGGCAAGGAAGAAGTAAAATTATCTCAATTTGCAGACAACGTGATCTTGTACACAGAAAACCCTAAGAAATCCTCAAGAAAACTACTGAAACTAATAGAAGAGTTCAGCAGAGTATTGGGATACAAAATAAACATACAAAAATCAGCTGGATTCCTCTACACCAACAAAAAGAACATCGAAGAGAAAATCACCAAATCAATACCATTTACAGTAGTCCCCAAGAAGATAAAATACTTAGGAATAAACTCACCAGAGATATAAAAGACGTATACAAAAAAAAAAAAAAACTACAATACACTTCTGCAAGAAACCAAATAATAAAAAAAAATAAGACCTACTTAAATGGAAAAACATGCCTTGCTCATGGATAGGAAGACTTAACATTATAAAAATGGCTATTCTACCAAAAGCTATCTACAGATTTAATGCAATTCCAATCCAAATTCCAACGACATTCTTTAATGAGATGGAGAAACAAATCACCAACTTCATATGGAAGGGAAAGAGGCCCTGGATAATTAAAGCATTACTGAGAAAGAAGAACAAAATGGGAGGCCTTACTCTATGTGATTTTAGAACCTATTATACTGCTGCAGTAGTCAAAACAGCCTGGTACTGGTACAACAACAGATACATAGACCAATGACACAGAATTGAAAATCCAGACATAAATCCATCCATATATGAGCAGTTGATATTTGACAAAGGCTCCAAAACAGTTAAATGAGGAAAAGACAGTCTTTTTAACAAATGGTGCTGGCATAACTGGATATCCATCTGCAAAAAAATGAAACCAGACCCATACCTCACTCCATGCACAAAAATGAGCTCAAAATGTATCAAAGACCTAAATATAAAATCTAAAACGATAAAGATCATGGAAGAAAAAATAGGGACAATGTTAGGAACCCTAATACATGACATAACAGTATATAAAACATTACTAACAATGCAGAAGAAAAACTAGATAACTGGGAGCTCCTAAAAATTGAACACCTATGCTCATCCAAAGACTTCACCAAAAGAGTAAATAAGACTACCTACAGACTGGGAAAAAGTTTTTAGCTATGACATTTCTGATCAGCACCCAATCTCTAAAATCTACATGATACTGCAAAAACTCAACTGCAAAAAACAAATAACCCAATTAAAAAATGGGCAAAAGATATGAACAGACACTTCACTAAAGAAGACATTCAGGTAGCTAGCAGATACATGAGGAAATGCTCACTATCATTAGCCATTACAGAAATGCAAATCAAAACTAAAATGATATTTCATCTCACCCCAACAACACTGACATTAATCCAAAAAACACAAAATAATAAATGTTGGAGAGGCTATGGAGTGACTGGAACACTTTTACACTGCTGGTGGGAATGTAAAATGGAACAACCACTTTGGAAATTGATTTGGCACTTCCTTAAAAATCTAGAAATAGAACTACCATACTATCCAGCAACCCCACTCCTTGGAATATATCCTAGAGAAATAAGAGCCTTCACACGAACAGATATATACACCCCTATGATCATTGCAGCACTGTTTACAATAGTAAAAAGATGGAAGCAACCAAGATGCCTGTCAATGGATGATTAGATAAATAAATTATGGTATAGTCGCACAATGAAATACTATGCAATGATAAAGAACAACGATGAATCCATGAAACATCTTATAACATGAGGGAATCTGGAAGGCATTATGCTGAGTAAAATTAGTCAGTTACAAAAGAACAAATATGGTATAAGACCACTCTTATAAGAACTCTAGAAAAAGTTTAAACAAAGAAGAAAATATTCTTTGATTTTTATGAGGGTGGGGAGGGAGGGATATGGGTATTCACTTATTAGATAGTAGACAGGCACTGTTTTAGGTGAAGGGAGAGACAACACGCAGTACAGGAGAGGTCAGCACAACTCATCTAAAGCAAAAGCAAGGAAGTTTCCTGAATACAACCGAACGCTCTGAAGGCCATAGTAGCAGGGATGGGGGTTTGGGAACCATGGCTTCAGGGGATATCTAGGTCAATTGGCATAACAAAATGTATTGAGAAAACATTCTGCATTCCACTTTGATGAGAGGTGTCTGAGGTCTTAAACCCTAGCAAGCAGCCATCTAAAATGCATCAGTTGGTCTCAACCCACCTGGAACAAAAGAAAATGAAGACTATCAAAGACATATGGTAAAGATGAGCCCAAGAGACAGAAAGGGCCACATAAACCAGAGATTCCATCATCCTGAGACCAAAAGAACTAGTTGGGCCGTGGTGCCTGGCTACCACCCATCACTGCCCTGACAGGAACATAACAGAGAATCCCTGATGGAGCAGGAAAACAGAGGGATGGAGATCTCGAATTCTTGTAAAAAGACCAGGTTTAATGGTCTGACTGAGACTAGAGGGACCGTGGAGGTCATGGTCTCCGGATCCTTTGTAAGCCCAAGATTGGAACAATTTCCGAAGCCAACTCTCCAGACAGGGATTGGACTGGACTATAAGATAATGATATTGGTGAGGAGTGAGCCTCTTGGCTCAAGGACATTCCTGAGACTATCTGGGCAACTCCCATGTAGAGGTGAGATGAGAAGGAAAAGGGAGACAGGGGCTGGTTGACTGGACATGGGGAATACAGGGTGGAAGGAGAAATGTGCTGTCTCATTACGGGGAGAGCAGCTAGGAGTATATAGCAAGGTGTGTATAATTTTTTGTATGAGAGACTAACTTGATATGTAAACTTTCACTTAAAACACAAATAAGTAAAAAGAAAGAAGTCAAACGATCCATTGCATTGGGCAAAGACCTCTTTAAAGTGTTTAAAAAACAAATATGTCACTTTGAAGACTAAGGTGAGCCTCATCCAAGCCATGGTGTTTTCCATTACTCCATAAGCATGCAAAAGCTGGACAGTTAATAAAGACAACTGAAGAGGAATTGATTCCTTTGAATTATGGTGTTGGCAAAGAATATTGAATATATTGTGGACTGCCAGAAGAACGAACAAATCTGTCTTGGAAGTACAGCCAGAATGCTCTTTAGAAGCAAATATGGCGGGACATCGTCTTACATACTTTGGACATGTTATCAGGAGGTATCAGTCCCTGGAGAAGGACATCATGCTTGGTAAAGGAGATGGTCGGGGAAAAAGATGAAGACCCTCAATGAGACAGACTAACACAGTGGCTGCAACTGAAACATAACAATAGTTGTGAGTATAGCACAGGACCAGGCAGTGTTTCGTTCTGTTGAACATAGGGTTGCTATTAAGTCGGAACCCAATGAACAGCACCTAACAACAAAAACAACACAGTTAATCTGAGGATTAAATGAGATAAATGCATTTGCATACTTTTAAACAGAATGTATGGCATATAGAAAGCCCCAGAAAGCGGAACCTATTATTATTGGAACTGTGTGCACTGAATGATGCCTGTGCCTAATGAGTTAATCAGATTTTTGAGAGCTGACTCCTTTTCTAGATACTGATGATTTGTGATTCCATAAGTAAAAGGAAACATCCATTTAATCTGTATGTTGAGAACAGTTAGAGAATTATGAGTCAGTCCAAGAAGGAAAGTGTAAGAGTACATTTCCCAATCCCTACAAATCAATAACAGAAGTCCAGCAATTGCATAGAAAAAAAAAGGACAAAGATAAAAAAAAAAAAAAAGTTTAAGGATACAGTTGGAAAATTCAAGGAGGAATAAATTTAAAAGTCCAAAAGGTATGAAAAGTCTCTAGTAATTAGCAAAATAGAAAGTAAAATTGTCATAAAGTATTGTTCCCTTTTCATTCACTACGTTGGGAAATAGTAAAAAGTTCATAAACAGTGCTACTTATGCTGGGTGGAAAAGGGAAATTTCATATGCTCTTGGTCTATAAATCGATACGAACATTTGGAGAACAATTTGGTGGTACCAGTTGAAGTTAAAAATGCACATATACTTTCATCTAGCACTTCCATTTCTAGGGAAGTATAATCTAGTGTGTACAAAGATGCCTGTAAAAGAATATCCATTGCAGTGTTATTTTTGTTACAGTAAAAAAAAAAATGGATATAAGTAAGTGACGTACAGGTATACGTATATCTTGTGGTGCTCTGTGACAAGCTTTAAAAATAATGAGATAGGTCAGATGGTGCCATAGGAGGTCTATGATATATTGTTAAGAATAACAAAGCAAGCTCCAGAAGAAGATGTAAAATATGATCCCATTTTTATAAAAACAAAATACACTTTGCTTGTATGTGCATCACAAAGTGTCTGAAGGAGTACACATCAGAATACTAACAGTGATTAGCCCTGGAAAGGAATGGAGGAGGTGGGAAATGGACTCTCACTTTTTACTTAATACATGTTTTGCTGATAATTTTTTTTTTAAATAAATGTGTATTACTCCATTTCCAAGGACTCTGGGCAGGGAGATACCCTACGCCTGCCTTGACCATATCTGAGTTTCTTTGGGCTTACTTCTCAGACCCAAATTCTGGAGCATAAGTTAATGAACCCATTATTCAGGCTGATCTCCCAGGTCCTGGCCACGCTGTCCTGGGACCAGCTGAGCTGCTGAGCCACAGTCACTAATGCTGACTTTAGAACCACCTGCCTCATGCGCCACACTCCTCAGAGAATGCAGCGAGTTTGGACAATGACACACTTGGGACTCCATGCTAGGGAGAACCATGGAATTCATGCAAAAATATGTGATAAAACCTCAGCTCCCTGCGCCTTCCAGATATGCCCTCCTGCCCCTGACAAACAGAAGTACCACCAGGAGTCTGGCTACTGTACCCACCTTAAAGCCATGCATGATGTCTGTCTTCTGTTTTGGGCAACTTCCTCTGTCTTCTCTGAGTGGACTGCTCAGTGCTGCTTTGAAAATAAGACATGATGATATGTGCTGTCTGAGTGCAGATGGATATATTAAGCCCAGGCCGTTCTGGTCCATAAGGGAGTCCACAGTGAACTAAGTATCTGCACTTAGAGGGCTACATGTACACAGAAGTTTTTGGGCATCTTGGACAATTCTTAGACACTCCTATGCAGGCTGTCAGCAATTTCTGGAGAGAGGGCCGTCTCTCTTAAATGTGATCTGCTGTACAATATTGTGAGTATTGTGAAGTTTGTCTTTGACTCCCCAAGCTTCTTCCTTCCCTTCTCAGTGCCTGTTCCCTATACTATCCTCAGTTATGCTGAATCTTCATGGACTATCTCCCTTCCCCTTATTCAAATCTAGCCCAAAAAAAAAAAGTAGAAATGATTTGCATAGTCAAAATTTCCTTTCATGGAAATTTTCCCTGAGTCAAGGCGATAATATCTAATGAAATTCCAGAAGGCATCGATCAGTTGAGGAGGTAGCATGGGGAGTCAGGTTTGGGTATTCAAGAAGGCATCCACTGGAAATGTTTGTCTGCTTCATCTCCTCTTAACAAGTGACCCAGACTGTCCTTCCTACCTCTGGGTACCATGGATCAAACAGGGAAAGTCAGAGAATAGGCTATGCTGTATTTTCCTAGTCTATTTTTATTGACACGATAGACTAGTGCCTCCTCTATCGACAAAAGGACACGTTAGAATGAGAGGCAACTCTATTACCAGAGAAGTCTACGAAACAAATTGTGAGCAGTTACAAAGAACAAGTACGTGGCAGGGAACCCAAGTTACTGAAGGAATTTATAACAACTCTTTCTGTTTCATAGAAATTTTTAAACATCCATAGTCTCCTCTGCTTTCTACAAAGCCTCTGTATTGAAAGCAGATATTATTCTTCCCATTTTCCAGATGAAAAAACTGAGGACTCCTAGAGGTAATGTGATTTTCCTAGGTCTTCGAAAAAATTTTCATGGCAGATTTGGGGCCATAGCCCAGTTCTTCCAATTCACAGGTCAAAGGTCAACCCCACACACCGCACTGCTATTTCCTCATCTATACACTTATGTAAAGCAAAAGTCTTCTCTAGTTTCCTATTCTAAAAGTCCCATCCCCCGCCCCCTCCCCCCAACCTACACTACATTCTTCTTCTTCCCATAAGGAGCTGATATGCTGCAGTATGGGTGACGTAAGATAACGTCTATCAGCTATGAAGAAGACAATTAGGACTTCAAGGTCCCAGACAGCTCTCCTTCCAACCATTCCTGAGGTTCTCCCTAGCATTATAGGCATCTTTGTCCCAGCAGCTGCATGGACATTGCCCAAAGCAGCAGCTACTACCTGCTGACAATCTAGTACATCTCGGAGTCATTCCATGTTTCCTAAACCATCAGTTCAGGGTCACATGATCACCAGTCCTGTAGGCTAGAGTTGGGAGCTTTGATTTGGAGAGTCTGGTTTCAATGACAGACTGACAAGGGGAACCAAGCACAGGAAGAGAATGCAACATGGGTGTTAAACAAGATGAGTTGGGATAGAAAGAGCATTGCTTCTGAGTCAGAGAGGTCTATGATCAGCCTGGCTCCTATCCTACACCCCGTGACCTTAGGGAAGTTAATTCGCCCTTCTAGAGCTCAAATTCATGATTGGAAAATGGGAATAATATCTAATTCCTAGTTCTATAATGAGGATTAAACTAAAAAAATATATATGATGGACACTTACCACTGATCAAATGCACAGGATGTCATTGTTGTTGTTAGGTGTCGTTGAGTCGGTTTCAACTCATAGCAACCCTATGAACAACAGAACGAAACACTGCCTGGTCCTGTGCCATCCTCACAGTCATTGTTATGCTTGAGCCCATTGTTGCAGCCACTATGTCAATCCATCTTGTTGTGGGTCTTCCTCTTTTTTACTGGCCCTCTACTTTACCAAATGCAATGTTATTAACATTTCCAAAGTATGTGAGATGCAGTCTCGCCATCCTTGCTTCCAAGGAACATTCTGGTTGTACTTCTTCCAAGACAGATTTGTTTGTTCTTTTCACAGTCCATGGTATATTCAATATTTTTCACCAGCACCACAATACAAAGGCGTCAATTCTTCCATCTTCCTTATTCATCATCCAGCTTTCTCGTACATATGAGGTGATCGAAAACATTGTCGCTTGGGTCAGGGAGACCTTAGACTTCAAAGAGTCATCTTTGCTTTTTAACACTTTAAAGAGATCTTTTGCAGCAGATTTGCCCAATGCAATGCGTCTTTTGATTTCTTGACTGCTGTTTCCATGGGTGTTGATTGTGAATCCAAGTAAAATGAAATCCTTGACAACTTCAATCTTTTGCACAGGATAGCACAGTGTGAAAGCACGAAATAAAGAGGTAAGTAGGAACTGGAATAGTCAGAGAGTTCAAGAGATAGCATGGCCCAGTGGCTAAGAGCATGGGCCTTTGGAGTCTGGTGAAGCTGAATTGAAATTTCAGTTCTACCACTTACTAGCTCTGTGAATCCCTTTGAACTTCAATTTCCACTTTTATAAAAATGGACATAATAATACCTGCATCACATAATTGCTATGATCATCAAATGGGAAACTCATATGTAAAGCTCTTTGAACAATTCCTGGCATTTAGTTCTCATTCATCATCATACCATATTGAAATCAGTTCAGTATTGTTCAATAGTGTATTTGAATTCCCACATTTTTATAATTAAAAAATTTATTGTTCACTCTCTGGAGTTCTACCACAGTGACAACCTTTAGTTTGAGGTATGAAAGCATACAGACAGGGAGTGATGAATTAATTCATTTCTACGAGAAGAAGCTAAATAAATAAAATGAGCAGTGTAGTGTGTTCAGACATGTATGAGCACTTAAGGTATGCAGACGTAAGTGTGAATCCAGTTGTACCATTTAATACTGAGTTATGCTGAGCTTATAACTTCACTTCCCTATGCCTTGTTTTCCTCAACTGCAAAATGAGTATAATAAGTGATTGTTCCAGGGTCACAATGCTGGAAGTATCTTTGGAGTGATATAAGGATTATATGAAATAATGTATGTGAAAGTACATTACACAGACACAGCTTTTATTTGTTCCACTATCTCTTTCCACAACCAGATTGTGAAGTCTAAGAATTCTTCGAATAGTCATAGACAGCTCAATTGTGGACTGCCAACCCTGCCCACCCCAACTCCCCCCAAAAAATGATATTTAGTCATGATTTACAACCAGACCAAATGATTATGGTTATCCTGTGATGAAATATCAGACTTAAAGAACTTTGCTTAGTTTTGAGAACCAAATTTTAAGGATAGTAACAAAGTAGTGCAAGTTCATAGTAGAGAGAAGAAGATGGCAGAAACAATGTCTTCTCCAGAAAAACCTGTGGGATTTGAGATATTAAACCTGGAGATTCTATGTATGACAAGACTTGGAAAAACTGGTAAGAATACTTGCCAGTATTTATACAGCACTTGCCAAAAACTATGCCCTCTTATTTAATCTTCATAACAACCTTATGAGTATATACAATTAATACTCCCATTTTACAGATGAGAAAACTAAGACTCAGAGAGGGTAAGTAACTTTTTCAAGGCCATACAGCTGTTAAATGAAAGAACCAGGGTTCTAGCCTAGTGTCTGTCCTTTTAGCTACTCACTGCACACTGCTGCCTGTGTTGGTTGATATTTAAATGTCTTTCATTTTGAAAAAGAATAGATTTGTTCTGTGAGATCACATTTATTCCAGCGGACAGAGGTTAGAGGCAAACAGCTTTCGCTTCTCCTATTTAAAAAAAAAAAAAAATCTGACATATAGAGCTTTCTGCCACTGAAAGCATTCAAGAAGAGGAAGGAAGTACATTTTTCTATAATCCTACAAAATGATATAGAGCATTGATTGAGAGACTGGGTCAAAGCAATGTTCTTCATAGTTTGCTCACGTACCCCCTAATTAGAACCTATGCACTTTATAAAACTGGCATATAAAAGTATCCATTAGAAGTTTTAATAGTCATAAGAAGGTAGTATCTGATGCACTGTAAATATTGATCTAAAAAATGAAACTTTGTTACTTTTTAAAATGCATCCAACCAATACCAAAAACTCATTGCCATAGAGCTGATTCTGACTCAAAGCAACCCTGTGTAGGGTTTCCAAGGTTGTAAATCTTTACAGAAGCAGACTGCCATATCTTTCTCCCACAGAGTGGCTGGTGAGTTCAAACTGCTGATTTATTGGTTTGCAGCCAAGCACTTAACCACTGCACCACCAGGGCTCCTTAAAATGCACCCAAAAGCATCTAAACACTGTAGCAATTTGATACATCATCCACTTTTATAATACAAGAACAAAGGTATCTTTAATAGCTATAGGTTTTGCATAATTTCGTTTCAATTTAAACATGTACTTTTATTCTTCTTCCCCTACGCAAGTTTTATTCTACTATAATATATTTTTATGCTTGAGAGTCTTTTACAATCACCTATCATATATCTCAGCAATAGTATATAAACTGTACTTTTTCTGCAAAGTATATAAAATATAATTTATTTCTAATTTCTTGTAACCATAAGATTTTAAGTGTTAAAAATTATCAAAAATGAGTTTTTATTGTAATTGTTATTAATAAACAACTGCTTAAGGTAATATAATTATTAGATTGAATTATATGAAGTTGCCAATATTTACCTGTTTTGACCTACAAAAATGGCAATTTCGTATGGTTCTGCATAATATGTTACAAATTGTGAAAACAATTATTAAATCTAAATAATTGTTTTATTGGAAAGTCATCTAATGCAGCAGATGGTTTTTATTTTTTCAATTAGTTTATGCATTCATAAATGAGTGTTACTTATTGCTAGAATGTGTAAAAAATCAGCATCAATTCTATTGCTTTTTTTATCAGAGAGGTAGTGCTTGTTCACATAAATAAGTAGATGGTAAAGGAATATAATATGGCAGAAATCATGGTGCTGCATATAATCAAAAATTATTTTTAAGGATGTGGGGCTAACTAGATTAGGTCTCCTCCTTTTTTTGTTGTTTTTGTTTTTGAGAGCAAAGAAATGGAAATCAACTGACCTGGGAATAGAATTGTTACCTGGTCATTAAAGTCATTTGTTATCTCAATATTTCTAAGTGTCCCTTCATTTGACACCTTTGAGGTTTTACATATTCTGAGCCAATGTATCTGCTAAGATTTGGGATAAATGAAGAGTACATCTTTCATTTGTTAAGTGAAAGACAGAATAATGTGTAAGGGGACATCTCGATAGCAGATATTTATTCAGACACAGTAATTTTAGGAAAGATAAATACGGAAGTTAAGAATCTGGAAATTGATTTTCGTGTAACAATGTCTGTGTACTCTTTGGGAATTCTTTGGGTACCACCAGAGATATGTATCCCACAAAATAAAACCTGCTGGGCCAAATGACCTCTGACATTCATTTGAGCAGGCAGATTCATTGGTTAAGCTTCCCATCAACAGGTCCTACCACCATGAACTAAGATATCTTGGTTTTAATTTAAGGAGTCATGTTATATAGTGGTCAATATCATGGACTTTGAAGCCAGGTAAATATGACCACAAATTCAGATTTTTCCCCTTATGAGCTTAAACTGTCTTTGACTGTTTTCTAATTTCTAAAACTGAAATAATAACAGTAGCTTCATGGGGTTATTTAAGAATTAAATGTGGTCTCTTAGTTATTATCTAGTGCTGCTATAACAGAAATACTACAAGTGGATGGCTTTAACAAAGATAAATTTATTTCATCACAGAAAAGTAGGCTAAAAGTCCAAACTCAAGATGTAAGCTCCAGGGGAAGGTTTTCTCTCTCTGTTGGCTCTGGAAGAAGGTCCCTGTCCTAAATCTTCCCCTGGTCGAGGAGTTTCTCAGGCACAGGGACCCCAGGTCCAAAGGACACACTCTGCTTCTGGTGCTGCTTTCTTGATAGTAGGAGGTCCCCAACTCTCTGCTTGCTTCCTTTTCCTTTTATCTCTTGTAGATAAAAGGTGGTGCAGGTCACATCCCAGTGAAGCTCCCTTTGCGTCGGATCAGGGAGGTGACCTGAGTAAGGACTGCGTTACAATCCCACATTAATCCTCTTAACATAAAATAACAATCACAAAATGGAGGACAATCACACAATACTGGGAATCATGGCTTAACCAAGTTGACACACATATTTTTGGGGGGGACATAATTCAATCCATGACATGTGGTAATGCAGCAAAGTCTTTGGTATAAGGTAACTGCTCTGTAAAATGTTAGCTACAGTGATGATGATGATGTTAATAATAATTAACATAGCTTATTATTTTGGAAAATCTAAATAGTTTAAGTTAAGTGCTTGATCCCTTTGTCAATACCGTAAGTAGTTTACATTGGGACACAACAATGACGATAACTAAACAGCTTGCACAGATGCCCACGTCTTTCCTATCATAGTGAAGATCTCAATAAAAGCATCCTTTCCTTAGGGTGTGGCTCAAACCATGTTCTGAGAGCATTAATTCTCCTCTCTCCATTTACAAAACTATTAGATCTATACATCCTTCCTTTCAACAAATATTAATCAAGCTTTTCTTAGGTTCTAGAAATTGTTCAAAGCCCTTGGGATACACAAAGAACAAAACAAAACCAATTGCCATCAAGTCAATTCTGACTTGTAACTTGGGATATACAGATTACAAAATCGGTTTCTTGCTCTGGAGAATAGAAAATAACTACATTTGCAAATATGATGCCACTTATGCTACACTACAGGTTTGCATAGTATAATGTTGAGGACACAAAAGAAATGTGACTTCATCTGGACTGGGGTGGGTGAACAGAAGGGAAACCATCACTGAGAAAGTGATTTTTGATCTGACACTCAAGGGAAAAATAGAGATTCATTATGCTGACACAGGCGGAAAAGATATGCCTCGTGGATGAGACAGAATATGATAAATATAATTCGGATTCTTCTATGTAATGCTCTAAAATATCCTACAGTTTAAGAGGATAGGGAAGACTCGACATAATTCATATAATATGATAAAGAATATGACAAGAGCATTCAAACACTTTGTCAAAAGGAAAGACAGAAAAAGGGGAGATGATGATAATGGTTGTGGTGGTGATGGTCGTGGTATGTAACACTTGATATAATTCATATAATATTAACCCTTCTTACAACTCTGGGGAGATAGACATTATTATGCACATTGTCTAGGGAGAATTATTATGATCAGAGAGGTCAAAGGACCAGCCCCAGGTCACACAGTTAAATATTGATTGAGCAAGGAGGAAGGAAAAGATAAACCCTGACCTGAGGCATCTGGAAATTAGTGTGAAATTCCTCTGGAATCCCAGCCCCCAAATTATGAGTTCTTTTCTCTTAGACAAGTCAGTTTCCATCTTGGAGTTTTCATCCTCTCTTTGTAAAATGGAATTTATAATTTCTGCCTCATCAGTTTGTTGTGATACGAAATTAGGTAATATATGTACTAGTACCTTGCATATAGATCTTTCTCTTTTATGGTGATAATGACATTAGAGAAGCACTAATAATAAATATTATCCTTTCTGTTCTTATGGCAACAGATGGAAAAAACCAACTGGACCAGTGTATCCCATTTTGTTCTCTTGGGCATTTCTACCTTCCCAGAAGAGCAGACCCCACTCTTCCTTCTTTTTCTACTCATGTATGCAATCAATATTTCTGGCAACTCTGCAATTATCACACTGATTATCTCTGTTCCGCACCTCCACACTCCCATGTACCTCTTCCTCAGTAACTTGGCATTGGCAGATATCTGTTTCACCTCCACCACAGTCCCCAAGATGCTGCAAAACATTTTCTCTGCTACAAAGGCCATTTCCTACATGGGCTGCCTAGCCCAGACTTATTTCTTCATTTGCTTTGCAGCAATGGAAAATTTCCTCCTGGCTGTGATGGCTTATGACAGGTACATTGCCATCTGCCACCCTTTCCACTACCCTCTGATCTTGACCAGAATGCTGTGTGCACAAATGGTGGCTGTGTGCCATGTCCTTTCCCACCTTCATGCCTTGCTGCATACCCTACTTATGGGCCAACTGATCTTCTGTGAAGATAACAGGATCCCACACTTCTTCTGTGACCTCTACCCTCTGATGAAGATTTCTTGTTCCAGTACCCACCTCAACACCCTGATGATTCACACAGAGGGTGTTATTGTAATCAATGGAGCTTTGGCCTTCATCATTGTTTCCTATGCCTGCATCATCTCAGCAGTCCTCCGGATCCCCTCTGCCAATGGCAAGTGGAAAGCCTTTTCTACCTGTGGCTCCCACCTCACTGTGGTGGCCATATTCTATGGCACTCTCACATGGGTCTACTTCCGACCTCTTTCCAGCTACTCAGTGGCCAAAGTTCGCATTGTGACAGTCATGTACACAGTGGTGACACCCATGTTGAACCCTTTCATCTATAGCCTGAGGAATGGGGATGTCAAGGAAGCCTTCAAGAAATGCGTGAGCAGAATATGGAATAAACCCCAAAAAGCAGTTATAAGCTTTCCCTAGGACCTTGGGAAAACATTTTTGCCCCTCACAGATCACTTTCTTCTGGAATATCCCAGAAATATCTAAACTCGGTACCTACCACAGATTTTCACGTTAGATTTTATCTCTTAAACATAAAGCACATGAAACAAAAGGGAACCACCAGATGCTTAGTGTAAAACACTGGCATGGCTTTAACTATAACTGAAGCAGTTATCTGGGCCTGCAATTAAAAACCATCATTGTGTCACTCAGAGTTTTCAGATGCAGGCAAAAAAATGGATTCTGGGTGATTTATGGAGACAATGAGTTTATCAAAAGGATATTGTGTAGCTTGTGAATTGTCAAGAAGGCTGGGGAACCAGGCTGAAAAAATGGATAGGAGCAAAAAACATCATATAGTAAGAACTTCAGTCAAAATTATAACCAGAACCAGTCTGATAAGGACACCACTCCAGCCACCAAACTCAGTTCACTACAACTTGTACCTCCACTAACACTGTCAGCAGTACTCACTGGGCATAGCCCTTGGAGTCCGAAAAAACTGAATGTGACCAACTCCAGAGAATTGCCCAATTCAATTCTCCATGACAGTTCTCTAGGTTCAAAATGAGGTGGTACATCTGATTGGTCATGTCTTGGTCATTTGCCCATGTTTTAGCTACCAGGGAAACTAAGAGAGCAATACGTTGCTTTTATTTTCTGTAAGTTGTCCTACCGATAAAAATTAGATGAGGAAACTACGGAAATACGGGAAGAGGTTTCAGATTCTAGGGCATTCAAATAAGAACAAGTATAGGATCCATTATATGGAGTCAGGAGTTATAGATGTTCCAGAATTCAGCACTGTCACAGCTCTACAACTTGCTTTTTTGTAACCTTCGCTGGCTCATCATTCAGGAATAATTCAAACTCATTTTTACTCAGCATGCCTCTGATCTCTTCTATAGCTGAGATATGGAATCCATGTAATAATGGGTATTTGTCTAATGAGCAATCAATGCTGAGAATGGGGAACAGGTCCAAGAGCCAAGATGTCTATTAAAATATGGATTCTTCAGTGCTTACAGGTGTAGGGTCAAAAGGAAGAGGTGAAAGGGGCCTCCCAGGGTATGGGGCAGAAATTGCAAGTACAGGCTGATTTATTCCATCTGTCTGGACAAAGTTTCTATTATAAGATATGAGTGGTTATGACACTGAGATAGAAAAAGTTAAAATTATGGCAATTTTGTGTAAGTTGTGCTACAGGAAGTATTTCTTATAACCTATAAAAATTTTTTTTTTTTTTTTATAGGTAAGTCTTGGTTAAAGTTTACGTCTTTGAAATGGGTTTGAGAAGTAATACTCCCTAAGTCTTTGGCTGTACTAAGTTAACAAATTCTTCCAAGGCAAAGAAGTCCCTGGCACATATAACATAAAATGATAAGGAAATAATACCAATTTTGGGTTAGTTAACTCTGGCTCTTCTCATTTGCCAGAAGGTATCTTACATAACCAATATCTTTCTTCCGGACTACACTGTTCCCCCTTACTTCATATTTCTTGGCTCCCTGGTCCACCTCCCTCCTCTCTGTCTGTGAGTGACAGCTCCTTTGCTGATCCCTTTTATTCTTTACTGTCTGCTTAGTCTAACCTCTTAGCAGTGTAGTCTCTTCTAAGAATCTCTCCCTGCTCCCATTTGGAGAATATAACTAGTATGGAGAAATGGCAGCAGAGTAAATAACATTTTTTAAAAACCATTTGAAAATTCTTTTTAAAATTTTATAATTAGATGATCCCCTTCTTTCTCTAAAACTCTACTTGCTGAAAGAATATACAATGAATATGTATTATATATACATATGCACACAACCACATACACATACATACGCATACACGTATTTTAAAAAAAAAAAAAACCTATTTCCATAGAGTTGATTACAACTCATAGCGACCCTGTAGGACAGAGTAGAACTGCCCCATAGGGTTTCTGAGAAGCGCCTGGTGAATCTGAACTGCCCATCTTTTAGTTAGCACCTGTAGCTCTTAACCACTATCCCACCAGGGTTTCCGATATATGTATAAGTACATATACATATTATTCAATTCATTATTGTTTGTGATAGTTAAAAATTGGAAACAATGTTCCTGTGTACTAATAGGAGTTTGGTTAATTGAATATGGTAGTTAGGTAGATCGTATTATCTGTTCACAATTCTTCCTTCCTTTCCCATATTTGCCATGGCTTCATTGTAGGAAGAATATACGTCTCCATCTTATTAACATTGACCTTTACTGTATAACTTGCTTTAGCCACTGGTTTGTGAAAGAAATATTATGTGCTGCTTCCAGTTAAAGGCTGTAAATGGGCTTGGATCATTCAGTTTGCCTTCCTGAGCTCCTGCCTTCATCAGAAGAAAAGGTCATCCCAAGTAGCTATGGTCTCTTAGCCTGGGCCCCAGAATAAGAGACACATAGAGCAAACCTGGGCCTGGCCCAGAGTTTGAAGCACAGTGGCCTCTTTCAATCTGTTGACTTTTGAGAAATAAATGTCTGCTATGATAAGCCACTGAGGTTTTGGGGTTGTTTCTTACGCTATACTTTGAAGAACATTCCAACTAATACATTATACACAGACTACAAATTACTAAGCAGTCAATAAGAAGAATGAGGCGGATTAATTTCTAACCTTGCTCTGATTTTACCAGTAGCCTGTAGGTATATATAGATATCCAATTATTTACCTAGCTGCTCTTTTCCCTTTTATCCCATTATTTCCTCATCTGTATGCTAATAATAATAGGGATAATGATAATAATAAAAAATAGAATACTCATATATAACATATATGGTACGGAAACCCTGGTGGCATAGTGGTTAAGTGCTACGGCTGCTAACCAAAGGTTCAGCAGTTCAAATTTGCCAGGCGCTCCTTGGAAACTCTATGGGGCAGTTCTACTCTGTCCTATAGGGTCGCTATGAGTCGGAATCGACTCCACGGCACTGGGTTTGGTTTTTTTTTTTTTGGTTTTCGTATATGGTACTTACCATGAGCCAGTCCCTGTTAAGAGTGCTATATATATATATATATATATATATATATATATATTCTACCCATAAAATCCTTTCTACAACCTTAAACAGTAATGTGATAGTTAATGTTATTTGTCCACTTGGCTAGGCCATGATTCTCAGTATTATGTAATTATCCTGCATTTTGTGATCTGATGTAATTATTCTCCATGATGTGATCAGCCAATCAGTTGTAAGGGGAGTTTTCCCAGTGGGTGTGGCCTGAACCCTATATATATGGATGTTCAGGCAAAGTGTGCTTGCTTGCTCTAGATCCTGTTTCTGGCTCGTCATCATCTGACCTCCAGTTCTCAGAGCTTGAGGCAGCAGCCTGTCATCTGATCTGCCAACTTTGGTGTTCACTGGCTTTTGTATCTCTGTGAGCCAGCAGCTTGCTGTCTGGGTTTGTCAGTCCCTGAAACCACGTGAGTCAGGAGAAGCCTCCAGCTGGTGCCTGATCCACGGACTTTGGGATTTGCCAGCCTGGGCAACTGCATAAACCATTTCCTTGAGATAAATCTCTATCTGTCTATCTATCTACACTTTTAGTTTTGTTTTTCTAGAGAACCCAGCTGAAGACATTTGGTGCCAAGAGTGGTTCTAGAGTAACAAAATCATAAAGGCGAGTTTTCTAAGTTAGCTCTTATGTCTGATTAGTCTTAAAGGTGCTGATGACTCTGCTTCCAGTAGTAAATAGGATGCTGCTAATCCATGCAATAAAGTGGCAGTGTTAATATGCAAAATATCACCATGAATAGATCACATATTGGTGACAGATGAGGCTCTGGGCAACTACATGTTTGATACTTTTCTACAATTTTATCAAAATGAGCAGTATAAGGAAGCTGGGTGGTTGGTCCCACTTGCACTAGAAAAAGTGATGAAAAAAAGAAATGAGCTCAGAGCTTCAGAGTCACAGCTCAAGTGCCACATAAAAGACATCAAAGTTGCCAGTTGTGCCCCAAAAGAAAGCCTTATGTCTTGTAGTAACAGAGCTGATATCACCAAAAACCAAATCCAGAGTCTTATTGTAAGAATGGCTGAATTACCATGCCAATTAAATTCCCAATCTCGAATGTTGTCTGAAGTTAAAGTGAGGGCATTATTGGAAAGAAATGGGATCCTAAAACTTGGGATGGGGACATATAGGCAGATAACCAGGAAGCTGGGGATATTGATCCCCTAAATTCCATTGAATCACTATTGCCAACAGAATCAGTTCTCCCATCTGAAAAGATTATTCCGTCTTTGTCTGCTAAGCCACATTCCCCAGGAAAATCATTATCTCTTCCACTCTGTCTAATGAGATTAACCCAGGTTTGCCTGAAGAGTCTTTGTCTGAGATATTGTCTGTGGTAACTCCTGGAGCATTGCCTGCAGTATCACCTGAGGTAGATGCCTTACAAGATATCGGATGTTTCCAGGATTCACCCACACCACCTATTTTTGCTTCTAGCCCTATGTGAGCCCTATAACTAGCCCCAAAAGGTGAAGTAAAATGTGGCACAGGAGGAGGTATGCTACATTGCAAAAGAACTCCTTGACTTTTCTGATATGTACAAACTGAAACCTGGGGAATATGTGTGAGAATGGCTATTAAGGGTGTGGGATAATGGTGCAAGGAACATAAATTAGACCAGGCTGAGTTTATTGATGTGGGCCCACTAAATACAGATCTTTCATTCAATATTTCAGCTCCAAAGGTTAGAAAAGATCTAATACTTTATTTAGTTGGTTCGCTGAAGCCTGGAATAAGCTGTGGCCTACACTAAATCAGGTTGAAATGCCAGACCTGCCTTGGTGTATGGTAGAAGAAAGTATTCAAAGGCTTAGGAAATTTGGCATGTTAGAGTTGATTTATCAGATTAGACCCATACAGCCACATATATAGTGCCCAGAAGATACGCCTTTTACTGCAACGGTGAGGAATAAATTTGTGAAGGGAGGCCCAGCTCTCTTGAAGACTGCTCTGGTTGCTATTTTATGTAAGTCAGATTTGACAACAGGAGCTTTCCGAATTGAATTAAGACACCTAACTAAAATGGGCCTGACCCCATGGTGGTAAGAGTCAAGTGGTGGCACTTAATCAACAAAGACAAGGTGGATGTGGCTGCCATAACAGACAGCAGAGTGAAAGCTGTCATCAGAAAAGTCTGACTCATATGGACTTATGGCTACTTAGTCATGGTGTCCCAAGGAGTGATATAGATGAGAAACCTACTAAAAATTTACTTGATCTGTATAAGCAAAATAATTCTAGGTCTATTGAATGACAGTCTAACTTGAATAGCCGGAATAGAGAATCATGACCCCTCAATCATTCCTAGACTTCAGCGAATTTACAGACCCACAACCCCTTGAGTGAAGGGGAGGCCAAGTCCCCTCGAGGAAAGACCCCACTGCACTGCCAAAAATTTATACTGTTGATCTTTCTCCCAGCCTTCCCCAGAATGATCTACAGCCTTTTATGAGGGTGACTATTCATTGGGGAAAAGGAAATAATCAGACTTTTTGGGAATTACTGGACTCTGGCTCGAACTGACAATAATTCCAGGAAAGCCAAAGTGTTACTGTGGCCCACCAGTCACAATCGGGGCATATGCTTGTCAAGTTATTAATGAGGTCTTAGCTCACATCCACCTCACAGTGGGTCCAGTGGGTCTGAAAACCCATCCTGCAGTGATTTCCCCAGTTCCAGAATGCATAATTGGAATAGACATACTCAGCAACTGGCAGAATCCCCACACTGGATCCCTGACATGGGGAGTAGAGGCTATTATGGTAGGAAAAACCAAGTGGAAGCCATTAGAACTGCTTCTGCCTAGGAAAAAAGTAAACCAAAAGCAATACTGTATTCCTGGAGGAATTGCAGAGATTACTGCCACCATCAAGGACTTTAAGGATGCAGTGACGGTGATTCCCACCACATTCCCATTCAACTTGCCTATTTGGTTTGTGTAGAAAATAGATGGATGTTGGAGAATGACAGTGGATTATCACAAACTGAACCACATAATAATTCCAATTGCAGCTGCTGTTTCAGATGTGGTTTCATTGCTTGAACAAATTAATACAGCACCTGGTACCAGGTATGTAGCTATTGAGTTGGCCAATATTTTTTCTTGATTCTAATTTCAAAGGATAACTAGAAGCAGTTTTCCTTCATCTGGCAAGGCCAGCAACACACCTTCTCTGTCCTACCCCAAAGGTATATCAACTCTTCAGGCCTATGTCATAATTTAATCTACAGAGACCTTGATCATCTTTCCCTGCCACAAGATGTCACAATGGTGCATTATGTTGTCTATATTATGCTGATTGAACCTAGTTAGGAAGAAGTATCTATGACTTTAGACTTACCGGTAAGATATTTGAATGCTAGAGGGTGGAAAATTAATCTGACAAAAATTCAGGCGCCTTCCACCTCAGTGAAATTTCTAGGGATCTAGTGGTATGGGGCACGTAGAGATATTCTTTCTAAAGTAAAGGACAAGTTATTGCACCTGGCCTCTCCCAAAACTAAAAATGAGGCACAATGCCTAGTGGGCCTCTTTGGATTTTGGAGGCAACATATCCCTCATCTGAGTGTGCTACGCAAGTCTATTTATTAAATGACTCAAAGAGCTGCTAGTTTTGAATGGGGCCCAGAACAAGAGAAGAATCTGAAACAAGTTCAGGCTGCCATGCAAGTTGCTCTACCACTTGAGCCAAGGATGATCCAATGGTGCTTGAATTGTCAGTGGCAGATAGAGATGCTGGTTGGAGTCTTTGGAAGGCTCATATTGGTGAATCACAGTGCAAATCCATAGGATTTTGTAGAAAAGCCCTGTCATATTTTGGAGATAACTACTCTCCTTTTGAGAAAGAGCTTTTGCTTGTTACTGGGTCTTAGCAGAGACTGAACACCTAATCATGGGCCACCAAGTCACCATGAAGCTTGAGCTGCCTATCATGTACTGGGTGTAGTTTGAACCACAGATGCATAAAGTCAGAGGAGCACAGCAGCACTCCATTAAATGAAAGTGCTGTATACGAGATACGGCTCAAGCAGGACCTACAGGCACAAGTTGCAGGAAGAAATGGCTCAGATGCCCATTGTCTCCACTCCTGACATATTATCTTTCATCTCCCAGTCTGCACCTATGGCCTTATGGGGAGTTCCTTATAATCAGTTGACTGAGGAAGAGAAAATTTGTGCCAAGTTTATAGATGGTTCTACATGATATGCAGGTACCACATGAAAGTGGGCAATGGCAGCACTGTAATTCCTTTCTGGGACCACCCTGAAGCACAGTGGTGAGCGGAAATTCTCCCAGTGGGCAGAATTTTGATCAGTGCACCTTATTGTTCACTTTGCTTGGAAAGAGAAATGGCCAGATGTGCAGTTGTATACTGTTAAATGGGCTGTGGCCGATGGCTTGGCTAAATGGTTAGGGACTTAGAAGGAACATGATTGGAAAATTGGAGACTAGGAGGTATGAGGAAGAGGTATGTGGACAGACCTCTCCGAATGGTCCAAAGTGAAGTATTTATGTCTCACGTGAATGCTCACCAAAGTGTGACCTCAGCAGAGGAGGGCTCTAACAATCAAGTGAATACGATGATGCATTCTGTGGAAACCTGTCATCTTCTTTCCCCAGGCACTCCTGTCATTGCACAATGGGCTCTTGAACAAAGTGGTCATGGTGGTAGGGAAGGAGGTTATGCATGGACTCAGCAACATGGACTTCCACTCATCAAGGCCGATTTGGCTACAGGCACAGCTGAGTACCCAATCTGCCAGCAATAGAGACCAACATTGAGTTCTCTGAATTTGACGTGAATTCCTCGGGATGATCAGCCGGCAATCTGGTGGCAGGTTGTTTACACTGGGACACTTCCATCATGGAAAGGGCAACATTTCATCCTTACTGGGATGCACACTTACTCTTGATAAGGATTTGACTTCCCTGCATGCAATGCTTCTTCCAAAACTACCATCTGTGGACTTACAGAATTTCTTATCCATCATCATTGTATCCCACACAGCATTGCCTCAGATCTAGGGACTTACTTCACAGCAAATAAAGCGTGGCAATGGGCCTATGATCATGGAATTTACTGCTCCTACCATGTTTCCGATCATCCTGAAGCAGCTGCCTTGACAGAACAATGGAATGGCCTTCTAAAGATACAATTATGGCACCATCTGGGTGGCGATACATTGTAGGGTTGGGGCAATGTTCTCCAGGAAACTGTATATACTCTAAATTAGCATCAAATATATGGTGCAGTTTCTCCCACAGCCAGGATTCATGGATCCAGGAACCAAGAGATGGAAGTTGGAGTGGCACCATTCACTATTATCCCTAGTGACCCACTTGCAAAATTTTTGCTTCCTGTTCCCCTGACCTTATGCTTTGAGCTCTACAGGATTAGTTTCAAAGGGAGCAGTGCTCCCACCTGGAGACACAGCACTGATTAGAGTGCCACCCAGCCATTTGGGGCTCATTCCTCTGTATCAATAGGCAAAGGAGGGAGTTACTATATTGGCTGGTGTGACTGATCTTGATTTCCAAAGGGAAATTGGATTGACATTACATAATGGAGGTAAAGAAGAGTATGTCTGAGATACAGAAGATCCCTTAGGGCATCACTTTGTACTACCATGCCATGTGATTAAAGTCAATGGAAAACTATAGCAACCTAATTCTGACATGACTACTAATGGCCCAGACTTTAGGAATGAAGGTTTGGGTCACCCCACTAGGTAAAGAACCATGACCAGCTAAGGAACTTGCTGAGGGTAAAGGGAATATGGAATGGGTGATGAAAGAAGGTAGTTTTAAATACCAATTATGACAGCATGACCAGTTGCAGAAACAAGGACTGTAATTGTTATGAGTATTTCTTTCTTGTTTTATTATATGTATATATGTGTATGTGTAAAATATTTTTGTCTTCTTCCCATTCTTATTTCAGCACTTATAAAATATAAGATGTAAATGTAAAAGCTAGTGTGTTTGTTTTGGTTGTACACAGGTTAGTTGTATATATTAGGCACAAGTATGACTTTATAATTGTCTTTATTTACAGATTATGTATGATTTAAGGAGATGTGTACAGGTGCCAAGCTGACAAGGGGTGGACTGTGATAGTTAATGTTATATGTCAATTTGGCTAGGCCATGATTCTTAGTATTATGTAATTATCCTCCATTTTGTGATCTGTTGTAATATCTCCCATTTTGTGATATAATGTAGTCACTTCCATGATGTGATCAGCCAATCAGCTGTAAAGGGAGTTTCCCAGGGGTGTGGCCTGGATCTGTTTTTAGCTCATCATCATCTGACCTACAGTTCTTGGAACATGAGCAAACAACTTGTCATCTGACCTGCTGACTTTGGGATTCACCAGCTCCACAGCCCTGTGAGTCAGCAGCCTGCTGTTTGACCTGCTGATTCTTGGTTCTCAGCCCCTACAATCACATATGCTAGTGGAAGCCTCCAGCTGATGCCTGCCCCAAAGTCCATGAGTTTTTCACTAGTTTTCCTTCCCTAGAGAAATCAGCCTAAGATAGATATGTACTGCTACTCCTTTCTTTACAAATGCGTAATTGAGGCACAAAATAGTTAAATTATTGTCTAAGATTACACAGTAAGTATGCCAAAGCTGGGGCTGCAACTCATGGTTTCTGGATGCAGAGTTCATACTTTAGCTCTCTACCACCTTCAGCAAAGCCTTTTAGCATTTTCCCTTGGGCTTCTGAACTCTGTTTTCATTCTGACCTCTTTAGATGAATAATTTTTGAGAGACCAGTTGCACAAAAGACCTACTTACTCCTACTGTTTCAGTGTAATTATTAATACTTCCCCCTTTATCTCTCAGAAGTGAGACAATAATTTATATAGCCACCTTAGTTATAAAAGTATTTTCAGGTCAGCACCTCAACTCCACATCCCAGGATAATTGAATATACCTTTTATGTGTTCCCACTGTTTACCCTTTGAATCCTTCTCTTCATTTCATTACTCTTATTTGTTTACACTCTATTTCCCTCTCCTTTTTTGTAAACTCTTTCAGGATACATAGCCTAAGCATTGATCACAATTCCTGGCACATAGATCATCTTTATCAGGTATGCATTAAATAAATTTAAGAAATAAGTGAAAATCTCGCTGCTGCTAGAACGGTGATTAAATGCCATAGTGATAATTCCAAATTATCAGGAAGAGACAAATGCATCTCCTGCTGACTACTGTACATGGTTATCTCAAAGGTTTCATGATCTGTGTCACTTTGGGTAGTCCCTGTACACCCACAAACACATCAACTTCCAATTTGACTTTTGAGTCTCTGAGGTTTAATCACAGGAATTGTCTGTCATTCTGGCTTGAGCCTCGGTCATTTTCTCAGAGGCCTTGACGTGTCATACCACCCTTGAACATTCCCCTTTGGGGCCAGATTAAAATTAGGTTATTTTCCCATCCAAGGTTTCATCTGTCCTTCAACACATTTCCAATCCCTTTTCACTCATGCTGTTGACATCCCTTCAGTTCTTGCACTGAAGCCTGGCTGATGTAAATGCATCAACAATATAATCAATGGCTGATAATCAGAGTCCCATAAACTTGCTGCTGTTGAGTCGATTCCAACTCATAGTGAACCTATAGGACAGAGTAGAACCACCCTATACAGTTTCCAAGGACAGGCTGGTAGATTTGAACTGCTGATCCTTTTGGTCAGCAGCTGACCTTTTTGGTTAGCTGCAGTAGCTCTTAACCACTGTGCCACCAGGGCTCCAATAATCAGAATCAGGTGGGGTTAATTTAATAGGCTTTGGAAGCAAATGAGTATGGTTGTGGGATTTTTTTTCTTTGTGTAACTGGTGATGCTAAACAGCACAGGTACACTCTGTACCCTTCCTCAGCTAGGATATTTGCAGAGATAAAGCTGTTACCTAGAGTAACAGAACCTACACATCTGTAAGAAATGGGAGAAAAGTGAGCACCCTCCAGTGCCGCATTCCTTGATGGTAGGGAAGGGGGCAGAAGATCATGCCATCTTTAAATAAACATTGCTTTTCTACTTGAACAGAGCATTCTGAGGTGAGTATCACCCAAGAGCAGTGTTTTTCATACTGTAATGTGGCATAAATCAGCTGGAGAATCTTGTTAAATGGCAGGTTCTGATTCAGTTGAACTAGGATGTAGGAGGGGGACTGATATTGTACATTTCTAACAAGCTCCCAGGCAACGCCGATGCTGCTTGTACATGGACCAAACTTTGAACAGTCAGGTTCTCAAGAGAGTGTGGAGTGTGGTACAGTAAAACCCCTCAGATGCTAACTGAAAGGTTGGAGGTTCAAGCCCACTCAGAGGTGCCTTGGAAGAAAAATCCTGGCTATCTACTTCCAAAAAATCAGCTACTGAAAATCCGATAGAGCACAGTTCTCCTCTGACGTACATGGGGTCGCCATGAGTCAGAACTGATTTGACTGCGTTACTTTTTTGGTATTGTTTAGGTACAGCTTACAGAAATATAATAGCATTAGTGGGGTCATCTGAGCCACAGAAAGACATCTTTGAAAAGGAACCTGAAGAGAGTCTGAAATTTGCCAAAATCACAGAGCCTGGGACTGAGGGTTGTTCAGAGAGAACACACAGAGGTAAACAACCCAGAGATTCAGAGGTAAAAGCAAGAAATTTTGTGGCTCGACTAACAGTGGAAAAAGGCTTGTGGAAGAGGCTTTCAGCTACTCCCATTATCTATTATTTTCTTCTTCTTCTTCATTAATAATAGGATTCTCAAAGTTTTAACTGGGAACATCTGGAGACTCTGTTTCCCATCTTTTATTGTAGCAAGATATGGTTATATGACACATCACTTGCCTACATTCTCTGAAAAACTCACTGAAGTGTCTCTGTAGCAGCTAACAACAACAAAAACACAAGCATGGTCTCCACTTCCTCACTTGATATTTTATCCTAAAATGATTCTAACTGGAAATTTGTGACCCAAGAATTTACATAACTGTTCTTATCAAAGCTTCCAATAACCTACGGTTTGCCAAATCCAATAGTTAATACTCTGTTCTCATTGACCTCTCAACTGCAGTTGTGAGAATGACTACTCCTCAATCCTGGAAGCACGCACTACCTTTTCTAGGATTCTGACGTGTCAAACTTAACCTGCTTTTTTTCCTACCAATGGCCACTTCTCAGTTTCCTTTGCTACCTCCTCTATCAGGCCTCTAAATTTTGGAGTGTTCACCCATCTTAGAAAGACATTACATGATACACCATCACCAAAATGTTCAAAATATGCAAGTCATACTGATTTGTAAGCATTTTTTAGTAGTCATCTGAGCCCCAGATAATATAGCCAAAAGATGAGAGGTTTAATTTTGGTAATTAAAAAAAATATCTTTCCAGTTCCAATGTTCTGAGATTCTAGGTGGCCAACAGGGATCTGAACTGTTTATTTATCAACACACTTTTCCCAAATCCATGCAAGAGAGAGACAAGACGAAGATTGTCCGTGGGAATGTGAGTCATATCAGTGATTAGTTATATAACCCACCTATCCGAGACATTTTCAGGTTACATGTTAACTCCTTGGACTCAAGAGATCTGCTGCCATTTCCTGTTTGCCTGTGAGCCAGGTTGGAAGTTTCCCGAGATGCAGAGTTTCTTGCCAAGCCTCCACAGAGCACCCTTAACCTCCTGGTTCCTTAGGCTGTAGATGAGTGGGTTTAGCATAGGGGTAACCACTGTGTAGAAAATGGCGACGTAGTGGTCCTGGTCCAGATCATAGCCAGAGGATGGCCGGAGGTACATTCGGATCACAGAGCCATACAGGAGCAGCACAACCAGGATATGAGAGCTACAGGTGGACAAGGCTTTGCGCAAGGCAGCAACAGAGTGCATGCGGGCTATAGCAACACCAATGTGGGCATAGGAGCCCAAAATGAAGAAGAAAGGGCTGACCACCACAGCTACACCCTCCGTGAAGATTAGCATTTCATTGACCACTGGTCGGGTGCAGGAGAGCTGCAGTAGGGGCGTGATATCACAGAAGAAGTGGGTGACCTGGTTGCCACAAAAGGTTAAGCGGCTGACCAGCATACTGTAAAGGAGGCTGTCGAGGTTGACAACCACCCATGAGGTCAAGGTTATGCGCAGACAGAGGTGGCGGCTAACAATGGTAGAGTATCTTAAAGGATTGTAGATGGCAACATAGCGGTCATAGGCCATGGCAGCCAACAGGTGACCTTCCATGCTGCCCACAGTCATAAAGAAAAACAACTGAACCATGCAGCGATTAAAGGAGATGGTTCGATCCACAGACAGTGTGTGCACCAGCATCTGGGGCACAGTGATGGTTGTCAGAAATATGTCGACAAAGGAAAGCTGGCTGAGAAGGAAATACATGGGTGTCTGAAGCTTGGTGTCTAAGTGGGCAGCAATTACCACAAGAGCATTGCCAACAACTGCTACCAGGTACATGGCAAGAACAATCCCAAAAATGACTGGTTGCATCTCTGGCCAATTGGACAGGCCTGATAAGATGAATTCAGTCACTTCTGTCCTGTTTATCATGGCCATAAGACACAATTCACATCACCTGTCAGAAGAATGTTGGGATCAAATAATGCTGCAATTTACTCTAGGGATAGTTTATGGGAAACGTCTTTTTTTTTTTGTATGTATATTGCTAGTTTCCAAAAAAAAATTTTTTTGATGTCTCTCACTTGCCATTATCTTTCTACCCATCCACCCTCCCACTCCTTCATTTATTCCAGGCTCATTTATTCACACTTTAAAATAAAAAAAAAAGCAGTTGCCATTCAGTTGACTCTGACTTACGGCAACCCCATGCATGTCAAAGAAGAACTGTGCTCCGTAGGGTTTGCAATGGCTGATTTTTCAGAAGTAGATCACAGGTTTTTCTTCCTAGGTGCCTCTGGATGGATTCAAACCTCCAACCTTTCCATTAGCAACCAAGCACACATTAACCATTTGCACCACCCAGGGACTCCCCTCAGCACTTACAATTTCTCGATTTAAAAGACACAGTTAAATATCTTCTGGCTTTGTCTGTTATGGTTCTCATCCTCATTTCTTACACATATTCAAGTAACTACCTCAGAATAGAGTCATAGGAAATAAACTTTCTGAGTCTTTGCATCTGTAAGTATTTTCATTTTGCAATCAGACTTGATTGCTAAAGGCATTATTCCTTTGTTTCCTATCATCTAATATTGCTGATAAGAAGTCTGATGCCAGTCTGATTCTTTTCCTTTTTTAAGTATTACTCTTTCTGGCAAGCTTTTAGGATATTTATTCCTGATATCCCAAAATCGTACAGAGATGTTGCAAAATATAGTTCCTTTTTAATTCTGTGATAAACTTTGTAGATCCTTTCTACTAAGGGTCTAGTAAGATGCATGCCCATCTTGGGCTCTGAATAATTTTCTTCTATTATTTCTTTGATTACGTACTCCCTCAACTTCCTCTCTTCCATTTGTTCTGGAAGAGCTACTAATGGGATATTAAGTTAATTGAATATTAAGTTAATTATGTTAACTTTCTGGAAGAGCTATTCATCAAATAATAAATTTCTAACTAGTAGGTACTCCTACTATTAGGGTATTAGACCTGTTTTATTCTTTAGCTAAGTCTCTGTTTTTTTTTCTTATGTGTGCTATCTTTTTGTCTGTCTAGGTCCTGGGATATTTGTGATTTGTCACTGACATTTATTTTATTCTTGCAGTCATAGGGTTAATTTCTCTCAACTTTTTCTTGTTTTGTTTGTTCCTTTATCATAGTGTCCTTGTCTTATTTTGTGGATACAATTCTCTGAGAATACATGTTTTTATATTACCTTTTCTTCCTTGAATGTTTGAAATTTCTTCTGGAGCCAGTTATTCATTTTTTTTTTTTAATATTGACTTTTTTCTTTTATGTTTGGTTTGTCAGGTTTGGTAACTTGGGGTTGCTTGTTCTAAGTAGCATATGTCAATTCTTCTGTTGTTGTATTTGTATATATTTTTCTCCTCTATTCCCTCCCAGGAACAGAACAATTGACTATACGATCATATGAGGATTTTACCTTTATACTATTTCTCCCAAATAAAAACAGGGTTTATTCTGGGATATTAATTCCATGGGATCACCATGAGTTGGAATCAATAACAACAACAGTAATTCTTTCTCTTTTACAGAAGAGATACCAGCTCTCACTGGAGGATAAAATGCTAGGCTTTCATGATCTAGTATTGGCAATAGGTGAAGATGGAGACATCTTTGTGGAATGGCTGACTTAGTCGTACTGTAGGCAGACTTTATCATTTCCATTAGCTTCTTTGGAAACCCTGGTTAGTTTCTTTATATTCTGTACCCATTCTGTATTCTCCCTCTCACTCTCCTTGGTACAGGCTTCCTTTGGTTTGAGTGCCCCTGCCAGGGAGATAAACAATGTCCTCCATTGCAATCCTCTCCTGGGTACTCTAAAGGATCATTTTTCTGTTTCTCTTTCTCCTAGAAATTCACTGAAATATGACATATGCTGATTATTTTCCCTTAATGTTATGGGATTTTTCCTTTATTATTATTTTGCTGAAATATCTAAAGGAAACGAAGAGCAAATGCATATGATAATTTTGATAACTTCAACCAAAAGCCAAATAGTTAGGCATGACTCTGGTTTCTAAAATGTCTATTTCCACTATAGGAGTTCACCTACAAAAAGGATTAGATACTTGAGTCCACTTGTCAGGGACATTTCCCTCGAATAGCGCTGAAATCATTCAAAATTGATTGCCTTTTGCCTCTACTGGATATCATGTCAGACATTCACATTGCCTTTCATCACGAAGATATTCAATTCATTAGACTCCATTTTTCTTTTGCATCTGTCGCATTATCCTAAGCCACATCATAATCCCTTTAGCTGGAGTTTGGTTTTCCAAAATCTTTTCAGTCATACATGTTCAGACTATCATTAATTAGTGGACCACATGTATAAATATTTAATATCCACTATTACGTATTGTTTCTCATATAACATTCAACCTAATATAACACGAAAACTGCCCCTAACAAGAAATAAACAAGGTGATTTCAGAGCACAAAAGAGTGAGGATGGGTTATCAAACATTTGAAAGAATAGTGTACTTGTAGCTGCTGTCAAATCGGCCCCTGACTCTTGGCAACCCCATGCACAATGGAACAAAATGCTGCCCAGTTCTGCACCATCTCATGATCGGTAGTGGATCCAGTCATCAGGATCCATAGGATTTTCATTGGCTGATTTTCAGAAGTAGATGGCCAGGCTTTTCTTTACAGAATAGTGTACTAAACCAAACCAAAACCAAACTCATTGCCATCGAGTTGATTCCAGCTCATAGAGACCCTACAGAACAGAGTAGAACTGCCTCTTAGGGTTTTCAAGGAGCTGCTGATGGATTTGAACTGCCAACCTTTTGATTAGCAGCCAAGCTCTTAACAACTGTGCTACCATGGCTCACTCATGATTAATGAAATGTCACTTAATAAACATGGTATCATCTTACCCATCAATTTTGATTTTTTCATTGTTATTTCCAACAATTATGTTAATGTAGGTATTAACCCATAGAGATGAAGTGCAACTTTGCATTATCTTTCAGGAAAGCAATTTGGCTAGTTGGATAAAGAACCTTAAGAAAATTCACAACCTTTGACAAAGGAATTAGTATTGGGGGAATTTGTCCTAAGGAAATAATCAGAGATGATCACAGAATCATTGTACAAGAATATTCATCTCGGGATATCTCCAAATTGAATAACTTTATATCTGATGATAGAGAACAAGTTAAATAATTCTAGTACATTCACATAATGAAAACTAGGTAGCCATTAAGAATAATGTTTTGTACCTAAGAGAATGACAAAACTACTCATAACAACAAAAAGACAAACAACTCAATTAAAAAATGGGCAAAGGACTTGAATAGATAGATATTTCACCAAAGAAGATGTACAGATAGCCAATAAGCACATAAAAAAAAATGCTGGACATCATTAGTCATTATGGAAATGCAAATCAAAACCACAATGAGATAACACTTCACCCCCACTGTGAAGACTACGATCAGAAAAATGGAAAACAACAAATGTTGGCAAGAATATGGAGAAATTGCGACCTTCATCCATGGTTGGTGGTATTTTAAAAATTGTACAGCCACTGCGGAAAACAGTTTGGCAGTTCCTCAAAAAGTTAAACATAGAATTCTCATATGACCCAGAAACTCCACTCCTAGGTATATACCCAGAAGAACTGAAAGAAGGAACTCAAATAGATACTTCTACACCAGAGTTCATTGCAGTACTATTCACAATAACCCAAAGGTGTAAACAACCTACATGTCCATTCCCAGGTGAATGGATAAACAAAATTTGTTATATCCATACAATGGGATATTATTCAGTCATCAAGAGAAATGAGGTTCTGATACACTCCACAACATGAATTAACCTTAAAAACATTATGCTGAGTGAAATAACCCAGACACAAAAGGACAAATATTGTATGATGCCACTTATTTGAAATATCTTAAGTAGGCAAATGCATGTAAACCAAGGTTTATTAGTGGGAAGAGGAAAAGAGAAGTTATTGCTTAAAGGCACTGATTTTTTGTTAAGGGTGATGAAAGTTTTTGCAAATGAATGGTAGTAATGGTTGCACAACATGGAATACTTATGGGTTAATATCTAGAATGTATAAAGAACTCCCACAACAAAAAGACAAAAACCAAATCAAAAAATGGATAAAGGACTTGAATAGATATTTCATCAAAGAAGAAATACAAATGGCTAAAAAGCACATGAAAAGATGATGAACATCATAAATCATTAGCAAAATTCAAATTAAAACTACAACAAGATATTACTTCACACCCATTAAGATGGTTATGATTAGAAAAAAAGGGGAAAAGAACAGGTGTTGGCATGGATGTGGAGAAATTGGAACCCTTATCCATTGCTAGATGGGTTGAAAAATGGTACAGTCTCTGTGGAAAAAAGTATGGGATTCCTCAAAAAGTTAAACACAGAATTACCATATGATCCAGCAATTCTACTTCTAGGTATACACCTAAAGAATTGAAAGCAGAAACAAAAACAGATACATGTACACAAATGTTCATTGCAGCACTTTTCACAATAGCCAAAAGATGAAAACAACCTAAATGTTCATCAACAGATGAATGGATAAACAAAATATGGTACATATATGCAATGAACTATACTAAGCCGTAAAGAGCAACGAAGTCTTGATACATGCTAAAACATAGATGAACCTTAAAAACATCTTGCTGAGTGAAATAAGTCAATCACAAAAAACAAATATTATTTAATTCCACTTACGTGAAATATCTAGGATAGGCAAATGTATACAGACCTAAGTTTATTAGTGGTTACCAGTGGCAAGTAGGAAGGAGGGGGAAAGGGGGACTCATTGCTTAGGAGACACTGAGCTTCTGTTAAGGGTGATGGAAAAAATTTGGAAACAGATAATAGTGATGATTGCATAACATGATGAACACAACATCCCTAAATTATACATGTGAAGAATGTTGAAATGGCAAATGTTTTATTTCATATGTATTTACCACAATGAAGAAAATGTAATGTGATAAATAAGCAAGTCCCAGAACCCAGTGCCATCGTAGATGGGCAGAAATAAACAAAAATATTAAATGGCAATTTTCTTATCTGTACTCGGTTCAAGGAAAAGGACTAGTGCTAGGTTATTATGGTTTGATCCTTCCTAGCTTTTCCAGAAGACACAAATTATACCTTAATCAATGAGTATACCAAGCATTAAGACAGTTATTATTGTGGGGATGCCAGAATAGTAAACTACCCCCAGAAAAGAATCAAACTCTGTTTTCAAGACAGCTGTCTTGGTGCTTTCTTTACTCCAAAGACTATACATAAACCCTGAGCTTAAAAGAGGAAGAAAACTTACATTTTTCCAAGGTCAGTTCTTTTGTCTGTTCTTCTTCCCATGTCTTTCTCTGTGTTACTGGATATGGCTCAAACTCTATGCTCTTGCGATTTTATTACCTATTTGAGGCAGTGATGACACAGCGATGTCTGCATGGAGGTATAGATGAAGGTGAAAGAGAAGAATAGGTTTGAAGCAAGAGAAATGAAATAAGTCCCTTTATGGGGAAAGGGTGGGAGAAAAAGGTCTTTAAGAAAGAAATGTGGCAGACAGTGTTGATTTATCTAAGATGAGAATAAGAATTTAATAACATAGAGAGTCTATTTCCTTCCAAATGAAACAAAACTGTAAATTTAAATTAATTACATGAAATAATAGTAATAAGCTGTGGTAGTGTTTTTGTTGGCTGACCTTTCCAAGGATTCTTCTCTGTCTTATTTATTTTCCAAATCTCAGCATTGCTTCCCTCAGAGCCAGAGCTCTGTGGATCATGTCCAGGGAAATTTGAGGGATCAATGATGCTGATTCTAGGGCAAGAGTCGAGAGAAGACTAGTTCTTTTTAGGGGCGATGTGAAGATACACACATAGACCTCATTTGAACAACTTAAGCAAAACTGAAATATGGTGGAAGAAGAAAGAGAATCCTTGGAAAGGGACAGAAAAACATCACCAGTGTCTCAGTTACTATCTGGTGTTTCAGGGACATCTGGAGTCAGGAAGAAGGGAGAGAAGAGAACTAGAATGTGAAATCCCCACACCTGGTCTTACTTGACTTTCCTCTTTGATTAAAGAACCAATTTTGTGGGTCTTCACTCATATCAATAACTACATGTTAGGAATATGCTGTATTTAATGCTTTTTTGATCTAAATTCTATTTTTAGTCTACTCCCTCTCAAGTTGATGACTCACAGTGGCTGATTCTAATATATGTAAATCAGAACTTCCTTTTCTGTTTCTACACCAGATACTCCAAACTTTCATAAAATATATTAGGTCCTCTGTCACACATTTCTAACATCTTGGAACTATGAAATAACTCTCCATACTCTCCATGGTTGCCTTATTCTACTTTCTATAGTCTTCTTGGTACTGATATCACATTTTCTACAAGAGTATTATATTTATTATTTTATAATCCCTTTCCATTTACTATTAGGACAGATGGTGCCCTTACTCTCACCTTCCCTCTGTATCTAACATCGTACATCCAAGTTAGCAAAACTGAACAGAGCTGTGCTCCCTCTTCCTCACATGCTCACAGAATTAGGGATCCTTTTTTTGTCATCTTTCCAAAAATATTTTCTATAGGGAAGCTCATCCCAATAAGCAGCCTTACTTATGTGCACTCACTCTGGGACTCTACTAACCCCAGGAGACTACAATTGTGTCCACAAGAAGTATAATTAGACTTGGGCTGAGCCCCTCCAGTTTCTCTTATTATCTGGGACTGTGGCTTAGGAACTTTTTCCTTCTCCTTCCTTAGACCTAGGTCTCACTAAGGCAAAGACCCTGAAACTTCTAAAAATAATTGTTCCTGTAGGGATGTCTACCCCTTTTGGGGGACATCATAGTCTTCTACAATATCAATAGCCAGGCATGAAGAAACCCCAACGGAAACTGGTTCCCAGTTCATTTTCTCAAGAAGCTATCCTTTCTAATTTACCTTTCCTGTAATTATTGAGTATTTTCTACAAATACAAACATCTTAATGCAGTTGAATTAGGTGCAAGACATGGGAGATTGTGAAATAGTAGGGGGACAGCTCTAACAGCTGTTATCATGTCGTTATCCTTCTCTAGCCATTTGCTTATCATATTTAGACTACATGATTTAAACAAGGCTTTCAGAACTAAGAGAAGAAAGAGCAGAAGGAGTATGTATTGAAAGATCTGAGATAATATACAAATTGGAAACAGTCTTGTTTGGTCTCATTATTACACATAATAATAGTGACATATGGCTTACGAGGAAACCATGGTGGCATAGTAGATGAATTATATAACACCTGAGATTTATAGCAAAAGAACACAGGAGAGGTGTGGCTAGAGGGAGAGATGATACATTATTGGCCATGTGTCTTAGCTTCCTGTGCTGGCCATAACACAATACCACAAGCTGGGTGGCTTTAAAGAACAGAAATATATTTTCTCACAGGTCTGGGGACTAGAAGTCCAAATCAGGGTCTTGGCACTGTTGATTCCTCCTGCAGGCTTTGAGAGAGGAGCTGTTCCATACCTCTCTTCTAGTCTCTGGTGGTTGCTGGCAATCTTTGGCATTCCTTTGCTGCTTATAGATACATCTGCCTTCCTCATCACATGGTGTCTGTCTTCTCCCTGTACATGACTCTGTTTCTGTGTCTGTTCTCCCCTTTTATTAGACACCACTCAGAAGGTGTAAGGTAATGCTATTCAGCTATATGCATCCCCTCCCTAATGGAATCAGCTTTACTCTTCCCGGACGCATGCTGGGGATGAATTCAGGATGGACTTCGGCCAAGGTAGGAGGCCCGGAGTGGCATGGCTGGGCCAGTGGCCAAGACTGAGGAATGCCTTAGCAACAAGAAGGAAAACATCTGGGCCTGGACTTGAAGTCCCTGGGAACACCGACTACCCAAGGATGTGGGAGAAAAACAATGAGCCTTGGTCCCAACTGGAATGGTATCTAAGCTTGGGTCCCTTGCTAGGTGGTTGTAGAAAATACTCCAGCCAGCCACCACTGGAGAGCAGCTGCTTGCCCGTGTCAGTAAGTTTCCCTGAATAAACTCATGAGTCTGGAAAGGGCTATGTGTCAATTCTTCAGATTATCTGCCAGGACGTACCATGAGGGTCTTTCCTTGCTGGGGCTGTCCCCTGACAGAAGGGATTGGGATGAGGACCCATTCTACACTAATATGACCTCATTTAACTAATAACAAAAGAAAAACTCCTTTCCAAACAATGTCACATTCACAGATACAGGGGTTAGGACTTAAACGTATCTTCTGGGGAGTACACAACCTATAATACCATAAATTGATAATTATTGAAGCTAAGTAATGATAATATTCTGTTCTGCCTATTTTCTATGAGTTTAAAATATTCCTTAATTAAAAAAAAAATTGTATTAAAGTTAAATGACCTTGAGAAATGGTTCCAAATGTGTGCTAATGAGGGAGCTCTGGGTACATGTGGGCATGAAGGTATAACGTTCACAGTTCTGCCAGAGCACCACATCACGAAGGGCCAAATCTGGAATTTCTTAAATTGTTCTTGTCATTCCTCCCTCTCATCTCCCTATAACCAACAATGCTCAAAATCTTCCCATTCTTGTCTTCACCTATCCAATGTGGTCCTTAGGTGGACTAATCAGGAGTCCACCCTCCCCCGGCCAAGCAGTCTGCGGAGCGCACTCTTTACATCCTTATTGCGGAGACTGTATACAAACGGGTTGGCCAAGGGTGTGATGGTTGTGTACATCACTGCAGCCACCATGTCTTGGTCCTGAGATTCCTGTGAAGGAGGCTGGAAGTAGACCCAAATAATGGTACCATAGAGGAACCCAACCATAGTGAGATGGGACCCACAGGTGGAGACCGCACGTCGACGACCAGCAGCTGAAGGCAAACGAAGGATGGTGGCCCCAATGTGAACATAGGAAAGCACAATGAGGGAACAGGGGCCCAGCATAAGGAAGCCACCCTCCAAGAATATGGCTAGCTCATTGGAATGCGTGTCTGAGCAAGAGGCTCGCAGAAGTGGTCGGTGGTCACAGAAGAAGTGGGGAAGGTTAACGTTGTCCCAATTATCCCCAACCCATCGAAGGGGTAAGAGGAGTCCCACATGTAGCATAGTGTGCAGTGTGGATACCACCCAGCTAAAGGTCAGTAAGCAGGCACAGAGTTGCCGATTCATCACCAAAGTATAATGCAGAGGATCACAGATGGCAACATAGCGATCTAGAGCCATGACAGCAATGACAAGTGTGTCCGTAACTCCAAATGCATAGAAGAAAAAGAACTGGGCCAAGCAGCGGTCAGCAGGAATGGTTGGGTAATCAGAGACCAGATGGGACAGTAACTGGGGCAGGGTGACTGTGGACAGCCCCATGTCTATCACAGACAGGCCACGAAGTAAATAGTACATAGGTGACTGGAGCCTGGAGTCACGGGAGATGAGCAACACCAGAGTCATGTTCCCCATTATGGTGGTCAGGTAAATAGCCAGGAACAGAAGAAAGAGGAGGTTGTGAGGGACTTTAGCTCTTGAAAGCCCAAGGAGCAGGAAGACTGGAGAATGTGAAGCATTGGGGGCACAGCCCATGATGAGTGACGAGGAGCTGTCTGAGAGAGTTGGAATCAAAAAGTATGTCATAACAATAAAGAAAAAAAAAAGTAAGTCATGGGTCAGAAGTTACAGATCCTAATGATTCTACTTAATTTAGCTATGTTTGTCAAGCACCTTAAACACCTGGAGTTAACTCTGATCCTGCTATGCCTCTTCCTCCCAATCTAGTTCTTCACTCCCTTAAATTTATTATAGAATTTTCTCTCCCTTGTTTCTTCCTTTTCTCTCATTCTAGTGACTCCTTCCCCTTAATTCACAAACCCTGCTAAAGTCTTTCTTCACTAAGCAAGGGGTAAAGGGGTCAAAGCCCATTTTCATTGCAAACTGTGTGGTAAGAATTAGCATGAATCCAATCCCAAAGTGTGGAGATGGGTCCAGTACTCACCTTTCTCATTTCTCCATCCTCATTGTCAGCTACCCATGTGGAACACTCTAACCCTAGCCACCTAGAGCTGAGTCAGAGTTCACAAGTTAGATGAACACCATCCTTCAGACCAGCTACCCATGCAGCTCTTCTATGATCCTAACCACCTGGAGCTAGGTCATAGGTCACAAATTAAAAGGACACAGTCCTTCAGGCTGCCAAATAGGCAGGTACAAGCCCCTGCTGGCTGTCACTGCTCCTGTGGGTTCAATAACTCACTAGAACAACTCACAGAATCTCATGAACAGTACACAATATTTATGACTATGGATTTATTATGACCTAAAAAGATACAAATGAAGAGACACGTAGGGTAAGGTCTTAGAGAAGTCCCAGCACAAAGCCTCCATGTCCCAAAGGGGGACACATTACCCTCTCTTGTGCATGGTCACCAACCAGAAAATTCATCTGAACCTTTGGTTCAGGGCTCTTATCAGCCTGCCCACATGGCGATGATAGATTACATCATGCCTCCTGAGGTTTAGTCAGCTTCAGGTGCCAGATGGTCTGTCTTGGTTTGGTCAGTCCCCACTCATCAGCCCCAAGTGTGGTTCCACTCTCAGGAACCCAGAACAAAGGCCAAATTTCAAGGTACTTCCACACCTTGCATTCTCCCACAGTGAAAATATCCCTTTATTTAATCTTATCTGCTCACCCAACTACTGCTTTACATTCTTTCAATGGCAAACCTCATGAACAATTTACCTTTACTCACTGTTTCCACTCCTCACACCTTACCCTGCTGCAGACTTCATGCCTATTCACACCTCAGCTCAATGCAGTCTTCGTGATTTCTTCTCTCTTAACCTTAAAGAACATAATACATCATTAAAATACATTACATATAAAGAAATGGTTCTTTCTAAGTAGTTGGCTTTTGTAGTGAAATAGCTTCAGATAATCATTGAATGACTTGGTTTTCTTCTTTATTTCTTGTATTGGTTAATGACATCAACATTATCATTCCCTGATCGCCTAAAACAAAAACTGTGGGGACCCCACCCCCACCGATCTCACTACATCCAACTCCTTTATTTTACATTTTTTTTCCTTTTATGCATCCTTTGCTCTCCATTCACTATCAATGTTTAAGCTTCAGCATCTATGACCAATATTAATTTCAGTAGTCTCCTTACTAGCTTCTCTACCTAACTTCCCTGAGCGCCTTTACACTGATGCGAGAGTAAAACTTTCAACACGTGACTTCATTTTTAAATAGAACCTTCAGAATAAATTCCAAACAGTTTGTTCTGGTTTATAACATCTTTTATTATTAGTCCCTAAACTATCTTAACATGCTAAGTGACTCACCTGTCCAGTGTATTATTACCTAAACCTGGTAAGGTCTCACATTGCTGTTCATCTTCACATGTTATGTTGAGAACTTCAGCTTTCTGAAATCTGAGGTACTAAATAACACAAACACTCCCCCATTCAATACGGAGAGAAATTTGATAAAATATAATAATCACCCTTATAAATTCATAACGAAGCTTTTGAAAATTGAGAGAACTCTAAGGATCTATAATCAAAAAGGGAGTTGAAAAATGAAGATCTAAACTGTCTGTGATTGTGAAGATAGTGGAGTTAGGTGGGAGCAGCAGCTTATCTATGTTCAGAGTCCAGAGACTTGAGAATTAACTGCCAAGTGAGGACAGAAAAAGAGAGCTTAGACCTGTGTGAGGTAGGAGGTTAGAGATCACCACATAAAATCAGGACATTCAAAAGGCTAAACCTTCTGTGAAAGAGTATAAGCAAACAGGAAAAAAATATGTACACCTATTAGCTATGGGAGACCCAAAGGAAGCTCAAATCTCTCAGCCTGGACTAAAACCAAAAAAACCAAACCCAGTGCCATCGAGTCAATTCTGATTCCTAGTGACCCTATAGGACAGGGTAGAACTGCCCCATAGAGTTTCCAAGGAGCACCTGGCAGATTCGAACAGCCGACCCTTTGGTTAGTAGCCGTAGCTCTTAACCACTATGCCACCAGGGTTTCCAGCCTAGACTAGGTGGAAGGAAAAATATCTCCCGTGGGAATTCAGTTATTGGCCTGTACCACACATGGAATTGAGAATGCTGATTTACATAAAACCTATGATCCTACAGCTTTCAAACTGAAATTTTAACATAAAAGTCATTATCAGACTGATGGAAGACTTGGGCACCTTGTAGAGGCAAACATAAAACTCTCCCTTCACATTTGCTCTCAATCCATACTGTACAGGAATCCCACAAACAAAAGCCCATTGAAAATGACTTTACACAAAGTCCAACACCCATTTGTGATAAAAACTCCCAGCAAAATAGGAATAGAAGGAAAATTCCTCAACATAGTAAAGGGCATTTATACAAAGCCAATAGCCAACATCATCCTAAATGGAGACAGTCTGAAAGCACTCCCCTTGAGAACAGGAACCAGACAAGGATGCCCTTTATCACCACTCTTACGCAACATTGTGCTGGAGGTCCTAGCCAGAGCCATTAAGCTAGATAAAGAAATAAAGGGCATCCAAATTGGCAAAGAAGTAAAAGTACCTCTATTTGCAGATGACTTAAGCTTATACACAGAAAACCCTAAAGAATCCTCAAGAAAACTCCTGAAACCAATAGAAGAGTTCAGCAGAGTATCAGGATACAAGATAAACATACATAAATCAGTTGGATTCCTCTACACCAGCCAAGAGAACGTCAAAGAGGAAATCACCAAATCAATACCATTTACAATAGCCCCCAAGAAGATAAAACAGTTAGGAATAAATCTAACCAGAGATGTAAAGATCTGTACAAAGAAAGCTACAATACACCACAGCAAGAACCAAAAGAGACCTACATAAATGGAAAATCATACCTTGTTCATTAATAGGAAGACTCAACGTTGTAAAAATGTCTATTCTACCCAAAGCGATCTATAGATACAATGCAATTCCAATCCAAACACCTATGACATTTTTTAATGAGATGGAGAAACAAATCACCAATTTCATATGGAAGGGGAAGAGGCCCTGGATAAGTAAAGCATTACTGAAAGAAGAAGGACAAAAGGGGATGCCACAAACTACCTGATTTTAGAGAATATTCCATCGCCACAGTAGTCAAAACAGCCTGGTACTGGTACAAAAACAGGCACATAGACAAATGGAACAGAATTGAGAACCCAGACATAAATCCATCCACATATGAGCAGCTGATATGTGACAAAGGCCCAAAGTCAGTTAAATGGGGGACAATACAGTCTCTTTAACAAATGGTGCTGGCATAACTGGACACCCATCTGCAAAAAAATGAAACAAGACCCTTACCTCACACCATGCACAAAAACTAACTCAAAATGGATCAAGGACCTAAATATAAAATCTAAAACGATAAAGATCATGAAAAAAAAATAGGGACAATGCTAGGAGCCCTAATACATGTCATAAACAGTATACAAAACATTACTAACAATGCACAAACACCGGAAGAGAAACTAGATAACTGAGAGCTCCTAAAAATCAAACACCTATGCTCATCCAAAGACCTCACCAAAAGAGTACAAAGAATACCTACAGACTGGGAAAAAGTTTTTGGCTATGACAATTCTGATCAGTGTCTGATCTCTAAAACCTACATGATACTGCAAAAACTCAACTACAAAATTAAAAAATTAAAAAATGCCCGATTAAAAAATGGGCAAAAGATATAAACAGGCACTTCACCAAAGAAGACACTCAGGCAGCTAACAGATACACAAGGAAATGCTCATGATCATTAGCCATTAGAGAAATGCAAATCAAAACTACAATGAGATACCATCTCATCCCAACAAGGCTGGCATTGATCCAAAAAACACAAAATAATAAATGTTAGCAAGGTTGTGGAGAGACTGGAACACTTATACACTGCTGGTAGGAAGATAAAATGGTACAACAGGTTTGGAAATCGATTTGGTGCTTTCTTAAAAAACTATAAATAGAACTACCATACAATCCAGCAATCCTACTCCTTGGAATATATCCTAGAGAAATAAGAGCCTTCACACAAACAGGTATATGCACACCCAGGTTCATTGCAGCACTGTTTACAATAGCTAAAAGATGGAAGCTACCAAGGTGCCCATCAACGGATGAATGGATAAATAAATTATGGTATATTTATATAATGGAATACTACTCAATGATTAAGAACAACAATGAATCCATGAAACATAACATGGAGGAATCTGGAAGGGATTATTCCGAGTGAAATGAGTTGCAAAAAGACAAATATTGTATGAGACCATTATTATAAGAACTCTAGAAAAAGTTTAAACACAGAAGAAAATATTCTTTGATGGTTATGAGGGTGGGGAGGGAGGGAGATAGGTATTCACTAATTAGTAGATAAGAACTATTTTAGGTGAAAGGAAAGACACACAATACAGGAGAGGCCTGCACAACTGCACTAAACTATATCAAAGAAGTTTCCTGAATACAACTGAATACTTTGAAGGCCAGAGTAGCAGGAATGGGAGTTTAGGGACCATGATTTCAGGGAACATCTAAATCAATTGAAATAACAAAATGTATTAAGAAAACTTTCTGCATCCCACTTTGGTGAGAGGCATCTGGGATCTTAAACACTAGCAAGTGGCCATCTAAGATGTATCATTTGGTCTCAGTGCACCTGGAGCAAAGGAGAATGAAGAATATCAAAGACATATGGTAAAGATGAGCCCAAGAGACAGAAAGGGCCACATAAGCCAGACAGTACATCAGCCTGAGAACTAGATGGTGCCCAACTACCACCAAGTGCTGCCCTGATAGGGAACACAACAGAGAATCCCTGATGGAGCAGAAGAACAGTGGGATGCAGATCTCAAATTCTCATAAAAAGATCTGATTTTATTTTCTGACTGAGACTAGAGGGACCCTGGAAGTCATGGTCCCCGGATCCTTTGTTAGTCCAAGACTGGAACCATTCCCAGAGCCAACTCTTCAGACAAGGATTGGACTAGACTATAAGATAAATAATGATACTGGTGAGGAGTGAGCTTCTTGGCTCAAGTAGAGACATGAGACTATGTGGGCAACTGCTGTCTGGAGCTGAGATGAGAAGGAAGAGGGAGATAGGAGCTGGTTGAATGGACACAGAGAATACAGGGTGGAGAGGAGGAATGTGCTGTCTCATTACAGGGAGAGCAGCTAGGAGTATATAGCAAGGTGTGTATAACTTTTTGTATGAGTGGCTGACTTAATTTGTAAACTTTCACTTAAAGCACAATAAATAAAAGAAGAAAATGAGTTCACAATTCAAAATTACAAAACATACAAAAATTATTCTTTATGAAAACAATAGGTAATCAACAAATAATAGGATTACCCCCCATTGTCATAGAAGTAAACAATGGTAAGGATTAATAGTTAAGCATGTTTAAACTACTCAGTGTCTAAAAGAGGGTATAAAAATTATAAGAAAGAAGATATTATAGAAATAGAACAAATATTAAAAAATGAATTACTTGAAAATAAAATATTCATGTTCAAATTAAAAACTCAATGGATGGTTTAGACAGTGACTGAAGAAACAAGTTCTGAGACGCTACTGAGAAGATAATATGAAGTGACAAAAATGTGTATAATATGAAAGAATTAAGAGTTGTGAGGGAGAAAATAAAAAGATCCACTCTTGAGAAAATAAGTCCCAGAAGAATAATATGGAGAAAATAGAGGAGAGGAAAACATTGAAGGGGCACAGAATGAGAATTTTCCAGATTTAATGAAATAAAAGAATCCTCAGATCAAAGAATCACAATAACTCCCAAAGAAAACAAAATTTTAAAACTACATACATTGACATATGTTAGCGAAACTGCTGAATAGCAAATACAAAATGAAAATTTGTAGCCGAGGCAGTGGAGGCAAAGAACAAAGTAATTTTTTTCACACCACTGTTTGAACAATCTCATTTTCAGGTGCTAAAAAAATCTAACCCAATTGAATACCAAAATTTTAATTCTCAAGCAATTTAAATCTTGCCTCCTTCCCCACCAGCAGTTAGATTCTCATTCAGAAAACTACGTTAGGGAAAGAGGGATGAGGCTGACTTCACTATTGCACCATCTTGCTCATTCTTTCCTGTAGGTTGTCTCCGGCTATTGAAGGGTAGAAGTAGATGGAAGGGGAAAAGGTAAAGTCTTATTGAGTGGTATGATTGATAGATATTCCTATGGAACATATTTTGGGCCCATATGAGACCACCCACAAGTACCTATTACTGCATTCTTTCCAGGCAAGACTAATTCAAACTCTGGCTGATCCCTTTGAGACCTCTCTTTTTTGACATCTTACTGCCCCCTCTCTAGACTTAGTCTTCCAGAATTGCCTCACCCTCATGTCTTGGGATGGTATGCTTTTTAAGATAACACAGCCCATGCATCTTCCTGGGGTCCAGTCAGTTCAAAGAAAACTTATTCACCTTTATCTCAACAAATTCTGTAAATGCAGCTTTCTCTAAGTGTTCTCTGCACTTGCAGGAGTTGCACTTGGTCTTTTCCCCAAACTTTCATTAAGACCTTAAATAATGTTTTGTGTTGTATTTTTAGTTCCCAAACATGTTTTCTTAAACTACCTTTTCATTATTGACTTCTAATTTAAGAGCATTATGATTAGAGACTGCAACCTCTGGGAGATTAGTTTTTTGAAGCTTTTTGAGACTAAATTCATAGCTGGGCTGTAAGGATTAGCATGAATCCAATCCCCAAAATGTGGAAATTGATCCAGTCCTCACATTCCCACTTCTCCATCCTTATCACCAACTACCCACATGGAATCCTCTCTCTCTGACCCTAACCACCCGGAGCTAGGTCAGAGCTTACAAGTTAAAAGGGCACAATGGTTCATACTGCCAAACAGGCAGATGCCACCCAAATTGAGGGGTATACACGACAATTCGTCTGACCTTCTGGCCACAAACCATCTTCACAGACATGTTGGAAAATAAAAGAAAATGTCTATTTGTGTTTAAAAGTAATAATTAATACCTGATGATCTATCAACTATTTGTTCAAAGCTCAACTTTATCTACTATAACTAAATGTGATTTCTATATAGAGTCATTTATTCAACTTTTTGCTTCCAGGGTTATCAAGAAACTCTTCACTATATACCATGATCTATAACAATAGCAGTAATACCAATAGCAGCAGTACTATGTGTCGTAGTAGTAATAGGTAAATTTCTGGAGCTCTACTACGTGCTAGATTCAGTGGCAAACTGTCTGTGTGCATGATTTTATTAATTCTCCAACTGTATGAAGTAGGTTCTACTTTTATTTTTGTTTTACAGGTAAGGATAATGATGCACAAAGAGACTAAGCAACTTGCTCAAGATTATGCAGCTAATCAGTGACAGAACTGAAATTTTAAGACAAAGATTGGATATCTTGACCACTGCTTCTCTCAATCCTTCTTATTTTTCTTTTCCCTACTGCCGGACGTGATTGAGCACTATCTCTCACCTTCTTGACATTTGATTTTACCAATATGTGTAACAATGTAAAATTATGGGTCTCTAAATATTTTGTATGTTTTTTACTCACTTCACATTTCCTTCACTGTGGAGACTTTCTAAGAACACATCTGAAGAACTGAAGCAGTCCTAAAGCCTGTAAAAAAAAACACCAAAGCCATTGCCATCAAGTCGATTCTGACTCATAGTGACCCCACATATTTCAGAGTAGAACTACACTCCCTAGGATTTTCAATGTCTATAATATGGGGAAATCCTGGTGGCATAGTGGTTAAGTACTACAGCTACTAACCAGAAGGTCAGCAGTTCAAATCCAGCAGGTGCTCCTTGGAAACTCTATGGGTCAGTTCTACTCTGTCCTACAGGGTCACTATGAGTTGGAATCGACTCAACAGCAAGGGGGTTGGTTTTGGTTTAGGATAACATTATAGAAGTAGATTGCAAGGCCTTTCGTCTATGGCACCACTGGCTGGATTTAAACTGTCAATGTTTAAGTTAGTAGCCAAGGTCAAACTGTTTGTGACAGACAGGAACCTAGAGACCCATTAATCAACTTAATGCTGATGATTTATAAATCTTCATCTCGAGCCCTAGTCCACCTAGTGGGAAATGTAGCACTTAATGGAGCAGAGCATAAGAAGGAAGGCTAATAATATAGATGAAGGATCTGGAGAAAATAAAGGTGACTAGGAGAAAAAGTGGTACAGAAAGACAGAGGAAAAGCAGGAGAGGAGGTGGTGGAGTAAGGAGCAGATGACAAAGCGTAGACCTCAATCACTATGAATCAATCAGTCTAGAAATTTTTAGTGATTTGTAAGCCAAATTTTCAAAGGCTGTTTTCCTCATGAAGCACATTAATGATTTTAAAAGTGTTTAGGCAACTAAATTCCAGAGGTGTTGCCTCTGGAAACACCTGACTGAAGAAAGTAAGAGATGTAATTTTAGATAATGAGTCTGAAAACCTGAATTTGCCTATAGCTCCCAGAAAACAAATTAGGCTAGTGTAAGTGCAGATGATATTCACATGATCCAGAGGAACTATCCATTTATCCATCATCTATTCTAACTAACATTGATTTCTTACTTGTGACTTGGACATTAAAACAAATTACACAAAGATCCTGCCTGTAAAGAGCTATGGTGGGTGCAGAGCAGTGTGGTAAACAATACGATAAATGTAAGCGCATGGAGAACATGGGAAGTAGGTTTCTTCTCAGCCTTGGATGGAGTCAGAGATTTGTTGAGGTATTATAAAGATTCCTAAAGAGGTATCGCAATCGCAGCAAGGTCTAACAAATTCAAACCATTGTGTCGCTACCAAAACTTGCCCTCTATTTTACTCAAAGAATAATTAAAGTTATGAATTAATAGTGGTGAATGTAATACAGATGTATGTACATGTCTCTGCACATGTCTGTGTAGATGTTTTGTGTAAGCTGTGTATAACCCATAAAAGCCATTGCCACTGAGTCAATTTTGACTCACAGTGATCCTAGAGTAAAACTGCCCCATAGGGTTTCCGAGGCTGTAATCTTTACAGAAGCAGACTGCCACATCTTTTTCCTGCAGAGAGGCTGGTGAATATGTGACAAACATTTAGAAAATAATTTTATTAAAAGCATAATTGACTATCGATTGGGACTTTCTCCTAAACTTTCCTTCCTAAAGTTCCATGTTTCTAAAAATAATTGAGTCATTGTGATTGAGAGATGACCAAAAGGAATGGTGAGAGTCAGAGACATAGAAATGGAGACACAATGGAAATGGAATAATGAACAAATGGGAAGGGAAAACAAAGAAAGGAGGTAAGTGAGAGAATAAAAATTCAGGATGAAGAAAGAGGGCAGAATGAATGGATGAATGAAAAGAACATAGGAAAATGGAAGAACAGAAAAGTATATTTTAGAATGGAAATTTGAAAAAAACGATTGAGGCAGAGAAAATGAGCAGAAATATTTTTAAGAAAGACAAGCAGATGATGATTGAGAGAAAGGCAGGCATATGAGCAGGGTAGAAGAGGAGCAGAAATTAAGGAGTCATGGAATGGTGGTAATAAAAGACAGTTGAAAGCAGGTATAAGAAACCAAATATCAAGGATGGGAACAGAACAAAGGAGGGCTGGTAAAATAAAGGGCAATATGAGGAGAGAGAGGGGAATGGATGGTATGAAACAAGAATTAGGACAGAGTGAGAGAGAAGTAATTGACAAATAAAGACAAGAATGGGTCAGAGGGAAACAGGATGGAGAAGGAATGCTATTCCCCAGTCCCCGTCCCTACTTTCACCTGGCAAGGAAGGAATGTTCTGACTCTGGATTCGTGGCTCCAGGATCTAGTCAGACCTCAGGGCTCTAGCCATGGTGCTGAAGGCAGAAAAGTGGAAGAGGCTGGAAGCTGGAGCTGGTGAGGCTGGGTGAGATTTAACAGCTTGTGGGGCCCCAGCGACGATTTCCCTAGAGTCACCTGGGAGAAGGTCAGGTACAACACTTGCCATCCCATAGAGCAAGAAAGTATGGACTTTCTCTTAAGGGAAGGTTAAAAGCACTGCAAGCCTCTGCCATCTGACTTCATGTCACTTATCCTGATGGGTGAGGGAAGACCACTCAATCTTTAGCAGGTACCCAAATTGGCAGACAATTGTGTCTCATTACCCCAATCACTCACACAATCACCATCTACTTATCTTCATAAACCAAATTAAAAAAATGACATAATAATTAAAGTGTGATGTAACAGGGCTTTGCAGCCAAATGAAACTAAACATAATTCTGGGATACATCATTTTCCAGCTCTATGAATTTAGAAAATTACTTAACATCTCTGAAGTTTAATCTGTTTATCTGTAAAATAGTAATACTAATTTTTATAAATGATTTCTGTTAGAATTAGAATGTAGTATATATATTCTAGAATATAGTATAAATATAGAGACAGAGATATAGATATAGATGATATAGATAGATAGAGATAGCTGGTCATAGGATCTGGGATAGAGTAAAGGCTCAAAATATACTTGCCGTTTTTGTTGCTGCTGCTGCTGCTGCTATTGCTATAATCATTTTAGGCATTAAATTCAAGCTTTGCCATACTTCCCATACTGTTTGTAGCCTAATTCCCTCATATGACAATTTGCTCCTAGAGGGAGGGTGCAGCGATATTTCACCTCTGTATCCCAGTGTTTAGCACTCTGCCTGGCACAAAGCAAGCATGCAAGAAAGAATGACTGGATGATTTGAGTGACCACCCTTCTCTCATTAGCTCTAATGAGCTGACCTCACGAAAATGCTCTATCTGTTGTCATTCTCAGCCATAATATTTACCAATAAATATGTATGGAATTAATGCATTATTTTCTTATAATTTGCTTCACAAACAATAAATCCATTTCCCCATATCCCAATTAAGCTAATTAGACGTTACCCATAATCTCCAAAAAACAGGCATTATAGATTGAATTGTGCACCCCCAAATATGAATTGAAATCCTGACCCTAAACTGTGGATGTAATGTAATCTAATGCAGTGTAATCACCCTTCACGATGCTGACTAATATGATGTAATCAAACAACCAGTTGAGGTCATATGATGTATGTTGTTGTTGTTGTTAGGTTCCAACTCACAGCGACCCTATGAACAACAGAACGAAACACTGCCCAGTCCTGAGCCACCCTCACAATTGTTATGCTTGAGCTCATTGTTGCAGCCACTGTGTCAATCCACCTCGTTGAGGGTCTTCCTCTTTTCTGCTGACCCTGTACTTTGCCAAGCGTGATATTCTTCTCCAGGGACTGATCCCTCCTGACAATTTGTCCAAAATCTGTAAGACTCAGTCTCGCCATCCTTGCCTCTAAGGAGTATTCTGGTTGCACTTTCTCCAACACAGATTTGTTTGTTCTTTTGGCAGTCCACGGTATGTTCAATAATCTTCACCAAAACCACAATTCAAAGTTGTCAATTCTTCAGTCTTCATTATGCGTTGTCCAGCTTTCACGTGCATATGATGTGATTGAAAATACCATGGCTTGGGTCAGGCGCACCTTAGTCTTCAAGGTGACATCTTTGCTTTTCAACACTTTAAAGAGGCCCTTTGCAGCAGATTTACCCAATGCAATGCGTCTCTTGATTTCTTGACTGCTGCTTCCATGTCTGCTGACTGTGGATCTGAGTAAAATAAAATCCTTGACAACTTCAATCTTTTCTCTGTTTATCATGATATGGCTCATTGGTCCAGTTGTGAAGATTTTTGTTTTCTTTATGTTGAGGTCCAATCCATACTGAAGGCTATGGTCTCTGATCTTCATTAGTAAGTGCTTCAAGTCCTCTTCACTTTCAGCAAGTAAGGTTGTGTCATCTGCATAACGCAGGTTGTTAATGAGTCTTCCTCCAATCCTGATGCCCAATTCTTCTTCACATAGTCCAGCTTTTCATATTATTTCCTTAGCATACAGATTGAATAGATATGGTGAAAGAATACAACTCTGACTCACACCTTTCCTGACTTTAAACCAATCAGTATCCCCTTGTTCTGTCCGAACAACTGCCTCTTGATCTGTGTAAAGATTCCTCATGAGCACAATTAAGTGTTCTGGAATTCCCATTCTTCTCAACGTTATCCATAATTTGTTTTGATCCACACAGCTGAATGCCTTTGCATAGTCAATAAGACACAGGTAAACATCCTTCCGGTATTCTCTGTTTTCAGCCAGGATCCATCTAACATCAGCAATGATATCCCTGGTACCACCTCTTCTGAAACTGACCTGAATTTCTCACAGTTCCCAGTCGATATACTACTGCAGCCATTTTTGAATGATCTTCAGCAAAATTTTGCTTGCGTGTGGTGTCAATAAAATTGTTCTATAATTTCTGCATTTGGTTGGATCCCTTTCTTGGAAATAGGCATAAATATGGATCTCTTCCAGTAAGTCCCAGGAGCATGTCTTCCACATTTTTTGGCATAGATGAGTGAGCACTTCCAGTGCTGCACCTATTTGTTGAAACATCTCAACTGATATTCCATCAATTCCTGGAGCCTTGTTTTTCGTCAATGCCTTCAGAGCAGCTTGGACTTCTTCCTTTAGTACCATCGGTCCCTAATCATATGCTACCTCTTGAAATGGTTGAATATCTACTAATTCTTTTTGGTATAATGACTGTGTATTCCTTCCATCTTCTTTTGATGCTTCCTGCATCGTTTAATATTTTTCCCATAGAATCCTTCACTATTGCAACTTCAGGCTTGACTTTTTTCCTCAGTTCTTTCAGCTTGAGAAATGCCAAGTGTGTTCTCCCCTTTTGTTTTTCTATCTCTAGCTCTTTGCACATGTTGTTACAGTACTTTACTTTGTCTTCTCGAGAGGGCCTTTGAAACCCTCTGTTCAGTTCTTTTACTTCATCATTTCTTCCTTTTGCTTTAGCTGCTCGATATTCGTGAGCAAGTTTCAGAGCCTCCTCTGACATCCGCCTTGGTTTTTTCTTTCTTTCCTGTCTTTTCAATGACCTCTTGCTTTCTTCATGTATGATGTCCTTGATGTCATTCCACAACTTGTCTGGTCTTCTGTCACTAGCATTCAAAGTGTCAAATCTATTCTTCAGATGGTCTCTAAATTCAGGTGGGATATACTCAAGGTCACATTTTAGTTCTCGTGGACTTGGTCTGATTTTCTTCAGTTTCAGCTTGAACTTGCATATGAGCAATCGACGGTCTGTTCCACAGTTGGCCCCTGGCCTTGTTCTTATTGATGATATTGACATTTTCCATGGTCTCTCTCCACAGGTGTAGTCAATTTGATTCCCATGTGTTCCATCTGGTGAGGTCCAAGTGTGTAGTTGCTGTTTATGTTGGTGAAAGAAGATATTTGCAATGAATGAAGTTAGTCAGTCACAAAAGGGCAAATATTATATGAGACTGTTATTATAAGAATTCAAGAAAAGGCTCAAACGCAGAAAAAATCATTCTTTAATGGTTACAAGGGTGGGGAGGGAGGGGGAAGAGAAATCACTAACTAGATAGTAGCCAAGGTCCATCTTTGGTGAAGGACAACACGCAATACAGGGAAGTCAGCACAGCTGGACCAAAGCAAAAGCTAAGAAGCTCCCTGGACACATCCAAACACTTTGAGGGACAGAGTAACTGGAGCTGGGGCCTGGGGACCATAGTTTTGGGAGACATGTAGGTCGATTGGCATAACAAAGTTTATTAAGAAAATGTTCTACATCTCACTTTGGTGAGTGGTGTCTGGGGTCTTAAAAGCCTGCAAGTGGCCATCTAAGACACATCACATTGGTCCCATCTCACTTGGAACAAAGTTGAATGAAGAAAACTAAGGACACAAGGAAAATATTAGCTTAAAGGACTAAAGGACATCATGAACCAGAAAATCCATCAGACTGGGACCAGAAGAGCTGGATGGTGCCCTGCTACAACCAATGACTGCCCTGACAGGGAACACAGGGAGCCCCAGATGGAGCAGGAGAAAGATATAGAACAGAACTCAAATTCACATAAAAAGACCAGACTTGGTGGTATGACACAGACTGGAGGAACCCCAAAGCTATGGATCCCAGACACACTGTTAACCCAAAACTGAGACATTCCTGAGGCTCACTCTTTAGACAAAGATTAAACAGGACTATAAAACAAAAAATAATACACTTGAGGAATTGCTTCTTAATTCAATCAGATATAGAAGACCAAATGGGCAGCTCCTGTACAAGGGCAGGATAGAAAGGCAGGAAGGGTTAGAAACTGGTTGAATGGACACAGGAAACCGAGGGTCGAAAGGGGAAGTGTGCTGTCACATTGTGGGGACTGCAAGTAATGTTACGAAGCAATATGTGTATAAATTTTTGTATGAGAAATTAACTTGAGCTGTAAACTTTCACCTAAAGCAATAAAAAAAAAAAGAAATAGGGAAAAAGTAAGCCTTTCTTTATTGGTAATTACATGTAAACAGATCAAACTCTCCAATTAAAAGGCAGATATTAGTAGAATGGATTAAAAAATTATGTTCCATGTAAATATGAAGGTGAAAAAACAACTCAAGGAATGGAAGAAAATATTGACAAATCTGTCACTGATAAAAATCACTATCCAGAATATATAAAGAACTTTCACAACTCAACAACAAAAAGGCACAAAACATAACTTAAAAATGAACAAGGAACTTGAATAGATGTTTCTTCAAAGAAAATATATAAATGGGAGGTAAATACATGACAAGATACTCAACATCATTAGTCATTAGGGAAATGCAAATCAAAACCACGATAAAATACTTCTTTACACCCATTGGGATGGCTGTAACAATAAAAAAAAAGGAAAACAACAAGTGTTAACAAGGATATAGAGAAATGGAAACCCTTGTATATTGCTGGAGGGAATATCAAATGGTGCAGCCACTGTGGAAAGCAGTTTGGCAGTTCCTCAAAAAGTTAAACAAAGCATTACTGAATGACTCAACAATTTCACCCTAGGTGTATATACCCAAAAGAATTGGAAACGGATGTTCAAACAGAAACTTGTACACAAATGTTCATGCAGTACTATTCACAATAGTGAAAAGATTAAAATAATTCAAATGTCCATCAACTGGTGAATGGATAAACAAAATGTGGTATATCCAAATGACAGAATATTATTCAGCCATAAAAATAAATGAAGTACTAATACATGCAACAACATGTATGGACCTTGAAAGCATTATGTGAAAGATACCAATAACAAAAGACCACCTATTATGTTATTCCGTTCATATGAAATATCCAGAATATGTGAATCTATAGAGACCTAAAGCAGATTAGTGTATGCCAGGGAATGGGGGCAGAGGGAAATGGGGAGTAAATGCTTAATGGTTATGAGGATTCCTTTTGACATAATATAAACGTTCTGGACTAGATAGTGGTGATGGTTGCACAACATTGTGAATGCACTAAATGTCCTTAAAGGTAAATTTTATGTGTATTTTACCACCATAAAAATGTAGAACTTTGATAGTAGATAGACAAGGTAACTTCTTCTGTCAATGTACAAGTATCAATTTATCAAGCAAAAAGAATCCAGCTGTCAACATATCCTTAAGTATCTGTACCAGCTTTTTGTCTAGATACTACGAGACATGAATAAGTAACAGCCCTTGCCCTCTTCAAGTTTAAAATCTAATTTCAAAATTATGGCAACACACTTGAAGAAAATAAACAGCTTACAAAGCACAATCACATACATGATCTGATGAGGCTCATAATAAACTTGTGAGGAAAATGGGGCAGATATTATAACCTCTGTGTTGCAGAGGAGGAAACTGAGGCTTACTGATGCAAGTTCCTTGATCAAACTGACACAGTAAAGAAGTGACAGGATTAAGAATTGAGTGAAAGTCTGATGACTCCAAATCCGATACACATGGGCTTTTCTTGTGCTTATTTATGCAGTGTGCTCAGTAGGATTAATACTATGATACACGGAAAAGTTTGACTGATGACAGGGAGGCCCATTGGTAATTTGGGTGGGAGCTAATGAAGATTCAGACCAAGGTGAAGGCTAAGTGAACTGACAGTATAGTTGAATTTGGAGAGGCCATACAGTATCACAGTTAACAGGAGAGACTTGTAGCCTTACTATCAAGGTTCGACTCTGGACAAGTTACTTATCCACTCTATGACTCATAGGTGTAATAATAGCATCTACCTTGTAGGGCTTGGGAAGAATTAAGTGAGCTGCTATGTAGAGAGCACCTAAAACAATGGGGCACTTAATAAGTGTTATATAGAGTTGGCTAATACGACTATTCAAATGCAAGAGACATTTGGGAGTGGTAATTGACAAATTCAAAACACACAAGATTAAGGCTAGTGGTTCTCAGTATGACTACACATCAAAGTCACCTGGGGAACATCGAAAAAATATTGATAGCTGACTGAGCCCCACCCCATACCAACTGAACCAAATCTCTAAAGTGGAGCTCAGATATCAGAATTTTTTTAAACTCCCCTGATGGCTCCTAAGCACAGCAAAAATTAAAAAAAACACTGAAATATACCATTTTGGAAAACCATATGGCACATCCTTAAGAAGCTAGAAATAGAAACATCATTTGATCCAGCAATCCCACTCCTAGAAATATATCCTAGAGAAATAAGAGCTGTCACATAAATAGACATATGCACACTCATGTTCATTGCAGCATCATTCACAATAGCAAAAAGATAGAAACAACCTAAGTGCCCATCAACACACAAATGGATAAACAAACTATGGTACATACACACAATGGAATACTACAAAACAATAAAGAACAATGATGAATCTATGAAACATTTTACAACATGGATGAATCTGGAGAGCATTATGCTGAGTGAAATAAGCCAGTGACAGAAGGACAAATACTGTATTAGACTGCTATTATAAAAACACATGAAAATGTTTCCACACAGAAAGAAACAATCTTTGATGGCTATGAAGGGAGGGAGCTACTAACTAGGTAGCAGATAAGTGGTAACTTGGGTGAAGGGTAAGACAGGACACAATACTGGGGAAGTCAGCACAGCTTAACCAAGACAGTCATAGAAGCTTCACTGACACATCCAAATGCCCTGAGGGACCAAGCTACTGGGCTGAGGGCTGGAGACCATGGTCTCAAGGAACACCTAAATAAATTGGCATAACATAGTATATAAATAAAATGTTCTACACCTGACCGTGGTGAGTAGTGTCTGGAGTCTTAAAAGCCTGCAGGCGGCCATCTAAGATACATCTACTGGTCCCGTCCTGGCTGGAACAAAGGAGAATGAAGAAAACCAGAGGCACAAAGGAAAGATTAGTCCAAAGGACTAATGGACCACAACTACTACAACCTCCACCAGACTGAGCCCAGAACAGCTAGATGATGACTGGTTACCACCACCAACTCCTCTGGCAGGGATCACAGTAGAGGGTCCCAGGCAGAATGGGAGAAAATTTAGAAGAAAATTCAAATTCACACACACACAAAAAAGACCAGGCTTGCTGGTCTGACAGAGACTGAAGAAACCCCTATAATATGGCCCTCAGATACCGTTTTAACTCAATACTGAAGTCACTACTGAGGTTCACCCTTCATCCAAAGATAAACAGGTCTATAGGGCCAACAATAACACAAGTGAGGAACGTGCTTTGTGGTTCAATTCATGTATATGAGACTAATGGGCACAGCAGCCCAAAAGCAAAGACGAGAAGATGCAAGGGACAGGAGAACGAGACTAATGGAAACAGGGAACCCAGAGTGGAGAAGGTGAGATTGTTGACACATTGTCAGGTTGGCAACCAAAGTCACAAAACAATTTGCCTATTAATTGTTTAATGAGAAACTATTCTACTCTGTAAACTTTCACCTAAAGTGCGCACACACACACACACACACACACACAAAACACTGATATAGGCAGAGAGGAAGAATTAAGGATGACTTATTAGCAGTGCTAGTGGAAGTAAATGAAGACTTTATGGGGATAAACCTATCGTGGCAACATAATTTCCCAGATTGTCCTTATAAGGTGGTAGCAATTTGGAAGACCTAAGTAGAGAAATGATATTTGAAGGGAAAAGAGTGGATGAGTTCTCTGAAAGAGTAAGACGAGGAGATGCAAGGTATTTAAAACTCAAAGTGGGAGAGAAATAGATGTCAGACATGGGTACAAAAAAATATTTAGAGAAGTCAGAGGACAAGAATAGTACAGTATCGTGGGAGCCAGGCATGTAGATGAAGTGGTTGTTCACAATAAACTATGTCAAAAATCATAGGCAGTTAAGGTAGATTAAGGAATGTGATGAGGCCACTGGGTTTGACTTTTTTCCAAGACCTATCTATATGTGGTAGGATAGGCAGTTCTAAGATGTAGTTCTAGAGTTTGATTGTGAGAAAAAGAAAATAAGTAAAAACTAAAATAGCTAGTGAGTCAATTGTGTAGGTAAATATTTTTAAGAAAAATGACTAAAAACTATGAATTTTTTAAGGCAATAGAAGAAGACAAGGTGAAAAGGGTGTTAAGACCAAAGAAACTGTGGGAAACAAAACAAATGACCTTGGGAAGGCATAGAATGAGACTCAGGGTACAAGTGAAGTGGTTGAATGAAGAGAGACACTACCTGCTGACCTTTTGGTTAGCAGCCATAGCTCTCAACAACTGCACCACCAGGGTTTCCAACTAAGACTATAGGAATGGATAAAAGGAGATGTTGGATGCAGCAATCAGCCACAAAAGCATCAGTCATCTCTAACAAGTAGATATAAAGACACTCTCGACAAAGAAGGGTTGTGTAGTGAGAAGACAAATATTGAATGCTTAAAGAGAGTGGTGATCTGGGCCACCTGGTGCGCTAAAGTTATTAAAAATTAACGACTGATGAAAGAAAGGGTTGAATTAGCGTTGTAGATTAAAGCCAAAGAATAAGAATTTGAAAGGGCATTGTCAGCATAAGTGTACATCCTACTCCAGCAGGAATCTGGAGTCCATGAGTAGGGAACACTGATGATAAGCTGATTCCATGGTATGGAGTACTCTGTGGGTCAGGAATGGTAGCCAGCAATATTTGCTAATGGGTACATAGAGAAGTATCAAAAAGTCATGGATAAGGACAAAATTTAAATTGCAATTGGTAAATCCAGAAAGAGGCTAGTATTTTGAAGAAAGTTAGAAGGTACTGAAAGATGGAGGATGATGGGGAGAGAATGGTGAGGATAGCATGGACACTATCAGGGTATTACAGAGATTGTAACTGAAATGGGAAGATTACAGTGGTGGGGACAGTACCTTGGGATGAGGTTTTATTGAGAAATAGAGACTAGTAAAGTCAGAAAAAGTTAGAAGGAGAGAAGTCCATATCGTGGCTGGACCAGGGATGGTGAGCCCAAGAACACTGCTCTATGATTCTCGGATTTCCTTGTGGAGTTCTTCTCATAACTGGGAACTCGAAGATGACCTGGAAATTCTCAGGGCAAGGATACTAATGCTTAAGTGAAGGTGTATTTTGAATGAGCTGAATGACTAAAGTCAGTGGATAAAGGTGAAATTTGACTATTAGCAAAACCTCTTAAGCACAAAAGAGTGCAATATCCCAATAAAACTGAGCACAATTTTTTTTCTCCATTGCTGAAACAGTTCACTCTCTTCATTTAAGCTGTAGAGTAGTTAGCTTGAAGTTAAGATATTTATTGTATATATAATGCATGAAAAATACGTATACTTAAAGTATAAGATGCTCACATTTTGAGGGGTTCATGGAAATTGGGGCTGACTGATGGAATAACATAATCATGACTCCCATATGACATTCATCTTCATGCCCGAATATATATTTGCTCATTGAATGAGAATGGGTAGGGAAATTTCCAGCCCTATTTACCTAAACTTTAGTCTTTCATTTTCTTCAGGATATTCATCAACGCACTCCCACAAGCAAGCACATCAAGTTAAATGTTGCCTCTTTTTAAGTCCACTGTCCCTGTTTTAGTTCAGAATCTCACAAAAATTTCCTCATATTCCTTCAAAACTACATGGTGACTCACATATATACACTTTGAAAACTGAAGATAAATAGCCTGATTAGGGATCCCAGAGCCATGCTGATGAGGGAACCCTGAGTAAGTGTGTGCATGAAAGTGGAATGCTCAAAGCTCTGTCAGAGCTCTTTATCACCAAGGGCAAAATCTGGAGCTCTTTAAACTTCCCAAGCCATCCTTCACTCTTATCACCTCAAAACCAACTATGCTCAAAATCTTCCCACACTGTCCTCAGCTATCCAATACAGCCCTTAGTCAGGCTAATCAGGCTAACTACCTTCCCTAACCAGGCAGTCTGCAAAGTGTACCCTTGACATATTTATTGCAAAGGCTATACACAAACAAGTTGGCCAGTGGTCCAATGGCTGTGTGCATCACTGCATCTGCACTATCTTGATCCTGAGAGTTCTAGGAAGGAGCCTGGAAGGAGACCCAAATGATGGTACCATAGGAATGTGGCACTACAGACAAAAGAATCATGCAATTCCTCTGTAGCAAAGACCTGAAAAACTAAGTAAAACAGATACAAACGTCAATCCTGGAACTCTGAGCATCAAATGAAAGATAAAGAACTACATCAAGCACCAAATGGAAGAAGAAACAGACAGAACAGAGACCAATGAGAGCTACAGAGTGGAGGTCCCCTGCCATCTAACAAGGCACAAATTTGCCTTCTTGGAGCACAGCCACCAATGAACCTGGACAGAGAGTATGGGAAGGCAACTTCACAGAGTCCCCAACAGGAGACAGTGCAACCACTCTGCATATCATATCCTCTCCCTTCCTTCCTGCCTCTCTGTACCACCTGTAGAGTGTTGTGCCCCCTTGTGGCACTTGCAAGGACCTCTGGGTCACTGGACCCTGTCCCATTCCATCCCCTAGCCCCATCCTGGCAAACGCTGTGCCCCGAGCAGCACCAGCATGAACCCCCAGAGCCCACCCTGCCGTGCTGCCCCCAGGCCTGCTCCACTGGCCCCAGTTTATGCCACAGAAAAACAACCCACCCCTGTCCCTCCCCTCAGCGGAACCTGCCCTGCTACACCGTAGCTGAGTGACCAGCCCTGCCCACCTGGACAAGGTGGCAAGTACTATTGTGCCCACGGATGAGCAAGCAAAAAAAACACACCCAGCCCGCTTGCCCAAACATAATTAAATGAAACAAAGCAGCAGGATGAAACAAACAAATCAAGGGATGGAAAAAAATATGTCAAGAAAACAGCAACGAAAAAAGAGCAGGAGTGGCAATACTAATCTCAATATAAAATAGACTTTAAGACCAAATGATGGTACCATAGAGGAAGCCAATAGTGAGATGGGATCCACATCTGGAGGCTTCATATCAATGACCAACAGATAAAAGCAAACATAGGGTAGTAGCCTTAATGCAGACATAGGATAGCACAACTAGGACACTGGTGCCCAGCATAAGGAAGCGCCCTCCAAGAATATTGCCAATTCATTTGACAAAGTACAACACCCATTCATGATAAAAACTCTCAGCAATATAGGAATAGAAGGAAAATTCCTCAACATAATAAAGGGCATTTATACAAAGCCAATAGCCAACATCATTGTAAATGGAGAGAGTCTGAAAGCATTCCCCTTGAGATCAGGAATAAGACAAGGATGCCCTTTATCACCACTCTTATTCAACATTGTGCTGCAGGCCCTAGTCAGAGCAATTAGGCTAGATAAAGAAATAAAGGGCATCCAGATTGGCAAGGAAGAAGTTTAAGTATCTCTATTTGCAGATGACATGGTCTTATACACAGAAAACCCTAAGGAATCCTCAAGAAAACTACTGAAACTAACAGAAGAGTTCAACAGAGTATCAGGATACAAGATAAACATAAAAAAGACAGTTGGATTTCTCTACACCAACAAAAAGAACATCAAAGAGGAAAACACCAAAGCAATGCCATTTACAGTAGCCACCAAGAAGATAAAATACTTAGGAATAAATTTTGCCAGAGATAAAAAAGACTTATACAAAGAAAACTACAAGACACTACTGCAAGAAACCAAAAGAGAACTACCTAAGTGGGAAAACATACCTTGCTCATGGATAGGAAGACTTAACATTGTAAAAATGTCTATGCTACCAAAAGCAATCTACAGATACAATGCAATTCCAATCCAAATTCCAAAGGGATTTTTTAATGAGATGGAGAAACAAATCACCAACTTCATATGGAAGAGAAAGAGGCCCCAGATAAGTAAAGCAGTACTGAAAAAGAAGAAGAAAGTGGGAGGCCTCATTGTACCTGATTTTAGAATCTATTATACCACCACAGTAGTCAAAACAGCCTGGAACTGGTACAACAACAGACACATAGACCAATGGATCAGAATTGAGAATCCAGACATAAATCCATCCACATATGAGCAGTTGATATTTGACAAAGGCCAAAAATCAGTTAAATGGGGAAAACACAGGTTTTTTTTTAACAAATGGTGCTGACAAACCAGATACCCATCTGCAAAAAAATGAAACAAGACACATAACTCAAACCATGCAGAAAAATGAACTCAAAGTAGATCAAGGACCTAAATGTAAAATCTAAAACAATAAAGATCATGGAAGAAAAAATAGGCACAACGTTAGGAGCCCTAATGCATGGCATAAACAGTATACAAAACATTACTAACAATGCAGAAGAGAAACTAGATAAGTGGGAGCTCCTAAAATCAAACACCTATGCTCATCCAAAGACTTCACCAAAAGAGTAAAAAGATTACCTACAGATTGGGAAAAAGTTTTTAGCTATGACATTTCCAATCAGCTCCTGATCTCTAAAATCTAAATGATACTGCAAAAACTCAACTACAAAAAGACAAATAACCCAGTTAAAAAATTGGCAAAAGATATGAATAGACAGTTCACTAAAGAAGATATTCAAGGTAGCTGACAGATACATGAGGAAATACTCGTGATCATTAGCCATTAGAGAAATGCAAATCAAAACTACCATGAGATTTCATCTCACCCCAACGACACTGCCATTAATCCAAAAAACACAAAATAATAAATGTTGGAGAGGTTGTGGAGAGACTGGAACACTTATACACTGCTGGTGGGAATGTAAAATGATACAACCACTTTGGAAGTCGATTTGGTGCTTCCTTAAAAAGCTAGAAATAGAACTACCATAAGATCCAGCAATCCCACTCCTTGGAATATATCCTAGAGAAATAAGAGCCTTTACTTGAACAGATATATGCACACCCATGTTCATTGCAGCACTGTTTACAATAGCAAAAAGCTGGAAGCAACCAAGGTGCCCATCAACAGATGAATGGATAAATAAATTATGGTATATTCACACGATGGAGTACTATGTATCAATAAAGAACAGTGATGAATCTGTGAAACATCTCATAACATGGAGGAACCTGGAAGGCATTATGCTGAGTGAAATTAGTCAGTTACAAAAGGACAAGTATTGTATAAGACCACTATTACAAGAACTTGAGAAACAGTTTAAACAGAGAAGAAAATATTCTTTGAGGGTTATGAGATGGGGGAAGGAGGGAGAAAGGGAGGGGGTATTCACTAATTAGATAGTAGATAAGAAGTATTTTAGGTGAAGGGAAAGACAAAACACAGTACAGGTGAGGTCAGCACATCTGGACTAAACCAAAAGCAAACAAGTTTCCTGAATAAACTGAACGCTTCTGAGGCCAGCGTAGCAGGGGCAGGGATTTGGAGACCATGGTTTCGGGGTACTTCTAAGTCAATTGGCATAATAAAGTCTATTAAGAAAACATTCTGCATCCCACTTTGGAGAGTGGCATCCGGGGTCTTAAATGCTAGCAAGCGGCCATCTAAGATGCATCAATTGGTCTCAATTCACCTGCACCAGAGGAGAATGAAGAACACCAAAGATACAAGGTAGTTATGAGCCCAAGAGACAGAAAGGGCCACATAAACTGTTTTTTACATCAGCCTGAGACCAGAAGAATTAGATGGTGCCTGGTTACAACCAATGACTGTCCTGACAGGCAACACAACAGAGAACCCCTGAGGGAACAGGAGTGCAGGGGGATGCAGACCCCAAATTCTCATAAAAAGACCAGGCTTAATGGTCTGACTGAGACTAGAAGCACCCCGGTGGTCATGGCCCCCAGATCTTCTATTATCCCAAGACAGGAACCATTCCCAAAGCCAACCCTTCATACAGGGATTGGACTGGACAATGGGACAGAAAATGATACCGGTGAAGAATGAGCTTCTTGGATCAAGTAGATACATAAGACTATGTTGGCATCTCCTGTCTGGAGGGGAGATAAGAGGGTGGAGAGGGTCAGAAGCTGGCCAAATGGACATGAAAAGAGACAGTGGAGGGAAGGAGTATGCCATCTCATTAGGGGAGAGCAATTAGGAGTATATAGTAAGGTGTATATAAATTTTTGTATGAGAGACTGACTCGATTAGTAAACTTTCACTTAAAGCACAATAGAAAAAAAAAGACAATGAGATGGGGACAGAAATTCACCCAGTGTGAGAGATTGGGGAGGGTGACCTTAGTCTATATTTCCTGTCTGTTTCATGAATCTGCAAAGTTAATGTCAGGCTCACCAGTACCATTCCCATCGGTAGTACCTGGACATCCACAGACTAACATATCAGCAAGTATCTGTTCTCTGTCTCCCAGGTCTGGGAGGACTTTCTGGGAATGGTCTGGTTGCTGCAGTGATGAGATTAGGTCTATCTGGCCACCTGCATAAAATAGGAATGTAAACCCCACGGGGCCATAATACTATTGATTCAGATTTAAACCTTGACTGTAATTATTTCCAGTTTTCTCCACACCTCCCCTCTGTGCCTTTTCCTTTCCGTAGCTGTGTGTGCCTAACTCCAGGTTGTGGTCACCGTGATCTGCAGGGGTATGTCCTGTGCATCCTTGTGTATTAGCCACTGGCCCCTAGGACAATACTTTGTACATAACAAACATGTATTTCCACTAAATGTTTGTTAGATTAAAGACAAAAACCAAACAAATCAGCCAAAGACTAGACAAGTCTATAAAACAAACAATAGCACACATAGTTCAACCATGAATATGAGATTAAATGAGCACACCCGCCCAAAAGCAAAGACAAGAAGGAAGGAAGGGACAGGAAAGCTGGGCGAATTGCAATGGGGAACCCGATGTCAAGAAGGGGAGGGTGTTGACATGTTGTGGAGTTGGCAACCAATGTCACAGAAAAATATGTGTATTAATTGTTTAATGAGAAACTAATTTGCTCTGTAAACTTTCAACTAAAGCACAATTTAAAATAATTAGATTTCAAAAAAAAAAAGAATATGGCCAATTCCCTGGAATGTGTGTCTGGCAAGAGGCTTGAAGAAGTGCTCCATGGTCACAGAAGAAGTAAGGGAAGTTAACATTTCCCCATCATCCAGAACCCAGCAGAGGGGCAGAAAGAGTCCTACATGCAACATGGTATATAGCATGGATACCACCCAGCTAAAGGCCACTCAGTGGGCACAGAATTGCTGATTCATCACCAAATGGCAGTGCAGAGGGTCACAGATGGCTACATAGCAATCCTGAGCCATGACAGAAATGATAAGTGTGTCTGTAATTCCAAATGCATAGAAGAAAACATTGGACCAAGCAGCAGGCAGTAGGAATGCCTGGGTAATCAGAGACTGGACTGGACAATAACTGAGGCAGGGTGACTGTGGACAGCCCCAAGTCCAACACAGAGAGGCCACTAAGTAGATAGTACATAGGTAACTGGAGCCTGATGTCCAGGTAGATAAGCAACACCAGAGTCATGTTCCTCATTATGGGAGTCAGGTAAATAGGAGCAGGAGAAACAGGAGACTGTGGGGGACTCTGGCTCTAGAGAGCCCAAGAATCAGGAAGACTGGAGAATGTGAAACATTAGGGGCAGAGCACATAATGAGTGACAATGAGCCTGTCTGAGAGAGTTTGGACCAAACAGTAAATTGTGGGTCAGAGATTAGGGATCCTAACTATTCTACTTAATTTAGCTATGTTATTCGAACTCCTTAAACATCTGCAATCAACTCTGATCCAGGTATGACTCTTTTAGGTCTAGTTCTTCATTCTCTTAATTTATTGTAGAACTTTCTCCCTATTTCTTCCTTTTTAGTGGCTCCTTCCCACAATCCCTGCTAAAGTCTCTTCTCCAGTAAAAAATTCTTCATTCGATCTTGTCTTCACCTCCAGTTACTGCTTTTTCTCCTTCCAACGGCAAACCTCATAAAAGAATTACCTATACTTAGCTGTCTCCAGTTCCTCACCTTCCATTCACACCTTGTTTTTGTTGTTAGGTGCCATCAAGTCAGTTCTGACACATAGTTACCCTATGTACAACAGAATGAAACACTGCCTGGTCCTGCACCATCATCACAATTGATATACTTGAGTCAATTGTTGCAGCCACTGTGTCAATCCATGAGTTCCAAATACATAGAAACATCTAAAAATGGATTGTTTCATCAACTGGGAACAGCATGTAGTTCAGAACCATGAACAGCCCCCTCGCTGCAGTGTCACTGCAAGTTTCCTAGAAAGTCTTCCTCTTTTCTGTCACTTGAGAGGCTTTGTCCAAAATTATTTGTTTCTGCTGCCCGAAAATGTGGCTTATCTGGCTTCTCTCTTATAGCATACTCCTTGCTTTGGATCTGATTATTGCTTTCTTCCTGTACCCACTGATTTGACATTTGGGGATTTTCCTTCTTTCTCTGATGGCTGCATTACCTGGGACTTGGTGTTTGACAACCATTTTTCACACATATACAACTGCATGTAAGATTTTTTCATTAATCCTTCTGATCTAAGCACCTAAGACCCAGACTAGACCACAAACTGAGGCCAGAATGTGGGGGGGTGGGGTTTCAATTCTAGAACAACAGACCTGGATACTAGGTCTGACTGACTGTGAAAGAAGGTGAAGACCAAGCCTTGGATAGTGCCTGGGCTACCGTTCCTCTACCTCTCTCTCTCTTCTACCCAGAACTCGCCCTATATGATTATCAACACTTCTTGAGATACAGGACTAGACATATCCTCTTCACCAAACCTGGCCCTGAAACTGGCTCAATTAAATAAGTGGTTTAATGTATCTTCCATCTTTTATGTGCCATTAAATTATTTGTAATTTTTTCTCCATACCTCAACAGAATTATGTTTTTAAATTATTAATAGAATTATTGCTCCATCTCCTTCCTGATTTCCTCCATTTTAAAGTCCTTTCACAGATCTACATTGTCTTCAGAACAAAGTCCAAATTCCTCATTTGACCTTGAAGATGTGTTACAATTTGATCAGTGACTGTCTGACCATGGTGTTCTCTTTACCTGTATATCTCTCTGTATCTCTCCCAGCTGAGTCTTTTCATGCACTCTTCTCTCTCCTTGTGATGCTATTCTCCAGATGAACTTCCCGTTGTATTTTGACATACTTACACTCACTCGCATCTGATCTAGTTACTCTTTATAGATGTACCAAAAGTGCTACGGCTGCTAACCAAAGGGTCGGCAGTTCAAATCCACCAGGTACTCCTTGCAAACTCTATGGGGCAGTTCTACCCTGTTCTATAGGGTCACTATGAGTCAGGATTGACTCGATGACAATGTCTAGCAGGGGGTGTCTAAGATGTATGTTTTAGTATTTTAGAAACCCTATTGATTATCTGAGGAGGTCTATAAGGAATATCTTAAATTATTCTGAGGTCTTAACAAGGAGTTTTATAGCTTCACCTTTGACTTCATCTTTACTTTGAGGCCATGTCTTGCTTTTTATGATCATTTTTTCTGGATATAAATGTCACATTGGGTATCACATAAAAAAAAAATACCTCTAAATCCTGCTTTAAAAAAAAGCAATTCTTTCTTTGGATCGTCTTTATTTTCCTTATCACATGTGACTAAAAGAAACTAATTTACACTTTCAATATTCTTCCTGGATTTCTCCTTAGCCAAATCCACCAGTTAATTAGCTGTATTATTATTCTTTTACACATTCTTATAGTCAATAATATTGCCAAATTTTCTACCAGCAAAATGGCTTGCCTTATTTCATATCTCTGATAACATTTTCTTCATGGCCCTTCAAACCTTAACAAACACTCTCCTTTATACTCTTCCATTTTCTATCCACTGCCTTGTCCCAAAACCAACATCTTATGCTTAGATATTTTGTATAGGAGCATCCCACTTCCAGAACCAATTTATGTGTCAGGGGTTGAACTACTATATGGCAAGCAGAACTACTATGAGTGATATAAATTAAGGGATTTAATATACGGATTAGATTTTATGCAACAGTGAGAGGAGCTAGGGAAGTAAAGATCTGGAAGGGGATGGTTGGGAAATCAGAGAAAAATTAGTAACCAGGGACCACGAAGGGGAGTTGGTGAGGGATTCTATGGAATTCCTTGCATCTGGAGGTGGGCATAAAGTTGCTGTAAATTGGCCTGGCAGACAGTTGGGGTGAAAAGTTAGTCATGAATTTGTGGAGAGAGCAGATAATAGAACCTATGAGGACAAACTACATTCTCACCACACCTTTACCACAGAGCTGGAAGCACATCTGCCCAGGACTCAGAAAAACTAAAGGAGGAGGTCCAGTGGGAGCTGAAAGAATTGGGGGCCTGGCTGCTGACCAAAGCCCAGAACAGGAGCCAGCAGATCAGTGACAATGTACATAAGCTGCAAAAGAGCCTCGGGCCCTGCACCAACCATCAAAGTATAAAGGCTTCTGTTTGTCTTATTTCTGCCTCCTGAACCACACAGGATTCTCTTGCAGCCCACCCTTCCCCTGAATCATATAGGGTAGTGCATTCTAGGAAAAGTATCTCCAATCTTAGCTAGGTTAACAGTGCAAAACTGTAACAGAATTTCTACTAGGATTTTGTGTTAAGAGATATTTGCACAAGATTTAGAAGGTGGAAATTAAGCAGTAGTCGTTACACTCTGAAAGGTGTCATATGACAATATAGCTTGCTCACATTGTCATTAACTCTTGTCTCAACTAGTTGGTGTGAGGCAACAGCCAGTCCCATAGGCCCACAGCCCTTCCAGCTCCTGCTGGATGTCCCCCTTCAGTTTCTTCAAGTCCTGCACCAGATGCATGAGCAATGCTGTAGCAAAGTGTGCCAGTTTCTCCTACAGGTCACCTGCATCATTGAGACAGAGGATAGTGAGTTCCATGTTTATCCTCATGAGTTCTATTTATCCTCATTGGTTCCAATTTGTCCTTTACAATTTTTCCTCACTCTCCTCCAAGTCCATCTTTTCTTCCAAAGTGCTGGCTCTGATGACCTACAGAGAATTCAGGCCCTCCATAAGATGCAAAGTCAACAGCTTTCTATACATTACTAGCTCCCACAATAAGGTTTAATCACTATAATGAATCTTTTATTCTGTATCACTCATAATGATTCTGCTTCCCTGATCAAACACTAACTCATACATATTGTCAGTACAGGGGAAAATACAACTGGCAGTGTTCTACGTAATTAAGGCAAAGATCAAAACTGAGCTCTGTGGCAGTAGCTTTGGGGATGAGCATATCAGAGAGCAGGTCCAAGGTCAAGGCTCTGATACTGTTTAATATTATATATGCTTTCTTTAAGGCTGAGTTTATGGAAACAGATAATCAGTGGTATCAAGATTCCATAGTTGGTTTGTCCCCTTCGGGGGAAAAAACTGAGTAATAAGGAGAGGTCACACTGTGCTTATGTGGGTCTGAGATAAACCTGACATGTGTTTACTGTATTCCTGCCCAGAACACTGCCCTTCAACAGTTGTTTTACCAAGTATACTCATTGTCCATCTTAGTCAGCTGGACCAGAAATGTTTAGGCATTGCACAGAATCTTAAGAAATATGGAGAAGAACCAGACCATTTTGAGGAAAAGGATATTCATAAGAACAGGTTGCTGAATGATGAGTTAGAAATTGTTCCCTCAATGAAACTCTCTCCTGTAACACACACAAATAATCTCCAGACATTTTTAGCAAACCATAATCCACTCAGGACTGCCTTATATGAGTAATTGGGGAAGGGTTTTGTTGCACATCAAGGCAAATGTGGAGAATAGCAGAGACTTCATGCTGAGAAGCAGAAGGTTTTAGAGAGAGGTGACAAGAAGATCACAAGCCTCAGGGATCTGTAGAACTCTTGGCAATGAATTTAACTTTCCATTGACCATAGAAATGAGGGGTTTCATCCAATATTACCTGGATTTTCAGCCGAGAACCCTGCTGATACATTGACTATATAGTAACAGCCACCATACATTGAGCACTTAGATATAAAAGGCACCAAGCTAGGCACCTTACATGTGTCATACTAATCCTCCATTAACTTTTCTAAGAAAGAACCAATTCATTGTTTCCATACCTCTGATGAGATAAATGAGAGTACAAACAACTTGATGAAGGTCAAACAACACTTAACTTCAGAGCTGGAAATGGAAACCTGTTCTGTGTGACAATTATGGTTTGTGTTCTTAACCCTGCCCTACCTCTCTAAGGGTGGCTGTAAATACAAGTTTCTACAATTTATTAGTTCTTCTTCAGAAATTTCTGGAAGAATCAATTCTAGATCAATGGGTTGCAGTCCCTATTTGACATTGTTAGAAACAGGAACCCAGAGGCAGAAATGCCCAGGAGGACATATGTCTCCTAAAATTTTGCAGAAATCTCTGTGACAATCTAAACTTCTGCAGATTGTGCGTGAAATAAGGACACTGAACCATATTTACTTTGACTTGGACTAACAAGGAACCCCTCAGTAGCAGCTACATAATTAGAGCTACAATCTGATGAGTGATTACTGTGTCAGGCACTATAAAACATGTTTAATCTTACCCTTCCTCATGAAAATAGTAAGATATAATATTACAATCTGATATAACACTGCAGTCATTCCCTTTTCACAAATAAGGTAGCCAAAGTTCAGAGGGATTAAAGAATTTGCCCAGAGTTGGCCTTAGAACCAGGACAGAAACTCTAATCTGCCCAACACCAAGCCATGATCCTAGGGTCATAAGTATGGCTGTGAGGACAATTTTCTCCAACATATTAACTTTGCCTTAAGTAATTTCTAAAAGAATCCATGTTGCCTGAGGACAGAGGGCTTGTACAATTTATAAACAGTGGCTTTATTAGTTTCTTAGGACTGCCAGAACAAATTCCCACAAACTAGATGTTTAAAACAACATAAATTTATTGTCTCAGAGTTATGGAGACTAGAATTTGAAATCAACACGTCAGCAGGGCACTCTCTGAAGGCTCTAAGGAAGAATCTGTTCCATGTCTTTTTACTGACTTCTGATGTTGCCTGCAATCCAAGGCATTCCTTGACTTGTAGATACACGACTCTAAACTCTGCCTCTCTCATCACAAGCCATTCCCTGTCTGCCTGTGCCTGAGTATCTTCTCCTCTTCTTAAAGGATACCGTATATATTAAATTAGGGCTCACACTAAGGGCCTCAGCTTAACTCGATTACATCTGCAAAGACCCTATTTCAAGTAAGGTCATATTCACAGGTACCAGGGTCAGGAATCCAACATCTTTTGGGGGGACAAAATTAACTCATAACAGTAGTTAAGACAGCCAGTGTATCAGAGCACTGTTAAGGATAAAAGAAGAGGAAGCTTCCCATTTTTGAATACTTAAACATCAGGCACGGTTCTAGGCACTTCGTACCAGTCAATTTTTTTAACTTCAGAGGAAGAAAAGGCTATGAAGAAGGTCCGCAGGCAAAGGATGACAGTAAGGAGTCACAAACTGAACGAAGACAAAGGTAATGGCATTATCTTTTGTTAGAGGATAAATTTATAAGGCCACAGTTACTAAACTAGTAGCTACAACTAAACTTAGGAGGGATAGGCACAGAAAGGACAAATGATGTTCAGATGCCCTGTTGTAGTTGTTCCTCAGAGAAATGCAGACACTAAAAGGGAGACCAAATCAAAACTCTTTAGGCTCAAGGTAGAAAGTGACGCAGGTGTCCATGCTCCAGCCTGATACTCTGTTTTCAATGTTACCTGATACAGTTCCCAGGTAAACCCTCAGGGAGCTTGGGCAAACCAGGGACAGAGAATGATTGTCCATTTTAGACACGAACACCAGTCTAAGCACATGTTGCACTACACCTGCAGATTGAAGCACAGGGATGTCGTGTCACCTGGGGAAGAGAAAACACTTGTAATTTCCCTGGATCCTGGGAGACAATCCTGCACAGAGTTAATGGGTGTTTGCTTTTTTTAACCTTCTCCCCCACCTGAACATCAGGGACTTAGTGAAACAGTAGCGAAAGATGTTCCCATGAGAAAAGCAGAGACTGAGGATATCTAAGAAGCCAGAGAAGGGAGCACTCAGATTCAAGAAGCATTAAGAAAGTTTCTACAATCAGGTCTCTTCTGTATACTGTTTCTTGGCACAGTTTTGTCTTCCTTTTGACAGATCATTCTATGGAACATAAATGAAGAGAACAGAATGAATGCATGATGAGACAAGACTTATAATGTCCTTAAAAAAAAAAAATGTCCTTAACAGGTCAGAAACCAACTCCTGAGAGTGCCTGGTGATAAGGTAAACAAATCTGATCTCAGAGAGATAATTAGTCATCAACTAAATAAGATAGCTAACTTACATGTACCTTAAATGTAGATTTTCCTCTGAATATCTATATTAGTTGAATTTTCTGCTATCCTACTCTACTTCTGAGTTACATTCTCCTGACCTCAAGATATGAACTATCTTTCAATGAGCAGGGAGATTGGGGGAGAATTTTTTCATACAAGTTCACTCCCTTGCTTGTACTTTCTTTTCACGCATTTTCCCCTGTAAAGGTTTATACTCTAGAAGAAATTTGATAATATATAATAATTTCAAGTAGTGATATGTGCCACAAAAAAATAATGTAAAAAAAGGCAAGGAGGTGGAGATGAAAATGTATAAGAAGCAATTTTAGATAGAATTTTTGGAAATACCTCTCTTAAAGATATTTAAACAAAGACCCGAATAAGACAAATATTAGGAAAATATGAAGGAAGAGTATTTTAGGCAGTAGGAGCTGCAAGCAAAAATGTGCCAAAGCAAGAATGTGCTCAGAATTTTGTGGAACACAAATAAACAGATGTGGTAAAGAGGTAAAGAGTAAAAGGAGATGAAATCAGAGAAGAATGGAAGGCCAAATCCTGTAAGGCCTTGTGGAACATAGCAGAAAGTTCAGATTTTATGCTGAGATGGAAAAACTTTGGGTGGTTTTGAACAGGGGACTAATGTGATCTGAAGTACATTTTTAAAAGATCATTCTGCCTCCTCCATAGGGAATTGAAGCAGATGCAGGAAAACCATTTAGGAATTTACTGAAATATTGTAGTTGAGAGACGATGATGTCTTGGGCTAAAGTGGTAGGGGTGTAAAAGAGGAGAAGCATTTAGAATTTGGATGTACTTTGAACAGAGAGCCAGAAGGACTTGCTGAGGGATTGTGTGAGGATATGAAAGAAAGAAAATGATCAAGAATGAATCTTAAGTTTTTGCATGAAATCTTGGGTGTGGTGGTGCCATTTATTAAGACAGGATGCACTAAGAAAAGATTTAGGAGGTGAGGGAATCATAAGGGTTTTTTTTTTTTTCTTTCTTTCTTTCTTTGAAATAATAAACGAGACACCATTAGACATGCAAGTACAGATGTTGAACAGCGGTTGGATATACGAGTTTAGAGTTCAGGAGAGAATTCAGAACTAGAGATAGAAATTTTGGATTTTTTTTAAATAATTTTTATTGTGTTTTAAGTGAAAGTTTACAAATCAAGTCAGTCTCTCACACAAAAATTTACATACACCTTGCTACATACTCCCAATTACTCTCCCCCTAATGAGACAGCCCACTCTCTCCCTCCACTCTCTCTTTTCATGTCTGTTTCGCCAGCTTCTAACCCCCTCCACCCGCTCATCTCCCCTCCAGGCAGGAGATGCCAAAATAGTCTCAAGTGTCCACCTGATCCAAGAAGCTCACGCCTCACCAGGTCCCTCTCCAACCCATTGTCCAGTCCAATCCCTGTCTGAAGAGTTGGCTTCAGGAATGGTTCTTGTCTTGGGCCAACAGAAGGTCTGGGAGCCATGACCAGTGGGGTCCTTCTAGTCTCAGACCATTAAGTCTGGTCTTTGTATGAGAATTTGGGGTCTGCATCCACCTGCACTCCTGCTCCCTCAGGGATTCTCTGTTGTGCTCCCTGTCAGGGCAGCCATCGGTTGTAGCCGGGCACCATCTAGTTCTTCTGGTCTCAGGATGATGTAGTCTCTGGTTCATGTGGCCCTTTCTCTTGGGCTCGTAATTACGTTATGTCCTTGGTGTTCTTCATTCTCCTTTGATCCAGGTGGGTTGATACAAATTGATGCATCTTAGATGGCTGCTTGCTAGCTGTTAAGGCCGCAGACGCCACTCTCCAAAGTGGGATGCAGAATGTTTTCTTAATAGATTTTATTATGCCAATTGACTTAGATGTCGCCTGAAACCATGGTTCCCAAACCCGTGCCCCTGCTACACTGGCCTTTGAAGCATTCAGTTTATTCAGGAAATTACTCTGCTTTTGGTTTAGTCCAGTTGTCCTGACCTCCCCTGTATTGTGTGTTGTCTTTCCCTTCACCTAAAGTAGTTCTTATCTCCTATCTAATTAGTGAATACCCCTCTCCCGCCCTTCCTCCCTCCCCCATCTCATAACCACAAAATAATGTTTTCTTCTCAGTATAAACTATTTCTCAAGTTCTTATAATAGTGTGGTCTTATATAATATTTGTTCTTTTGCCTCTGACTAATTTCACTCAGCATAATGTCTCCCAGGTTCCTCCATGTTATGATATGTTTCACAGATTCATCACTATTCTTTATCCATGCGTAGTATTTCATTGTGTGAATATACCATAATTTATTTGTCCATTCATCTGTTGATGGGCACCTTGGTTGCCTCCATCTTTTTGCTATTATAATCAGTGCTGCAATAAACATGGGTGTGCATATATCTGTTCACGTAAAGGTTCTTATTTCTCTAGGATATATTCCGAGGAGTGGGATTTCTGGGTCGTATGGTAGTTCTATTTCTAGCTTTTTAAGGAAGCACCAAATCAATTTCCAAAGTGGTTGTGCCATTTTATATTCCCACCAGCAGTGTATAAGTGTTCCAATCTCTCCATTTGGATTAATGCCAGCCTTGTTGAACAGAGATGAAATCTCATTGTAGTTTTGATCTGCATTTCTCTAATGGCTAATGATCGTGAACATTTCCTCATGAATCTCTTAGTTTCCTGAATGTCTTCTTTAGCAAAGTGTCTATTCATATCTTTTTCCCGTTTTTTAATTGGGTTATTTGTCTTTTTGTAGTTGAGTTTTTGCAGTATCGTGTAGATTTTAGAGCTCAGGCACTGATCGGAAATGTCATAGCTAAAAACTTTTTCCCAGTCTGTAGGTCACTCTTTTGGTGAAGTCTTTGGATGAGCATAGGTGTTTGATTTTTAGGTGCTCCCAGTTACCTAGTTTTTTCTTCTGCATCCTTAATAATGTTTTGTATGCTATTTATGCCATGTATTAGGGCTCCTAACATTGTCCCTATTATTTCTTCCATGATCTTTATCGTTTTAGATTTTATATTTAGATCTTTGATCCATTTTGAGCTTGCTTTTTGTGCATGGAGTGAGGTATGGGTCTTGTTTCTTTTTTTTGCAGATGGATATCCAGTTATGCCAGCACCATTTGTTAAAAAGACCCTTTTCCCCATTTAACTGTTTTGGGGCCTTTGTCAAATATCAACTGCTTATATGTGGATGGATTTATGTCTGGATTCTCAATTCTGTTCCACTGGTCTATGTGTCTGTTGTTGTACCAGTTCCAGGCTGTTTTGGCTACTGTGGTGGTATAATGGGTTCTAAAATCAGGTAAAGTAAGGTCTCCCACTTTGTTCTGTTTTTTCAGTAATGCCTTATTTATCCGGGGCCTCTTTCCCTTCCATATGAAATTAGTGATTTGTTTCTCCATCTCATTAAAGAATGTCCTTGGGATTTGGATCAGAATTGCATTAAATGTATAGATCGCTTTTGGTGGAATAGACTTTTATAATGTTAAGTCTTCCTATCCATGAGCAAGGTATGTTTTTCCACTTATGTAAGTCTCTTTTGGTTTCTTGCAGAAGTATACTGTAGTTTTCTTTGTATAAGTCTTTTACATCTCTGGTAAGATTTATTCCTAAGTATTTTATCTTCTCAGGGGCTACTGTAAATGGTATTGATTTAGTGATTTCCTCTTCAAAGTTCTTTTTGTTAGTGTAGAGGAATCCAACTGATTTTTGTATGTTTATCTTGTATCTTGATGCTCTGCTGAACTCTTCTGTTAGTTTCAGTAGTTTTCTGTGTATAAGATCATGTCATCTGCAAATAGAGATACTTTTACTTCTTCCTTGCCAATCTGGATGCCCTTTATTTCTTTATCTAGCCTAATTGCTCTGGCTAGGCAGCATAATGTTGAATAAAAGCAGTGATAAAGGGCATGTTTTCTGGTTCCTGATCTCAGTGGGAATGCTTTCAGGCTCTCTCCATTTAGGGCGATGTTGGCTGTTGGCTTTATATAAATGTCCTTTATTATGTTGAGGAATTTTCATTCTATTCCTATATTGCTGAGAGTTTTTATAATGAATGGGTGTTGAACTTTGTCAAATGCCTTTTCTGCATCAATTGATAAAATCATGTGATTCTTGTTTTTTGTTTTATTTAAGTGGTGGATTATTGGATTTTTTAGTATATAAATTATATTTGAATTAAAAGGGACTGACTAAGATCACAAATGGAGGTAAAGAAAAGAATAGCATAGATGACTGAGCCCTGGGACACTGCACTCCAACATTTAAAAGAGGAAAAAAGGAGAAGAACACAACTTAAAGGTTGAAAAGAAGAACCCAGTAAAGAAACAGGAAAACCATGAAAAGTGGTATCTGGAAAGCTAACTTTTAAAAAGTGTTTCAAAAAGAAGCAATGTCAAATGCTTACTCAAGGGTAAGTCAATGGTGACAAAAAGTCCTTTAGTGGATTGGTGAGGACAAAAGCCTGATTGGATTTGGTCAAGAAGATAATGTGAGATGAGGACATGGAGGCAGAGAGTATAGAAAACTCAAGTTTTACTATAAAGTAGGGTAATGGAGAGGATATGACCAGTGGTAACAGGATGCCCACATGCAGCATGTCCCTTGGGAAAATGGAGGCAAGAACAGAGGAAGGTATACTGAGACAAGGAGATCTTTTGACCCAGGTTTTCTCTGATCTTCAATTACACCTAGGAAATCTCATGGAGAGTTTTGGAAAACCAGGGACAGGGTTAATAACAGTCCAACTTAGCATACACAGCCAGAAACATGCAAATGTTAACCTGAACCTAGATGAGTGGGAACTGGAATGGAGATACATGATATGCACCTGGTTCCTTGAGGAAAATTCTTCACACTTTAAATGGCTAGTTGTTTGTTTCCACGTATATTATGAAGAGCTGGTAATAGGTAGGCAGGGGCATGTGAGTGTATTAGATTCCAAAGAATACGAATGCTCCAGATGAAATAAACAAACAGCATTCCCTGAGATTCATGAAGAAGTCAAAGAAGTCTAGGACTAGGTGCCTTTTCTGCGTGGTGTCTTGGGAGATTAGTATTAAGGAAATATCCTGTACTATTCTCTAATCATATATATACCCACTTATTTTGTGTGTGTGTGTGTTTTCTATGGGGCAGGAAATTTTCACCTATAAAAACACAGGTATTAGAATAAATGTTTGAAGATATCATAATTCAATTCAGTATTCTTTAGATGACATTCTCTCTTCCATTGTAAATGATGTGGAGAGAAACAGCCCAAATAAAAAAAAAGGGGGGGTAGTTATTTATTATCCATGAACTAGCAGAGATGGCTATCTCGTGATAATCTAGACATGGGTTAGCTAAAGATAATCTTGAATCAGACACTGACTTGACCCCTATTCAAGGTCTGCATCTGTGGTTCCTCTGATTATCAGTCACAGAGAAAGGAAAAGAGAATCTCTATGTCTCCCCTCTCGCCCACTCCTGTGTCTGTTTTCTATATATTTGTATCTCAAAGATTTGAAAAAGAAGTGAAAACATATTTTTGGCTCTGAATTTTCCATATTCTGGAAGAAAAGCAAACACCTGAGTAAATTCCCTATTAATAACTGCTCAGTGTGAGAATGAGATGGGAAGATGCTTGTTCAAGATGACATAAGAACAATTAACTGACAATGTTATTTATCTGCAGATGCACACAAGTCCATGGGAATGTTTAACCTAACGAGACTCTCTGAATTCATCCTCTTGGGTCTTTCCTCTCGGCCTGAAGACCAGAAACCACTCTTTGCTCTCTTTTTCATAATTTACCTTGTCACCTTAATGGGAAACTTGCTCATCATCATGGCCATCCGCTCTGATCCTAAGCTCCAAAACCCCATGTATTTCTTTCTAAGCATCTTGTCATTTGCTGACATTTGCTACACGACAGTCATAGTCCCCAAGATGTTGATGAACTTCTTATCAGAGACTAAGACTATTGCCTATGCTGAATGTCTGACACAGATGTATTTCTTCCTAGTCTTTGGAAACATGGACAGTTATCTCCTGGCAGTGATGGCCATTGACCGCTATGTAGCTATTTGTAATCCTTTCCACTATGCCACTGTTATGAGCCACAGACGCTGTGTGTTGCTACTGTCATTTTCCATTGTTTTCTCCTGTCTCCACTCCCTCCTACATGTCCTCCTGGTGAATCGCCTCATCTTTTGTGCTTCAAATGTTATCCATCACTTTTTTTGTGATGTTAGCCCAGTTCTGAAACTGTCCTGCTCTTCTACTTCCATCAATGAACTTGTGGCCATGACAGAAGGGCTGGCCTCTGTTATGGCTCCTTTTGTCTGTATCACCACTTCTTATCTGCAAATCCTTATCGCAGTTCTCAAGATGCCCTCAGCTGCTGGAAAACGCAAAGCCTTCTCCACCTGCAGCTCCCATCTCACTGTGGTCACTCTATTTTATGGAAGCATTAGCTATGTCTATCTCCAGCCCTTGTCCAGCTATACTGTTAAGGACAGGATAGCAACAATCATCTACACAGTATTGACATCGATGTTAAACCCATTTATCTACAGTCTAAGGAACAAAGACATGAAACGGGGCTTAGAGAAATTGATAAACAGGATGAAGTCTCAAATGGATAAGCTTTCTTCTACAGAGCCCAGTGAAATCCGTGGACCCTGATTAGAAGGGGTATTCATGTATGTGCATGTGTGTATGCATGTGTGTAAAACAGCACCTTTTTTTACAAGTCTTTTTTTTGAAAAATGCTCTTTCATCAATTGTCCCTGCACCCTGTAGTTTTCCACCTCCCACCTTGTGGTCCCTGTTATTCCCTGCTTGAACATTTCTACTCATGTCTTGATACCCAGACCCCCACCATAGACTCATGCCATCATACTTCTCTATTTTAGAACATCACATTTCTTTTATTCCTTCCATATTTATTTGGAATCTCCTATATTTCCTAAATCTTCTCTTTGTAGATTCACCCATGTTCGCTCACCTTAATTACCAGAGAATATTTGTACACACCTATATAGAAATCTACATATGCATACATAGCCACTCTCTTCTATTTGAAGCTGTTAGAATTTTTTGCAGGGATATCTGTGTGTGTGTGTGTGTCCTCCCTGTCAGACTAGGAGATCTCCAACTGCAGTGTCTGTGTTCCCCAATCAAATCATAATAGAACTATGGTCCGTTCTTTTGCTTCTTCCAGTAGCTGGATGTCCTAGGCTCCGGAGTCATTAGATTCATAAACAATAATGTCAAATCATCTAATTGACTGTTAGCAAAACAGCTCAATGCTTCTATCCATATTTGGGTCTCTACTACTCTTTCTCTCCCTCATATGTTCAAGGCACATTTGTTTCCTGACTCTTTCTGAGGCTCACTGCCAATGTGCTCTTCTCTCTAAAGATGTCTATATTTCCGCTGTCTCTGTTGTCCTTTTTTTTTTTTTTAAAGAATAAAGTAATGTTTATTGCATATAATCAGAAATGCTTCCTATTATTACTGGATACAGTAAAAAATCAACAGATGGAAATTACTAATAAGTGCCTGAAGCTCTTAATTTAATTAAGGAATGAATTATATGACTTAGGAAAGCATTCAGATGAAATAACCTACAGTGTATTTTTAAGAAAAACAGCAGTTTAGTGCAATTCTCTTTCTCCATGATTCTCTCTCATTGTCTTCACGTTTTTCTTTTAATAGACGAAAATGTCTCAGTCAAACAAATTAATCTTTAATAGTATTTTAGACAAGGGGCAGATGGATGATCTTAAAGTAAGTTTTAAATGACAAAATACAGAGTCTCTTAAATCCCTTTGATTTTGCCATAATCATACCTAACCTAGGGCAGAGAAGAGTCAGGGTGTGACATATTTCTCAATTTCATTTTCTTGTTATAAGAATGGCAAATTAGTTCTAACTTCCATGCCAACTCTAATCATTTGACAATGATTTCCTGCATTGCTGTGGTGAAAAGTATGTGCCCTTCTCTGGGCTCTACAAAGATGAATGAATAGTAATTACAATGTTTTTGTGGTCTTGGGAGCAAGGAGCACTAGTGCACTTAACAAGTGAACTTTCACAGTCACCATAGGTCTAAAGACGGGCATGCAAACATAGGACTTTTTTCTATAACTTCATCTCTGTGACTTAATTTTATTTTTGACTTTGAGCCTTCAGCCTACCTAATTACAACCCAATTCTGAGTTTTTCTCAATCCAATGAAGTAACTTCTCAATTGCTTCTGATTTATAATTTAGCCCAATTCATTCGTTTCTCAATACCCAGGGCTAGCTATCCCTCCACCTCCTGTTTCTAAACTCCCACAGTGAACGAAACTTCCCCCAGATGTCCCTAAATACCAAGCAATTCATTTTTAATCTAGTCTATCCTTGGTCCTGTGTTGGAATTCGTGGCTGACATCTGCACTTGTTCCATCCGTTAGTAACCATGAACGAGGCCTAGGGCTTGCTTTAGGCACTGGTAATTGATTTCTCTCCCTGCAAGGTTTCAGACTAGGCCGTTTTTGCTCAGAAAGGGCTGTAGGTATACCAGGGACAAAAGATCATCCCCAGTGCACCCTTACTAAGTTTTCAAGGAAAGAAAAATCATGAAATGAGATGAGGCTGAGGACTACCAGACTGAGGATGCCCATCGTAATTCCCCTGCTGCAGGTCCTCCACCAGGAAGTATACTGTTGTTCCAGAATTGCTGCTAAGGTCCAAAGCCTAGGATAGGGTGCTAATCTTTACATTTTAAAAGATGTCCCAGCAATTAAAATCGAGCCACCAACCCTTAAAGCTTCAGGGGAGGGGTCAGTACAAGCGCTGCTACCACCAAGCTCCACTCCAGTCAATATATGAAGAAGAACAAGAGGGGAGAAGGTAATTGGCCCTTTACGGAGAGGAGGGAGTACTTATGTTCCCCCAAACCAAGAAAGGAAGCTCCGTAAAATTCACTTGAGAGATTAGGAATTAATGCAAGATAGGGAGAAACAAACCAAGAACCCCTTGCCATTGACTGATTGTGACTCACACAGACCATATAGGCCAGAGCAGAACTGCCCACAGGGTTTCCAGGGAGCAGCTGGGAGATTTGAACTGCCAACCTTCTGTTTAACAGCTGTAGTTCTTAACCACTGTCCCATCAGGGCTCCGAGATAGGAAGATGGGCATTTAATTCCTCAGTTGGTTTGCTTCTAGTCATCAGACTTACTGACCTGAGAATGAACTACCTGAATGGAGAAAAAGACCAAAAAAAAAAGGCCAAATAGTGAAGGGTGGTAGGTAGAGTTGGGTCAGGTTCTCCAGGAAAGAAAGGTTTTACATATTATAATCAGGGAAAATTTACTTCTAAAATCACTTTCTATTTATAACCCAAATACTTTGAGATTGTTTTTAATAAATTCTGACTCGATTATAAAAAGACAAAAAGATAAAAGTGTAAGTTTTGATTTATAGTAGTTATTAATTTTTATATTATAAAATGTTCATTTTTTCTATTCATTTAGAAAACCCTTCCCTCTAAATATACATACAAAATAGTCTCATGTATTATTTTCAGTTCTGTTCTTTGAATATTTTAGAGCTGGTTAAAGGCAAAAACTTCGTTTTATCCAGATATATCTGATTATTCTCATACCATTTCAAGTTGCTAATTTGAAATGCTATCTTTAAAATACTCTAAATCCCCATATATATTTGCCTGTTTCTGGGTCTCTGTTTGTTTTATTGATATGTTCATCTATTCCTGCACTAATACTTTATCCCTTTAATTGCTATAGTTTAAGACTGTATATCGGTTGCACAACATGATTGATTTAATCAGTTTCATTGAATTCTATGAGTGCAAAGTGTTGAAATGGAAATTGTTGCCTCACCAACGTTTTCACAATAATAAAAAAAGAAGAGTGTACTTAAAACCTTGTAGGAAAAGTTCTTCTTATTACTATTTTTTTTTTAATTTGGCCTTTCTTAAATTATTTGCAAGAAAAAATTTTACATCAGTCTGTAAATTCCATGAAACATCTTCCTAAGATATTAATTGGAATTTACCCAAATTTATAGATATATTTGAGGGATATGCTAATCCTTAGTATTTAATCTTCCCATACGAAGACATGCAGTATTCTTCTAAATATTTAGGTCTTTTTCTATAGCCTTTTGGAAAGTTTTTACTTATCCCTGCAGGTCTTCCACAATATTTCACTCTTCCACTTATGTTTGCTTGTACTATGTGCCCTTCCTCTTCTAAAACTTGCCCTCATAAAATAGACTTTGAGTCCCCTCACCATCCTAGTCTCCTTCTCCTGAACAACCTACAATTTATCAAAGTCCTCAATAATATGTGGCTCCAAAAATGGAATATGACTCTCCATTTGGGGTCTAAACAGTACAGTGAAAACTGAGACCATCAATTCCTCATTCTAAATTCAGATTTGTTGACACTGCCCTCACAATACTGATTGGCAGTGCTTGGGGTCAACTAAATACCTCAAGATTCACCAAAGCCTAAACTCTAGTTGAGGTTAAAATTTTAACACAATTTTTCAAGATGTTCTCCCAGAAGAATAAATTTAAAGCCTCGCCCCTGTAAACCTCTTCCCCACCTTCCTTGATCCCACCCATGCCCAGAGAAAGATGAAGATTTGCTTTGGATTATTAGTTTTTTTTTTTTTTTAGGATACTAAATGGGCTACAATTCTGGTGGGGGGGGGTAGAGTCACCTGTATGCTAAAAGGTCATTTTTTAGATGTGATTTTCACTTCACAACAGGATAAAAACAGAGACAGGGTTGTTCCAAAGTGGGAGGAGTCCTGGCATTTTGCAGTAATTAAAACCACAGAATCTGAAGCCCAAGTCCCTGGCCTACATCCTGGTTTCACCACTCTGACCTTGGGTGAGTTACTTGATCTTTCTGTGCTTCCGTTTTTTTAATCCAATAAATAATCTCAATATATTCTAGAGCTATGGTGATGATTACATGGAGTATATAAAGCACTTAGGCTAGTGCCTGACTTATAATAGGTAATTACGTAAACATCGTTGTTCATGTTGTTGTTGCTGTTACTGTTACTGTTACTTATTCTCTCCTTTCCTAATACTTAATGTGATTAAGAAAAAAAAACCTATGGGGCAGTTCTACTCTGCCCTATAGGGTTTCTGTAAGTTGGAATCGACTCGATGGCAATGGCTTTGGTTTTTTGGTTTTTTAATGTAATAAGACGGAAGACTCAGACTGAACATGATGAAAATATAAATCAAAGTTGCATCATCCAGAATTCGCTTTAGTTTGAAGTTATATAACTCATTTAGAAATAGGAAGAATGCTTATTGTAGACTGGCTCGCTCTCCAGAGTACTCTGCACTAGGATTCAGGGCCCAAAGTCCAAATAATAATAAAATCATACTTTGTTTTCAGTTTACCATGTTTCCTTGGGCAACATTTCCCTCAGTAATTTCATGGGACGAGGCAACTGCATCTTAGAATGGGATCCAAATTTTCTTGAGTTTGCTTGAAATAGTTCCCTCTAATAGCAATAATTTCCATTATCTGATGAACGAATATGTACTTTATACCACATATTTTAAATAAACTTAATGATGTTAACCAATATAAACCAGGTTATCATGGTAATGGAAAGGTAACTGCCACAAATTTTTCACTTGCAATGTTCCACGCGCACACAGCTAGGTGTCTTCCGTATATTCATTCCATAATCCTGATAGCTATTAATGAGCTCGTTTTAAAGATGTAGAAACTGTGCCTCAAACAGGTGAAGTGACTTGTCCAAAGTCACCAGCAGGCAAGTGGCAAATCAAAATTCAAACTCAGAATCAACTACTGTAACTCTAAATCCCAACTACTTAACCAAAAACCATGGGGGAAAGTTGGAGATGTCTGAGGCTAGAGCTTAACCTGTGTGACAGTGATGTCACCAAGGATACACTGAACTTCCTTGAGATCTCTTCTCACTCCTATTCCATAAGAATTCTGAACCAGGTAAGTCAATGTCCTGATCAGGAGAGAAACGCTCTTGCTCTCAAGGGAGAGCACATTTCTCTGACTAGACTTGGGATGGGTGTGGCTGGGAAGGGACTTTATGTTGGAAACTGTGGCCATTGTTACACTGAGACAGACCTGATGTGCTAATCAAGCACTCAGGAGAAGCCAAACTTTTCCTCCTGCATGCCATTTAATTAATCTGTAAGGAGTTACCCTGAGTGGTTAATTAGCATCCAAGAAAGGAAGTCTGGAAGTTCACAAGCAAGACCTCCCCAGAGTCTTCTTAAGAGCTGAGACTGGACCCAGTCCCTCAGAGGTTACTTCCACAATGATAGTAGTGGCTCAGAAACTTTTCTGACACAATGCCATGAGTGAGGCTTCCTGGTTTCCCCCAGGGCCTGGTCTCAAGGGAGTATATTCTGCTTTAACTCTAAAATGCCTCTAGAAAGGGAAAAGAAGATGCCATAACTCAGGGACTTTTCCTCCTCCCATCTGATGCCAATTCTCAAAGGGCAGCATTAGAGGGAGCTGCTGAGTAATTGCTTTAGAAGACGGATTTTTTTAAACCAGTTCCAGCTAGGGCCTTCTTCCCTTGTGTTCTTTGAATACCACTGTGCCTGAGGCATACAAATCAACTCCTCTGTTTCTTTTCATCTCCTAATTAAAAATCTTTGTGATAGAGTCTACTTTATCTAAAGCAGTGGTTTTCAGCCTCCTCTGTACACTTAGAATCATCTGGGGAGTTTTAAAAAGGTCCTGATGCCCATGCCATACCTCAGACCAATTACATAGAATCTTTGAGGATAGGACCCAGGTATTAGTCTTTATAACAGTCTGTAGGTGATTCCAGTGAGCAGCCAAGATTGAGAATTGCTAATCTAAAGAGAGAAACTCAGTTTGCTTATGAAATGTATTAGAGCTACTGTTGTGATTTTAGAGTTCAGCAAATTAATGCCTTCATTGTCAATCTCTTCGGTATGCTATATATATCCTATATACATATTTTAGTTTTTGTGTGTCAATATTGGATGCTGAGAGAGGACACAAAGAAGGCGCTATGTTAAAAATCATTTAATTCTATTTCTCTAGTCTTCCATGTTTCTATTTTCCATTTTTTTCCCTAAGTACAAAGATAACACATGAATGTCATCTAGTTGTGATATTCAAATGAAAGTTATAAAGTAAAAACTGAAAGTCCCTCTTCATTCCCACCCTCGAACTTATTATATGTAATAATGTATCTTTACACATGCAAATATAAAGATTAACAGCATTAAAATGATGCTATATATTATTATGCAGCTTGCATTTTAATCTAACAAGATGTCTCACAGAAAGTCCTAAGTCACTACCAGCTATAATCTACACAATTTTTTTCACTGCTTCATAGAATTTTAATAGTGTTTTATAATATGAAGCTACCTTAATTAATTTGACCATTTCCTTATTGGCGGACATTTAGATTATTTCTAATTTCTATTTTTTGTATTACAAACAATGCTGCTATGAATACCTTGTATACATAGATAGATAGACACATAGACAGGTGATAGATAAACAGGTAGATCATAGACAGATGATAGATAGATAGATTAGATGATAGATAGATGATGGATAGATGATAGACAGATGATAGATAGGTAGATAGATAGCTGATAGATAGATAGATAGATGATAGATAGATAGATAGATAGATAGATAGATAGATAGATAGATAGATAGATAGATAGATAGATAGATAGGTGCATGGATACATAGATACACAGATAGATGTTGTTCAAAATGTGTACTAAGCCTAAGTACTTAAAAGTATAATTTGACAGATTCTGACAAACTGTCTTCCAAAAAGCCTGCGCAAATTTATACGCCAATCTACAATATGTATGTGACAGCACCTGTTTACTCACACATTCATCAGTACCACATAGTATCAATATCTCCTTTTTTTGTCAGTTTACTGGTCAAATACAATGTTTTGTTATCTCTTTAATTTGCATATCATTTTCTGTGTTTATTGGTCATTTGGAAACCCTGGTGGTGTAGTGGTTAAGTGCTATGGCTGCTAACCAAAGGGTCTGCAGTTTGAATCTGCCAGGCACTCCTTGGAAACTCTCTGGAGCAGTTCTACTCTGTCCTATAGGGTCACTATGAGTCGGAATCACCTCGACGGCACTGGGTTTGGTTTTGTTTGGTTATTGGTCATTTATATTTATTCCACTGTGAATTTCCTGTGTTTAAGAGCTCTTTAAAACTGAAGTGCTTGGCATGACTAGGTGACCGACACGGGTCTGAATCAAACTCTCCCTTTTGCCCTAAATCCCTGCTTCTGTTTTCAGATCATGTGCTCCCTCCCTTGAATGAACAACTATGAAGTCATGCTTACTTAAACTGTGATAAAAATGTTCAGTTCTCAGAAAGGATACTTACAGACAAAACTATACTTTATGACTACCCAAATGATAAGAATGAGCCAGAAAAAGAATGAAGAGAATGTCCCCCGAAACATGTTTATGTATGATTGTTTTCAAGAAATTGCTCATGCAGAGTTTTTCCCCAGAAAGTCTATGATTAACAAATATTATGAAAGTTTTACTTGTGACTCATGTGTAACCCCCAGTCCCCTGTATAAAAAATCCCTCTCTCCTTTCAGACTTTGGAGCACTAGTATTTTACCAAGTGTTACTCTAGCTTCAGCTGTAATAAAACTCTATCATTTTTCTCCTTATACAGTTTTTGTTATTTTTTACTGTTTGACATATTTGGTTCAAAACTGTGGGACTTCGAAGGTGCGTTGTCTTTCACAACCCCGAGACATCAAGGATCCAGACCTTAGTTTCTGCTTCCATGATTTCTTAGACTCATCTTACTGTAAATAAGCTTTGAATTCACTTTCTTATGTCAAAGTTTTTTTAAATGTATTGTTGGTTTTCACAAGTGTGTTCTCTTTTGCACTTTCATTTCCAGTTCACTCTCTGAACGTTTTTGATGAGTTTGTTGCCAAATTTAGTTTGACACAGCTGTTATCACAGTTCTCCCAGGTCTTATGAGTACTAGCTGACTTTGGGAGGATCTAGGTTCCTGTCCATTAAGATTGAACTCACACTTTCTTCTTCTTCTTGAGTGCACTTACCAGTTGCAGCATGCATTAGGATTTTTGAAACACATTAAGGTTTAGTGCATCAGGTTAGTACTTCTTGCAAGTATGCCTATTTTGATTAGTTTGTCTGTTTGTAAGTAATTTAAATCTGGTTAAATAGAAATGCCAGCTATCAAGAAGAATTTAAGATCCTTGTTGACCTTTACTAGCCTGGACTCCCTGACTTATACCAACTAGTTTATATGCTAATCATGCAAAGAGAAGTCCCTCTAACTTAAAAATGAAAGATCTGATTTGAGCAATAAAAAAATGAGAAATGAAAAGCTCATGGGACTGGAAAAATTTACACTCCCATAACAGCTTTCTGAGCCCCCAGAACTGAGACCATCCAATGCAAAGCAAGAGAAACAAAATAAAAAACCCTTCAAGATAGCTTATGTTGAAGCAGCCTTGAAGAAACTTTAGAGGTCCTTGATGGAATTTTCTAAAAACTGCCCCCACCAAGATAATGAAGGAAGTGCAAAAGTAAAGGGAAAACTAAAATAGAAGGGGCCGCCTCTGTGTTACCGGGCAACCGGGCTCAACCCACGCAGGGGGCTCGACCCACGCAGCTTGAAATTTAAAGAAACAACCTTGCAGACAAGACAGCTAAACAAGCGGCTTCTCAAATTACTTTTGCCCTTATGAATAAGGGGGAAAAAAAGAAATTTCTCAAATTTGTTTTTTGATGCCTCTAACTTTAATAAATCAATTTCAGAAAGACTTTTAAAGCATTCCTGAAAAATAAGTCTGGATCCCACACCTACCAGAAACCTAATTTAAGGTTCATATTAAAACATTATAAGCTGAATATACTAAAAGTAATTTGGACCCTGAGAGTATGCTCCCCTGGACACCCTTTTAGCTCAAGAATGAAGTCACTCCTAAGGTTCACACTTCATCCAAAGATTAGACAGGCCAATAAAACAAAATGAGTCTAAAAGGGCACACCAGCCCAGGGCAAGGATTAGAAGGCAGGAGGGGACAGGAAAGCTGGTAATAGGGAACCCAAGGTTGAGAAGGGAGAGTATTGACATGTCGTGGGGTTAAGTAATGTCATAAAAGAATGTATGTACTAACTGTTTAATGAGAAGGTAGTTTGTTCTGTAAACCTTCATCTAAAATACAATAAAAAAAGAAAAAAAAAAGTAATTTGGAATTTTTCTAAGGCCAAATACTGAAGGACGCAGAAAGCATCAAAAGCAGATGGAAGGAATACACAGAGAAACTGTACCAAAAAGAATTGCTGACGTTCAAACATTTCAGGAGATAGCATATGATCAAGAACCAATGGTTGTGAAGGAAGAAATCCAAGCTGTACTGAAGGAATTGGCAAAAATCAAGGTTCCAGGAATTGAAGGGATATCAATTGTGATGCTTCAATGCATGGATGCAGCACTGGAAGTGTTCACTTGTCTATGCCAAGATTTTTGGAAGACAGCTGCCTGGCCAACCAACTGAAAGAGATCTATATTTATGCCCATTCCAAAGAAAAATGATCCAAGAGAATGCTGAAATTATTGGACAAAGTCATTAAGTAAGTAAAATTTTAGTGAAGATAATTCAAAAAATGTTGCAGCAGTACATTGACAGGGAAATTCCAGGAGGCCAAACCAGATTCAGAAGAGGACTTGGAAAAAGAGTTATCATTGCTGATGTCATATGGGTCTTGGCTGAAAGCATAGAATATCAGAAAGTTGTTTACCTGTGTTTCATTGACTATACAAAAGCATTTGACTATATGGATCATAAATTATGGATAACATTGGGAAGAATGGGAATTTCAGAACACTTGTTTGTGCTCATGCACAGATGGGAGACAGTCATTCAAACAGAATAGAGAATGCTGGGTGGTTTAAAATCAGAACGGTGTACATCAGGTTTGTATCCTTTCACCATATTTCTTCAATCTGTATGTTATTATTTTTAGGTGCCATTGAGTCAGTTCCAACTCATAGCAACTCTATGTGCAACAGCACGAAACACTGCCTGGTCCTGGGACATTCACATAATCATTGATATGCTTGAGCTCCTTTTTACAGCCACTGTATCAATCCATCTCATTGAGGGTCTTCCTCTTTTTCACTGACCCTCTACTTTACCAAGCATGATGTCCTTCTCCAGGGACTGATTCCACCCGATAACATGTGCAAAGTATGTGAGATGTAGTCTTGTCATCCTTGCTTCTAAGGAGCATTTTGGCTATACTTCTTCTAAGAAAGATTTGTTCATTTTTTGGCAGTCCGTGTTATAGCCAATATTCTCAACCAACACCATAATTCAAAGGTATCAATTCATCTTTGGTCTTCCTTATTCATTGTCCAGCTTTTGCATGTGTCTTTGTCATCTACTGCTGCTGTAACAGAAATACCGCAAGTGGTTGGCTTTAGCAAACAGAAGTTTATTCTCTCCCAGTCTAGAAGGTTAGAAGTCCAAATTCAGAGTCTCATCTCCAGGGGAAGGCTTTCTCTGTTGGCTCAGGAGGAAGGTCTTTGTCATCAGTCTTCCCCTGGGCTAGGATCTTCTCCATGCAGGAACCCCAGATCCAAAGGATGTGCTCTGCTCCTGGCAGTGCTTTCTTAGTGGTATGAGGTCTCCCTATCTCTCTGCTCACTTTCCTCTTTTATATCTCAAAAGAAATTGGCTCAAGACACAATTCAGTCTTGTAGATTGAGTCCTGCCTCATTAACATAACTGCCACCTATATCACCTCATTAACATCACAGAAGTAGGATTTACAACATGTAGGAAAATCATATCAGATGACAAAATGGTGGACAACCACACAACACTGGGAATCATGGCCTAGTCAAATTGATGCACATGTATTTTGGGGACACAATTCAATCCGTGACAGTATGCATACGAGGTGATTAAAAACACCATGACTTGGATCAGACACATCTTAGTCTTCAAGGTGACATCTTTGCTTTTTAACACTTTCGCAGAAGATTTCCCCAATGCAATGTGTCATTTGATTTGTTGACAACCCTGGTGGCATAGTGGTTAAGAGCTATGGTTGCTCACCAAAAGGTCAGCAGTTCACATCCACCAGGTGCTTCTTGGAAACTCTATGGGGCAGTTCTACTCTGGCCTATAGGGTTGCTATGACTCAGAATTGACTTGACGGCAATGGGCTGTGTTTGTTCACTCCCATGTTTATTGATTGTGTATCCAAGTAAAATGAAATCCTTGACAACTTCAATATTTTCTCCATTTATCATGTTGCTTATAGGTCTCGTCGTGAGGATTTTTGTTTCAACCTGTATGCTGAGCAAATAATCTGAGAAGCTGGACTATTTGAGGAAGAATGGGGCATCAGGATTGGAGAAAGACTCATTAACAGCACATGACACAAACTTGCTTCCTGAAAGTGAGAGGATTTGAAGCACTTCATGATGAAGATCAAAGACTATGGCCATCATTATGGATTACTCCTCAAGACACAGAAAACAAAAATCCTCATCTATTTAAACATTTACTGATTGCATAATCTATGCCAGGAATACCTCTTATTTAAGATTAATTGAAATAGGCACTGCTCTTCCCTTTATGGAGCTTATAGGCTAAATAAGGAGACTGGAAATAAACAAGTAGACATATAATTGTAAACACCAATTAGTGTTTAAAAAGAAGAGGCATGGGAGTACCACTGAGAAACTGTAACTGAAGAGTCTAATTTACATTACAGTTCAGGGAAAGCTTCTTCAAGAAGTTAAGTGCAAAGTAGAACTTAAAGTAGTAACTATGTCAAGAGTAGAAGTAAGAAGAATAGGGACATAAACTTTCCAGCATATGTGAAGGTCCTAAGACCAGTGTGGCTGGAAAAGAGTGAGTAAGATGATGAGTGGCATGGAGATATGACTCTGACCATTACTGATTGAACCATAGTCACCTGAATCAAAAATGGCTGCTTGGGTTGTCTTTTCAAAACTTGGAATACTAGCAACATAGAGAGTCTAGCTAGTTGATGTTTGACTTTGATGATAAAAATTCATGTACAGTTGAAAAAGGAGATAGTATCCTGGCCACTAGAGCCTTGTATAAATCTTTTTAACAGAGGAACAGAAACTAAGAATGTTGGAATAGGCTTAGTTAGAGGAAATAGTAGTCAAGACACCTGGCATTCCAGAAAGACACAGTAGAAGCTTAATGCCTTTACAATTTACTTTAGTTCTTTTGAAAAAAAAAAAAATTTTTTTTTTCTATAACAAGAGGCAGAATGACAGTGCTCAAGAGTTCAGACTCTGGGGTAAGACAGACTCTGGCACCTGCCTGTGTCATACACTAGCTACCTTATGCTGGGCTCTCTAGAGAGGCAAAACCTGTAAAGCATATAAATATATATAGAAAGAGATTTATATCAAAGAAATGCCTCACAAGGTTGTAGAGACTGGAACATCCCAAGTCTGTGGATCTAGATAGAGGCTTCTCCTGATTCCTGTAGCTCCAGGGACTAGCAAAACAAAGATCAGCAGGTCAGAGGGCATTGCTCTAGCTCATATGCTATGAATATCAATGAATCCCAATATCAGCAGGCAAGACTGCAAGGCTTCTCCTGATTCATGGACCTGCAGGGGCTGGTAAACCCAAGATCAGTAGGTCAGAGAGCAGGGCTGTGAAGATTGGCAAACCCCAAGAGTGGCAGGCAAAACTGCAGGTAAGCTGCTAGCTCAAGTCCCAAGAACTGGAGGTCAGATGAACAGAAGCCAGCTGCAGGATCCAGAACAGGCAAAAGCCAGAATTTCCACTTATTTTCAGATGCAGGCCACAGGCATAAGGAAACTCCCTTTCAACTGACTGGCTACTCACAGCAGATTCCATCACAGGGGTGATCACATATCAAATCTCAACAGGGAAGCGATCACAACATTATACAACTGCAAAAACACTGAGAATCATGGCCCAGCCAAGTTGACGTACCCTTTTAAGCATCACAGCCCACCCCTTGCCAACTTGGCACCTGTACACATCTCCTTAAACCATACATATTCTCTGAATAAAGAAAATTATATAGTCATACTTGTGTGTAGCATGATACAATGAACACACATACAATCCAAAATGCACTAGCCCTGTTTACATCTTATATTTTACAAGTGAAAACAAAAATATTCGATGCACATATACGAAGCATAAATACTCAGAATAATTACAGTCCTCATTTCTGCAACTGGTCACATGGCCATACCTGGTATTTAGAACCCCTTTCTTCCACCACATATTCCATATTCCTTTTACTCTCAGCAAGCACCTCAGCTGGTCATGGTTCTTTGGGCAGGTGTGATTCAATGGAATTTAGGTGTTCGATGTCTCCAGCTTCCTGATAACCTGTCCCTATATCCCCATTCCAAGTTTCAGGATCCCATTGCTTCCCAATCAACACCCTCACTTTAACTTGAGATGCCCCTCGAGGTTGGCAATTGAGTTGATGTTGTAATTCAGCCACTCTTACAGTAAGACTCTGGGTTTGGTTTTTGGCAATATCAGCTCTGTTACTACAAGAAATAAAGCTTTCTTTCAAAGCACATATAGAAACTTTGAGGTCATTTTTGCAGCATTTGAGCTTTGACTCTGAAGCCCTGAGTGCATCACTTTCTTATGCCAGTTTGTCTAATGAAAGTAGGACCAACCAACCAGGTTCCTTATACTTCTCATTATGAGAAAACTGTATAAATATATGACACATGTGTTCACCTAGAGCCTCGCCTTTCATCAACAGCTGATCTATTGGTGATAACATTTTATGTATTTGTGTTGCCACCTCACGACGTGGATTAGCAGTGGCCTCTTTACTACCAGAAGCAGTCATCAACATCTTTAAGACTAGCCAGGCTTGAGATCCAATTTAGAAAACTCATCCTTACAATTTTGTTTTTCTAGAACCACTCTTGGTACTAAATGTCTCAGGCTAGGTTCTGAAGAAACAAAACTAGTAAAGTATGTAAATATCAAGGAAATGGCTCACACAGTGGTAGAGGTTGGAATGGCCCAATTCCATGCATTAGGATAGAGGCTTCTCCTGATTCACATAGCCACAGGGGCTGGCAGACCCAAGATCAGCAGGTCAGAGAGCACAGCTCTTGCTCACAGGCTGTGAAGATTGACGAATCCCAAGATTGGCAGGCAAGGCCAACATGGCACCATAGGCAGAAGCACGACACAGTCCCTTCACAGTGAAGACCCAAAAAACTGAGTAAAACAGACACAAACATCATTCCTGGAACCTGATGTGTCAAATGAAGAGATATAAAAAAAAACTTGGCCAAACACCAAATGGAATAAGAAACTGAGAGAGGACAGGGAGTGAGGAGAGATAGCAAGAAGCTTCCTCATCAGCCAATGCAGAAGGGATTCGTCATCTTGGACTCCTGTCAGAGATCAGCTGCCAGGGAACACTGGAAAGCAGCTTCATGGAGCTCCCAGCAGGAGACACAGAGCCTGGTAATCAGCAATACATACTTTCCCACTCCCTATCCTCTACCTGCTGTTCTACCTCCAAGCTTCCTGGCTGGCTGTGGTGGCTCATCCAGACAGGAAGCACAGCATCCATGCCTAATGGATTCACATTGCGGATCGGTGAACAGGGAGTATGGGAAAGTTGCTTCACAAAGTTCCCAGCAGGAGACAGAGCACACTGTAATGAGCAATATACATGTTCCTAATCCCACCCTTCTTCCCCTCCCACTTCAGCCTCCTCTGCTTCCCACCAGCCACAGTCTCTTGGCCAGAAGGCAACTGCTTCCACCCCAGGCTGCTTGGATTCACCCCATCCCTGAGCTGGTGTTTCTTCTTTCCATCTCTTTTCGTTATTTCTGTGCCACCTACCACCTCGCCCTCCTTTCTCTCAAACACCTGGCTCCATGTACCATCTTTGCTTCTTCTTGAAAGGCAGTGAAGCCCACCTCAACTGGGGAACCACTACCCCGGCCTGTGACACCATGCTGATGGGATCCGTAGGGTTTTTTTTTCCCCTTTGCTTATTTTATTGTTTTCTTTTGCTTTGTTGTTTGTTTCTTTTCTTTCTCTTTTCACACTTTGGAGCCCCTTCTAGCCTGGCTGCACTGCACAGCTTAGGAGACATTCCCCCAATCTGTGCAGCTGAATAGGCAGGATCCCTGGGGGCATTTCTTTTTTTCTTTCTTTCTTTCCTTCTTTTTTTCTCCTCTTTTTCCCTTTCTGTCTTTCTTCATTTCTTAGTGCTCATCTCTCTATAGTTACCTTCTTTTCCTGTCTCCTGATTATCTGGTGCTGTGTGACATCTATACATCCTCCAGCTAGGCTATACTGCACAGCCTGGGAGACTTCCCTGGTCTTCACAGCCACAGCAGTGGGACTCCTGGGGGCTTTTCTTTTTCAAATTTTTATCTAGTTTTTTTTTTTCTTTTTCCTCTTTTATTTTTCCCTTTTTGCTTTTCTCCTTTTCTCGGTTACTCATCTCTCCATTCCAACAGCAAGCTCCCTTTGCAGTGTTTTTTCTTTTTCCTTTGTTTGTTTGTTTTGGGCTCCTGTTTCTCTCTCCTCTTTCCCATACCCACATTAGCTCCATACGTCATAACCTCCTCCCCTTCCTGCCTACCTGCACCATGCTCTGAACATCACACCTCCAAGCGGCAAAGGCACAGCCTACCAAATCTTGCCTGGCACTGATTCCTGGTCTGCCCTGTCAGCCCTTGTATGGGCCACAAACAGCTCCTCCCCTTCAGCTCAACCTGCCCTGCTGCACCATTGCTGAGTGACTGGCCCTGCCCATTGGACAAGGAGGTGAAAAGTATCACAACTACAGATGAGCAAACAACAAAGAACACACAATCCAGCTGTTCAGACATAAACAAATAAAACAAAAAAACAGAGTGAAACAAACAAATCTACAATCAAGAAATGAAGAAAATAACTACTGAATGTCCTGAAGACAGCAGACAATATCAAAACAAGTTAAAAAAAGAAAAAGACAGGATGGTTCCAGTAGGCATCCATAATAAAACACCAGATGACTTTCCAGAAGAAAAAAAGGCTCTAAAACTACCTGACAGGGAATTCAAATTTCTAATATTCGAAGCTATCCAAGAGTTGAAGCAAAAAGCAGACAAAAATAAGGAAAAAATAGACAAATTTATGGAAAAGGCAGAAAATTCGTGGAAAATACAGACAAAAAATTGGAAGAGCTCAGGAAAATAATACAGGAAAAAATGCCAAAATAAATTCACAACTAGAAATCATACAAAAACAACAACTAGAAATTCAAAAGGTAAACAACAATATTTTTCAGAAAAGAACAGTGTCATAGAAGGGCTGAGGAGCAGGTTTGCAATAATGGAAGATGGCATCAGCGAAATTGAATACAAACACATAGATAAAACTCTGAGGAGAAATCAGAAAAAAAAGAACAAAGAAAAATGAGGAAACCCTGAGAATTATGTGGCATTCAATCAAAGGCAAAAATTTGTCAGTGATCAGAGTTCCAGAACAGGGAGATAAAATGGAAAACACAGAGAAGATCATTGAAGAATTGCTGACAGAAAACTTCTGTAATATCATGAAAGGTGGAGAGCTGACAATCCAAGAAGCTCAATGAACCCCATACAGGATAGACCCCAAAGGGAAAACATCAAGGCATATCATAATCACACTTGCTAAAATCAAAGAAAAAATCCTGCAAGCAGCTCTAGAAAAACAAAAAGTCACATACAGAGGAGAAATGATAAGACTAAGGTCTGACTATTCAGCAGAAACCATGTAGGCAAGAAGGCAATGAATGCAATGACATATAAAACCTTGGAAGAAAAACACTGCCAACCATGAATAACACTTACTGCAAAACTTTCGTTCAAATATGATGGCAAAATTAGGACATTTCCAGATAAACAAAAATTAAGGGAATATGTAAAAATAAATGAAACCTATAAGAATTATTAGAGAGAGTCCTAATGCGCCCATAAAGAGACAAAGAGTGACGGATTAAAAAACAGGATCCATCAATATGCTGTCTACAAGAGACACACCTTAGAAACAAAGAGGTAAGTTTATTTTTAAAAATTTATTAAAAATCAGAGGATGGAAAAAATATATCGAGCAGATAACTACCAAAAAACGGCAGGCGTGGCAATAGTAATTCCAGATAAAATAGACTTTAAAAGCAAAACTGACAGGCAAGACTGCAGGTAAGCTGCTAGCTCAAGTCCCAAGAATCAGGGGTCAGATGAATAGGAGCCAGCTACAGGATCCAGAGCAGGCAAAAGCCAGAAATTCCTCTTTTATTCAGATGCAGGCCACATGCCCAAGGAAACTGCCTTTCAACTGATTGGCTACTAACAGCTGATCCCATCATGGGGGTGATGACATATCAAATTTCCACAGGGAAGTGATCGCCACATTATATAACTGCCAAAACACTGAGACTCATGGCCCAGCCAAGTTGACACATGATCTTAACCATCACACTAGCTATGGGTAAGTTACAAGACATCTCAACGATAGCAGATACAACAATAGCAAGAAGGAGAGTTAACAACTATGTATTGAGTGATAACATATTTCCAGCTACTGTGCTAAGTGCTTTAGTTGTCTTATCTAACTGGATTCTTACTATTTCATTAGATATTTTTTGGATAAGGAATCTGAAGTATAAAGAGATGATGTAAATTGTCCCAAATTATCCAGCTGGTAAATAGAAAATTCCAGACTTAAATTCTGGCCTATCTGATTCAGCACTAACCCATCTAATCTCAACCAATCTCAGATGCTATTGAATTGTGGGTTCTGTAACCTTAACACTTTCCTCTTGGGCAATGGCAAATTCACATCACAGCCCCACCTGGAAACTCAGCCTCTTCCCCTTATGAAGTGGAAATAAAATCCAGTGGTGTTGGCAAATGTGGGGTCGATTTCTAGAGTCACAGGCAGTGGAAGTGAAAGGGCTTGAGGGGGCTCATGCTGGGAATATTTAGCAGGTTCAGAGGCCCCAGATTTCTCAATAGTGGGAACAGAAAATAATTGTCTCTGAATCCCTGAAGAGAGGAAGCATAATGCTATTTCTAAGTGGGATCTCTGTTCTACTCGTAAACTCTCAGAGGTGTGCCCACTGACCATCGCTTTAAGGTGCACTGCTCTGGGCTTCAGCATTGGGCTTTATTGGGGTTTGGGGCTCTGGGCTTGCTACTGTCACCAATCCACCTCATTGAGGGTCTTCCTCTTTTTCACTGACCCATGCTTTATCAAGCTTGAGGGATTGACCCCTGTTGATAGGATGTCCGAAGTATAGGAGGTTAAGTCCGGCCATCCTTGCTTCAATGGAGCATTTTGACTGTACTTCTTCCAAAAAAGATTTGTTTGTTCTTCTGTAGTTCATGGTATAGTCAATATATTTGCCAACACCATAGTTCAAAAGCATCAATTCTTCTTCAGGCTTTCTTATTCATTGTCTAGCTTTCGCATGCATATGAGACAATTGAAAATACCACGGCTTGGGTCAGGCACACCTTAGTCCTCAAAGTAACATCTTTGCTTTTTTACACTTTGAAGAGGTCTTTTGCAGCAGATTTGCCCAATGCAATGACATGCTTGACTTCTTGACTGCTGCTCCCATGGGCATTGATTGTGGGTTCAAATAAAATGAAATCCTTGAAAACTTCAATATTTTCTCCATTTATCATGATGTTGCTTATATGTCCAGTTGTGATGAATTTTGTTTTCTTAATGTTGAGATATAATCCATACTGAAGGCTGTAGTCTTTCATCTTCATCTGTAAGTGCTTCAAGCCGTCTTTGCTTTGAGCAACGTTGTGTCAACTACATATCGCAGGTGTTAATGAGTCTTCCTCCAATCCTGATGCCACCTTCTTCTTCATATAGTCCAGCTTCTTGGATTATTTTCTCAGCATACAGATTGAATAAGTATGATGAAAGGATACAACCCCCATGCATAACTTTTCTGATTTTAAACCACGCAGTATTCCCTTGTTCTATTCAAATGACTGCCTCTTGGTCTATGTATAGGTTCCTCATGAGCACAATTAATTCCCATTCTTCAAAATGATATCCACAATTTCTTATGAGCCACACAGTCAAATGCCTTTGCATAGTCAATAAACCACAGGTAAGTATCTTTCTGGTATACTCTGCTTTCAGTGAAGATCCATCTGACATCAGCAATGATATCCTATGTTCCACATCCTCTTCTGAATCTGAATTTCTGGCAGTTCCCTGTCAATTTACTGCTGCAGCCATTTTTGAAATATCCACAGCAAAATTTTACTTGCATGTGATATTGCTATTGTTTGATAATTTCTGCATTCTGTTTGATCACCTTTCCTTGGAATAGGCACAAATATGGTCCTCTTCCAGTCTTTTGGCCAGGTAGCTTGTCTGGCCTTTGGTCAATAGTGATCAATGCGCCAAATCTATTCTTGAGATAACCATTATCCCTTGCCGTCGAGTAGATTCCGACTCATAGCAAACCCATAGGACACAGTAGAACTGCCCCATAGAGTTTACAAGGAGTGTCTAGTGGATTTGAACTGTTGACCATTTTCATTAGCAGTCTTAGCACTTAACCACTACACCACCAGGATTTCCACTCTTGAGATAGTCACTAAATTCAGGTGGGATATACTCATGTTGGAATTTTGGCTCTCATGGACTTGTTCTAATTTTCTCCAGCTTCAACTCAATCTTGCATAGGAATGATTGGTTGTTCAGCAGTTGGCCCGTGGCCTTGTTCTGACTGATGATATTGAGCTTCTCCATTATCTGTTTCCACAGATGTAGTCCATTTGAATCCTATGCATTCCTTCTGACAAGGCCCACGTGTATAGTCACCATTTACATTGTTGGAAAAAGGTATTTGCAATGAATAAGCTATTGTTCTTGCAAAATTCTGTTGTGTGATCTCCAGCAGAGTATCTATCACCAAGGCCATATTTTCCAATTACTAATCCTTCTTTCATGTTTCCAACTTCTGCAGTCCAATCACCAGTAATTATCAACACATGTTGATTCCATGCTTGATCAATTTCAGACTGCAGAAGTTGGTAAAAATCTTCAATTTCCTCATCTTTGGCATTACTGGTTTGTGCATAAATTTGAATGATAGTTGTATTAACTGATCTTCCTTGTAGACATATGGGTATTATCTATCACTGCAGTGTTGTGCTTCAGGATAGATCTTGAAACGTTCTTCTTGATGATGAATGTGATGCCATTCCTCTTCAATTTGTCATTCCTGGCATAATAGACCACACGATTTTCAGATTCAAAATGGTAAATATTGTCTATTTCAGCTCACTAATGCCTAGGATATTGCTCTTTATGCCTTCCACTTCATATTTGACTACTTCAAATTCTCCTAGATTCAGAGTTTGTATATTCCACATTCTATTATTAATGGATATTTGCAGCTGTTTCTTTTAACTCTGAGTCGTGCCACATCAGCAAATGAAGGTTTACTCCATTCACATCGTTAAAGTCGACTCTACTTTGAGGAGGCAGCTCTCCCGTAATCATATTTTGAGTGCCTTCCAACCTGAGGGGTTCGTCTCCCAGCACTATATCAGATAATGTTCTGGTGATACTCATAAGGTTTTCACTGGCTAATTTTTTAAAGTAGATTGCCAGGTCCTTCTTCCTCGTCTGTCTTAGTCTGGAAGCTGTGCTGAAAGCTATCTACCAAGGGTGACCCTGCTGGTATTTGCTGCAGCAGTGGTAAAGCTTCCAGTATCACAGCAACACACAAGCCACCACAGTACGACAAACTGACATTAAATAAATATACACAATATTTCAATCCATTATAATGGAGGTAGAATTTTAATATGTTTCCAGTTTTGAACTATTATTACTAAGGCTGCAATCGAATAGTCTTGTAAATGTGTTTTGGTAAGCATATATATGCAATTCTCTAGACTATAAATCTAGGAATGGAAATGCTGAGTCCTGGAAAATATTTTAAAAAGTACTATCCAACAGCATTCCAAATGGTTTATACCAATATACACTGTCATTTGTAGCATGAGAGAGTTTTAGTTGCTCCACATCCTCAGCAAGACTTGGATTGCTGGTCTTAAATTTTAGCCATGCTGGTGAGTGTGTAATAGCATCTTGTGGTTTATATTTGTACTTTTTGATATAAACTGAATTGGAACATTTTTAATACGTCTATTTTCTGGAGCATTGGTGCCATAGTGGTTAAGAGCTCAGCTGCTAGTCAAAAGGCTGGCATTTCAAATCCACCAGCAGCTCCTTGGAAACCCTACGGGGCAGCTCTACTCTGTCCTATAGGGTCGCTATGAGTTGGAATCGACTCGAGGGCAATGGGTTTATTGGTTATCTTTTTTTGTGAATTAGCTACTGATTTCTTTTGCTTATTTTTCTATTGGTTTTTTGCTCTTTTTTCTTATGGATATATATAATATTTATATGTCATAAATTGATATATTATTATATTGCATGTATTACAAATACATTATCATATTGTTATACATGATATTTTATTGATATGTATCATATATTTATATTTTTTGTATTTTATTTCTTTGTTAATGATAGATGATACTATAGACTCTTTTCCCACTCTTCAAGTTGCCTTTTCACTCTCTAAATGATATATTTTGATGAATAGCAATTCTTAAATTTAATGTAGCCTGATTTTTCATTTCTTCATCTATATCAGTTATTTTTGGATTATTTTTACCCGATCAAATATGTATGTAAATATATTCTCCTATGTTATTTCCAAAAAGATTTTTTTAATATCTTATGTTTATATATTTGATACTTTTGGAAGTGGTTTTTGTTTATGGTATGAATTATAATTCACCTTTCTTCCAAATGGATATTCAATTACCCCAGTGCCTCATATTGGAAAATGCCATCTTTTTCTCACTGCATTACGGTACAACCTTTTTTACATACCAGGTGGTTATTGGTTTATCTATTCTTATTACAACACCACACTGCCGTAGTTACAATACAGTTATGATAACTCTCAGTATTTACCAGTGTAAATCCTATTTATTCTTCCTACAAGGTTATTTTGGCTGTTTGTGGCTTTTTGTATTTCTGCACGAATTTTTGTATCAGTTTGACAATTCACAGTCACATATACTCACAAAGATACTGGTAAGATTTTGATTGAAATTCTTGAAGCAATTGAATATCCATATGGAAAGCTCAAGAATTTGTAAGTAGCTTCGATTTTAATTTCCAAATATGCGGAGGTTTAATTAGGCAGCAAATCAATGTGATTAAAAAAAAAAAGAAACTGTTGCCCTCAAATCAATTCCAACTCATAGCGAGCCTGTAAGACACAGTAGAGCTGCCCCATAGGGTTCTAAGGAGCGGCTGGTGGATTCCAACTGTCGACCTTTTGGTTAGCAGCTGAGCTCTTAACCACTGTGCCACCAGGGCTTTAATAATGATTTAGCAGATGTAATAATATAATTCCTGGTGGCATAGTGGTTAAGAGCTACAGCTTCTAACCAAAAGGTCAGCAGTTCGAATGCACTGGGTGCTCCTTGGAAACCACATGGGGCAGTTCTGCTCTGTTCTATAGGGTCGCTGTGAGTCAGAATCCACTCGATGGCAACGTGTTTAATAACACAATTAATATGTTTGATCTAATGATATGAAGAACATTACATTCAAAATTGTGAGACTATTGATTCTACTTTAGCCAAATAAAACAATTATAAAGATGAATGGGAATGGGGAGTTACCACTTTAGGGATACTAAGTTTCTGTTTGGGGTGATGAGAAACTGGGAAGCTGATAGTGGTAATTGTTGTACAATATGGTGAATGTAATTAATGCCACTAAATTCTATACTTAAAAATGGTAATTTTTGTTATGTATGTTAATTTTTTAATTAAAAATTAAATGAGTTATGAGAAAAAATGGACTATATATTAGCTGATAAGAAAGACTCAATAATGTTAAACAGATCACTTTATATCTCCACAGTCCTCAAGGAAAATGAGAAATTGGTAGACTTAACTCTGTAAGAACTCTGAAAAGCCATTGGAGTGTTGCAACAACAAAGCAAATGCTGAATGAATGAAAAGGCAACATTTAAATGCCAGGAAAACATTTACTTTTTTCTGCCTGCACCCTTCCCACTTCCCAGCTCAGCTGCAGCAGTGATGGCAGCAGTGTCCAAGGGCTGTGCTCTCAGAGAAGAGGCCTGACCTCTGGTTTTGGATTAAACAGACCAGATTTTGCCAGACAATTATGTGTGTGTGTGTTCCGATCTGTCTGGGGGCTGCCTGAAGACAGAATCGGGGTGCTCACCCAGGCTAAGAAGGAGTGGTAAGAATTGCCTGAAAAGCTGTGACCTTCCTTAGTCATATGGAGCTAAATAACATGATTAGAATATCTACTTAACGAAGGAAAAGTGTGAGTGAGAGTTTCTTCCAGAAACTAATGCTTATAAGAGCACCGTGTATGTGGGGGAATTGAGAAAGCCACACACATGCTGAAGACAAAGTGTACGCACAGAAAAAACTAAGACCCTCTGCCTTCACTCTGGGATGATCCCTAAGCGTACTGAAAACGAGCCTAATTTGAAATGCTGAAATGAATTGGAGGGCACCTGGCTTTTGTTTTGTTTGTTTTTTCTACCTTCAGAAATATTCATGGATCTTTTTTATGCAGCAGAATTTCTGTGTCCAATTGGCAGGTCCATAGGTACTGATGGTCAATTGCACTGGGGGTGGCAGGTGGACCCCGCATTTCTGTGTCCAATCTTCAGGTTATTGAGAGGCAAGAGGTAGTTTTGATGTTGACTTTCTGATTCTTGGGTTGCAACTACACAGCTATTTCTTGAATACAATCGATCTAATGTCAGGCTTCTGATTTCCCTCCTTCCTGATTGGACAAGAGATAGCACCCCAGGTGAGTCCAATTTATATTATTCTCTGAATTATTCTTGGAAACTCAGCCTAGAGCCTGTGATCCACAATTCTATAATACTTCCAGCGACTTTATAAGCATCGAATTTTACACATTTACTCCATTTCTGCTAAAAACACTTACGTTGGTTTCTTTTTCCTTACACAGAAATTTGATTAATCTAAAAGTAGTCTTGATCCTGGAATACCTACGATACCGGACCTCTGAAACTCATGTGAATAGATAGAAAACTTCGTCAGTCCCAAATGAAAGCATCACAACTGATTTCTAATACAGAAATAAGAGTTATTTTTCTTTTTTAAGTAGTTAATGTTCTCTGAGAGGGCCTCTGCCTCATCCTTGTAGCGGAATACATGAGAATCTCGTCTAACAACTCTTTGTTGACAACATGGAATTTTTCTAGCAGTCTTTCCATAGTAGAAAGAAATAATTTCACTTTTCTCTTAAAGAAGAGAAATATTGAATTTATCTCCAGATAACAAAAGTGTAGTTATTGCCTATAAAAATTTAACATAAAAATTAAAATATTTTTAAATTTGTAATAAAGCAATATTTCATTAAATAAATACAAGTTGAAAAAGAACAATGAATGGAGAAAAAGAAAACACATAATTCCATGACCTTGGGATAGTGACTGTTAATGTTTTAGTGTATTTATTCAGGTTTTTTTTTTCTTAGTCATGTGTCACTATTTCTTTTTTTAATAATTTTTATTGTGCTTTAAGTGAAAGTTTACAAATCAAGTCAGTCTCTCACATATAAACTTACTACACCTTACTACATACTCTCATTTACTCTCCCCCTAATGAGTCAGCCCACTCCCTCCTTCCAGTCTCACCTTTAGTCAGTCTGGCCAATGGTTTATCAATTTTGTTAATTTTTTCAAAGAACCAGCTTTTGGCTTTGTTAATTCTTTCAATTGTTTTTCTGTTCTCTAATTCATTTAGTTCAGCTCTAATTTTTATTATTTGTTTTCTTCTGGTGCCTGATGGATTCTTTTGTTGCTTGCTTTCTATTTGTTCAAGTTGTAGGGACAGTTCTCTGATTTTGTCTCTTTCTTCTTTATGTATGTGTGCATTTATCGATATAAATTGACCTCTGAGCACTGCTTTTGCTGTGTCCCAGAGGTTTTGATAGGAAGTGTTTTCATTCTCGTTGCATTCTATGAATTTCTTTATTCCCTCTTTAATGTCTTCTATAACCCAGTCTTTTTTGAGTAGGGTATTGTTCAGTTTGCAAGTATTTGATTTCTTTTCCCTGATTTTTCTGCTATGGATTTCCACTTTTACTGCCTTGTGGTCTGAGAAGATGCTTTGCAATATTTCAGTGTTTTGGATTCTGCAAAGGTTTGTTTTATGACCTAATATGTGATCTATTCTAGAGAATGTTCCATGCGCACTAGAAAAAAAGTATGCTTTGCAGCTGTTGGGTGGAGTGTTCTATATAAGTCAAGGAGGTCAAGTTGGCTGATTGTAGCAATTAGGTCTTCCCTGTCTCTATTGAGCTTCTTACTGGAAGTCCTATCCTTCTCCGAAAGTGGTGTGTTGAAGTCTCCTACTATAATTGTGGAGGTGTCTATCTCACTTTTCAGTTCTGTTAAAGTTTGTTTTATGTATCTTGCAGCCCCGTCATTGGGTGCATAAATATTGAATATGGTTCTATCTTCCTGGTCAATTGTCCCTTTAATCATTATGTAGTGTCCTTCTTTATCCTTTGTGGTGGATTTAACTTTAAAGTTTATTTTGTCAGAAATTAATATTGCTACTCCTGCTCTTTTTTGCTTGTTGTTTGCTTGATATATTTTTTTCCATCCTTTGAGTTTTAGTTTGTTGTGTCACTATTTCTTATTAATTTTATACTGGGTTTATATTTTCAGGTCTCTAAAAACATGCTAAGAAAGAATTAGCAAGTTCACACAATAGTGTATCATATTAATGCAGCATAATTTAATTAACTATGTACTGCTAACTAAAAGCTGGATGGTTTCTGTTTCTTATGTGATTAGTATCTTTGTACAAAAATTCTTGACAATTTTTTTACTATTTTCTTTGAGTCTTGGAAGTGAAAGAGCAGGTCATGATGTACAAATATTTTTAGTGCACATAATAAATGCTGTCAAACTAGTTCCTGGAAATGTGGGGCCTGGGTGGCACAGTGGTTAAGAGCTATAGCTCCTAATCAAAAAGTCAGCAGTTTGAATCCATCTGCCACTCCTTGGATCCCTATGGGGCAGTTCTACTCTGTTCTATCGGGTTTCTATGAGTCAGAATCAACTCAAAGGCAATGAGTTTTGGCGGTTTTATTTCCTGGAAAGCAGTGCTAATTTGTGTTCTGAGTACCACCAGCCTTTAAGAGCACCTGTTTTACTTGCCCCTCTACAGCATTAACTGTTATTTTTAAACCCAGTTATAGTATTTAACAGTATTTTAAAATATAAATGTGGGATGGTATTATTTCTAAAAGACTTCGTTGTTCTGTATTATGTAAAGGACTATTTCTGTTCTCAGAATTTTATTAGCTGTACCTCCAAATACATAGTGGCTTCTTAGATAGCATATGAAGTATCTAAAGTTTCATTACAAAGGAAATACCTTTCCTTATTAAAACATATTAAACTTTGATGATATGTTTAAAATGTCAAGCAAAGGTACATATAACTTCTGGGGGAAAAAAGTAAAGTACCGTTTTATTTCTGGGTTATTTATTTAGAATATATATGCTATTCTTTCCCAACTCATTCCCTCTGCCTAAACAATATTCCCTTTATTTTCTGAGTCTGGTGTAGGGTAAAGTGATTTCAAAAATGAAGAATGGAGAAATGGATGGAATATAACCAAATAACCATTCAGCCATATGCCTGACACCTAAAATTTTCTGGGCTCAGAAATCTCTGCAGAAATATTTGAAATAATTTTGCTTTAAAAAGTTCCCCTTTGAAAATTGTCCTAGGGAAGGATAAGCCTTATTTACAAATTAAGCATATCTCTTCTGAAAGATATAAGTATATTTAGCTGAGTGCCCCAGGGAAGACAGTTTTGATTGAGATCATTATGATACTGTATTTTTACAGACAGAGAACAGACTTTAAATAGCCAGTAAACTACATGGTGTCAGAATCCTGGGTGACTGTAGGGGAGGGCTGGGCATATCAATTAGTTCAGAAAAGGGTTACTCACAACACAAAACTTGCTTTTTCTAACTTTTTTTTGGTAGTAGAAACTGCAGTAGTAAATTAATGTGGTCAGGGACAAGTAACCTAATTCAAGGCTAGGATGGTCTAGTCTAGTTTCTCTAGTTGTCTCATTATTCTAAGGTCTTCTGTCCAAGGAGAAGGGATAGAGGGATGGGGGAAAGAATAGCCAAGGAGAAATGCATGTAGGTACTCAATATTCTTTCTTTAAAAATGAAATTTATTGTACGGTATAACACAGTGTTCTGATTTTCATGTTTTATCAACCTTTAGATTCCTTCCTCAGATGTTGTAACCTCACTACCTGTCAGATCAGAATTAATTCTACTACATTCTCTTGATTCCTAAGCTGTGTGTATAGCTGTCAGAGAAAAGCCCCCTCCTATTTTAAATTTGGTTAAAATCGAACTTGGTATGGATACTTTAGAGAGCTCTGTTTAAGTGCCTCTTTATATCTCAGGGGTGCCTTGCTAATCATTGGAGCATTTTTTTTCTACTCCCCTAAATTTTATTATGCTAAAAATATAAACATTTTTAATATAGATATAAAAAGAAAATAATGACCTATGATCCCACTGCAAAACAATAACCACTGTTTAGCTCTGTGACTTCTTAGAACACCAATTTCCACCAGACTACTTTTCATCAAATTATTATCCTAAAATTCCCAACACACTTGATTTATTGCTTTGTTTTTTAGGGAATATGTTATGACAGAACCTAGAGAATCACTTGTGCACTCAGTTCAAGATTAACACACAGTAGGTATACAACAAATACTTGACACACATAAAGAGGGGCTTTTAAATAGCTGAAGAAATGAAATATTAAGGAAATACAATAAAATATATTTTAAAATTCTCCATAGCCTGTCATAACCACACCAATATTGGCCTTCTTTATGCTTCTAAAACCTCCCTGTCATGATCTTCACAATATAACATAACAGAAAGTGAATGAGCTTCAAAATTAAACTTACCTTTGGCAAGTTGTTAGTTATTCAATATCCTTTGTCATAGTTTTCACAATTCTTCCTCAAAGAACCAGTGTGAGGAGCAACGAGAAACATTGTAGTTGGTCAATAAATGCCTACATTCTTATCCCTTCATCTCATCCTATGCTCCCCAAAGGACAGAATTCCTTTACTCCAGAGCCATACATCATATGCCTTAGCTCATGTGGCTAATGTCCTGATTTTAGAGAAGAGGAGAGGAAACGGTGTTCTGCTCTTAGTAATGGGTGCCTCAGTGGGATCAGAACAGCGATTAAGGCAGAAACATCTTATTCCACAGCCTAAGAAATACGTGGAAATACCCTTTTTGTTACACCCCTAAGTATAACAGGAAAGTTACTTGGTAACCTTCCCTTAAAATCAATCTGAAATTGGTGGAATCATTAGAGATGGGAGGGCTGGGGTTGGTCCACATGCCAGAATCAGGTATCACTGTCATGGTAAGAGAGATGTTTTCCCACTGCCAAAAAGTTTACGCAAAGCCTCCTTCATGTCTTTGTTCCTTAAGCTATAGATGAATGGGTTTAGCATGGGAATAATCACCATATAGAGAATGGCAGCCCTACTGGCCCTCTCAGTAGAGTGAGTTGATGGAGGAAGTAAATACACACCCATAAGAGACCCATAGAAGAGCAGGACCACTGTGAGATGAGAGCCACAGGTGGAGAAGGCCTTCCACCGCCCCCCAGGAGATGAGATGCTACACACAGCCCAGGAAATACGGACATAGGAGAGGACAATCAGCAGGAGGGGAGCAGTGAGAAACATCAGGCCCATAGTGATGATCATCAGCTCATTAATGTGGGTATTTGAGCAGGCAAGTTTCAGTAGGGCACTGGGATCACAGTAGAAGTGGGGAATAGCTTTCTGGGCACAGAAAGCCAGACGAGTCAACAGCAGTGTGTGCGTCAGGGCAGGGCAGTTGGTTAGCAGCCAGCACATGCCCAGCATTAGTGCACAGAGTTTGGGATTCATAGCTGTGCTGTAATGGAGTGGCTGGCAGATAGCCACATAGCGGTCATATGCCATCACAGCCAGGAGGCAATTGTCAAGGCTACCAAATGTGATAAGGAAATACAGCTGTGTAAGGCACCCAGAATAGGAAATGGTCTGGCTTTGACTATAAATGTTCGCCAGCATTTTGGGGATTGAAGTAGAACTGAAACAGGCATCAGTTAATGATAGGTTGGCCAGAAAGAAGTACATAGGAATGTGAAGGTGTGGGTCAGAGCTGATGGCCAGGATGATGAGCAGGTTCCCCACCACAGTGACCAGGTACATGCCCAGGAAGATGCCAAATAGGAGAAGCTGCTGCTCCAGCTGCTCAGAGAGTCCTAGAAGGAGGAAGTCTGAAACAGTGGTTTGGTTCTCTCTGCCTGGTTTCCCCATCCCTCGTAGTCCTTGTTATCTGTGTAGATAAAACTCTGACATGTATCGGTATTTAATTATTAATTCACAGATACGTATCTACTACTATCTGAGTTAGCAGAACTGTGGTGTGTTAAAAAGGAGAATCAATAGCCCTTGTCAATGAGAATCTGTGGATATCATTGGCAATACAAGAAAAACCTCATGAGGCTTTTAGATAACAGTCAAGATAATATCCATTCAAATATAAATAGTGAATTCTATGCTATAGTAGGGTCCAAACAAAAGATATTAGTTTGACCAGAGAAGTCAGTGTGGGCTATTTGGAGATGGTAAGAATTGGGCATGGCCTAGATGGCAAGACAAAAAAAAAAAACCTGTTGCCATTGAGTCAGTTCCAACTCACAGCAACCCTATAGGACAGAGTAGAACTGTCCCATACAGTTTCCAAGGAGCACCTGGTGGATTTGAACTACTGACTTTTGGTTGGCAGCTGTAGCTCTTAACCACTACACCACTAGGGGTCCTGATGGCAAGATAGGAAAAGTCATTTATGCTGTCAACTGGAAATGAGTTACATGATCTCATTCACTTGTTTTCTCCCTTCCCCAACAATGTACATGCATGCACGCACGCACACACACACTACAACCTTCTGTATGGGGCACTGAGGATGACTTTGAAGGATAAGATAGCCTTCTCTCTACTTGCCTCCACAATTCCAAGAACTTCATCTTCCCCATGAAGCTCCAGTCCCTGTGCTCTTCTCTAGCTGAGAGCATAAGATACATGGGCTGAACACAGTGTGTGTCTGTGGTATCCTATTCTCCTCATTCACTGTTAGGACTTCCTCTCTACAAACAGCATAAGGGGTCACCCTCTCCCCTCCATCACTTTCCATTATCCCTGTCCTCCCTTTTGCACCTCTGTACCTCTCTGTTCTGGGAACTGATCGTTTAGTTTCCCTAACCTCTTGGAAGTCATCATGATTAGCACTTATCTACAAAGGCTTGCTAAGTGCCAGACAAGTGTTATACTCCACAATTGTGCAAATGATGTATCTGAGTCTCAGGGATATCTAATGTACCTAAGATCACATACCTAGTAAAAGATTCAAAATGTAGATCTGTCAGGCTCCAAATCCTGTGCTTTCACCTCTACGTTGTACTATATCTCTCTGAAATTTGCTTCTAAGGAAGGTGAAAAAAATCAGGCTCTGCTTCTTTGGACTTGAAAATATCTTCTCTTCTTTTTGGGTTCCCTAGGATTTAGAGCAACCTGGTGTAAGAGGTCAACTCACATTGGCTTTGTAGAAACCGTGACCTTAGAAGCTTTTGTGGATATTTTAGTTCTCCGTTACTCTTTGGTTCATGGAAGAGGCTCTGATCTTAGCCAGAGACTCAGCTCATCTACCACAGCACTTTGCCTGGCTACTGGGCTGGAAATGGAGGGATGAGTGTGTTCATGCAAGTGTTCGTGTATGTGCATGTTCTACACTTTCCAGATCCTCACCTGTCAGGGTATGGGTCAGTTTCTGGCATCTTCAAGTTCTTCAGTTGTCACCTCTGGATGGAAAATCCGCAATGAGAAACTCTCTGGGAAATTTCTGACTCAGAAACAGTAAAGTTGGGGTTTATTGAGTCCTAAGTTGATTAGGGACAACTGGGGTGTATGACTGTTTTACATTTTCCCCGGGTCTGAGAAGGCAGGAATATTTCTTAGGGTTATAAAGGCTCTTGGAAACCATCCCTCAAAGTATTCCTTAGAGCCAACCTCAGTGTCATTGTTCAGCCTATTCTCCAGCCAACTCTGGCTGGGTCCTGGGGGAACAGAAGGGATCTTTTTCCCGGGGGTTAACTTCCTAAATGCGGATCTCAGGAGTGGGATCCTGAAGCCTCTTGCTGGATGAAGTGCACTTCAGCCGGACATATAGGCCTCCTGGAAAATCCTTTCCGTGTGCCAGGCAATTCGGTGCCTGATCCCTGCCCTAGGATTGAGAAGATTTGGGGGACTTATGTTATAACATGAGCATTTCTGTTGGCCATTTCACTAAACAGAGTAAATCTAATATGAAGCTACCACCCAAACAAGTCCAAAACTCTCTCAATGTAATAAGGCAGGCTATGGCATTTTTTTTTTTTTTTATATAAAGCATACCAGCCATAATGCTGCTACATACCAGCTGCTATAAGAATTATTTACAGCTCCTGTTTTTATTAATACTGAAAAACTAGCTAGTACTTATGGAGGAGCCCTGGTGGAACAGTGGTTAAGAGCTTTGGCTACTAACCAAAGGGTGAGCAGTTCAAATCCACCAGGAGCTCCTTGGAAACCAAATGGGGCAGTTCTGCTCTGTCCTATGTGGTCACTAGGAGTCAGGATTGACTAAATAGCAAGGGGTTTTCTCAATAGAATGAGTAGCAAAGAATTTTTGGCCACCTTTAATTTTTCACGGAGCCCTGGTGGCGGAATGGTTAAGAGCTTGGCTGCTAACCAAAAGGTTGGCAGTTTGAATCCACGAGGCTCTCCTTGGGACACTTCCAATCTGTCTTAAATGGTCGCCGTGAGTGTTTTTTTAAATTATTTACATTTCTCCTGCATTCAAAATACACTCACCCCTTTCCAAGACCCTCAGGATCTTATCCCATTGCAGTATCAGGTCAAAGTTCTTTTCATCTAAATCAAGTCTGAGTGAAAATGAGTTTCCTCAAGTGCAGCTCCTCATGCATTGTTCCTCTCAGTCTGAATACCTGTAAACTTAAGGGGCAAGTTGTCCAGCTCTCACTCAACATGCGCATATCCAGCACAATGGTGAGACAGCCATCAGATAACTGCAATAAATACTCCCAATCCTAAGAGAGGAAGTTAGGGTGGATGTGTGTTTTATCCATTCTCGCTGATGATCATAATCCACTGATAAGCAGACCACAACTCATCTATTCTACTGTGATGGGCATTTAGATGATTCCCAGTTTGGGCTTTTACAAATAGTTGTAATATAAACATTCTACCACATGCCTTTTGGAAAATACATGTAACCATTTTGTTTGAATATATGACTAGAAGTGGAACTTTTGGGTTTTAGGTTTTGCCTATGTTTAGCTTTAGTTTTGTAAAGTGCACTGATTTATTCTTTCAAGAGTTATATATGAGAATTCTGGTTGTTCTTATCCCATCAACACTTGGTATAGTCTCATTTCATTTCAGCTATTCTGGTAGGTGTATAGCACTAACACATTGCAGCTTAAAATTAAATTTCTCTGATGACTAATGAAGTTGAAAACCTGTTCATAATTTATTGAAATATATGATATTACCTTCTGTGACACATCTTTTAAAGTCTTTTTAACATTTTCTACTGGGTTTTCATCTTTTTTTTTTATTATTCAAAAGAGTTCTTTATATATTTTGCATGTATTTTGTGAGAAGTATGGCACAGTTCTTAAGCGTTTGGCTCCTAACCAAAAGCTTGACAGTTTGAGTCCACCAGCAGCTCCTTGGAAATCCTATGGGGCAGTTCTACTCTTCCTATAGGGTCGCTACGAGTTGGAATCGACTCCATGGCAATGGGCTTGATTTTAGTTTATGCTTGACAAATATCTTCTTCCTCTCTGAGGGTCACTCTCTTATTGGTGCCCTTTGATAAATGGAAATTCTTAAGTTTCACATAGTAAAAAAAAAAAAAAATGCTAAAGCATCACATTTATGATAATTCAGGTGATTATTTATTTGTGAGTTTATTTCTAGACTCTCTCTTCTGTTCCACTGGTCAGTTTGTCTATCCTTGCCACAATACACACTGTTTTAATTTTTATAAAACTCAAAACTTGTTGCCGTCGAGTTGATTCTGACTCATAGCGACCATATAGGACAGAGCAGAACTGCCCCATAGGGTTTCAAGCAGTGGTTGGTGGATTAAAACTGCTGACTTTTTGATTAGCAGCTGATCTCTTAACCACTGTGACACTGGGACTCCTTAATTTCTATAGTGTTATAATAAGTCTTGATATCTGGCTGTGTAAATTTTCCATGTTTGTTCTTTCCATTCAGAAATACCTTCTCTATCTGACCCGAGGCTTCCTGAAGGAAGCGTGGCATTCCATTTGATTTGATCTACCACAGATCTCATGTAGAGTGGGATGGGGGAACCGGTAGGCAATACCTGAAGGAAGCAGAAATAAGAGTAAGAAGAAAGGAAATCAAAAGGATCTCAACGTGTGGAACCAAGGGAGGCAATAGAAGTAGTGGATAGCATGGAGGTTCCAAGCACTTAGCAGTATGAGGAATTTTGCTTGCAGAGAACATACCAGCTTAGTTCTCTACCACATGTGTATAATTTTGGAAGAGATATGATACAGTAATTTAAAACATTCAGTTTGGAGCCAGATGTACCTGAGCTTGAGTCTTAGATCCACCATTTACAAACTGTGTTACTCTTTGGACTTCACTTTTCTTATCTATAAAAGGGGAATAATAATGCTACTTACATCATAGTGTAATGAGGATTAAATAGTGTTGTGAGGATTAAATGAGATAAATGCTTAGCAGAGGCTCTGTGCAACAAATGTTCCCTGAACTTTTCCCAATTTAGTCACTTCACTGACAGCCCTTGCTCATGCAGAACAGTAGGTACATGGATGATGGATAACTTCCCATCAGCATATTAACTGTCATATATTTTTATCCAATTTAAGAAGTGCATTTTGTGCTCCAAGTTTGTGCTCCCTGATCTCATGGGAACTGTTAGTGTGAGAGAGACCCTGCACAAGTGGTGGGAAAAAGAAAATCAAGTTGAGATGAAAAATGTCCACAAAGTGGAAAATCCCAATGGAGAAAATTGCAGAGTATAGTAATTGTCTATGTTTCCAGTCTGTTAAGGAAGGAAGTAAATATCTCTTATAAATATCATGGGGTTTAATAGCGTGATTTAAAAGGCTTGGAAAGGCTCCCAGTTCCTCCTGGTCCTTTCCAAAAACAAACAGATGACAAGCCTTATCATCGAAATGTCATGTCCCTAGCTTATTGTGTGGGCAATAACACTAATTACCTGTAGAGGGCTTCACCAAACACTGAAGTTTCATTTAAGTCTCCAAACAACTGAGTGGGCAGGCAGGGCAGAAAATAACACCTCCATCTTATAGATCAGTAAACTGAGGTGAAATGACTTGCCCAAGGCATGAGGAAATACACAATGTTATCGGGTCCAGCTAAATAGGAAGAGGCTAAACAACTGACCTGGAGAAACCTCACATGGATCTGAGGAATTCAAGGTTCAGCCCAAAAAGGGTCACGTAGCCCTTTTCCAACAGGGTAAACAATGTCCCAGGAGTGAGGCTAAAAAACACAATGAAGGAAATGGGAACAGAATTCAGAGGGTCAAGTGAACACATTCCCAGAAGTGGGTTGAAGAGTAGTTGTCTCAGATTGGCAATACAAATTAAAATTTTAAATTCTCATAAACCCCAACAAAGCATTCCATATTTTGGAATCTATTCTATACAAGAGAAATTCTCCTGTAAGTGCAAAAATTGTATACAAAAATTTCCATTGTAACACTGTGTTTGGAGTCCCTGGGTGGTGCAAAGGGTTAAGCGCTTGACTACTAGTTCGAACTCAACCAGAAGCTCCTCGGAAGATAGGTCTGGTGATCTGCTTCCAAAAGATGACAGCCTTGAAAACCCTGTGAAGCAGTTTTACTCTGCACACATTGGGTCACCATGAGTTGGAACTGACTCAACAGCAACTAACAACAACACTGTCAGTGGGGAAAAAAGCATTATGGATAGTATGAGTCCATTCCTGTATATAGTACTGTAAAACCTGTGAAAGCTGGAACCTATGCATAAGGCAACAACCTGTCAGAGAAGGAGAACTCCTCTAAAATGAGTGATAGAAAAAATGGTAAGACTGCACCCTGTCAAAAGCAAAAAACTTTCGAGACCTGGAAAAACAAGGCAGTCCTATCAAGTTCCAGCTCTCACAGGTTTCACTGTATATATAGATCTCTGTACAGAAAAGAAAAAAAAAAGCTTTACAACATGAACGCAATTCTAGTTCCCTGGAAAGTGGAATTACAGGGAACTTTCACCATTTTAATTATAAATTTAATACAAAGGAATACATGTCCATTATTTTTTAAATGCAAACAATTTAAAGTTAAATATGGAAGTTACTCTTCACTCTCACTTCTGAAAGCAACCACACACACAAACACACATGCAACACACAAACACACATGCAAAACACAAACACAGCGTGTAAAGTATATATGTTTTTCTTTACAAAAATGAGATGATGTTATATACATTTCTCCGCCATTTGCTCTGTCACTTAACACACTATCAGACGATAGAGTAACATGAAAGCACAGCTTAACAATGAATAGCTCCTGATTGGCTGTCATACTGCTAAAATTTATATGGAGGGATCTGGTAAGTTACTTAACATGGCTAAGCTCTAATATTTTTTTGCTTTTCCATTTGTAAAATGGGAATAATAATAATGCCTATCTCTCAGGATCTGGAGAGAATTTGATAAAAGACATGCCAAGGCCTTAGCTCAGTGTATGGCATATATTGAGTGCTCACTAAATGCTGGCTAACATTAGTCATCTTATTTTTTTAAAGACCTCATAATATTTAGTTATAAAAATGCAGTATAAATTGTTTAATAATTCATCTCTTTTTGTATATTTAGATTTTCTCCACATGAGTTGTTTAGACATATACGATGGCCTGCCCTTTCTTGTGTTATCACATTTTGAGACATGACCTGCTAAAAATGGTTCAAACTGAGCATCAAGTTCAAGCAAATAAAAAAAATTTCCATTTTGGGGGACCGAAACACTTAATTTCTTCTTCAAAAAGATAGTCCATGTTCGGTAATTGTTACGATGACAGCAAAAACACATTGCAAAACGGCTTTCCAATACTGACGTTCTTCATTAATTTGTGTTTCCAGTTCATGAGCTACATGATTTGGTTTAAGTATGACAACTTACAATCTCTGTGAATTGAACTGTTTTCATGTTTATCAATCACATTCAAGTTGCCCCAACTGCTAAATGCAGCAACTGAAGACTAAATGACTTTAGACCAAATAGTTTGCAAACAAAGCAATATACAGAGCTAACGGATGGAGAATACAGTAGCCACTCCCCCTTACAATTTTCACCTTTAGCTTTGCACCCTAGAAATATATTCTGGCTACAGAACTTTGTTTGTTTACCATCTGAGAAATTTTTACATGAGTTTTCAAATGGTCCACTGTGGTTTTGACAAGTACTTGGATCTCTTTTCATCCAATAATTTACATCATTACAAGAAAAATTATTCCACAAAGCAGTATCTGTATTTCTGCTACTTATGGGGCATGCAGTTGTGACAATTTCAGATTATAAAATAGTTTCACTTTCTACCTTCATTATTAGTTTTTTTTTTTTTTTTTTTACTACAGCAAGGATAGTTACAGAATTTGGAACATATTCTCTTATATTCATATTGATATTAGTAATTTTGGAAACCCTGGTGACCCAGTGTTTAAATGCTACAATTGGTAACAAAACGTGGGCAGTTCAAATCCACCATGCACTCCTTGGAAACTATGGGGCAGTTCTACTGTGTCTTATAGGGTTGCTATGAGTCGGAATCGACTTGATGGCAACAGGTCTGTTTTTTTTGTTTGTTTGTTTTTTTTTTGGTTTATTAGTAATTTCAGAACTAGTGGTACTACTACAAGGATTTGGACCCATTAAACTCAAGCATTCAGAGGAAGAAGACACATCTGATTCATTATATTTTAAAAAGGAAGTTTATTTTGGAACTGTCTTTAAGGATTCCCAAATCCTTTTTGTCTTCTTCAAGCTTTTTGTGAGTGTTTGTTTTCCACTTAGTTGTGGCCATATCATTTATACCTGGATGTAAAATTATGTCACTTTTTAAATTTGGTTCTACCATAGCAAATATATTTGAATAACATAAAATAAGTAATATTTATAAAATAAGAAAAATTTATAAAATAAAATTTACATTTGAATTCAAACAATAACATGAAAAATTATTCCACAAAACAGGGTCTGTATTTCTGCTAATTGTTGTTAGGTGCCTTCGAGTCAGGTCTGACTCATAGAGACCCTTATGTACAATCCAACAAAACACTGCCCAGTCTGTGCCATCCTCCTGATTGCTGTTATGTTTGGGCCCATTGTTGCAGGCACTGTGTCAATCCATCTGTTAATTAGTAAGTTAAAAAAAAATATTTGTAACATGTAATTTTGTTATTCAAGTTTGAGATAGTCAAAAGAAATGGTAGGTACAGAGCAGTCAGAAATAATTTCATTCATTTGTGGTACAGTGTTTGTTGGCAGGTGCTTTGAGGATCTCCGCCAATGTTTTTTCGTCCTGGAATAACACTTAAAAGACTTGCACAGTCCACTTTCCGTCCTTTGGCGCTGCATCTTCACAGTTCATTGGACTACTGCTGATACCCAACAGCAGCAAGAGCAATTGCAAAGAGCATGATACAAATACAAGTGTTTGGTCATCTGAAGACACTTTTTGGGGCACCAGATATGTCATGAGTTACACGATTATAGTGCCACTGGTGCATTCTTATGTGGTCAAGGAGAGGGAGCTGAATGTGAGGATATATCTGATCAGTCCAAAATGAAAAGGAAAATATAATTATCGTATACAAAAATTACACGCAATTTAAAAGATGACATTAATTTCATTCAGTATCATGCTGTTCCCTTCCACTGTGGCACTCACTTTTCCTCGTGTCCTGTCTGCTTGGCATCTATGGATGTCTGCACTGAACAACTAGTGCCCCTGCTTTGTTGATGCCCTAAGCACGTGCTTACCTTGGTTATTGGGTAATCTCTCCCAGGTACCAAAGAATATTCATTAGTTCTGATGCTCATTTTTGTCCCGTCTCCACTCTACACTCCCCCAGCTATGAGCAGAGGATGATTCTTGGAAACATGGAATAAAAACATCCTGATTCAAAGTACAACCCAGCATCCTCTTCCTAAGGGACAATAAAAGAGGCTAAAGAGTTGGTCAAAACACAATCTCAAAAAAAAATCTTTAGAAAGAGAATTGAGAAGAACGCAGACAAATTAGGGCACATAGAAGTTCCTATGAATACCTTTAGTTTCTAATTTAAGAAGGAATTTATAATTTTTTTTTAACACTCTCTTTGGTGAATTAGATTTCCTATTTGTTTTTCTGTAGTTGCTTGAAGTAAGCTTTTTAATAGAAGTGGGCTTTTTTTTTCATACTTTGGAAGTTAGGAAAGAAGCTGTATTGATCAGCTTATCTTTTGCATCCCTCCCACTGTTCCTCTAAATGCAAGCCATGTAGTTCAGACACATGGAGATAAAGAACTACAGCAGCAGCACTTCAGGCTTCATCCTTCTGGGCCTGTCCTCCAACCCTCAGCTGCAGAAGTCTCTCTTTGCCATCTTCCTCACCATGTACCTGGCCACCATGGTGGGGAATGTGCTCATCATTCTAGGCATACATTCTGACGCCAGGCTCCATACCCCTATGTACTTTTTCCTCGGCAACTTATCCTTCATCGATATCTGCTTCATAACAGTCATCGTGCCCAAGATGCTGGTGAACTTACTATCAGAGACAAAGATTATCTCCTACATGGTCTGCCTGGTCCAGATGTATTTCTTCATATCCTTTGTGAATACTCACAGCTACCTGCTGGCATCTATGGCCTTAGATCGACTGGTGGCCATCTGCAACCCCTTCCATTATGATGTGGTCATGAACCCACAGCGTTGTGTTCTCGTGTTACTGGGATCTTGCACCATATCCCACCTGCACTCCTTGTTCTGTGTACTGCTTCTGTCCCACCTATCTTTCTGTGCCTCCCACATTATTCAGCACTTTTTTTTGTGATATCCAGCCTGTACTAAAGCTGTGCTGCTTTAGCACACTTCTCCAGCCAGACTGTGGTCATGACTGAGACCCTGGCTGTCATTTTGACCCCTTTCCTGTGCAACCTCTTCTCCTACATGCAGATAATCATTACTGTGCTCAGAATCCCCTCCACAGCCAGGAAGTAGAAGGTCTTCTCTACCTGTGGCTCCCATCTCACCATAGTAGCCTTGTTCTATGGGAGTAACATCTATGTTTATTTTAGGCCCCCATCCTTGTACTCAGCAGTGATGGGCTGAGTAGCCACAGTTATGTACACAGTGGTGACACCCAGGTTGAAACATTTCATTTCCAGCCTGAGGAGCAAGGATATGAAGAGAGGTTAGGGGAAGTTAAGGAACAGAATTCACTCATAGAAAAACAAAAGGATGGAATGTCAAAATTAGGAGATGACCTAACAGATTATCCTTCCCTCTTGCCTATTTTCAGCATGGCATCCAAAAATGTCATGAGAAGTGGATTTGGATAGCAGTAAGAACATTGGCTGGAGTTAAAACACTTGGTTTTTATCTATGTCCATGACCAAATATATGTTCACGCCCTGGCTCCACATTGCTAGGAATTCAGATTTCAGGAAAATAATCGATTGACACCATATAGTAAAATAAGGCTATCCCTCAAATAACTCTTCTATAAAACTGACTATGGCCAGTACTAAAGAAATTATAATGCCTTGTTTGTTTTATTAGCCCAAAAGAAGAATAAATTGCTTGGGTTTGGTAGAGAACTGGGAAAATCTTCTTGGAGCAAGATACCTAAGATCATCCTGAAATATAGACTAAGTTTTGAGACATGAAGGTACAAGGAATGAAGCAATGGGCAGAACACTTGTAAGATTGGAAACCACTTACACAGGTAAAGGCAATTAATGTTCAAATATATTTGAGGAGCTTTGAAAAGCTCTGTGAGGCTGGAACCTTCTAAACAATTTGTTAACAGGGAGAATAAGGCTGACAAGATTAAAGCATCTACAAAGCAGACTTGCCCACCTTGCCACTTCCCCACGACAATGTGATGACAGTGGACATTCTCAGTACCTGTCTTCTTTGCCCTGTCCCTTAGTTCTTCCTTTCTCAATATGGCCAGTGCACTCACCGACCTGCCCTTTATATCCTGGAAAGAGCAATGTATAGGTCAGGATGAGCTAGGTTTTGCTGTGGAAACAAACAACCTCAAAACCTTAGGATCTTAAAACCAAAGGTTACTTCTCAATGCATGTCCATCTAAGAAAAATGTAAGGGTACTGCTCATTTTAGACATTCAGGGACCCAAACTGATGGATCAGCCATCATTTAAATATAAGCCATAATTCTGTCAGAAGCTGAGGAAGACTCTTGAAGATTTTACACTCACAACTAAATATTCTGGCTCAGAGTACCCCACACCACTTGTGCCCACAACTTACTGTTTACAACAAATCTCATGACCCCACACATCTACAAGGGAGCCCATTACTCCTTGAAGGATCATGTCAATATCAATAGACTGTAACTTTTATACTCTTTTTGAATTCATTTTTTCTCGGTTATTTCATCAGGTTCTCACAACAACCAACTTTTCTGGGTTGCAATCTTGTTAGTGGCAGGACCTGAAGTTGAATTTAAGTCTTTTGGCTTAAATATATATCAAAAAGTGTATGGTGGTCTAATGGAATACAGGGACACCTAAGATCCAACATCAGGGTCCCTGCCTTTGTTGTCATTGTCTCCTCCAGTTATCAACAAGCCAAGAAACAAATCTATTTTGCAGCAGCATGCATATTGTAAAGGCACACATGGCTTTCAACATTATCTCCAACCAATGATTTAGTTTTCAGAGTACTGGCTTTGAATATTTGTACCCTTTCCACTTTTTCTATTTAGGTACCGTAGCTTTCTCGTGCTTAATCAAATACAGTAAACAATGTGAGGAATATCCAGGCTAGGCATTTATTAAATAAATTTGTTAATCACAGCTTCTAGTAACTTATAAAGCTAATTAAGTCTTTTGGTTCCAAGAAACCCGGGACCAAAGTTCTTTTAAGTTCTGCCATCCTGTAGCTCACTTCTGCTGTCAGCCCAGAGTTCTTTGTCTCAATAAAGCACTGTTGTTGTTTTTGTTCTTGTCATCAAGTCGGTTCTGACTCATAGTGACCCTATGTATAACAGAACAACACACTGCCTAGTCCTGGCCATCCTCACAATTGTAGCTATATGTGACTCCATTGTTGCACCCACTATGTCAATCCATCTTATTAACATTCTCCCTCTTTTTCACTGACCTAAGCATGATGTCATTCTCCAGGGTCTAAGAATTCAAGATCTCGTGGATATTCCCAAAAGCACAAACTAAAGGGAGTTCTAGATAACAAGTGACCATGATATAGCACACTGCAGTGAAAGAGTTCCCATTTTGGCCTCAGTTTAATCTTACACTTCTCAGTCAGAGCTAGAATGTCATGTGTCTATCAGAATATGAGATCAATTTCCACAAGATATTTGGTCACCCATCCGTACGAGTGAGCTACAATGGAAAAGAACTATCTGGGGACTTCAATAAGAGTTTTGATATCCAGACAAGAAATCCCAGAGGTTAAACTGGGAAGTTGCTATTAAGCATTGGTAATAAAAAAGTAAATCTTTTCTGAAGGTGAATCTAATCAGAGGAAGGGTCTAAGCATCCAATAATCTCTTTCGAGTACAAAGTCCCACACCAAGAAAAATTGATAAACTGCTGTAAATAGATCCCAACTGTTCATGGAGGCAATCAGGCATACATTCCGTATCCTCCTCCTATCCCTGACTCTCCTTCTTCCTCTATTGCTCCAGGTGAATAGAGAACAATTGCTGTGCCTTGGATGGCCTTTTACAAGCTTTTAAGACCCCAGGCATTATGCAGCAAAGTAGGAGGTAAAATAGAAGCAATGAACATGTTATTAGGCCAACTAACTGGGATGCAGCATGAAACCATGACCCTAACCTCCAAATCAAGGAACAAAATCTCATGAAACGTTTGGTTATACATAAGCAGCCTCAGCTGCTACTTTTTTTTTTTTGTCCTTGTTATAAATATCACACTACTTTTGCCAATTCAATTTTTTACAGGTACAATTTATTGACAGCAATTACAATAATCGGCAACACTACCCTTCTTCAATGTGATTTTTCAGTCACCTTTAACCCCCTTTAACCTCCTCCATTCTACCCCTCGTAACCACTAATAAACTTTGGTCCCTATGTGTTTGCTTTTTCTTGTCTTTTTATATAAGTGAGGTCGAACAATATTTGTCATTTTGTGATTGACTTATTTCGCTCAGCAAAATATCTTCAAGCTCTAGCCATACTGTAGCATGTACCAAGCCTTCACTTCTCCTACTGGCTGAGTAGTGTTCCACTGTATACATGTACTACATTTTGTTTATACATTTTTCTGTTGATGGATATTCAAGTTTTTTTCCACCTTTTGGCTACTGTGAATAGTGCTGCAATGAACATTGGTGTACAATCTCTTTTTGAGTTTCTGCTTTCAAGTCTTTTGAGCATATACCTAGGAGTGGAATTGCACTGACACATGGTAGTTCTATTTTTAGTTTTTTGAGGCACCACCACACTGTTTTGCATTCCCACCAGAAATGGATAAGGGTTCCAATTTCTCCACATTCTCACCAAACATTGTTATTTTCTGCTTTTTTATTTGTTTGTTTTTGTTTTTAATTTTAGCCATCCTAGTTTTTTAGTGGAAGTGAAAAAGTGTCTCATTGTGGCTTTGATTTCCCATCTCTCTGATAACTAATGGGTGGGATAACTAATGACATTGAGTATCTTTTCATGTGTTTTGTGGCCATTTGAATGTCCTCTTTGGTAAAATGTCTATTCAAGTTCTTTGCCCATTTTATGATTGGGTTATTTGTCTTTTTGTTACTAAATTGTTGAAGTTTTATATTTTATTTATTAAATCCTTGTCAGATATACAGTTTCAAAAGATACGCTCCTACTCTGTAGCTTGTCTTTTCCTTTTTTTTTTTTTTTTTGTAAAGTCTTGATGAACAGAAGTTTTCAATTTTTATGAGGTTCCATTTATTTATTTCGCTTTTGCTGTTTGTGCTTTTTTTTTTCTATATCATATTGACAATCCATTGTTGAAAGCTACACCTGACAGTGTTGCCCCTGCTTTTTCTTCTAAGAATTTTATAGTTTTAGTTTGCACATTTAGGTCCTTAATCCATTTTGAATTTGTTTTTGTGTATGGTATGAGACATGGATGCTGTTTCACTTTTCTGCATGTGGAAAATGATGCTCTGGTATGCTGTGTTGCCATGGTATCTACTCTCTACTCCCCTCCCAGCTACAGTGTTTAATAAGCTCCTTGGGGTTGGTTCCTAGGGGGGTCACATACCTCCTTGAGGAGTGATCAGAACAGTTAGGTGCTACCAAGTTCCCACCTTATTCCTTATTAACTAATGGAACCTGAAGGGGTCAGGTTGTGGATAGTTGAGGATGGAAGAAAGACTCATGATTCCAGTGTCAGGAGCTACATGGAGGGGTCACCTCTCTAGAGCAGGAAGAAAAGTGGTCACCTCGAGAACTGACAACCCCACCTCTAGGCCGAAGCAACAATCACACAAGTACCACGCACCCAGCGTTGCAGGTCCTGACACCTCCCACCAGAACCTGAGGCCCTTTCCTTTTCATGGCCTAATATGAACATTCTTTCTGTGCCCCAAGACTTCCATTCCTGCTCTAGACATCAGGGCCAACAAGACTAAGGGGAAGGTACTTGGATCCTACAACGACCACCCTGGGTGTCACCATTCTTTGCCTAGTTAGTAGCTGGTATCCTCAAACATACCCAAACTGAAGTGTTTCTAACTTGGAGTGTCAAAAACTTGGAAATCATCCTCTCTAAATTTTTTTTTATGAGGAGGAAAGTGAATTTCCCAATAGTATACAGCAAGTTAGTGTCATAGTTGAGACTACAAACCACATCATCTGACCTTGCCACCCTAACTCTTTTATTTCATTGTTTGAGTGCCTCTAACTCCTCCACACTCCTCTGTTTTCCTTCTCCATTCACAATAGGATTTGCTATTAAGAGGTGAGACTCTATGCAAAGAAAATGACTCTTTTGGAGGAACAGTTGAGCTACTCTGATGTTGATGGGTAAAAGTTCAGCTTCCATCAGCCCAGCCTGACTTTAGGGTGTCCCCAAAGCAGCCCTGCTAAAGACAGTCCACCTTAACAGCCTCATCCCAACTTCACAGCAGAATGGGACCTAGGCTGTGGGTGAGTCTGACCATGAGAAGTCACAGGGAGAAGAAAATTCCTGAGACCTGGGTTGTCATACCAGTTCTGTTGTCAACTCACAATGTGATATTAAATGACCAACTTCCTTCTTTAGGCCTCAGTTGGCCCTCTGCAAATTGATTATGTAGATTAGAATCCAGGATTTGAAACTTTTCTTTAGCACTGGAATATTGTCTTTAAAATTATCCTCTGTTTTTGTTATCTGTAAGACACATGAAAGCAGAATTTCTCTGTGAAAAGAGAAAGGTCCAAGGACTCCTAAATAGCACCATTTTACACTATACCTCACCTATGGTCTCCCTAAGATTTTCCAGGAAATCCTGGGGCTCCTTGGATCGCAGCTTGGAAATCTCTGAACTAGATGCTTTCTAAGATCCCTTCCCTTTCTAACAATCCAGAATTCTATGGATTTTGGCTGTTCCCCAAGATTTTACATTCTCAATGGACATAGTTTCTGCTACACAGGGAGTGTTAGCTATGCCAGAAATAGAGGAAGAGTGTGACTGGAGGTGGGAGAGGACTTGAAGCCAGGCCTGGGGAAGGGCTGAGGAGGTGGGAGGTATTTCACACAAAAAAAAGTTCAGGGGCACAGGATCGCTCCCTTCAAACAACTGAAAGGTGATTTAGTACCTGATTGCCTCTGTTTCCCCTGTACCTGGAATGATGGCTGGCACTCAGGAGATGCTTATTGAATGCTTAAAAAAAATCAGTCATTCCACACATAAAAGAAAAGCAAAATTGCATTCACTTGCTATGAACTGCTAGGTTTAGAATTCTTGATTTTTGGCTTTAATACCAAAAAAGTATACATTTCTTGTGATTTCTTGGGTAGAAATTAGAAGGTATTGAGTGAGCCCCTTGTCACTAAAATATTCAACCAGGATGACAACTATCAGACCTACTGTAGGTTACCTGCCCTGGAATACAAAGTAAGAAACTCACTGGAGGTTTCTGCTCCATCCTCTCTCCACCCAGGAAAATTTAACACCTCCGGCTCTGCACCTTTTTGCCATTCCATTCTCCAGTTTAAGCTTTGTTCTCTATTCACAGATCATCATATCTATTTCACACACATACACACACACACACACATTTTCATGTACCCTTCTTCACTTTCTCAAGAGCTCATTTGTAATCTCACCTTAACCAAGTGAACCAGCTAAAAACCAGCTACTATGTATTAATTTTGAGCACTATTGTTTTCAAAGTATTAAATTGTTTATATTATGTGTCATTTATATAAACAGTATTTAGTAACTATCTGTTCACTTAAAAAGCACTTTTCAAACACATTTAGTCATGTGTTGCCCATGACATTTTTTTCATCAGAAAAATAAAAGAGGTAAAAAGACTTTCCAAAAGGAACGATTGGTAAGTAACTGTCTTAGGCTGGGTTCTCTAGAAAAGCAAAACCAGTAAAGTGTATAAATAAATATATAGAGAGATTTGTATCAAAAAAACAGCTAACCCGATGATAGAGGCTGGAACATCCCAAGTCTGTGGATTAGGACAGAGGTTTCTCCCAATTTACATAACCACAGGTGCTGGCAAACCCAAGATTGGCAGGTAGGAGAGCAGGGCTCTGCTCACAGGCTGTGAAGATCGATTAATCTTGAGATGGGCAGATAAGCTGATAGCTCAAGTCCTAAGAACTGGAGGTCAGGCGAACAGGATGCAGCTGCATGGTCCGAGCGAGCAAAAAACTAGAATATCTGCTTATATTTGGATGCAGGACACGCCCCCAAGGAAAATCCCTTTCAACTGATTGGCTACTCAGCAGATCCCCATCATGGGAGTGATCACATGTAAACACTGAGAATCATGGCCCAGCCAAGTTGGCACACAATCTTAACCATCACAGACCAACCCTTGTCAACTTGGCACAGGTATACATTTCCTTAAACCGTACATAATCTCGGAATAAAGACAATTATGAAGTCGTACTTGCACCTAACATTATACAACCAACAAGCATACAACCAAAAATGCACTAGCCCCATTTACATCTTATATTTTATAAGTGAAGAAAACAAAAATATTTGATGCAGAAATACTCATAACAATTACAGTCCTCATTTCTGCAACTGGTCACATGGCCATAACTGGTATTCAGAACTACCTTCTTCCACCATCCATTCCGTATTCCCTTTGCCCTCAGCAAGCACCTCAGTTGGTGGTGGTTCTTTACCTATTGAGGTGACCCAAAACTTCATTCCTGAAGGGTATAGGTCTTTAGTACTCATGTTAGAATTGAGTTGCTGCAGTTTTTCATTGACTTTAATCACAGGGCATGGTAGTACTAAGAGATGCCCTAAGGGATCTCCTGCATTCCAGACATACTCATCTTTACCTCCATTATGTAATATCAACTGGATTTCCTCTTGGTAATAAGGATTAATCACACCAGCCAGTATGGTAACTCCCTTCTTTGCCCATTGATCCAGAGGCACAAGGACCCCAAAGGGGCCAGGTGGCATTCTTAGCTTCCAGTTCAATTGAATCAGTGATGTGTCTCCAGGTATGAGCATTCCTCTCTTTGGAACTAAGACTTCTCTACCTGCAGAGCATAAAGTCGCCTGAACAGGAAGTAAAAATCTTGCAAGTGGGTCACTAGGGGTAATAGTGAGTGGTGCCACTCCAATTTCCACCCCTTAATTACTGGACCCATAAATCCTGGCTACGGGAGAAACAGCACCGTATATTGGACACTGGTTTAGAGCATATACAGCCTCCTGGAGAACAGTGTCCCAACCCTACAAGGTATTGTCACCCAGCAGGCACCATAATTGCATCTTTAGAAGGCCATTCCATCATTCTATCAAGCCAGCTGCTTAAGGGTGACAGGAAAAATTGTAAGATGAGTGAATTCCTTAAGTACAGGCCCATCACTGCACTTCAGACTCTGTGAAGTGAGTCCCTTGATCAGAGGTAATGTTGTGTGGGATACCATGAGGGTGGATAAGCTGATAGCTTAAGTCCCAGGAACCAGAGGTCAGATGAAGAGGAGGCAGCCACAGGATTCAGAGAAAACAAAAAGCCAGAACACCTGCTTTTAATTGGATGAGGGCCACACTCCCAAGGAAACTCCCTTTCAACTGATTGGCTACTCACAGCAGATCCCATCGTGGGAGTGATCACGTGCAAACACTGAGAATCATGGCCCAGCCAAGCTAACACACAATCTTAACCATCACAGTAACTAAACTAAACTAGGACTTAAAACCCAAAACCAACTCTTTCCACTAATTCTGATCCTAAGAATCTTGCTCTTGTTCTTGTCACTATGCAACACCCCGAACCCTTAAAGATGTTGTAAAACCTGTCATTTCTGGGTTTATTCTTCAGCAAATATTTAACAGGCAGAAATGTAATATAGTGAAAAGGCTAAGAGCAGGACTATGAAACCAAACTGCTTGCACTAGAATTATAGCCCTTTACCAGTTGTATAACTAGATTTGTTGACCCTCTCTGTAACAACTCTATAACTCAGTTTCCACATTTGTATAGTGACAGAGTTATTATGAGGATTAAATCATTATACAATGCCTAGTACATGGTAAATACTCCTATATGATATTTTTGTTAGGCACCTGCTACAAGAATAAAATGGTGAGTTACGTATTCAGTGTTGGCTAGTCAGACAGGTCCCCACCCTTGCAAAACTAATATCCTGAGCCTCTTTCATGGCAATCATGTCTCATGTGTCCTTCTAGTATGACAAACCACTTTGGTCCAAAGCTCCAGGCACTATGGGGAGAAAAAAGAAGCAGCTGAACCTACGCTGCTGCAACTTAGGAAAGTGCCTAAAGAGATACAGATAGGATGAATTCTCCCCATGTTTGCAAAGAATTTCGTTAAAGTACTTCAGATATTACAAAATGTCATTGGTACTCAGATTTCCTTGGATGTGGATTTCTTCTCAGTCACCTTTCTTATACCTCTTCTTCATCCTTTATCTGGGTCACTTGACAGATATCTGCAGGTGACTCCAGGCTCTCTACTCTGTAACTAATCCTGTCCGGGGGCAAAATGGGTGTTAAAATCCTATGTCTGGGAACATAGTAAGCTCAGTAACAAGTCTGAGTAACAATTCTGATTCATATTGAGGATCTGATCCTGGATCTAAGGGTAGGTAATTGATTTCTAATCTCACTCAATTGTAGCAGAGTCCCTGCTTTGATAGACTGATAGACATTGCACAATTCTATCCTGACTGGGGCTCTGCTTTGCTCCCTCTGGACCTATTTCTAGGACAAAACTCCAGTTTCCAAAGCCAGATCCAGTTCTCTCAGTATTATTTGCCAGCATACTTGCATCTTTATATAATTCTTATACTCAGATGACCATCCAGGTACTCAACTGGACCCTAATCTACTGTCAGGACATGCACCTGTTACTTTTGGTGCCATGTCTAGGATTATATGTGTTTTCTTGAGGGAGGAGTTAAGGTAACCAAGAAAGAGAGAGATCCTGGCCAAAACAGAATAGTCTGAGAAGGTAAATTTCATAATTTCTTTATGTATTAAGAACATCAAAGTTCAAGAGATAAAGTGACTTGTTCGTGCTCAGAGTGTAAATCAGTGATGGAGCCAGAATGGAAAGTCAGACCTGCATAACACGAAACCCATACTCCTGTCAACCGTACCAGTCATTCATATACATTGTAAAAACCAGAGACTCCCAAACAGGACACAACCTAACACTCTTTCATATTTTCTACCTATAGGACAGCAATGCTGAGGGTAAACCAGGGCCACATCACTGAATTCCTCCCCCTGGGTTTTAGCACTGACCCCAAACACCAAACGTGGCTCTTTGCCAGCTTCCTGGCCATGTACCTAATCAATATGTTTGGCAACTCAGTCATCATTACAGCCATCCGTGGGGATGCCCACCTCCATACTCCCATGTACTTCTTCCTCTCCAACCTGTCTTTCATGGATGTCTGCTTTAAAAATGTCATTTTGCCAGTGATGTTGGCAAACACGTTAAGGGCAAGAGGGTGCCCTTTGCCCACTGTATCACCCAGATGTATTTCTTTGTGACCTGAGCAGTCACTGACAGCTTCCTCCAGGCTGCTATGGCCATTGCTCACTATGTGGCCACCTATAACCCACTGCATTACACCAAGACCATAAGCCCCAGATGCTGCCTCCTGTTGGTGATGGCATCATGGGTGGTGTCACACCTCCACTCAGTGACCCACACAATTCTCATGGCCCGCCTCTCCTTCTGTGGGTCCAATATCATCCACCATTTCTTCTGTAACATCCAGCCATTGCTAATGCTCTCCTGCTCTGACACCTCTGTCAATGAACTTTTCGGCCTTCACAGAGGGCTCCTTTGTGATCACGAGCCCCTTTATCGTCATTATTGCATCCTATGTCTACATCACCAGTGCTGTTTTGAGGGTTCCTTTTGGAGAAGGCAGGTACAAAGTCTTCTCCACCTGTAGATCCCACCTCATGGTTGTGGAAGTCTACTATACAACTACCATCTTAGTGTACATTCACCCGTCATCCACCTACTCAGTGACAAAGGACCATGAAGCCTCTTGTCATCTACACTGTGGTGATCCTCATGCTGTACCCTTACATCTATAGCCTTAGGAACAGGGACAGGAAGCAGACCTTGGGAAAGCTAACTAGGGGAACAGAATAGAATTCACATATTTTACTACCTCTAGAAGTTTAATAATTGATTCTACAATCATTTGCTAAGTACCTACTGTCTGCAGGCACTATGTTTAACTCTGAGGGGAAGGCCAAATAAGTCACAGATCTGTCCTCAGAAGTACTTACACTTATTAAACAGAAAGGAAAAGACTGCCAACAGCTTACTATAATAAAAATTTGTCTTATTTGTCATAAAAATTAAATGAGTCATGGTTATAAATATCTTAATAAATTATAAATAACTTCAGAACTTCTCCCCCTTCTTCAGTCTCTTTTGCAATGCTTTTTACGTATATTCCTGCCTTTTATGTGAGTTACCAATGTAGACAAATATTTCACCCCCCCCAAAAAAAAGCTTCAGAATTTGTATTTTTGATGGTTCAGTCATATGGCTTAAAGTTTCCACCAAATAAGTTATCAATTCTATACTCAGTTTCTTTAGGCTTGCCTAGCAGATTTGCTTGAGGTATGCAGTCAAGCTCTTTACTGCACTATACCTGTTTACTTAACAGACTCAGGGAGAAATGCACTAACTTTTCATGGTAAAATGTCCTGGAATTCTAAGTTCATAAACTTTAAATTAAATCACTACTTCCCTTTCCTATGACCAAAAATAAATCACTGTATTTCTACAAGCCTTATTTTTGTCAATAACAAAATAAGCACAATAAGATTTTTCACCATGTGGCTGTGGTCAGTAAATGAAATGAAGTGTATGAAAGCACTATCATTTACATAGACGTGGATAAAAAACCCAGGTCTGCCCAATTTTTACCAATTTTAGAATTTTAAAACTTAATTTTTAATTTGTTAACTGAGGTACCATATTGCCTGAAAGCCAGGTATGGGGTGGGGTGGGGAGGGAGTGGCATAGGGAGTCAGGGTCCACCCAGGGTGTAAAGGGTCTCCCTATATAAGGGCAACCTAGCATGGAGTGGCAGGATGGAACAGGGTGAGAAGGGCATCTACACAGGAGCAGCAACCTGGCATGAGGTGTCAGTGTCAAAGGGATGAGTGAGGAGTGTGTCCATATCGGGAAGCAGCGTGTAATGAGGAGTCAGAATTCAAGCAGGGTAAGGTGGACATCTAATCATAGGGATAGCATGATGCCAATGCCAAAGGAGGGTGAGAAAAATGTCCTTGTGAGGAGCTGGTCCAGTCAGGCAGGTGATGATTCACCTGGGTTTGGGAATTTCACAAGTGGTGGCAGCCTATCACAGGTATTAGAGCCCAGTGATAACGAGGAAGGTGTTCAACAAAGGACATCCTGACATGACTATCAGAGGAGAGTGTAACACAAGGAGCAGGTTCACACACAGAGTCCAAGGAAGGTGTGGAGGAGCAGCTTGGTGTGGGAATTTAGAGCCTGAGCAAAGTGAAGACACCATCCACACATGGGACAGCCAGGTGTAGGCTATCAGAGCTTGAGCAGAGAGAGCTGAATGTCTACCATGTGAACAGCCTGTCATGGGATGTCAAAGTCCAAGTGGGGTGAGAAAGAGAGCTTCCATGCAGGGGGAAGCCCAGTGTGGGAAATCAAAACTGAAGTAGGGTGACAAAGGCCATGAATGGAGGCTTCCCAGAGATTCTTAAAACCTGCAGCATCTTCTGGAAAAGCTTTTGAAAACCATCTGTTTTGATGCTTCAGGAAAACATCTTCACTGACAACCTCTCTTGCATCTGGCAGCAACTTCTTTAATCTTTGCTTCTTTCCTTCTACCAAACACTCCGTAAGCCCCAAATTCTGTATTAAACTCATTGTATCAGAAACAATAGCATCTCTTTTTCTAACTGACCGATACAATTTTTGGCAGCAGATGTGGATCCAGAGAAAAAAGAACTTAATTAAATAGGCACTGCTCTTGCCTTTATGGAGCTTACAGGCTAATTTAGGAGACTGGAAATAAACAATATAACAAGTTAACATATAATTCTAAACACCAATTAGTGTTTGAAAAGGAGAGGCATGGAAGTACCACTGAGAAACTATAATTGAAGAGTCTAATTTATATTATAGTTCAGCAAAAGATTCTTCAACGAAGTTAAATGAAAAGGAGGACCTAAAGTAGTAACTAACTATGTCAAGAGTAGACGTAAGAAGAGTAGGGGTATAAACTTTCCAGCATATGTGAAGAAGCTAAGACCAGTGTGGCTGGAGAAGAGTGAGCAAGATGATGGGTGGCATGGAGATATGACCCTGACCTTTTGGCCACTACCGATTAAACCATAGTCAGCTGAATCAACTTTAGCTGCTCAGGTTGTCTTTTCAAAACTTGGAGTTAGTGATATAGAGAGTCTAGCTAGTTGATGTTTGACTTTGATGATGAAAATTCATGAAGAGTTGAAAAAACTAGACAGTATTCTGGCCACTAAAGCCTTGTATAAATCTTTTTAACAGAGGAACAGAAACTAAGAAAGTTGGAATAGACTTAGAGGAAATAGTAGTCAAGATACCTGGCATTCCAGAAAGACACAGTAGATGCCTAATGGTTTTAAAATTTCCTTTAGCTCTCTCTCGAAAAAAATTTTTTCTATAACAAGAGGCAGAATGACTTAGTGCTCAAGAGTTCAGACTCTGGGCTAAGACAGACTCTGGCACCTGCCTGTATCATTCAATAGCTGCATTAAGCTGGACTCTCTAGAGAAGCAAAACCTGTAAAGCTTATAAATATATATAGAGAGAGATTTATATCAAAGAAATGCCTCACACAGTTGTAGAGACAGGAACATCCCAAGTCTGTGGATCTGGATAGAGGCTTCTCCTGATTCACATAGCTGCAGAGAAAGCGAAACCAAGATCAGCAAGTCAAAGAGCATTGCTCTAGCTCACACGCTATGAATATCAGTGAATCCCAATATCAGCAGGCAAGACTGCAAGGCTTCCCTGATTCACAGAGCTGCAGGGGCTGGAAAACCCAAGATCAGCAGGTCAGAGACCAGGGCTGTTGCTCACAGGCTGTGAAGATTGACAGATCCCAAGATTTGCAGGCAAAACCACAGGTAAGCTCCTAGCTCAAGTCCCAAGAACCAGAGGTCAGACAAACAGAAGCCAGCTGCAGGATCCAGAGCAGGCAAAAGCCAGAACTTCCACTTATATTCAGATGCAGGCCACAGGCCCAAGGAAACTCCCTTTCAACTGACTGGCTACTCACAGCAGATTCCATCATGTGGGTGATCACATATCACATCTCAACAGGGAAGTGATCACAACATTATACAACGGTAAAAACACTGGGAATCAATAGAACAGCCAAGTTGACACACCATCTTAAGCATCACAGTCCACTCCTTGTCAACTTGGCACCTGTACACATCTCCTTAAACTATACATATTCTCTGAATAAAGACAATTATATAGTATAGTCATACTTATGCCTAGCATGATACAATGAACACATATACAATCCGAAATGCACTAGCCCTGTTTACATCTTATATTTTACAAGTGAAGAAAACAAAAATATTTGATGCACACATACAAAGCAGAAATACCTAGAACAATTACGATCCTCATTTCTGCAACTGATCACATGGCCACAACCGGTATTTAGAACTACTTTCTTTCACCACACATTCCATATTCCTTTTACTCTCAGCAAGCACCTCAGCTGGTCATGGTTCTTTGGGCAGGTGTGATTCAATGGAATTTAGGTGTTCATTGTCTCCAGCTTCCTGATAATCTGTCCCTATGTCCCCATTCCAAGTTTCAGGATCCCATTGCTTCCCAATCAACACCCTCACTTTAACTTCAGACACCTCTCGAGGTTGGCAATTGAATTGGCATTGTAACTTAACCACTCTTACAGTAAGACTCTGGGTTTGTTTTTTGGCAATAGCAGCTCTGTTACTACAAGAGACAAATCTTTCTTTCAAAGCACATGTGGAAACTTTGAGGTCATTTATGTGGCACTTGAGCTTTGACTCTGAAGCCCTGAGTGCATCAATTTCTTATACCAGTTTGTCTAATGAAAGTAAGGTCAACCAACCAGCTTCCTTATACCTCTCATTATGACAAAACTGTATAAATATGTCACACATGTGTTCACCCAGAGCCTCACCTTTCACCAATAACTGATCTATTGGTGATAACATTTTATGTATTTGTGTTGCCCCCTCATGACATGGATTAGCAGTGCCCTCTTTACTACCAGAAGCAGAGTCATCAACATCTTTAAGGTTAGCCAGACTTGAGAACGAATTTAGAAAACTCATCCTTACAATTTTGTTTTTCTAGAACCAGTCTTTTTTTTTTTAATTAACTTTTATTGAGCTTCAAGTGAACATTTACAAATCAAGTCAGACTGTCACATATAAGTTTATATACACCTTACTCCGTACTCCCACTTGCTCTCCCCCTAATGAGTCAGCCCTTCCAGTCTCTCCTTTCGTGACAATTTTGTCAGCTTCCAACTCTCTCTATCCTCCCATCCCCCCTCCAGACAGGAGATGCCAACACAGTCTCAAGTGTCCACCTGATATCATTAGCTCACTCTTCATCAGCATCTCTCTCCTACCCACTGTCCGGTCCCTTTCATGACTGCTGAGTTGTCTTCGGGAATGGTTCCTGTCCTGGTCCAACTGAAGGTTTGGGGACCATGACCGCCGGGATTCCTCTAGTCTCAGTCAGACCATTAAGTATGGTCTTTTTGTGAGAATTTGAGGTCTGCATCCCACTGATCTCCTGCTCCCTCAGGGGTTCTCTGATGTGCTCCCTGCCAGGGCAGTCATCGGTTGTAGCCAGGCACCATCTAGCTCTTCTGGTCTCAGGATGATGTAGGTCTCTAGTTTATGTGGCCCTTTCTGTCTCTGGGGCTCTTAGTTATTGTGTGACCTCGGTGTTCTTCATTCTCCTTTGATCCAGGTGGGTTGAGACCAATTGATGCATCTTAGATGGCCGCTTGTTAGCATTTAAGACCCCAGACGCCACATTTCAAAGTGGGATGCAGAATGTTTTCATAATAGAATTATTTTGCCAATTGACTTAGAAGTCCCCTTAAGCCATAGTCCCCAAACCCCCACCCTTGCTCCACTGACCTTTGAAGTATTCAGTTTATTCCGGAAACTTCTTTGCTTTTGGTCCAGTCCAGTCCAGTTGAGCTGACCTTCCATGTATTGAGTGTTGTCCTTCCCTTCACCTAAAGTAGTTCTTATCTACTAATTAATCAGTAAAAAACCCTCTCCCACCCTCCCTCCCTCCCCCCTTTGTAACCACAAAAGTATGTGTTCTTCTCAGTTTATACTATTTCTCAAGATCTTATAATAGTGGTCTTATACAATATTTGTCCTTTTGCCTCTCACTAATTTCGCTCAGCATAATGCCTTCCAGGTTCCTCCATGTTATGAAATGTTTCACAGATTCATCACTGTTCTAGAACCACTCTTGATACCAAATGTCTTAGGCTGGGCTGTATAGAAACAAAGTTAGTAAAGTGTATAAATACATAGAGAGATTTATATCAAGGGAATGGCTCACACAATTGCAGAGGCTGAAATGTCCCAATTCCATGCATCAGGATAGAGGCTTCTCCTGATTCACATAGCCACAGGGGCTGGCAGACCCAAGATTGGCAGGTCAGAGAGCACGGCTCTTGCTCACAGGCTGTGAAGATTGACGAATCCTAGGAGTGGCCGGCAAGGCCAACTTGGCACCGTAGACAGAAGCAGCACACCATCTCTCCACAGCAAAGACCCAAAAAACTAAGTAAAACAGACACAAACATCACTCCTGGAACCCAATGTGTCAAATGAAGAGATAAAGAACTCAGCCAAACACCAAAGGGAATAAGAAGCTGACAGAGGACAGAAAGTGAGGAGAGATAGTGAGGAGGCTCCTTATCAACTGATGCAGCAGGGATTCACCATCTTGGACTGTCAGAGATCAGCTGCCAGGGAGCACCAGAAAGCAGCTTCATGGAGCTCCCAGCAGGAGACAGAGGACCCGGTGACCAGCGTTACATGCTTTCCCACCCCCCATCCTCTACCCGCTGGTCTACCTCGGAGCTTTTTGGCTGGCTGTGGTGGCTCAACTGGCTGGACAGCACAGCATCCATGCCACATGGATTCACCCCACCCACATTGCAGATCGGCGGACAGGGAGTACAGGATAGCTGCTTCACAAAGTTCCCAACAGGAGACAGAGCACACGGTAATGAGCAATATACATGTTCCTAATCCCCACCCTTCTTCCCCTCCCACTTCACCCTCCTCTGCTTCCCACCAGTCACAGTGTCTTGGCCAGGAGTCAACTGCTTCCACACCAGGCTGCTTGGATTCGTCCCACCCCTGAGCTGGTGCTGCTTCTTTCCATCTCTTTTGGTTACTTGCATGCCTCCCAACACCTCCCCTCCTTTCTCTCAAACACCTGGCTCCATGTGCCATCTTTGCTTCTTCTTGAAAAGCTGTGAAACCCCACTCAACTGGGGAACCACTCTTCCGGCCTGTGATGCCATGCTGGTGGGGTCACTAGGGATTTTTTTTCTTTTCTTGTTTTCTTTTGCTTTGTTCTGTTCTGTTTTGTTTGTTTGTTTTCTTTCTCTTTTCACACTTAGGAGCCCCTTCTAGCTAGGCAGCACTGCACAGCTTGGAAGCCGATCCCCCAGTCTGTGCAGTCTCCTAGGTGGCATCCCTGGGGGTATTCCTCTTTTCATTTCTTTCTTTTTTTCTTCCTCTTTTTCCCTTTCTGTCTTCATTTCTCAGTTCTCATCTGTCTAACTTTTACCTTCTTTTCCTGTCTACTGATTACCTGGTGTTGTGTGACATCTATACCCTCTCTAGCCAGGCTATATTGCACAGCCTGGGAGACTTCCCTGGTCTTGGCAGCCATACTGGTGGGACCCCTGGGGTTTTTTCTTTTCCAAATTTTCGTCTAGTTTTTTTTTCTTTTTCCTCTTTTCTTTTTTTCCCTTTTTGTTTTTCTCCTTTTCTCAGTTTTTCATCTCTCCACTCCAATAGCAAGCTCCTTTTGCACTTTTTTTTCCTTTGTTTGTTTGTTTTGGGCTCCTGTTTCTCTCCCCTCTTTCCCATACTCACATTAGCTCCATACATCATGACATCCCCCCTCTTTCATGTCCACCTGTATAATGCACCAAACATCACTTCTCTCAGGAGCACAGGCATGGCCTACCAAAACTTGCCTGGTATTGATTCCTGGCCTGCCCTGTTGGCCCTTGTACGGGCCACAAACAACCCATCCCAGCCCCTCACCTTCAGCTCAACCTGTCCTGCTGCACCATTGCTGAGAGACTGGTCCCACCCATTGCACAAGGAGGTGAAAAGTATCATGACTACAGATGAGCTAACAACAAAGAACACACAATCCAGCTGCTCAGATATAAACAAATAAAACAGGATAAAACAAACAAATCTACAATCAAGAAATGAAGAAAATAAGTACTGAATGTCCTGAAGAAAGCAGACATCAAAAAAAAAAAAAGGACAGCATGGTTCCAGTAGGCATCCAAAATAAAACACCAGATGACTTTCCAAAAGAAAAAAAGGCTCTAAAACTACCTGACAGGGAATTCAAATCTCTAATATTCAGAGCTATCCAAGAGTTGAAGCAAAAAGCAGACAAAAATGAGGAAAAAACGGATAAATTCACGCAAAATGCAGACAAAAAAATGGAAGAATTCAGGAAAATAATACAGGAACAAAATGCCAAAATAAATTCACAACTAGAAATCATACAAAAACAACTAGAAATTCAAAAGATAAACAACAAGATTTCAAAAATGGAAAGTGTCATAGAAGGGCTGAGGAGCAGGTTTGAAATAATGGAAGACAGGATCAGTGAAATTAAAGACAAACACATGGATAAAACCCTGTTTGAGGAGAAATCAGAAAAAAAGGATGAAGGAAAATGAGGAATCCCTGAGAATTATGTGGTATACAATCAAAAGCAAAAATCTGTGAGTGATCAGGATTCCAGAACAGGGAGAGAAAATGGAAAACAGAGAAGATCATTGAAGAATTGCTGACAAAAAACTTCTGTAATATCTTGAAAGATGGAGAGCTGACCATCCAAGAAGCTCAATGAACCCCACACAGGCTAGGCTCCAAAAGAAAAACATCAAGGCATATCATAAACACACTTGCTAAAATGAAAGACAAAACATGCTGCGAGCAGCTCTAGAAAAACAAAAAGTCGCGTACAGAGGAGAAACAATAAGACTAAGCTCTGATTATTCAGCACAAACCATGTAGGCAGGAAGGCAACGAATGCGATGACACATATAAAACATTGAAAGAAAAACACTGCCAACCATGAATAACACATACTGCAAAACTTTCGTTCAAATATGATGGTGAAATTAGGACATTTCCAGATAAATAAAAACTAAGGGAATACGTAAAAATCAAATCAAATCTACAAGAATTATTAGATGGAGTCCTAAAGCATGACAGATGGATTAAAAAACAGGATCCATCAATATGCTGTCTACAAGAGACACACCTTAGAAACAAAGAGGTAAATTTATTTTTAAAAATTTATTAAAAATCAAAGGACGGAAAAAAGTATATCAAGCAAACAACTACCAAAAAAGAGCAGGAGTGGCAACAGTAATCTCAGATAAAATACACTTTGAAACCAAAATTGGCAGCCAAGGCTGCAGGTAAGCTGCTAGCTCAAGTCCCAAGAATCAGAGGTCAGATGAGTAGAAGCCAGCTGCAGAATCCAGAGCAGGCAAAAGCCAGAACTTCCTCTTTTACTCAGATACAGGCCACATGCCCAAGGAAACTCCCTTTCAACTGATTGGCTACTAACAGCTGATCCCATCATGGAGGTGATGACATATCAAATTTCCACAGGGAAGTGATCGCCACATTATATAACTGCCAAAACACTGAGACTCATGCCCAGCCAAGCTGACACATGATCTTAACCATCACACTAGCTATGGGTAAGTTACAAGACATCTCAACGATAGCAGATACAACAACAGCAAGAAGGAGAGTTAACAACTATGTATTGAGTGGTAACATATTTCCAGCTACTGTGCTAAGTGCTTTAGTTGTCTTATCTAACTGGATTCTTACTATTTCATTAGATATTTTTTGGATAAGGAATCTGAAGTATAAAGAGATGATGTAAATTGTCCCAAATTATCCAGCTGGTAAATAGAAAATTCCAGACTTAAATTCTGGCCTATCTGATTCAGCACTAACCCATCTAATCTCAACCAATCTCAGATGCTATTGAATTGTGGGTTCTGTAGCCTTAATATTTTCCTCTTGGGCAATGGCAAATTCACATCACAGCCCCACCTGGAGACTCAGCCTCTTCCCCTTATGAAGTGGAAATAAAATCCAGTGGTGCTGGCAAATGTGGGGTCCATTTCTAGAGTCACAGTCAGTAGAAGTGAGAGGGCTTGAGGGGGCTCATGCTGGGAATATTTAGCAGGTTTGGAGGCCACAGAGTTCTCAACAGTGGGAACAGAAAACAATTGTCTCTGAATCCCTGAAGAGAGGAAGCATAATGCTATTTCTAGGTGGGATCTCTGTTCTACCTGTAACCTCTCAGAGGTGTGCCCAGTGACCATCACCTTAAGATGCACTGCTCTGGGTTTTCTACCGTCACCAATCCATCTCATGGAGGGTCTTCCTCTTTTTCACTGACCCATACTTTATCAAGCATGAGGGATTGATCCCTCCTGATAGCATGTCTGAAGTATAGGAGGTTAAGTCTGGTCATCCTTGCTTCAAAAGAGCATTTTGACTGTGCTTCGTCCAAAACAGATTTGTTTGTTCGTCTATAGTTCATGGTATAGCCAACATATTTGCCAACACCATAGTTCAAAGGCGTCAATTCTTCTTCAGCCCTCCTTACTCACTGTCCAGCTTTCGCATGCATATGAGACAATTGAAAATACCACGGCTTGGGTCAGCCACACCTTAGTCCTCAAAGTAACATCTTCGCTTTTTTACACTTTGAAGAGGACTTTTGCAGTAGATTTGCCCAATGCAATGGAGCATTTGACTTCTTGACTGCTGCTTCCATGGGCATTGATTTTGGTCCAAGTAAAATGAAATCCTTGACAACTTCAGTATCTTCTCCATTTATCACGATGTTGCTTATAAATCCAGTTGTGATGATTTTTGTTTTCTTTATGTTGAGGTGTAATCCATGCTGAAGGCTGTAGTCTTTGATCTTCATCAGTAAGCACTTCAAGTCGTCTTTGCTTTCAGCAAGCAAGGTTGTGTCGACTACATATTGCAGGTTGTTAATGAGTCTTCCTGCAATCCTGATCCCACCTTCTTCTTCATATAGTCCAGCTTCTTGGATTATTTGCTCAGCATACAGATTGAATAAGTATGATGAAAGGATACTACCCTAATGCATACATTTTCTGGTTTTAAACCACAAGGTATTCCCTTGTCCTGTTCAAATGACTGCCTCTTGGTCTATAGACAGGTTCCTCATGAGCACAATTAATTTCCATTCTTCAGAATGACGTCCATAATTTGTTATAATCAACACAGTCAAATGCCTTTGCGTAACCAATAAACCACAGGTAAACATCTTTCTGGTATTCTCTGCTTTCAGTCAAGATCCGTCTGACATCAGCAATGGTATCCTATGTTCCACATCCTTTTCTGAATCTGCCTTGAATTTCTAGCAGTTCTCTTTTGATTTACTGTTGCAGCTATTTTTGAAATATCCACAGCAAAGTTTTACTTGCATGTAATATTAATGATTTTTTTTATAATTTCTGCATGCTGTTTGATCACCTTTCCTTGGAATGGGCAAAAATACGGACCTCTTCCAGTCTTTTGACCAGGTAGCTGTCTTCCAAATTCGTTGGCATAGATGAGTGAGCACTTCCAGCATTGCATCCACTTGCTGAAACATCTCAGTTGGTATTCCATCAATTCCCAAGTCCTTGTTCTTTGCCAATGCCTTCAGTGCAGCTTGGACTTCTTCTTTCATTACCATTGGTTCTTGATCATTCATATGCAACTTCCTGAAATGTTTGAATTTCAGCCTATTCTTTTTGGTACATTAACTCTGTATTCTTTGCACTTTCTTTTGATGCTTCCTGCGTCATTCAATATTTTGCCCATACAATCCTTCAATATTGCAATTCGAGCCTTGAATTTTTTCTTCAGTTATTTCAACTTGAGAAATGCTGAGCATGTTCTTCCCATTTGGTTTTCTAATTCCAGATCTTTGCACATTTCATTATAATACATTACTTTGTCTTCTCGAGCCACTCTTTAAAATCTTCCATTAGGCTTTTCATAATTTTTCCTGTTGGCTTTAGCATTTCCATGTTCAAGAGCAAAATTCAGTCTCTCCTGGCATTCATTTTGTTCTTTTCTGACTTTATAATGACCTTTTTGCTTTCTTCACTTACGATGGCCTTTATGTCATCCCACAGCTTGTCTGGTCTTTGGTCAGATCAATGCATCAAATCTATTATTGAGATACCCATTATCCCTTGCTGTCAAGTAGATTCTGAGTCATAGCAACCCCATAGGACACAGTAGAACTGCCCCATAGAGTTTACAAGGAGCGCCTAGTGGATTCGAACTGCTGACCCTTTTTGTTAGTAGTTGTAGCACTTAACCACTATGCAGCCAGGATTTCCATTCTTGAGATAGTCACTAAATTCAGGTGGGATATACTCAAGGTGGAATTTTGGCTCTCACGGACTTGTTTTAATTTCCTCCAGCTTCAGCTCAAACTTGCATAGGAAAGTTTGGTTGTCTGTTCAGCAGTTGAACCCTGGCCTTGTTCTGACTGATGATATTGAGCTTATCCATCATCTCCTTCCACATATGTAGTCAATTTGAATCCTATGTATTCCATCTGACAAGGCCCACGTGTATAGTCATTGTTGAAAAAATGTATTTGCAGTGAATAAACCATTGTTCTTGCAAAATTCTACCATGCCATATCCAGCACAGTTTCTATCACCAAGGCCATGTTTTCCAATTACTAATCCTTCTTTTTTGTTTCCAGCTTCTGCATTCCAATCACAGTAATTACCAATGCGTCTTGATTCCATGTTTGATCAATTTCAGACTGCAGAAGTTGGTAAAAGTGTTCAATTTCCTCATCTTTGGCATTACTGGTTTGTGCATAAATTTGAATGATAGTCATATTAATTGATCTTCCTTGTAGGCATGTGGATAATATCCTATCACTGCAGTGTTGTACTTCAGGATAGATCTTGAAATGTTCTTCTTGATGATGAATATGACGCCATTCCTCTTCAATTTGTCATTCCTGGCATAATAGACCACGTGATTTTCAGATTCAAAATAGCAAATATTGTCCATTTCAGCTCACTGATGCCTAAGATATAGCTCTTTATGCCTTCCATTTCATTCTTGACTACTTCAAATTCTCCTAGATTCATAGTTTGTATATTCCACATTCTATTATTAATGGATGTTTGCAGCTGTTTCTTTTAATTTTGAGTCATGTCACATCAGCAAATGAAGGCTTACTCTATTCACATCGTTAAAGTTGGCTCTACTATGAGGAGGCAACTCTTCCATAATCATATTTTGAGTGCCTTCCAACCTGAGGAGTTCGTCTTCCAGCACTATATCAGATAATGTTCTGCTGATACTCATAAGGTTTTCACTGGCTAATTTTTTAAAGTAGATTGCCAGGTCTTTCTTCCTAGTCTGTCTTAGTCTGGAAGCTCTGATGAAACCTGTCTACCAAGGGTGACCCTGCTGGTATTTGCTGTAGCGGTGGTAAAGCTTCCAGTATCACAGCAACACACAAGACACCACAGTACGACAAACTGACATCAAATAAATATACACAATATTTTAATCCACTATAATGGAGGTTGACTTTTAATATGTTCCCAGTTTTGAAATATTATTAATAAGGCTACAATCGAATAGTCTTGTAAATATCTTTTGGTAAGCATATATATGCAATTCTCTAGACTATAAATCTAGGAATGGAAATGCTGAGTCACGGAAAACATGTTAATAAGTACTATCCAACAGCATTCCAAAGGATTTATACCAATATACACTGTCATTTGTAGCATGAGAGAGTTTTAGTTGCTCCACATCCTCAGCAAGACTTGGAAGGCTAGTCTTAAATTTTAGCCATGCTCAGTGTGTAATAGTACCTTGCTGTGGTTTATATTTGTATTTTTATATTTGTATTTTCATTTCGAATCCACCAGCAGCTCCTTGGAAACCCTACGGGGCAGCTCTACTCTGTCCTATGGGGTCGCTGTGAGTTGGAATCGACTTGAGGGCAACAAGTTTATTGGTTATCTTTTTTTGTGAGTTAGCTACTGATTTCTTTTGCTTATTTTTCTATTGGTTTTTTGCTCTTTTTTCTTATGCATGTAAGATATAAGATACTGTCCATTTCAACTAATTAATGCCTAGGATATTTCATGATGTGCTTCTCCAGGAACTGATCCCTCTTGATAGCATGTCCAAAGTAGGCTAGGCAGTCTCGCCATCCTCACTTCAAAGAAGCATTTTGGCTGTACTTCTCACAAAACAGATTTGTTCATTCTTCTGCAGACCATAATAGAGTCAATATCATTTGCCAGCACCATAATTCAAAAACATCAATTCTTCTTTGGTCTTCCTTATTCATTGTCCAGCTTTTCCATGCACATTACGCCATTGACAATTCCATGGCTTGGGTCAGGCACACCTTAGTCTTCAAAGTAACATCTTTTTTTTTAAACTTTAAAGAGCACTTTTGCAGCAAATTTGCCTGACGCAATACATCTTTCCTCCTTGAATGCTGCTTCCATGGGCATTGATTCTGGACCCAAGTAAAATGAAATCCTTGACAACTTCAATGTTTTCTCTATTTATGGTAATGTTGCTTGTAGGTCTAGTTGTGAGGATTTTTGTTTTCCTTATGTTGAGGTGTAATCCATACTGAAGGCTTTAGTCTTTGATCTTCATCAGTAAGTGCTTCAAGTCCTCTTTGCCTTCAGCAAGCAAGGTTCTGTCATCTGCATATTGCAGGGTGTTAATGAGTCTTCCTCCAATCCTGATGCCACTTTCTTCTTCATGTAGCTTCTTGGATTATTTACTCAGCATGCAGGTTGAATAAGTATAGTGAAAGGATACAACCTTGATGCACACCTTTCCTGATTTTAAACAACACGGTATCCCCTTTTTCTGTTCAAACGACTGCCTCTTGGTCTACATACAGATTCTTCATGAGCACAATTAAGCATTCTGGAATCCCCATTCTTCATAATGTTATCCATAATTTGTGATGATACACGCAGTCAAATGCCTTTGCATAGTCAAGAACGCACAGATCAACGTCTTCCTGGCATTCTCTGCCTCCAGCCAAGATCCATCTGACATCAGCAGTGATATCCTTTGTTCCATGGTCTCTTCTGTATTTTGCTTGAATTTCTGGCAGTTCCTTGTCGATGTACTGCTGCAACCATTTTTTAATTATCTTCAGCTAAATTGTACTTTCATATGATAATAATGATATCGTTTGATAATCTCTGCATTCTGTTGGATCACCTTTCTTTGGAATTGGCACAAATATGGACCTCTTCTTGTCGGTTGGCCAGGTAGCTGTCTTCCAAATTTCTTAGTATAGACAAGTAAGTGCTTCCGGTGTTGCATCTGCTTGTTGAAACACCTCAACTGGTAATCTGTCAGTTCCTGGAGACTTGTTTTTCACCAATGCCTTCAGTGCAGCTTGGACTTCTTCCTGAAATACCATCTGTTGTTGATCATGTGCTACCTCTTGAAATGGTTGTAAGTCAACTTATTATTTTTGGTACATTGACTCTGTGTATTCCTTTTATATGCTTTGATGTTTCCTGAGTCATTCAATATTTTTCCCATATAATCCTTCAATATTGCAATTCGAGCCTTGAATTTTTTCTTCAGTTATTTCAGCTTGAGAAATGCTAAGCATGTTCTTCCCATTTGGTTTTCTAATTCCAGATCTTTGCACATTTCATTATAATACTTTACTTTGTCTTCTCAAGCCACCCTTTAAAATCTTCCATTCAGCTCTTTATTTAATCATTTATTCCATTTGCTTTAGATATTCTATGTTCAAGAACAAGATTCAGGGTCTTTCCTGACATTTATTTTGTTCTTTCCTGTCTCTTTAATGACCTTTTTGCTTTCTTCATGTATGATGCTCTTGATGTCATCCCATAACTCATCTGGTCTTCAGTCATTAGTGTACAATGTGTCATTTTGAGTAATCCCACATTACCAAATGAAGGTACCAAAACCTTTAATCCATTCACATCATTAAGGTCAACTCTACTTTGAGGAGATAGCTTTCCTGCAGTCGTATTTTGAGTACCTTCCAACCGGAGGGGTTCATCTTCTGGCACTATATCAGATAACGTTCTGCTGTTTTTCATAGAGTTTTCAGTGGACAATTTCTCTAGAAGCAGATTTCCAAGTCCTTCTTCGCAGTCTGTCTTATTCTGGAAGTTCGGCTGAAAACTGTCCACCAGGGGTGACCCTGCTGGTACTTGAAATACTGGTGGCAAAGCTTCCAGTATCACAGCTGCACACAAGCCACCACAGTACAACAAACTGACATTACATAAATATACACAATATTTTAATCCATTATAGTATAGATCAACTTTTAACACATTTCCAGTTTCGAACTATTATTAATAGGGCTGCTGTGAATAGTCTTGTAAATATCTTTTGGTAAGTGTTAGTTGTCTAGTGCTGCTGTAACAGAAATACCAGAAGTGGATGGCTTTAACAAAGAGAAGTTTATTCTTTCACAGTACAGGAGGCTAGAAGTCCAAATTCGGGCTGCCAGCTCCAGGGAAAAGCTTTCCCTGTCAGCTCTGGAGGACAATCCTTTTCATCAATCTTCCCCTGGGCTAGGAGTTTCTCCACCCAGGAACCCCGGATCCAAAGGACATGCTGTGCTCCCAGTGATGCTTTCTTACTGGTATGAGGGCACCCTGTCTCTTTGCTTCCTTCTCTCTCTTTTATATCTCAAAAGAGATTGGCTTAAGACACTGTCTAATCTTGTAGATCTCATCAATATAACTGCCACTAATCCATTTTATTAACATGATAGTGATAGGATTTATAACACATCCTCAGCAAGACTTGAATTGTTAGTCTTTTAAATTTTAGCCATGCTGGTGGGTGTGTAACAGTATCTTGTTGTGGTATATATTTGTATTTTTTTTATATAAACTGAATTAGAACATTTTCAATATGTCCATTTGCTGGAACCCTGGTGGCACAGTGGTTAAGAGCTCAGCTGCTAACCAAAAGTTTGGCAGATAGAATCCACCAGCCGCTCCCTGGAAACACTATGGGGCAGTTCTACCCTGACCTATACTGTCGTTATGAGTTGGAATTGACTTGACAGCAATGGATTTGTTATTTGGTTATTTTTTTTGTGAGTTAGCTATTGATTTCTTATTTTTCTATTGGTTTTTTGCCCTGTTATTGGTTTTTTGCCCTGTTATTGTATGTATCAAAAAAACCCACCTATATATGTAATATTTATGTCATGTATCAATATATTATTATATTACATGCATTATTATATTATTTTGCATTTTATTTCTTTGTTGATGATACATAGATGATTGATGGGGAGATATAGACTATTTTCCCAGCCTGTGAGTTGCTTTTTCACTCTCTAAATGATATATTTTGATGAATTGCAGTTCTTAAATTTAGTGTAGTCCGATTTTTCATTTGTTCATTTATGGTTATTTCTGTATTTTATTTTTTACCTGACCAAATACGTATGTAAAGGTATTCTCTTATGTTCTTTCCAAAAAGCTTTTATTCTTTTTTTTAACCTCTTATATTTAGATCTTTGATACTTTCGGAAGTGGTTTTTGTTTATGGTATGAACTATAATTCCTCTTTCTTCCATATGGATATTCAGTTATTCCAGTGCCTCATACTGTAAAGGCTACCCTTTTCTCACTGCATTATAGTATCACCTTTTTCATGTATCAGGTGATCATATTTAAGTAGGTCTTTTCTGTTTCATTGGTTTATCTATCCTTTTTACAACACCACACTGCTGTAGTTACAATACAGTTATGATAACTGTTAGTGCTTAGCAGTTAAGTCCTCTTATTATTCTTCCTACAAGGTTATCTTGGCTGTTTGTGGCTCTTTGTTTTTCTATGTGAATTTTAGAATCAGTTTGACAATTCACAGGCACATACACACACAAAGATACTGGCAAGATTTTGATTGAAATTGTTGGAGCAATTGAATATCCATATGGAACATCCATATCTCTTCAACTGGAAGAGATCTGTATTTATGCCTATGCCCAAGAAAGGCAATCTAACCAAATTCAGAAACTATTGAGCAATATCATTAATATCATACACAATTAGAATTTCTGAAGACCATTCAAAAGTGGCTGCAGCAGTATACAGACAGGGAACTGCCAGAAATTCAAGCTCGACTCAGAAGAGGATGTGGAACCAGGGATATCACTGCTGACATCAGATGGATTCTGGCTGAAAGCAGAGAATGCCAGAAAAATACCTGCCTGTGTTTTATTGACTACACAAAGGCATTTGACTGTGTGGATCATAACAAATTGTGAATAACATTGTGAAGAATGGGAATTCCAGAACACTTAATTGTGCTCATGAGGAGCCACACATAGATCAAGAGGCAGTAGTTCAAACAGAACAAGGAGATACTGCGTGGTTTAAAGTCTGGAAATGTGTTTATCCTTGTTGCATCCTCTCACCATACTTATTCAGTCTGTATGCTGAGCAAATAATCTGAGAAGCTGGACTACATGAAGAAGAGCAGGGTATCGGGATTGGAGGAAGACTCATTAACAACCTGAGATATGCAGATGACACAGCCTTGCTTGCTGAAAGTGAAGAGGACTTGAAGCACTTATTAACAGAGTTCAAAGATCACAGCCAGCCTTTAGTATGGATTACATCTCAGCATAAAACAAAATCCTCACAACTGGACCAATAAGCAACATCATGATAAACAGAGAAAAGATTGAAGTTGTCAAGGATTTCATTTTACTTGGATCCACAATCCACACCCATGGAAGCAGCAGTCAAGAAATCAAAAGATGCATTGCATTAGGTAAATTTGCTGCAAAAAACCTCTTTAAAATGTTAAAAAGCAAAGACGTCACCTTGAAGACTAAGGCGTACATGACCCAAGCCATGGTATTTTCAATCACATCATATGCATGCAAAAGCTGGACAACAAATAAGGAAGACCGAAGAAGAATTGATGCCTTCGAATTGTGCTGTTGACGAGGAATATTGAATATACAAATGAAGAATGAACAAATCTATCTTGGAAGAAGTACAACCACAAGGCTGGTTAGAAGTGAGGATGGCAAGACTGGGTCTCTTATACTTTGGACATGTTATTGGGAGGGATCAGTAAAGTAGAGGGCCAGTGAAAAATAGGAAGCCCCTCAACAAGATGGGCCCCAATGATGGGCTCAAGCATAATGATTATTAGGATAGCACAGAACGAGGCAGTGTTTAGTTCTGTTGTACACAGGGTCGCTATGACTCAGAAGGAGCCAACTCGATGGCACCTAACAAGAACAACAACATGGAAAACGTGACAAGTTTTTAATAGGTTGAATTTTAACTCTCAAATATATGGAGGTTTAATTAGGCAGCAAATCAATTAAAAAAAAAAATATTGCCATCGAGCCTATTCCGACTCATAACGACCCTATAGGATGGAGTAGAACTGCCCCCATAGGGTTCCAAGAAACGGCTGGAGAATTCAAACTGCTGACCTTTTGGTTAGCAGCCAAGCTTTTAACCACTGTGCCACCAAGGCTCCAATAATGACTTTGCACATGTAATAACATGATTTAGATGTTTGATCTAATGATTATATGAAGAACACTAGATTCAAAATTGTGAGAATATTCACTCTACTTGAGCCAAATAAAACAATTATAAAGATGAATGCGAATGGGGAGTTACCGCTTTAGTGGTACTGAGTTTCTGTTTGGAAACTGATGGTGGTAATTGTTGCACAACGTGGTGAATGTAATTAATGCCACTAAATTCTATACTTAAAAACGGTAATTTTTGTTATGTATACTTTACAGTAATTTTAAAAAATTAAATGAGTTTCAAGAAAAAATGGATGATATATTAGCTTATAAAAAAGACTCAGTAATGTTAAACAGATCACTTTATATCTCCACAATCCTCAAGGAAAATGAGAAATCAGTAGACTCAACTCTGTAAGAACTCTGAAAAGTAAACGGAGTGTTGCAACGACAAAGAAAATGCTGGATGAATAAAAAGGGAACTTTTAAATGACAGGAAAAGGTTTATTTTTGACTGCCTGTACCCTGCCCACTTTCCAGTTCAGCTGCAGCAGTGATGGCAACAGTGGACCCTGGGCTGTGCTCTCAGAGAAGGGGCCTGACCTCTGGTTTTGCACTGAGCAGACCAGATTTTGCTAGTCAATTATGTGTGTGTGTGTTCTGATCTGTCTGGGGGCTGCCTGAAGGACAGAATCAGGGTGCTCCCCCAGGCTAAGGAGTGGTGAGAAATGCCTGAAAAGCTGTGACCGTCCTTAGTCATACGGGTCTTAAATAATGTGATTAGAGTATGTACCCAATGCCTAAGGGCTGAAGGAGAAGCATGAGTGAGAGTTTCTTCCAGAAATTAATGCTTTCAAAAGCACCGTGTATATGGGGGAATTGAGAAAGCCACACACTTGCTGAGGACAAAATGTACACACAGAAAAAACTAAGAAGACCCTATGCTTTCACCTTGAGAGGAATCCTAAGCATACTGAAAACAAGCCTAATTTGGAATGTTGAAATGAATTGGAGGGCACCTGGCTTTTGTTTTCTTTGTTTTTTCTACCGTCAGAAGTATTCATGGATCTTTTTTATGCAACAGAATTTGCGTGTCCAATTGCCAAGTCGTTAGGCACTGACAGTTGCACTGGGGGCAGCAGCTGGACCCCACAGTTCTTTGTGTAATCTTTGGGTTAGTGGGAGGCAAGAGGTCGTTTTGATGTTGACTTTCTCATTCTTGGGTTGCAGCTACACTGCTTTTTTTTTTTTTTTTTTAGTATAACTGTTCTAATGTTAGACTTCTGATTGCCCTCCTTCCTGACTGGATAAGAGATAGCACCCCAGGTGGGTTCAATTCATATTATTCCTTGAGTTATTCTTGGAGACTCAGCCTACAGCCTGTGATCCACAATCCTATAACACTTTCGGTGACTTTCTAAGCACCCAATTTTATGAATTTACTCCATTTCTGTTTAAAACATTTATGGTGGTTTCTTTTCCCCTACACAGAAATTTGATTAATACAGTAGATAATTAAATGTAGTCTTGATCCTGGAGTAGTTATGTTACTGCACCTCTTATACTCATGTGGATAGACAGAAAACTTCAGGCCCAAATAAAAGCATCACAACTAATTTCTAATATAGAAGTAGGAATTATTTTTCTTTTTTAAGTAATTAATTTTCTCTAAGAAGTCCTCTGCCTCATCCTTATAGCAGAATATATGAGAATCTCATCTAGCATTTGTTTGTTGACAACATAGAATTTTCCAGCAGCCTTTTTCCACTGTAGAAAGAAATTATTCGACTTTTCTCTTAAAGTGAAATATCGACTTTATCTCCAGAGCAACCTCCAGATAACCAAAGTATAGTTATTGCCTATAATAATTTAACCTAAAAATTTTAAATATATTTAAATCTATAATTATCAATGTAATATTTCATTGAATAAACATGAGTTCAAAAAGAATGATGAACAGAGAAAACAAAAATTCATAATTTCATCACCTTGGGACAGCCACTGTTAATATTTTAGTGTATTTTACTCTTCTTTTTCCTAGTCATGTATTACTATTTCCTATTAACATTATGAAAACACTCACTGCCGTCCAGTCCATTCTCACTCATAGCAACCCTATAGGACATAGTAGAATGGCCCCTTAGGGTTTCCAAGAAACACCTGTTTGGTTAGAATTGCCTGCCTTTTCGTTAGCTCCCAAACTCTTAACCACTACCCTTCCAGGGTTTCCATTAACATTATACTGGATTTAGATTTTCAGGTCTCTAAAGATATGTTACCAAAGAATTAGCTAGTCCACACAATAATCTATCATATCAATACAGCATAATTTAATTAATTATGTCCTACTAATTGAATTTGGTTGGTTTCTGTTCTCATCTGATTAATAACTTTGTACAGAAATTCTTAACATTTGTTTTTTACTATTTTCTTCATCAGGCTCTATGAAGTGAAATAGTAGTAGGTCATGATGTACAAATACTTTTAGTGCCCATAATAAATACTGTCAACTTATTTTCTGGAAAGTGATGCTAATTTATGTTCCCAGTACCACCAGCATTTGAGACTACCTCTCTTGCTTGCCCCTCTACAGTATTAACTGTTATTTTAAAACCCAATTATAATATCTAACAGTAGTTTAAAATATAAATGTGACATGGTATTATTTCTACAATACTTCACTTTTCTGTGTTATGCAAAGGACTATTTCTAGTCTCAGAATTTTATTTGCTGTACTTCCAATACATAGTGGCTCCTTAGATAACATATTAAGTACCTAAATTTTCATTTACAAAAAGAAATGCTTTTCCTTATTAAAACATATTAAAGTTTGATGAAAGGTTTAAAAATGTCAAGTGAAGGCACACGTAACTTCTGTGGGAAAAAGCAAAGTAACTTTTTACTTCTGGATTACTTATTTACAATATATATGCTATTCTTTCGCACTCATTCTCTCTGCCTAAACAATATCCCCTTTATTTTCTGAGTCTGGTAATTCATGATCCTATAGAGGTGATTTCAAAAGTTGGGAATGGGGAAATGAATGGAGTATAACCATATAACCATTCAGCTGTATGCCTGGCATCTAAAATCTTCTGGGCTTAGAAACCTCTCCAGACATATTTGAAATTATTTTCATTTAAAAAGTTCCCCTTTAAAAATGCAAATTGTCCTAGGAAAGAATGAGCCTTATTCACAAATGGAGCACCTCTCTTCTAAGAGATATAATTGTATTTAGCTGAGTGCCCAGGAAAGAGTGTTTTGATTGAGATCACTAAGATAATGTATTGATGCAGGGAGAGAGCCAACTTTAAATAGCCAGTAAACAACGTGGTGTCAGAATCCTGGGTGACTGGAGCGGAGGGCTGGGGATGTTAGTGGTAGGAAATTAGTTCAGAAAAGGATTACTCGCAAACACAAAACTTGCATTTTCTGATTTTGTTTTCGTAGTAGAAGTTTCAGTTGTAAAGTGACGTGGTCACGAACAAGTAACCTAACTCAAGGCTCGGAGGGTCTAGGCTAGTTTCTCCAGTTGTCTCATTAATCTAACCTCTTCTCTCCAAGGAGAAGGGACAGAGCGGGTAAGGGGAGGGAATGGCCAATGGGAAACACATGAAGGTACCCAATATTCTTTCTTTAAAAACAAAATTTATTGTACAATATAACACAGTGTTCTTTTGATTTTCCTGTTTTATCAACTTTTAGATTCCTTCTGCAAATATTGTAACCTTGCTGTCAGATCAGAATTGATTCTACTCTATTCTCTTGATTCCTAAGCTCTGTGCACAGCTGTCAGAGAAGAGTCCTCTCCCGTTTCTAAACTTGGATCAAATTGAACTTGATACTGAGATTTTAGAGAGCTCGTTTAAGTGCCTCTTTATCTCTCTGGAGTGCTCGCTAATCATTGGAGCAGTTTTTTCTACCCCCTAAATTTTATTATTCTAAAAATATATACATTTTTAATGTAGATATAAAAAGAAAATAATGACCTGCAATCCCACTGCAAAACAATAACCACGGCTTAGCTGAGTGACTTCTTACAACACCCATTTCTGTCAGACTGCTTTTCATCAGATTATCATCCTGAAATTCCCAACCCATGTGTTTTTTCAGGGAATATGTCATGACAGAACCTAGAGAATCACTTGCGCACTCAGTATACGATTGGCACACAGCAGGCATCATACAACAAATATTGACTTCTTTTTACCATTTCTCACAATAACATAAAGAAGGGCTTTTAAATACCTAAAGAAATGAAATATTAAGGAAATACAATAAAATACATTTTTTAATTCTCCACAGCCTGTGATAGCCACAGCAATATTGGCCTTATTTATGCTCCCAAACTTCCCTGTCGTGATCTCCACAATGTGACATAATAGAAAGAGAATGAGCATCAGAAGCAAACTTACCTGGTTTGGGCAAGTTTTTAGTTATTCAACATCCTAAACCACAGCTTTCACCAATTTACCACAAAGAACTGGTGTGAGGAGCAATGAGAAACATTGTAGGTGGTCAACAAATGCTTGTATTCTTATCCCTTCATCTCATCCCATGTTCACCAAAGGGCAGAATTTCTTGACTCAAGAGCCATACATCATATGCTTTAGTTCATGTGGCTAATGTGCTGCTTTTAGAGAAGAGGAGGGGAAATGTTTTTCTGCTCTTAGTAATGGGTGCCTCACTGGTATCGGAAGAGAGATTGAGGCAGAAACATCTCATTCCACAGCCTAAGAAAGAAGTGGAAATATCCTTTCTGTTACACCCCTAAGTGTAGCATAAAATTACCTGGTCACCTTCCCTTAAAATCAGTCTGAGAGTGGTGGAATCATTGAAGTGATGGGAGGGCAGGGGTTGGTCTGCATGCCAGAATCAGGTATCACTGTCATGGTAAGAAGAATGTTTTCCCACTGCCAAAAAGTTTACGCAAAGCCGCCTTCATGTCTTTGTTTCTTAAGCTATAGATGAATGGGTTTAGCATGGGAATAATCACGTTATAGAGAATGGCAGCCCTACTCGCCCTCTCGGTAGAGTGAGTTGATGGAGGAAGTAAATACACACCCATAAGAGACACGTAGAAGAGCAGAACCACTGTAAGATGAGAGCCACAGGTGGAGAAGGCCTTCCACTGCCCCCCAGGAGATGAGATGCTACACACAGCCCAGGAAATACGGACATAGGAGAGGACAATCAGCAGGAGGGGAGCAGTGAGAAACATCAGGCCCATAGTGATGATCATCAGCTCATTAATGTGGGTATTTGAGCAGGCAAGTTTCAGTAGGGCACTGGGATCACAGTAGAAGTGGGGAATAGCTTTCTGGGCACAGAAAGCCAGACGAGTCAGCAGCAGTGTGTGCGTCAGGGCAGGGCAGTTGGTTAGCAGCCAGCACATGCCCAGCATTAGTGCACAAAGTTTGGGACTCATAGCTGTGCTGTAATGGAGTGGCTGGCAGATAGCCACATAGCGGTCATATGCCATCACAGCCAGGAGGCAATTGTCAAGGCCACCAAATGTGATAAGGAAATACAGCTGTGTAAGGCACCCAGAATAGGAAATGGTCTGGCTTTGACTATAAATGTTCGCCAGCATTTTGGGGATTGAAGTAGAACTGAAACAGGCATCAGCTAATGATAGGTTGGCCAGAAAGAAGTACATAGGAGTGTGAAGGTGTAAGTCAGAGCTGATGGCCAGGATGATGAGCAGGTTCCCCACCATAGTGACCAGGTACATGCCCAGGAAGATGCCAAATAGGAGAAGCTGCTGCTCCGGCTGCTCAGAGAGTCCTAGAAGGAGGAAGTCTGAAACAGTGGTTTGGTTCTCTCTGCCTGGTTTCCCCATCCCTCGTAGTCCTTGTTATCTGTGTAGATAAAACCCTTACATGTGTCAGTATTTAGTTACTCATTCGCAGATACGTATCTACTACTATCTGAGTTAGCAGAACTGTGGTGTGTTAAAAAGGAGAATTAATAGGCCTTGTCAGTGAGAATCTTCGGATATCACTGGGAATATAAGAAAAAACTCATGGGACATTTAGATAACAGTCAAGATAATATCCATTCAAATATAAATAGTGAATTCTATGCTATAGTAGGGTCCAAACAAAAGATATTAGTTTGACCAGAGAAGTCAGTGTGGGCTATTTGGAGATGGTAAGAATTGGCAGTTTGAATCAGCCAGGTGCTCCTCGGAAATTCTGTGGGGCAGTTCTACTCTGTCCTATAGGGTCGCTATGAGTCGGAATCGACTCGATGGCACTGGGAAGAATTGGGCATGGCCTAGGTGGGCAAGATAAAAACAAACAAACAAACCTGTTGCCGTTGAGTCAATTCCAACTCATAGCAACCTTATAGGACAGTGTAGAACTGTTCCATACAGTTTCCAAGGAGCACCTGGTGGATTTGAACTACTGGCCTTTTGCTTGGCAGCTGTAGTTCTTAACCACTACACCACTAGGGTTTCCTGATGGCAAGAAAGGAAAAGTCATGTATGCTGTCAATTGGAAATGAGTTACATGATCCATTCACTTGCTTTCCCCCTCCCCCAACAATGTTCATGCATGCGCGCACACATACACACATACTACAGCCTTCTGTGTGGGGCACTGAGAATGACTTTGAAGGATAAGATAGCCTTCTCTCTACTTGTCTCCACAATTCCAAGAACTTCATCTCACCCATGAAGCTCCAGTCCCTGTGCTCTTCTCTAGCTGAGAGCATAAGATACATGGGCTGAACACAGTGTGTGCCTGTGGTGTCCTATTCTCCTCATTCGCTGTTAGGACTTCCTCTCTACAAACAGGATAAGGGGTCACCCACTCCCCTCCATCATTTTCCATTATCCCTCTCCTCCCTTTTTCACCTTTATACCTCTCTGCTCTGGGAACTGATCGTTTAGTCTCCCGAATCTCTTGGACGTCATCATGATTAGTACTTATCTACAAAAGCTTGCTAAGTGCCAGACACCTGTTATACTCCACAATTGTGCAAATGATGTATCTGAGTCTCAGGGATGTCTGATGTACCCAAGATCACATACCTAATAAAAGATTCAAAATGTAGATCTGTCAGGCTCCAAATCCTGTGCCTTCACCTCTACATTGTACTGTATCTCTCTGAATTTTGCTTCTCATTAGAGAGAGGGAAGGTGAAAAAATCAGCCTCTGGCTCTTTGGACTTGAAAAAAACTGCTCTTCTTTTTGGATCCCCCAGGATTTAAAGCAAGCTGGTTTAAGAGGCCGACTCATATTGCCTTTGTAGAAACTGTGGCCTTAGAAGCTTTTGTGGATATTTTAGTCCACCATTATTCTTTGGCTCATAGCAGTGACTTCTGATCTTAGCCAGAGACTCAGCTCACCTACCACAGCAGTTTCCCTGGTCACTGGGCTGGAAATGGAGGGATGAGTGTATTCATGCATGTGTGTGTTCTACACTTTCCAGATCCTCACCTATCGGGGTATGGGTCAGTTTCTGGCATCTTCGAGTTCTTCAATTTTAACCTCTGGCTGGAAAATTCCCAATAAGAAACTCTCTGGGACCTTTCTGCCTCAGAAACAGTAAAGTTGGGGTTTATTGAGCCCTAAGTTGATTAGGGACAACTGGGGTGTATGACTCATTTTCATCTTCCCCAGGTCTGAGAAGGCAGGAGTATTTCTTAGGGTTATAAAGGCTCTTGGAAACCATCCCCCAAAATATTCATTAGAGCCAACCTCAGTGTCATTGTTCAGCCTATTCTCCAGCCAACCCTGGCTGGATCCTGGGGGAACAGAAGGAATCCTTTTCCCAGGGGTTGATTTATTAAATGTGGATCTCAGGGGTGGGATTCTGAAGCCCCTTGCTGGATGAAGTGTGCATCAGTCTGACATTCAGGCTTCCTGGAAAATCTTTTCTGTGCACTGGGCAATTCGGTGCCTGTCCCCTGCCCTAGGATTGAGAAGATGCCGGGAACTTGTATTATAACATGAGCATTTCTCCTGGCCATTTCACTAAACAGAGTAAACCTAATATGAAGCTACCACCCAAACAAGTCCAAAACTCTCTCAAAGCATCTTTTAAAGAATTACAGCTCCTGTGTTTTTATATACTAGTTAGTACCTATCGAGGAGCCCTGGTGGAGCAGAGGTAAAGGGCTATGGCTGCTAACCAAAAGGCTGGCAGTTTAAATCCACCCAGAGATCCTTGGAAACCCAAAGAGACAGTTCTACTCTGTCCTATATGGTCACTATAAGTCAGAAATGACTCAATGGCAACAGGTTTATCTCAGTAGAAGGAGTAGCAAAGAATATTTGGCCATCTTTAATTTTTCATGGAGCCCTGGTCGTGGACTGGTTAAGAGCTCAGCTGCTAATCAAAAGGTTGGAGTTTGAATCCACTAGCTGCTCCTTGGGACAGTTCCACTCCGTCTTACATGGTCGCTGTGAGTTGGAATCAACTCAACTGCAGCAGGTTTTTTTTTTTTTTTTTTACTTTTCCACAGCCTGAGCTCTTGCCACAAAGTATTTACATTTCTTCTACATTCAAAATACACTCACGCCTTTCCAAGACCCTCAGGATCTTATGCCATTGCAGTATCAGGTCAAAGCCCAAGTTCTCTTCATCTAAACCAAGTCTGAGCGAAAATAAGTTGCCTCAAGTGCAGTTCCTTATGCACTGTTGTTCTCAGTCCGAGTACCTGTAAACGTAAGGGGCAAATTGTCTGCCTCTCACTCAACACACACATATCCAACGTAATGGTGAGACAGCTATAGGATATCTGCAATAAATACTCCCAATCCTGGGACAGGAAGTTAGGGTGGACATGTAACACAAACCTGTATTTTATTCATTCTCATTGCTGATCATATCCCACAGATAAGCAGACCACAACTCATCTATTCTACTGTTGATGGGCATTTAGATGATTCCCAGTTTGGGCTTTTACAAATAGTTGTAATATAAACATTCTACTACATGCCTTTTGGAAAATATATGTACACATTTTGTTTGGCTATATGCCTAGAAGTGGAACTTCTGGGTTTTAGGTTTTGCTTATGTTCACCTTTACTTTTGTAATGTGATTGCAGTGATTTATTCTTTCAAGAGTTATATATGAGAATTCTGGTTGTTCTTATCCGACCAACACTTGGTATAGTCTCCTTTCATTTTAGCCATTTTGGTAGGTGTATAGTACTAACATATTGCAGCTTAAAATTAAATTTCCCTGATGACTAATGAAGTTGAAAATCTGCTCATAATTTATTGAAATATATGATATTACCCTCCGTGACACATCTTTTAAAGTCTTTTTGACATTTTCTATTGGGTTTTCATCTTTTTTTTTTGAAAGAGTTCTTTATATATTTTGCATGTAAGTCTTTTGTGAGAAGTATGGCACAGTGGTTAAATGTTCAGCTGCTAACCAAAAGATTGACAGTTTGAATCCAGTAGCAGCTCCTTGGAAACCCTATGGGGCAGTTCTACTCTGTTCTATAGGATCACTATGACTTGGAATCTACTTGTTGGCAATGGGTTTGATTTTAGTTTATGCTTGACAAATATCTTCTTCCCCTCTGAGGGCTGCACTCTCTTATTGGTACCCTTTGATTACTAGACATTCTTAATTTTAACATAGTACACTTTACATTTTTTGGTTATATTGATTGTGTCCTGTTTGGGAGCTATTTACATACTTCTTCATTATGAAGATATTCTGTGTTTTCACCTGAAAACTTTATTATTTTATCTTTGACATTTATGTATTAATCCATTGGAATTGATTTTTACATATGACATAAGGTCAAAGTCAAATTGTATATTATTTTCATTTGGATATCCAATTGACCCAGAATTTAATAAAAAGACAATTGTTTTCCCACAATCCTAAAGCATCACAATTACAATAGTTCAGGTGACTGTGAGTTTATTTCTAGACTTTCTGTTCTGTTTCACTGGTCAGTTCATCTGTCCTTGCCGCAATATACACTGTTTTAAATTATTATAAATCTCAAAACCTGTTGCCATCAAGCTGATTCTGACTCATAGCGACCCTATAAGACAGAGCAAAACTGCCCCATAGGGTTCCAAGGAATGGTAAATGGATTGAAACTGCTGACTTTTTGGGTAGCAGCTGATCTCTTAACCACACTGTGCCACCGGGACTCCTTAATTACTATACTGCTATAATAAGTCTTGATATCTGTGTAAGTTTTCCATGTTGGTTATTTCCATTCAGAGTTGCCTTCCCTATCTAGCCAGGTGATTCCCGAAGGAATCGTGGCATTCCCTTTGATTTGATCTACCCCAGAGCTCATTTAGTGTGGGATAGGGGAATCAGTGGGCAATACCTGAAGACTGTGACTACCTGTAACTACCTGGGAGTAAACAATGTGATTGGAGCATGTATTGGAATGCCAAAAAGATGAAGAAGAAATTATTGCTTCCAAATGCACTGTGTATATGGGAGAATAGAGAAAGCCACACATATGCTCATGGGAAAATACATGTGTAGAAAATACCTGAGAAGACCTTATACTTTCACCTTGGGCAGATCTTTAAGCATGTAGCAAATAAGCCTAAGTGTTGCAGGAAGCCCCCCGCACAGAGTCATGTTGAAAAGACAGAGAGAAGTGGGGTTTTTTTGTTTTTTCTTTTTTACTTTACTTTTCTTTCTTTTTTTTTTTTTTAACCATTGGAATGCAGGGAAATATTTTTGGAAACACTAGCTAGACAAGGAATAAGGAACAGAGTACTTGGTGACCATCCAGAGGGCAACTGTTGCAAAAATAGCTAGGGGAGGTTGATGAGAAAAATGGACTACCATAGCCTCCAACAATTAAAATTAAAAAATTCACACTCTGGAAAAGAGAGAAAATCTGAGTTCCAGAGCTAACACATTATAATAATCAAATCTCCTGGTTTAAAAAAAAACACAAAGCATACATAGAAACAGGAAAGGATGACCCATTCATAAAGTGCCATACATTATCCCTTTGGAAGCTCAGATAATGGACAGACTAGAAGACATTAAAACAACAGTGTTAAATATGCTAAGAAAACATGGAGAGAAAAACTAACAGAAAATTTAAAAAGATACATGAACAAAACAAAGATATTACTAAAGAGACACTATAAAAAGGCACTAAACAGAATTACAAGTGCTGAAAATACAGTAGTAAAGGAAAATTCACTGGAGGGTCACAACAGCAAATCTGAGCTGGCAGAAGAAAGAATCATTAAACTAGAAGATAAGACTATTGAACTTGCCAATTGTGAAGAACAAATTGAAAAAGGAATGAAGAAACGTGAACAGGGAGTAAAAGACTTGTGGGACACCATCAAACAAACATTCACACTATGCAGTCCCTAGAGAAGAAGAGAAAGGGACAGAAAGAATATTTAAAGAAAAAATGGCATAAAAAATTCCAAATTTGATGATGGACGTGTATTTACAAATCCCGTAAGTTCAATGAACTCCGAGTAAGTCCAATGATAATCACACTTAAACACATTAAAATCAAACTCTTAAAAAATCAAAGATAAAATCCTGACAGCAGCTAGAGAGATGCAACTCATTCCATACAAATAATTCTCTGTAAGATCAAGTGCTGATTTCTCTGCAGAAACTTTGACAGTCAAAAGACAATAGAATGGCATATTTAAAGTGTGAAAGAAAAAAAATGTCAATCAAAAATACCGTACTTGGTGAAACTGTTCTTCAAGATTGAGGGTGAAATTAAGACATTCTTGGATAATCAAAAGCTGAGAGAGTTCATATCCACTAGATGGGCACAGCAAGAAATGCTAAAGGATGATAGGGTGCTATGCATAGAAAACCCAAAGATCTCACAAGGAAACAACTAGAACTAATAGAAAGATTCTGCTGAGTAGCAGAATACAAGATAAACATAAAAATCAGTTGGATTCCTATATACCATAAAGAAAATGATGAAAAGGAAATCCAGAAAACAATACCACTTATAATAACCTCTAAAAATATAAAATACTTAGGATAAATCTAACCAGGGGTGTAAAATACCTGTACAAAGAAAACTGCAAAACACAACTGCAAAAAACCAAAAGAGACCTACATAAATGGGAAAACATATAATGCTCATGGAAAATGTCAATTCTACCCAAAGCAATCCACAAATACAATGCAATCCCGATCCAAATACCAACAACATTCTTTAAAGAGAAAGAAAAACTAATCATTAACTTTATATGGAAAGGGAAGAGGCCCCAGATAAGTAAAGCACTACTGAAGAAGAAAAACAAAGCAGGAGGACTAGCACTACCTGTTCTCAGAACCTGCTATACAGCTAGGGTAGTCTAAACAGCCTGGTACTGGTACAATGAGAGATACATTGACCAATGTACAGAATTGAAAATCCAGATGTAAACCCATCCACCTACAGTCACCTGATCTTCAACAAGGGCCCAAAGTTCATCAAATGAGGGAAAGACAGTCTTTTTAATAAATGATGCTGGCAAAACTGGATGACCACCTGCGAAAAAATGACACTAGACCCATAAGTCAAACCCTACACAAAAACTAATTCAAAATGGATCAAAGACCTAAATATAAAACCAAAAACTATAAGGATCATAGAAGAAAAAATAAGGTCAACATTGAGGCCTTAATATACAGAATTAACAGGACATAAACCACAACTACCATTACACAAACACCAGAAGATAAGCTAGATAACTGGGATCTCCTAAAACCTAAACAATTATGCTCATGAAATGACTTCACCAAAAGAGTAAAAAGGGAACCTACAGACTGGGAAAAAAAATTTAACTATAATAATTTCAACAAAGTTCTAATCTCTAAAATCTACAGGAAAATCCAACACCTCTAAAAAAAAAAAAAAAAAAAAGACAAATACTCTAATTCAAATAGGATCAATGCTAGAGGCCCAATACATGGCATTAACAGGATACAAACCATAATCAACAACACACAAACACCAGAAGATAAGCTAGCTAAATGGGATCTTCTAAAAATTAAACTTATGGTCATAAAAAGACTTCACCAAAAGAGTAAAAAGAGAACCTACAGACTGGGAAAAAAATTTCAGCTATTACAAATCAGAAAAAGGTCTAATCTTTAAAATCTGCAGCAAAATCCAATATCTCTACAATAAAAACACAAATAATCCAATTAAAAAATGGGCAAAGGAAATGAACAGACACTTCACCAAAGAAGACAGTCAAGCAGCCAACTGACACATGAGGAAATGCTCACGATTTCTAGTGATTGGAAAAATGCAAATCAAAATCACATTGAGATACCAACTCATGCTGGCATTAGTGGCACGAATCAAAAAAATAGGAAATAGCAAATGTTGGAGAGGCTATGAGGAGATTGAAACTCTTATACACTGCTCATGGGAGTGCAAAATGATACAACCATTTTGGAAAACAATATGGCACTTCCTTAGAAAGCTAGAAATAGAAATACCATGTGATCCAGCAATCCCACTCCTAGGAATATACCCCAGAGAAATAAGAGTCGTCACACGAATAGACTTGTGCACATCTATGTTCATTCCAGCGTAGTTCACAATAGCAAAAAGATGGAAGCAACCTAGAGCCCCATCAACAGATGAATAGATAAACAAACTATGATACATACATACAATGGAGTACTACAAAAGAGTAAAAAACAATGATTAATCTGTGAAGCATCTCACAACATGGATGAATCTGAAGGGCATCATGCTGAGTGAAATAAGTCAATCACAAAAGGACAAATATTGTATGAGACCAGTACTATAAAAATTCATGAAAAGGTTTACACACAAAAAGAAACAATTTTTGATGGTTAAGATGGAGGAGAAGGGTGGGGATGGAAAAACACTAAATAGATAAATGGTAACTTTGGTGAAGGGTAAGACAGTATACAATACTGGGGAAGCCAGCATAACTTGTACAAGGCAGGGACATGGAAGCTCCATAGACACATCCAAACTCCTTGAGGAACCGAATTTCTGGGCTGAGGGCTTTGGGGACCATGGTCTCAGGGAACATCTAGTTCAACTGGCATAACATAGTTTATAAAGAAAAGGTTCTACATTCTACTTAGGTGAGTAGTGCCTGGGATCTTAAAAGCCTGTGAGCAGCCATCTAAGATACTCCACTGGTCTCACCCCTTCAGGAGCAAAGAAGAATGAAGAAAACTAGAGATACAAGGGAAAGATTGGTCCAAAGGACTAAAGGACCACATCTGCCATGCCTCTACTATGCTGAGTCCAGTATAGCCATATGGCGTCTGGCTACCACCACTGACTGCTCTGACGGAGATCACAATAGAGGGTCCCAGACAGAACTGGAGAAAAATGTAGAACTAAATTCTAAATCACAAAAAAAAGGACAAGACTTACTGGTCTGAACAAGACTGGAGAAACCCCAAGAGTATGGCCCCCAGACACCATTTTAGCTCAGTAATGAAGTCACTCACGAGGTTCACCCTGCAGCCTAACATTAGACAGGCCCATAAAACAAAACAAGACTAAAGGTGTAAAACAGCCCAGTGGCAAGGACTAGAAGGCAGGAGGGAACAGGAAAGCTGATAATAGGGAGCCCAAGGTCAAGAAGGGAGAGTGTTGACATATCATGAGGTTGTTAACCAATGCCATAAAACATTATGTGTACTAACTATTTAATGAGAAGCTAGTTTGTTCTGAAAACCATCATCTAAAGTACAGTTAAAAAAAAAAAGATGGAAAGAATACACAGAGTCACTGTACCAAAAAGAATTGGTCGATGTTCAATCATTTCAGGAGTTCGCATATGATCAAACACAGATGGTACTAAAGGAAGAAGTCCAAGCTGCAATGAAGACATTGGCGAAAAAAAAGGCTCCAGGAATTGACAGAATACCAGTTGAGATGTTTCAAGAAACAGATGCAGTGCTGGAAGTGTTCACTCCTCTATGCCAAGAAATTTGGAAGACAGCTACCTGGCCAGTCGACTGGAAGAGATTCATATTTATGCCTATTCCAAAGAAAGGTGATCAAACCGAATGCAGAAATTATCAAACAGTATCATTAATATCATAGGCAAGTAAAATTGTGCTGATCATTCAGAAGCATTTGCAGCAGTACACTGACCAGGAACTGCCAGAAATTCAACCTGGATTCAGGAGAGGACGTGGAAGGAGGGATATGATTGCTGATGTCAGACGGATCCTGGCTGAAAGGAGAGAATACCAGAAAGATGTTTACCTGTGTTTTATTGACTATGCAAAGGCATTCGACTGTACGGATCATAACAAAGTATGGATAACTTTTTGAAGCATGGGAATTGCAGAAAACTTAATTGTGCTCATGAAGAATCTGTATGTAGATCAAAAGGCAGCCACTGAGCAGAACAAGGGGTACTGCGTGGTAGAAAGTCAGGAAAGGGGTGTGGCGGGGTTGTATCCTTTCATCATATTTATTCAGTCTGTATGTTGTTGTTGTTAGGTGCCAGTCGGTTCCAACTCATAATGACCATATGTACAACAGCATGAAACACTGCCCAAACCTTCAACAGTCCCGTAATCATTGTTATGTTTTAGACCATTGTTGCAGCTACTGTATCAATTCATTTCATCAAGGATCTTCTTTTTTGCTGACCCTCTACTTTATCAAGCATGCTGTCCTTCTCTAGGGTCTTCTTGGTAACATGTCCAAAGTACGTGAGACATAGTCTCGCCATCTGTGTTTCTAAGGAGCATTCTGGCTGTACTTCTTCCAAGACTGATTGTTCATTCTTTGGCAGTCCATTATGCACTCAATACTCTTCACCACCACCATAATTCAAAGGTGTCAATTCTTCTTGAGTCTTCCTTATTCATTGTCCAGCTTTGCTGTGCATATGAGGTGATTGAAAACACCATGGCTTGGATAAGACATATCTTAGTCTTCAAGGTGACATCTTTGTTTTTTAACACTTTAAAGGATCTTTTGCAGCAGGTTTGCCCAATACAATTTATCATTTGATTTCTAGACTGCTGCTCCCATGGGTGTTGATTGCAGATCCAAGTTAAAAGAAATCCTTGACAACTTCAATATTTTCTCCATTTATCATGATGTTGCTTATAGTTGTGAGGATTTTTGTTTCAATCTGTATGCTAAGCAAATAATCTGAGAAGCTGGACTATATGAAAAACAGGGCATCAGGGTTGGAGGAAGACTCATTAACAGCCTTTGCTATGCAGATGACAACTTTGCTTACTCCAAGTGAGAGGATTTGAAGCACTTCATGATGAAGATCAAAGACTATGGCTTTCAGTATGGATTACACCCGAACATAAAGAAAACAAAAATCCTCACAACTGAACCAATAAGCAACATCATGATACATGGAAAAAATACTGAAGTTGTCAAGGATTTCATTTTACTTAGATCCACAATCAACACCCATGGAAGCAGCAGTCAAGATATCAAATGACGTATTGCATTGACAAATCTGCTGCAAAAGACCTGTTTAAAGTGTTCAAAAGCAAAGATGTCACTTTGAGGACTAAGATGTGTCTGATTCAAGCCACGATGTTTTTAATCACGTCATATGTATACAAAAGCTAGAAATGTATATGGAAGACTGAAGAAGAATTGATGACTTTGAATTTTTGTGTTGGGGAAGAATATTGACTATATCACAGACTGCCAGAAGAACGAACTAATCTATCTTGAAAGTACACCCAGAGTGACTCTTGGAAGCAAGGATGGCGAGAGTTCATCTCACTTAATTTGGACATGTTATCAAGAGAGACCAGTCTCTGGAGAAGGACATCATTTTTGATAAGGGACAGGGTCAGTGAAAAAAAGGAAGACCCTCAAAAAGATGGATTTACACAGCAGCTGCAACAATGCACTCAAACATAGCAAAGATTGTGAGGATGCCACAGAACCAGGAGGTATTTCTCCTGTTGTGCATAGGGTCACTCTGAGTTGGAACCACCTCAACGGCACCTAACAACAGCAACAACATTATAGAGAGAATGTGCATGCTTAAGTGAAGCTGTCCTATACTTTCTTAGTGTTTTTACTGGTCTCATTTGGCATAATACAGAATGGGTTATGAAGCTTTTCTTTTTTTCCTATGCATTAGAATAATTTATATAACATTAGAATTAACAATTTCTTGTGTGCTAGAAATCACTGGTAAAAATATGTAAGCATCGTGTGTTTATCTACAGTAATTTTACAGTAATTATTTAAAATTCCTAAATAGCTAATTGGGCTATTCAGGTTTTCCCTTTTTTGTTTTATCAATTCTAATCATTATATTTTACTAGAAGTTCATCAACTTCATCTAAATCTTCATATTTACCAGGAGAAGTTGTACATAGTTTTCAGTCCAATATTTTTAATTGTCTTAGTATCCGTAATTTATCCCTCCTTCTTATTCTTCTTATTTATTCCATTATTCTCTTTCTTGTGTATTTATATTTACCAAAGTTTTACCTAAAGATCTTTACAAAGAACAGGTTTTGGTTTTATTAAATGTAACAAAAACTTTTGTTTTTATTTTATTAATTTTGCATTTAAGAATTACTCATTTCTTTCTTCCAATTTATTTGGGTTTACTTTATTGCCAATTTCTTGCTGCTTTAGTTAAATTATTACTTTAATTACTATTTCTAAAAATTTTTAATAAGTATATTTCTTCTGAGTCCGATTTTATTCTCAATATGTGTTTAATATGTAGCACTCCCACTGTCATTCATTTCTAAGTAGTTTATAATTTTCTCTTTAACCAACGTTTCTTTCAAGAGTACTTTTTGATTTTAAAATAAATGTGTAAACATGTGGGTTACATGTGTTCAGTCATTAAAATTCATGCAAGTCTTTCACTCCACATCATAAATATAAAATGACATTTTTCTCTCTCTTCTTAAAAAATTAATAAAACTGACATTCCTCCATGTTAATTCCATGACAAACCACTTTGACAACATAGGAGGTCAACAAGGGGGAGCCTTTGAAGGATGCAGAGTAGAGAAGTGACCAAATGCTGGGAAATCAAATCCTCAGACACAAGACTGTAAGTATCAAATCAGTGCTATCTGTTCAATTACATTTCAATTCAGCTGCACAGGCAGCACTTCCCCTGACCCTAACCACCTCAATCTAGATCAGGTTTCACAAGTTAAAGGTCAGAGTCCTCCAGACTGTCAAGTCTGCCCAAGACTTCAAACACTAGCCACAAATTTGGAGGTCCCTACAGCACCCTCATTTCTGACCTGCTGGCTCACTAATCTATCAGGTTCAATAATTTTCTAGAATGACTCACAGAATTCCTGGAAAGCACTATACTTACAATTACAGTCTTATTAGAGCAAAAATAATACAAATGAAGAGGTACGTAAGGTGAGGAGTGGGAGAGTTCCCAACATGAAGCTTCCATGTCCCAAAGAGGAACACGATACCCTTCTACATATGTCAATGTCTTTGACCAACCAGGAAGCCTATGGAGTATCCAAAGCCTTTACTAGGGACTCATTACATAAGCATGATTGACTGAATCATGCCTCCCCTCCCCTGAGGTCTGATATTACATGGTAGGTTTTTCTGGCCTGGCCAGCCCAAACCCAAGACTTACCTCATTGGGGAAATTTCAAGGTTTTAGAGGTTATTTCTCAGAAGACAAAGACAAAGACCAAATTCTTGGTGTAAAGTTAAAGTCTTTACCCTACCCCAACTAATTACAAAATTATTTGTGATTTATAATGATCACTCCAGTCCCCATACAGAAAATGAAATGTGGTTGTGGGGATAGCTTTCATTTGTCTACTTGCCCTTCTCTCCACATTTGTGTGCCCTTTTCTGTACTCACTAAGGCTGAAGACATGTATCAAAAGGCTCCCTTGCACTCCAGTCAATGCAAGGTACTGGTAGGAGATTGAGAGGGAGGGAGGAGGGTGAGGTATTTATTCTACCAACTTCCTTCCTGCTGGTTACTGCAAGTTACCTGTGTCCATCTACTGAAAGCCATGGCTCCTGTCAGCGACCCACTCCATATAGAAACATTATTCAGGATCTGAGAGCCACTCCTTGCCCTTGCTCCTTCAGGCCTAGGAGTACAATGGCTCCCTGCTATTGCTATCCCAAGTGTACTGCATTACCCCTTGACAATTTCCTTAAGCCCTACCCCCAACTTTGAAAATATTATCTTTATCAATATCTTCTCATTTGGACTGTTCCATCTCTTTTTCGCTGGGACCCACATAAGGTGAAAAATACTAGAGTCAAAAAAAAACTCTTCAGGAGTTTGACATAACATACTACATGAGGGAAGATAAATCCTGAGCTATAGCAATGGCAATGGAGACAGAGAAAAGAGGCAGATTTGGGAAATTGTAAGGAGGAAGTTTTAACTGTATTAAGTGATTAATTAAATGTGGTGACGGGGAGGGTAGCAATAAGAGTTTAAAGCAATACCCACATTCCTGGATCTGATGATCAGGCAGATGGCCATAACAATTACGGGAAGAGAAATAATTATGTAAGTGCTGAAGGATATATCCAGTGGTGAATGTAAATATAGAGCTGGCTTTCAGAGAGAATAGTTTGAGAATATATTGTAGGGAATAAAAAGAGTAAAAACAGGTTTGGTTATCTGTCATCTGTCAGAAGTGCACATAGTCCATCTGTAGGGCTGTTTGCCACTGCCAACTTTCTCTCTCTAAGCTCTTCACCCTACCCGTTAGAGAATTTGTGCCAGAAAAGGAAGCTTCTGGGGAAATCTTTGATAGTTCTCACTAAACCCGTGAATATTTCACTCCCTAACAACTCTTCTCAGTCTCCAAATAACCCAGCCCACCTCAATCTAAGCCATATACCCAGCTCTTCCCTCCACAGCCCTGCTGCTCTATTTAACAAACATTTACTGAGTACGGAAACCCTGGTGATGCTACGGCTGCTAACCAAAAGGTCGGCAGTTCTAATCCACCAGGCGCTCCTTGGAAACCCTATGGGGAAGTTCTACTCTGTCCTACAGGGTCACTATGAGTTGGAATCAGCTCGCCGACGATGGGTTTGGTTTGGTTACTGAGTACTTGCTACGTATCACACATGACATTAGAAACCACAGATACATATATTAACAGGACACAATTCCTGCCCTCAAAACAGCCCACAGCCTGTTGGGGAGCCTCCAATGACTAGGTAGAACAAAGAGTTGCAATACAGTGTGAAGGGCTATGACAGAGGGTAAACAAAGTATTGTGGAAATACCAGAGGCAGTATTTATTTAATTTTATCTATGTGTGTGTGTTGAGTGTGGTTGAGTCAATTCATAGTACCCATGTTACAGAGTAGAATTCTCCCATTTTATTTTCTAGTCTGTAATCTTCAGGGAAGCAGATCACCAGATCTTTCTCCTGTGGAGTGGCTGGGTGAGTTCGAATTGCCAACCTTTCTGTTACCAGCCAAGCTTTTAACCATTGTGTCACCAGTGTTCCTTAATTTTATCTAAGGAGTCCAGAAAAGCCTCATAAAAGAAGTGACATCTGAGCTAGGCCTTAAAAGATGAGTGGAAATTTTCAAAATAGAAGGAAGCAATGTTGTGAAGTACATTCTATTTGAAGTGTGTCAGTTTGAGATATCCATGGGACATTCTGAGGGACTAGGTTCCTGGGTGGTGCAATCATTGTACTGATAACCAACCTGAAGGCTGGCAGTTTGAACCCACCCAGTGGTACCATGGAAGAAAGGTCTGGCTTTCTGCTTCCATACAGATTACAACCAAGAAAACCCTATGAAACAGTTCTACTCTGTAACACATGGGGTTGCCATGAGTTGGCATCGGCTCAACAGCAATGGGTTTGAGTTTAGAGATGAATGCACTAGCCTAGAACTCAGGAAACAGCTCCTGTTCTGATTCCATGCAGTGCCTATCTCCATAGGAACACACCTAGCTCTCAAGATGTATCAGAGCTCAATCAACTAATTCTGTAGAGTTCAAAGGATGGAGTAGGGATTAGGAATGGGCAATAGGTTGGGTATTGAATGAGCATTGGACATTTACATCATCATCATTATCACTAGTATTTACTGAGTGATAACATGTTCCAGGCAGGAATGATTACATAATTTATGGTGATGGTTGACCACATGATGAACACAGTTAACATCACTGAGTTGTACATGTGAAGAATGTTGAAATAATAAATGTTTTGTTAAGCATAAATTTGCCACAATAAAAAAATGCAAATGTAAGGCCCTTTGCTCAAAATTATTAAGAACTGCAAGGCCGTGGCAGCAGAACATTAAACCACACACAAGACAATTCAGAGCACAGGTCACACACTGGTGCCAGGCAATCTAACAAGTGCAAAACTAAAATTGTATTTAATAAAATAATGAAGTCAGGATTACTAATATCTCTTTTATACATGAGGAAACCGAGACACAGGAATGACTAGTAATTTTCCCAAAGTAACACAACTGGCAAGTGATAAGGCAGGGATCTGAACTCTGGTACTGACTCCAAAGTCTATGCTCTTAATCCAACATCTATTTCCTCAACTTCACCACTATTCCGTGACCCTCTAACCAACTCAAATTTCCAAGACTGACAATTCTCCCACCAACCTCGAGACCATTCCTTACGAGGTTAAGTAACTTGATCAAGATCACACAGTGAGTAGTTGAGCTTGTACACAAAACCCCAATAACATGTCTCCAAACCTTGCCTCTTAATCTGTACACCATACCCTGGCTGCCAGGATTCAGATACTGACTTACCACTTACTTCACCTAGAGTATACTACTACTTTTAATCTCTATTTGCAGAAGTAAAAAGCGAGGCTTAGAAAGTTAGAATACTGCACAGGTTCATACAGCTTATAAGATGTAGATTCAGCATCTGAATCTAGTTGGTCTGGCTTCAGAACCTGCATCTTAACCCATTCACCATGATATCACATCTGCAATAGACACAGTCATACTTACAGACATAGACCTGCAGGGATGTCAGAGGCCGTCCCTTTCCTACCAGGCAGGCCCACATAAGCCTGCATACAGACATGCACATAGAGCACATACATGCATATAGAGCACACAGATGTTTATGAACACACCTCCACTCCTGTCATATGGCTCTAATTCCCTTCCTGGGTGTAAAAGGTTATGCCTTTGGACGTTATGTTCCCACAGGCTCCTGGATATAGAACTCAGTGAGGGTATCAATAATGCTGTCCTCTCCTGGGAAGACCACGAGGCCAATTTCCCCAGGGCTCTGTCATCTAGGGAGTACAAGGCCCCTGGGTCTCCCTTTCTAATCACCAATTCCCACTGGAGGTAGATAGGAACCAGTACATTTCTAAGACTCTGTCTGTACCTCCAGCTGGTCTCCTTCCTCAAAAGTTGAAAGTCTTATTTTAACTCTCTGGCAGACCCCCAAGCCCATTCAGGGCCCTGAATGTCTTTTGTCAAGGCCACACATAGGCAGATTGAGAAGTCTTTGGGAATGAGGACAGGGGGGTGGGGGTGACATCTTCATGTGGCTTTCTTCCGTTTTCCTGATTCTATCTTTTCCTCTTCTCCATCTCAAAATTCAGGAAACATCTCTCTCCTTCTATTTTTCTCTCTCTCTTCCTTTGCTCATCTATGAAATATTTTTGAAGCACCTACTCCTGCACAAGGCACTGCTCTGGGCAGTGGGCCCTGCCCTTAAAGGGCACAGTCTACATCCTGCAACCTGAGGCCCGGAGAATTATCTCCTCCAGTAAACTGGGTCTTCATGGGAACAAGTGAACAAGAAAGCACCCCTTCTTATGATCCAGGATGCATAGTCTATACTTTCTCTGTTAAAAGCTGCACTTATGAATGCTCGTTGGTCGCAGGTAAGTGAGACACCAGAATGAACTGGCACTTAAAAATCTAATTCATCAATTTTTTTTTTTTTACTATTCCTTTGGTTTGTTTTGTTGTTGTGAATATACAGAGCAAAACATACACCAATTCAACCATTCCTACAAGTACAATTCAGTGACATTGCTTACATTCTTTGGGCTGCACAACCGTTCTCACCCTCCTTTTCTGAGTTGTTCCTCCCCATGTTAACATAAACTCATTGACCCCTAAGACTCCTGTCTAATCTTTCAAGTTGCTTTTTTTCACTTTGATCTCATATACATAATTCTTAAAAGAGCCTTATGCTCAAGGCAGACATTTTTTACTAGTTAACTTAGACTCTTTTTTAGTTGTAAGTAGACTTCAGGGGATATTTTTGCTTTAAGGTTTAAAGATTTTCTCAGTGCAATAATTTCAGGGGTTCATCCAGCCTCCATGGCTCTAAACAGTCTGGAGTCAACAAGATTTTGAAATTCTGTTCTCCATCTTCCTCCTTTTGATCAGTATTCTTCTATAGAATCTTTGATCAAAATGTTCAGTAATGGTGGCCAGGCACCATCCAGTTCCGATCTCATGGCAAAGGAGACAATTGTTAATGGGGGCAATCAGCCACACACTCCCTCTCCTTCTCCTATTCCTGATTCTCTTTCTTCCTCTGTTGCTCCAGGTGAATACAAACCAATTGCTGTGTCTTGGATTACACACTGCAAGCTTTTAAGATCTCAGGCACTATGCAATGAACTAGGAGGTAGCCTAAATTATCAGGCATTACTCATTTATAATAAGAAAAAGAAAAGTCAAAAGGATTTACAGGCAGTCCCTGGATTATGAACGAGTTCAGTTCCTAAATCTGTCTTTAGATTGAATTTGGACATAAGTCGTATAAGTTAGGTATAGTTCACATCTAATGTCAGTCAAATGGTTGTCTTAGTACATAGTATATAGTGTTATGGATTAAATTGTTCCACCAAAAATGTGTGACACCTTGGCTAGGCCACAATCCACACTATTGTATGATTTTCCTACATTTTGTGATCTGATGTAATTTCCCTATGTGTTGTAAATTCCAATTTCTGTCTGTGGTTAATGAGGCAAGATTAGGTTATGTTGAAGAGGATTAGAGCAGAATGCAACACCCTTACTCAGGTCACAGCCCTGATCCAATGTAAGTGGAGTTTCCCTGGGGTGAGGCCTGCATCATCCTTTATCTTACAAGAGAAAAAAGGAGAGAATAGTGAGCAGAGAGAGGGACCTTATACCACCAAGAAAGAAGCACCAGGAACAGAGTGCATCCTTTGAACCTGGGGTACCTGTGTTGAGAAGCTCTTAGACCAGGGCAAGATTGATGACAAGGACATTTCCCCATAACTAACAGAGAAAGAAGACTTGCCCAGTAGCTAGTGCCATGCATTTGGACTTCTAGCCTCCAAGACCGTGAGAAAATAAATTTCTGTTTGTTAAAGGCATTCACTTGTGGTATTTCTGTTATAGCAGCACTAGATAAATAAGACAGGAACTAAGTGCCCAACACTGGTGACATGTTTGTTTTGGGGGTGGCAGTGGGAAGATGGTTTCCCTAAGTGGTACCAGAAAAGATCCTAAGATTAGGTACTGCTGCTATGAAAGCTGACAGGTGTTGTTTGTTCAGGACCTGACAGAGCTAAGGCCCAAAGACCCTACAACATTTATTCTCTGAAGGCAAGGAAGACAGCAGAGCATATGGCCTTGTAGACGTAAGAACAGAAACAGGAGTAGGAAGAAAGGAAATCAAAAGGATCTCAATGTATGGAAGCAAAGAAGGCAATAGGAGTGGGTTAGCAAGGAGGCTCCAGGCACTTGGCATTATGAGGAGTTTTGCTTGCAGAGGACATACCAGCTTAGCTCTCTACCACATGTACATAATTTTGAAAGAGATATGATACAGCAATTTAAAACATGCAATTTGGAACCAGATGTACCTGCGCTTGAGTCTTAGATCTACCATCTACCAGCTGTGTTGCTCTTTGGACTTTATCTATAAAAGGGGAATAATAATGCTATTTACATCATAGTGTAATGAGGATTAAATAGTGTTGTGAGGATTAAATGAGACAAATGCTTAGCAGAGACTCTGTGCAATAAATGTTAGCAGAATTTTTCCCAATTTAGTCACTTCACTGACAGCCCTTGCTCATGCAGAAGAGCAGGTACATGGATGATGGATAGCTTCCCATCAGTATATTACCTGCCATATATTTTTATCCAATTTAAGAAGTGCATTCTGTGCTCCAAGTGTTTGTGCTCCCTGATTTCCTAGGAACTGGTGGTGGGAGACATGCCCTGCACAAGTCGTGAGGAAAAGAAAAGAAAACCAACATGAGATGACAAATGTCCACAAAGTGGAAAATACCAATGGAGAAAATTGAAGAGTATAGTAATAGTCCATATTTCCAGTCTATTCAGGAAGGGAATAAATACCTCTTGTAAATACCTTAGGGTTTAATAATATGATTTAAAAGGTTTGGAAAGGCTCGCAGTTCCTCCTGGTCCTTCCCAAACACAAATGGATGACAAGCCTCATCATTAAAATGTCATTTCTCTAGCTTATTGTGTGGGCAATAACACTAACTACCTGTAGAGGGCTTCACCAAACACTCAAGTTTCATTTAAGTCTCCAAACAACTGAATGGGCAGGCAGGGCAGAAAATAACACCTCCATCTTTTTTTTTTTTTATCTTATAGGTCAGTACACTGAGGTGAATGACTTACCCAAGGCATGAGGAAATACACAAGGTTATCAGGTCCAGCTAAATGGGAAGGGGCTAAACTACCGACCTGGAGAAACCTCACATGGATCTGAGGAATCCAAGGCTCAACCCAAAAAGGATCACATAGCGCTTTACCAACACGGAAAACAATGGCCCAGCAGTGAGGCTAAAAAACACAATGAAGGAAATGGGAACAGAGTCCAGAGAGTCAAATGAAAACACTTCCCGGAAGTGGGATGAAGAGTAGTTGTCTCAGTTTGGCAGTATCAATTAAAATTTTAAATTCTTATAAACTCCAACTAAGCATTCCGTATTTTGGAAATCTATTCTGTACCATAGAAATTCTCTTGTAAGTGCAAAATTTATATACAAACATTTCCATTGTAACACTGTGTGTGGAGTCCCTGGGTGGTGCAACGGGTTAAGCGCTTGACTACTAGTCATATGGTTGACAGTTCGAACTCAACCAGAAGCTCCTCGGAAGATAGGTCTGGTGATCTGCTTCCAAAAGATGACAGCCTTGAAAACCCTATGGAGCAGTTTTACTCTGCACACATTGGGTCACCATGAGTTGGAACTGACTCAATAGCAACTAACAACAACACTGTCAGTGGGGAAAAAAGCATTATGAATAGTATGAGTCCATTCCTGTATACAGTACTGTAAAACCTGTGAAAGCTGGAACCTATGCGTAAGGCAACAACCTGTCAGAGAAGGAGAACTCCACTAAAAGGAGTGATAGAAAAAATGGTAAGACTGCACCCTGTCAAAAGCAAAAAACTTTCGAGACCTGGAAAAACAAGGCAGTCCTATCAAGTTCCAGCTCTCACAGGTTTCACTGCGTATTTAGATCTCTATATAAAAAAAAACTTTAAAACATGAACATAACTCTAGTTCCCTGGAAAGTGGAATTACAGGGACCTTTCACCATTTTAATTATAGATTTAATACAAAGGAACACACGTCCATTATTTTTTAAATGCAAACATTTTAAAGTTAAATATGGAAGTTACTCCTCACTGTCCCTTCTAAAGGCAACCACACGTAAATGCACACACCCCCATGAATATAATGTGTAAAGTATATATATTTTTCTTTACAAAAATCAGATGATGCTGTATACATTTCTCTGCAATTTGCTCTGTCACTTAACACACTATCAGACAATAGAGTAACGTGATAGCATAGCTTAGCAATGAATAGCTCCCGATTGGCTGTCATACTGCTAAAATTTATACAGAGGGATCTGATAAGTTACTTAGCTAAGCTCTAATGGCTTTTTTTGTGTTTTTTTCCATTTGCAAAATGGAAATAATGCCTCTCTCTCAGGATCTGGAGAGAATAATTCGATAAAAGACATGCCAAGCTCTTAGCTCAGTGTGTGGCATACACTGAGTGGTCACTAAATGCTGGCTAACATTAGCCATCTTATTTTTTTAAAGACCTCATAATATGTAGTTATAAAAATGCACTGTAAATTGTTTAATAATTCATCTCTTTTTGTATATTTAGATTGTATCCACATGGGTTGCTTTTGTTTGATTGGTTGGTTTAATTTGGTTTATAAGCAATGCTACAGTAAAATATCTGTACATCTTTGTGTTACACATATATGGCTATTTCTACAGAATATATTTCTAGAAGTAGAAGCATTGAATAAAGATATGCAGATTTTCAATTCTGACAGAGATTACCAAAAAGCCTATACTGATTTACCCTCTCACTACCAGTGTATGTGAAGGTCTATTTCTCTTCGTACATTGTCAAAAAAATTTACTACCAGTCTGATGCATGAAAATTGTATTTAGCATTTTTTTTTTTTATTACTGATAAGCCTGAACATCTTGCCGTATGTTTTCTTTGGTAAATGTGTTGGGATAGTTCATTTGAGTCTGTAATTTGTGTTTTAGCTTTGCTTATGGTTCCTTTTGGTGTGATTTTCAAATTTTTGAGAACAATATTTTGTCATTCTTTCTTCTACATCTCATTTCTTGTTGGAATGGCACTCCTACCCAAAAAACAAAAAAATACACCACTTTGTTTTTGGCTAGTAATTATATAATAGATCTTTTTTAAATTTTTGATTATTCATCCATATGGATTTTATTTACATACCAAAAAAATAAAAAAAAATTTTTATACCAGGTTAGCTAGAAATCTAGCTTTATTTTCACCAAACGTTCAGCCAGTTGCCATAAACATCATTTAATAATCCATCCTTTCTCCTCTGCTATGAAATGAACATCTATTATGTATTAAGTTCCTATATAGATAAACCAAGATCTGTATACATGTATCAGTACAGAAGTATAGAATTCTCTATATTGGTTCAATGATTTGTTTTTGTCTCTGTATGTCAGTATCATGTTGTTTTTCTTTATTATATGCTTTGAGTGGAGGTTGAAAAAGTTCTCTTTTGTTATCTAATTTTTGGACATTATCTTGTCTATCCTTATATATTAACTTCTCTAGATACATTTTAGAATGACCTTCTCAAGTTTCATTAAAAATTCCTTTGAGGTTTTTATTTGAGTTGCAGTGAATTTTCTTACTAGTTTGAGAAGGATTGACATTTTTAAACTTTGAGTCTTCCTTTTTAGGAGTACAGGATCTTCATTTATTCATATCTTCTTTTGTATTCTGTTATAGATTCTTCGGATATATTTATTCCTATATACTTTTTAGATTTCCTTGCCATCGTCAGCTGAAGCTTTTTTCCCCATTACATTTTTCTAATACAGAAAAGGTATTTATATTTATATATTTATATTATATTTAGCAACTTTGGTAAAATCTGCAGAAGTTTTCATGGTTTTTCAGATGATTCTATTAGATTTTCTAAGCAAAAAACATGTCACCTAAAATGATGATAATTTTGTCTCTTTTAATGTTTAAGCCTCCTATATTTTTAGTTTGCTTTATTTCACTGGCTATGATCTCCATCTGAACAATGTAGTGTAATAGTGGTAACAAGTCATTCTTGTCTTTTTCATAATACTGGGGACATGGAGCTCTTAGATTTAAGTTATATATTTTTATAATATTTGAATATTTAGAATGAGAAACTTTTTCTTTGATTAGAAAAAATATAATATATTTGAAGAATAGAGCTCAGCAATATAGGTTACCTCTGGTAGTATACCTATTGTGTGTCTTCCCTGGTCAGGACCTCATAATTAAAATAGCCAGATCACGTTAGCCTCAAGTCACCACCGTTTGCAAAACAAAAATGCTTAAATAAACATTGAGGAATCTTTCCTCCAAAGATTCTGAAAGTCTTGGCTCAATTTTATGAGTGCCAAATACGGGCAGATTAAGGCATGTGAGCTGCCTTAACACTGATAATCTGTAGAGTCCCTTCCTCTGCTTACTCACGCATTCGAACAAGATATGTCAGTTATATATATATACATGTATTTTGTTTTTTGTATGTATCTAAATATGTGTGTGTGCATGTGTGTATGGGTGGGTGGGTGGGTGGCTGGGTAGGTATCTTAGCTGTCCATGACATAACTTCTTTTTAAATGTGACTATAATATTAGCAATTGAATGCAAAAGTGGCATATGCCATTTTAGCGGAATTAATGAATTGGATTATAAAATTTTTAGTGGATACCGGGTACTAAGAGTTTTACTATATACCACATTTTCTACAAAAAGAATATTCCACATATTCTACACAAAGAAGATGAGTCCATGAACTTAGTTGTTTCAACAATTAATGTAAAGTCCTATTGCTCTACCACAACAAAAAAATTGACTTTCACCAATTTTCCTTTAAATGGCTCATACTTCAACTTTGATGCTTGTTTGTAGTAAATGCTATAATTATAAACAAACAAGCAAAAAGATGTCATAAAAGAAAACTTAATGAGCAGAAAACAAATATTACAACAAATTACTATATTTTATTTTTAGATCTTTCATCTCTAACATGTATAATTAAAAACTTTTCTTTCTATTCTTTATTCTTACATATTGTTTAATGATTTCATTGCAATAAATATCTGCTTCCATACATAATAAGGATAATGAATCATGTCTTTTTTGAATCGTTTTTGTATGCTGAGGGTTTTTTAATCTCTTTAGGGATGAAAATGAGCATTCTGTTGTGCAGTTTGCGATCATTAAAGTTAGGAACATGCATAAAGCAATCTCAACATTGGGAAATAGTCATTGTATTTTATCTTCTATTATGCAATCACATATGCCTACATGAGTGAAATTTGTCTTTCCTGAATCTTTAAACTTAGTTCTCATGTTAGAATGAAATCATCACACTTCTTCATAAAGGTTTGTATTTAAGTCATCAGGATAAGCCTGCAAAAATTTCTTGGATGACTTCATGCATTCTTGTTCAGGTATATCCACATGGTTTAAAAAAGAAAATATCTGAAAAAACTTCATACACTTTCATCCTTCTTTTCAAGTAGGATTCAAGTGTGAAAATGATAGTGTAGTATGTGTTTACATGAAATTGATCTCTGGCACTAAATACTTCTAGAGCACTTCCATCATTCACTTGTTTCTTTCTAGTGATTCTGCAGTAGTGAACTTCTTGATAATCAGTATTTTCAGTATTTATTTTCAGTTTTTTCAAAATATTCTCTTAAATTATGTAAATACCCTGTTAATGACTGGTAGAGATCTGTGCATGTCTTTAAATTTACTTCTGAATCTTGGAGAACTTGACTCATCTGATTAAAATGCTGAATATATTATCCCACTTAACCAACATATATACATACTCTAGTGTTTGCATTTTGTTAGCAATCTTTTCAGCTTCTCTTTTGGTATCTTCTTTTTGTGTCTGGTCTTCAGCCATATTTTCTAAGGCATCTAGAATCTGAGTGTACAATTCTAGGATTGCACTCCTTGCTACAGCATGCATTTCCCAACATCTATTAGAAAGACATTTTAATATTCCATCATTGCCTAAATTGTTTTAAAAACTGCCCATTGGTGAGCAAAAAAAAAGAAAAGTTGATTCTGACTCATAGCGACCCTACAGGACAGAGCAGACAACAATCTACTGTGCTACGTCCCACAAAATTAAGTGACTGTGCAGCACATGCTATGAAAATGGCATATTCATTACATTCCAAAATTTTCTGTGGCATGTCTTTATAAAGCCCTGTCATATTGGCAGCATTGTCATAGGACTAGCCTCGGCACTTAGAAAAATCGATTTTGCAAACTTCACTTAAATAGCGGCATACTTGATCTGCGATTTCTTTGCCTAAATGACTTTTTAAGCTAGTAAATGTGATGAATCACTTGACAGGTTTTCCATTTGTTGGAAATACATATCTTTTTTTGTGTGTGTGCTTTAAGTGAAAGCTTACATATCAAGTTAGTCTCTCACACACAAATTTATGTACACCTTGCTATATACTCCTAGTTGCTCTCCCCCCAATGAGACAGCACACTCCTTCCCTTCACTTTCTCTTTTCGTGTCCATTCGGCCAGCTTCTGACACCCTCTGCCCTCTCATCTTTCCTCCAGGCAGGAGCTGCCCACATAGTCTTGTCTGTCTACTTGATCCAAGAAGCTCACTGTTCACCAGTACCATTTTCCATCCCATATACCAGTCAAATTCCTGTCTGAAATTTTGGGAATGGTTCCTGTCTTGGGCTAACAGAAGCTCTGAAGACCATGACCTCTGGGGTCCCTCTAATCTCAGTCAGACCATTAAGTCTGGTCTTTTTATGTGAATTTGGGGTCTGCATCCCACTGCTCTCCTGCTCCTTCAGGGGTTCTCTGTTGTGTTCCCTGTCAGGGCAGTCATTGGTTGTAGCCAGACACCATCTAATTCTTCTGGTCTCAAGCTGATGTAGTCTCTGGTTTATGTGGCCGTTTCCGTCTCTTGGGCTCATAATTACCTTGTGTCTTTGATGCTCTTCATTCTCCTTTGCTCCAGATGGATTGAGGCCAGTTGATGCATCTTAGATGGCTGCTTCCTAGCATTCAAGACCCCAGATACCACTCCCCAAATTGGGATGCAGAATGTTTTCTTAATAGATTTTATTATGCCGATTGACTTACATGTCCCCTGAAACCATGGTCCCCAAACCCCTGCCCTTGCTACTCTGGCCTTCAAAGCTTACAGTTTATTCAGGAAACTTCTTTGCTTTTGGATTAGTCCAGTTGTGTTGACATCTTTTGTACTGCGTGTTGTCTTTCCCTTCAACTAAAATAGTTCTTATGTAGTTCTAGTGAAAACCCCACTCCCTTCCTTCCTCCCTCCCCAATCACATGACCGTCAAAGAATATTTTCTTCTCTGTTTAAACTATTTTTTGAGCTCTTAAAAAAAAAAAATTTTTTTTTATAATAGCAGACTCATAAAATATTTGTCTTTTTCCAACTAACTAATTTCACTCAACTTCATTCCTTCCAGACTCCTCAATTTTATGAAACGTTTCACAGATTCATCATTGTTCTTTACTGATGCATAGTATTCCATTGTATGAATACACCATGATGTATTTATCCGTTCATCCGTTCGTGGGCACCTTGGTTGCTTCTGTCCTTTTGCTATTGTAAACAGTGCTGCAGTAAACATGGGTGTGCATATATCTGTTCTTATAAAGATTTTTACTTCTCTAGGATATACTCCAAGGAGTGAGATTGCTGAATCCTATGGTAGTTATATTTCTAGTTTTTTAAGGAAGTGCCAAATTGATTTCCAAAGTGGTTGTGCCATTTTACATTCCCACCAACAGTGTATAAGTGGTCCAGTCTCTCCACAAACTCACCAACATTTATTATTTTGTGTTTTTTTGGATTAATGCTAGCCTTAAAAAAAAAAAAAAAAATTTTTTTTTTTTTTTTGTTGAAGTGAGATGGAATCTCATTATAGTTTTGATTTACATTTCTCTAACAGCTAAAGATCATGAGCATTTCCTCATGTATCTGTTAGACACCTGAATGTCTTCTTTGGTAAAGTGCCTGTTCATATCTTTTGCCCATTTTTTAATTGGGTTATTTGTCATTTTGTAGTTGAGTTTTTGCGGTATCATTTAGATTTTAGAGATCAGGTGCTGATTGGAAATGTCATAGCTAAAAATATTTTCCCAGTCTGTAGGTAATCTTTTTACTCTTCTGGTGAAGTGTTCAGATGAAAATAGATGTTTGATTTTTAGGAGCTCCCAGTTGTCTAGTTTCTCTTCTGCATTGTCAGTAATGTTTTGTAAAATGTTTATGCCATGTATTAGGGCTCCTAGCATTGTCCCTATTTTTTCTTCCATGATCTCTATTGTTTCAGATTTTATATTTAGGTCTTTGATCCATTTGGAGTTACTTTTTATGCATGGTGTAATGTATGGGTCTTGTTTCATTTCTTTACAGATGGATATCCAGTTATGCCAGTACCATTTGTTAAAAAGACTGTCTTTTCCCCATTTAACTGACTTTGGGCCTTTGTCAAATATCATCTCTTCATATGTGGATGGATTTATGTCTGGGTTCTCAATTCCGTTCCATTGCTCTATGTATCTGTTGTAATAGTACCAAGCTGTTTTGACTACTGTAGTGGAATAAGAGGTTCCAAAACCAGGTAGAGTGAGGCCTCCTACTTTGTTATTCTTTTTCAGCAATGCTTTACTTATCTGGGGCCTCTTTCTCTTCCACGTAAAGTTGGTGATTTGTTTCTCCAACCCATTAAAAAATGTCATTTCTAAAGAAATACAGGAAAGGAAACAAATAACCCGAATAAGAAACGAGAAGGGCCACATCACAACAGACCCAACTGAAATTAAAAGAATCATATCAGATTATTATGAAAAATTGTATTCCAACAAATTTGCAAATCTAGAAGAAATGGATGAATTCCTGGAAAAACACTACCTACCTAAACTAACACAATCAGAAGTAGAACAACTAAATAGACCCATAACAAAAAAAAAAAAGATTGAAACGGTAATCAAAAAACTCCCAACAAAAAAAAGCCCTGGCCCGGATGGCTATACTGTAGAGTTCCACCAAACTTTCAGAGAAGAGTTAACAACACTACTACTAAAGGGATTTCAAAGCATAGAAAATGACAGAATACTACCTAACTCATTCTATGAAGCCACCATCTCCCTGATACCAAAACCAGGTAAAGACATCACAAAAACAGAAAATTACAGACCTATATCCTTCATGAACATAGATGCAAAAATCCTCAACAAAATTCTAGCCAACGGAATTCAACAACATATCAAAAAAAATAATCCACCACGACCAAGTGGGATTTATACCAGGTATGCAAGGCTGGTTTAATATTAGAAAAACCATTAATGTAATCCACCATATAAATAAAACAAAAGACAAAAACCACATGATCTTATCAATTGATGCAGAAAAGGCATTTGACAAAGTCCAACACCCATTTATGATAAAAACTCTCAGCAAAATAGGAATTGAAGGAAAATTCCTCAACATAATAAAGGGCATCTATACAAAGCCAACAGCCAACATCACTCTAAATGGAGAGAGCCTGAAAGCATTTCCCTTGAGAACGGGAAACATACAAGGATGCCCTTTATCACTGCTCTTATTCAACATTGTGCTAGAAGTCCTAGCCAGAGCAATTAGGCTAGACAAAGAAATAAAGAGCATCCAGATTGGCAAGGAGGAAGTAAAATTATCTCTATTTGCAGATGACATGATCTTACACACAGAAAACCCTAAGGAATCTTCCAGAAAACTACTGAAACTAATGGAAGAGTTTGGCAGAGTCTCAGGTTACAAGATAAACATACAAAAATCACTTGGATTCCTCTACATCAACAAAAAGAACATCGAAGAGGAAATCACCAAATCAATACCATTCACAGTAGCCCCCAAGAAGATAAAATACTTAGGAATAAAACTTACCAAAGATGTATAAGTCCTATACAAAGAAAACTACAAAGCACTACTACAAGAAATTAAAAAGGGCGTACTTAAGTGGAAAAACATACCTTGCTCATGGATAGGAAGACTTAACATAGTAAAAATATCTATTCTACCAAAAGCCATCTACACATACAATGCACTTCCGATCTAAATTCCAATGTCATTTTTTAATGTGATAGAGAAACAAATCACCAACTTCATATGGAAGGGAAAGAAGCCTCGGATAAGTAAAGCATTACTGAAAAAGAAGAAGAAAGTGGGAGGCCTCACTCTACCTGATTTTAGAACCTATTATACAGCCACAGTAGTCAAAACAGCCTGGTACTGGAACAACAACAGGCACATAGACCAATGGAACAGAATTGAGAACCCAGATATAAATCCATCCACATATGAGCAGCTGATATTTGACAAAGGCCCGGTGTCAGTTAATTGGGGAAAAGATAGTCTTTTTAACAAATGGTGCTGGCATAACTGGATATCCATTTGCAAAAAAATGAAACAGGCCCCATACCTCACACCATGCACAAAAACTAACTCCAAGTGGATCAAAGACCTAAACATAAAGACTAAAACAATAAAGATCATGGAAGAAAAAATAGGGACAACGTTAGGATCCCTAATACAAGGCATAAACAGAATACAAAACATTACCAAAAATGAGGAAGAGAAACCAGATAACTGGGAGCTCCTAAAAATCAAACACCTATGCTCATCTAAAGACTTCACCAAAAGAGTAAAAAGACCACCTACAGACTGGGAAAGAATTTCAGTTATGACATCTCCGACCAGCGCCTGATCTCTAAAATCTATATGATTCTGTCAAAACTCAACCACAAAAAGACAAACAACCCAATCAAGACGTGGGCAAAGGATATGAACACACACTTCACTAAAGAAGATATTCAGGCAGCCAACAGATACATGAGAAAATGCTCTCGATCATTAGCCATTAGAGAAATGCAAATTAAAACTACCATGAGATTCCATCTCACTCCAACTAGGCTGGCATTAATCCAAAAAACACAAAATAATAAATGTTGGAGAGGCTACGGAGAGATTGGAACTCTTATACACTGCTGGTGGGAATGTAAAATGGTACAACCACTTTGGAAATCTATCTGGCGTTATCTTAAACAGTTAGAAATAGAACTACCATACAACCCAGCAATCCCACTCCTCGGAATATACCCTAGAGAAATAAGAGCCTTCACATGAACAGATATATGCACACCCATGTTTATTGCAGCTCTGTTTACAATAGCAAAAAGCTGGAAGCAATCAAGGTGTCCATCAACGGATGAATGGTTAAATAAATTGTGGTATATTCACACAATGGAATACTATGCATCGATAAAGAACAGTGACGATTCTGTGAAACAGTTCATAACATGGAGGAACCTGGAAGGCATTATGCTGAGCGAAATTAGTGAGAGGCAAAAGGACAAATATTGTATAAGACCACTATTATAAGATCTTGAGAAATAGTATAAACTGAGAAGAACACATACTTTTGTGGTTACAAGGTGGGGAGGGAGGGAGGGTGGGAGAGGGTTATTTACTGATGAATTAGTAGATAAGAACTGCTTTAGGTGAAGGGAAGGACAATACTCAATACAGGGAAGGTCAGCTCAACTGGACTGGACCAAAAGCAAAGAAGTTTCCGGGATAAAATGAATCCTTCAAAGGTCATCGGAGCAAGGGCAGGGGTTTGGGGACCATGGTTTAAGGGGACTTCTAAGTCAATTGGCAAAATAATTCTATTATGAAAACATTCTGCATCCCACTTTGAAATGTGTCCTCTGGGGTCTTAAAAGCTAACAAGCGGCCATCTAAGATGCATCAATTGCTCTCAACCCACCTGGATCAAAGGAGAATGAAGAACACCAAGGTCACACGATAACTAAGAGCCCCAGAGACAGAAAGGGCCACATGAACCAGAGACTTACATCATCCTGAGACCAGAAGAACTAGTTGGTGCCCGGCCACAATTGACGACTGCCCTGACAGGGAGCATGACAGAGAACCCCTGAGGAAGCAGGAGATCAGTGGGATGCAGACCTCAAATTCTCTCAGAAAGACCATACTTAATGGTCTGAGTGAGACTAGAGGAATCCCGGCGGTCATGGTCCCCAAACCTTCTGTTGGCCCAGAACAGGAACCATTCCCGAAGACAACTCATCAGACATGAAAGGAACTGGACAGTGGGTAGGAGAGAGATGCTGATGAAGAATGAGCTATTTGTATCAGGTGGACACTTGAGACTGTGTTGTCATCTCCTGTCTGGAGGGGGGATGGGAAGATAGAGAGAGTTGGAAGCTGGCAAAATTGTCACGAAAGGAGAGACTGGAAGGGCTGACTCATTAGGGGGAGAGCAAGTGGGAGTACGGAGTAAGGTGTATATAAACTTATATGTGACAGTCTGACTTGATTTGTAAACATTCACTTGAAGCTCAATAAAAGTTAATAAAATTAAAAAAAAAAGTCATTGGAATTTGCATCAGAATTGCACTGTATCTATAGATCGCTTTTGGTAGAATAGAGATTTTTACAATGTTCAGTCTTCCTATCCATGAGCAAGGTATGTTTTTCCACTTTTGTAAGTCTCTTTTGGTTTCTTGCAGTAGTATGTTTTAGTTTTCTTTCTATAGGTCTTTTATAACTCTGGTAAGATTTATTCCTAAGTATTTTATCTTCTTGGGGGCTACTGTAAATGGTTTTGATTTGGTGGTTTCCTCTTTGATGTTCTTTTTATTGGTGTAGAGGAATCCAAGTGAGTTTTGGATGTTTATCCTGTATCCTGATACTCTGCTGAACTCTCCTATTAGTTTCAGTAGTTTTTTTGAGGATTCTTTAGGGTTTTCTGTGTATAAGATCATGTTATCTGCAAATAGAGATACTTTTACTTCTTCCTTACCAGTCTGGATTCCCTTTCTTTCTTTCTTTTTTTTTTTTTTTAATAATAATTTTTATTGAGCTTTAAGTGAACGTTTACAAATCAAGTCAGTCGTTCACATATAAGCTTATATACACCTTACTCCATACTCCCACTTACTCTCCCCCTGATGAGTCAGCCCTTCCAGTGTCTCCTTTCGTGACAATTTTGCCAGTTTCTAACCCTCTCTACACTCCTATCTCGCATCTAGACAGGAGATGCCAACACAGTCTCAGGTGTCCACCTGATACAAGTAGCTCACTCTTCATCATCATCTCTCTCCTACCCATTGTCCAGTCCCTTCCATGTCTGATGAGTTGTCTTCGGAATGGTTCCTGTCCTGGGTCAACAGAAGGTTTGGGGACCATGACCACCGGGATTCCTCTAGTCTCAGTCAGACCATTAAGTCTGGTCTTTTTGTGAGAATTTGGGGTCTGCATCCCACTGATCTCCTGCTCCCTCAGGGGTTCTCTGTTGGGCTCCCTGTCAGGGCAGTCATCAATTGTGGCCGGGCACCAACTAGTTCTTCTGGTCTCAGGATGATGTAAGTCTCTGGTTCATGTAGCCCTTCCTGTCTCTTGGGCTCTTAGTTAGCGTGTGACCTTGGTGTTCTTCATTCTCCTTTGATCCAGGTAGGTTGGGACCAACTGATGCATCTTAGATGGCCGCTTGTTAGCTTTTAAGACCCCAGAGGACACATTTCAAAGTGGGATGCAGAATGTTTTCATAATAGAATTATTTTGCCAATTGACTTAGAAGTCCCCTTAAACCATGGTCCCCAAACCCCCACCCTTGCTCCGCTGACCTTTGAAGCATTCATTTTATCCTGGAAACCTCTTTGCTTTTGGTCCAGTCCAGTTGAGCTGACCTTCCCTGTATTGAGTATTGTCCTTCCCTTCACCTAAAGCAGTTCTTATCTACTAATTCATCAGTAAATAACCCTCTCCCACCCTCCCTCCCTCCCCACCTTGTAACCACAAAAGTATGTGTTCTTCTCAGTTTATACTATTTCTCAAGATCTTATAATAGTGGTCTTATACAATATTTGTCCTTTTGCCTCTCACTAATTTCGCTCAGCATAATGCCTTCCAGGTTCCTCCATGTTATGAACTGTTTCACAGAATCGTCACTGTTCTTTATCGATTCGTAGTATTCCATTGTGCGAATATACCACAATTTATTTAACCATTCATCCGTTGATGGACACCTTGATTGCTTCCAGCTTTTTGCTATTGTAAACAGAGCTGCAATAAACATGGGTGTGCATATATCTGTTCATGTGAAGGCTCTTATTTCTCTAGGGTATATTCCGAGGAGTGGGATTGCTGGGTGTATGGTAGTTCTATTTCTAACTGTTTAAGATAACGCCAGATAGATTTCCAAAGTGGTTGTACCATTTTACATTCCCACCAGCAGTGTATAAGAGTTCCAATCTCTCCGTAGCCTCTCCAACATTTATTATTTTGTGTTTTTTGGATTAATGCCAGCCTAGTTGGAGTGAGATGGAATCTCATGGTAGTTTTAATTTGCATTTCTCTAATGGCTAATGATCGAGAGCATTTTCTCATGTGTCTGTTAGCTGCCTGAATCTCTTCTTTAGTGAAGTGTGTGTTCATATCCTTTGCCCACTTCTTGATTGGGTTGTTTGTCTTTTTGTGGTTGAGTTTTGACAGAATCATATAGATTTTAGAGATCAGGCGCTGGTCAGAGATGTCATAGTTGAAAATTCTTTCCCAATCTGTAGGTGGTCTTTTTACTCTTTTGGTGAAGTCTTTAGATGAGCATAGGTGTTTGATTTTTAGCAGCTCCCAGTTGTCTGGTTTCTCTTCATCATTTTTGGTAATGTTTTGTATTCTGTTTATGCCTTGTATTAGGGATCCTAACGTTGTCCCTATTTTTTCTTCCATGATCTTTATTGTTTTAGTCTTTATGTTTAGGTCTTTGATCCACTTGGAGTTAGTTTTTGTGCATGGTGTGAGGTATGGGGCCTGTTTCATTTTTTTGCAAATGGATATCCAGTTATGCCAGCACCATTTGTTAAAAAGACTATCTTTTCCCCAATTAACTGACACTGGGCCTTTGTCAAATATCAGCTGCTTATATGTGGATGGATTTATATCTGGGTTCTCAATTCTGCTCCATTGGTCTATGTGCCTGTTGTTGTACCAGTACCAGGCTGTTTTGACTACTGTGGCTGTATAATAAGTTCTAAAATCAGGTAGAGTGAGGCCTCCCACCTTCTTCTTCTTTTTCAGTAATGCTTTACTTATCCGAGGCTTCTTTCCCTTCCATATGAAGTTGGTGATTTGTTTCTCCATCACATTAAAAGATGTCATTGGAATTTGGATCGGAAGTTCATTGTATGTGTAGATGGCTTTTGGTAGAATAGACATTTTTACTATGTTAAATCTTCCTAACCATGAGCAATGTATGTTTTTCCACTTAAGTAGGTCCTTTTTAGTTTCTTGTAGTAGTGCTTTGTAGTTTTCTTTGTATAGGTCTTTTACATCTTTGGTAAGATTTATTCCTAAGTATTTTACCTTCTTGGGGGCTACTGTGAATGGTATTGATTTGGTGATTTCCTCTTCGATGTTCTTTTTGTTGATGTAGAGGAATTCAAGTGATTTTTGTATGTTTATCTTATAACCTGAGACTCTGCCAAACTCTTCTATTAGTTTCAGTAGTTTTCTGGAGGATTCCTTAGGGTTTTCTGTGTATAAGATCATGTCATCTGCAAATAGAGATAATTTTACTTCCTCCTTGCCAATCAGGATGCCCTTTATTTCTTTATCTAGCCTATTTGCTCTGACTAGGGCCTCCAGCACAATGTTGAATAAGAGTGGTGATAAAGGGCATCCTTATCTGGTTCCGGATCTTAAAGGGAGTGCTTTCAGACTCTCTCCATTTAGAATGATGTTGGGTATTGTCTTTGTATAAATGCCCTTGATTATGTTGAGGAATTTTGCTTCTACTCCTGTTTTGCTGAGAGTTTTTATCATGAATGGGTGTTGAACTTTGTCAAATGCTTTTTCTGCATTGATTGATAAAACCATATGACTCTAGCCTTTTGTTTTATTTATATGATGGATTACATTAATTATTTTTCTAATGTTGTACCATCCCTGCATACCTGGTATGAATCCCACTTGGTCATGGTGAATTATTTTTTTGATATGTTGTTGAATTCTATTGGCTAGAATTTTGTTGAGGATTTTTGCATCTAAATTCGTGAGGGATACAGGTCTTTAATTTTCTTTTCTTGTGACATCTTTACCTGGTTTTGGTATCAGGGATATGGTGGCTTCATAGAATGAGTTTGGGAGTATTCCATCCTTTTCTATCCTCTGAAATACCTTTAGCTGTAGTGGTGTTAACTCTTCTCTGAAAGTTTGGTAGAACTCTCCAGTGAAGTTGTCCAGGCCAGGGCTTTTTTTTTGTTGGGAATTTCTTTATTACCTTTTCAATTTCTTCTTTTGTTATGGGTTTATTTAGTTGTTCTACATCTGTGTTAGTTTAGGTAAGTAGTGTTTTTCTAGAAATTCATCCATTTCTTCTAGGTTTTCAAATTTGTTAGAGTACAATTTTTTGTAGTAATCTGATATGATTCCTTTAATTGCAGTTGGGTCTGTTGTACTACTGCCCATCTTTTTTCTTATTTGGATTATTTGCTCCTCTCCTGATTTTCTTTTGTTGGTTTGGCCAAAGGTTTATCAATTTTGTTGATTTTTTCAAAGAACCAGCTTTTGGTCTTATTAACTCTATCAATTGTTTTTCTGTTTTCTATTTCATTTAATTTTGCTCGGATTTTTATTATTTGCTTTCTTCTGGTGCCTGAGGGTTTCTTTTGTTGCTCTCTTTCTATTTGTTCAAGTTGTAGGGATAATTCTTTGATTTTGGCCCTTTCTTCTTTTTGGATGTGTGCGTTTTTTGATATAAATTGACCTCTGAGCGCTGCTTTCGCTGTGTCCCAAAGGTTCTGATAGGAAGTGTTTTCATTCTCATTGGATTCTATAAATTTATTCATTCCATCCTTGATGTTTTCTATAACCCATTAGTTTTGAGCAGGGTATCGTCTGGTTTCCAAGTGTTTGATTTCTTTTCCCTGCTTTTTCTCTTATTGATTTCTACTTTTATGGCCTTGTGGTCAGAGAAGATGCTTTGTAATATTTCAGTGTTTTGGATTCTTATAAGGCTTACTTTAAAACCTAATATGTGGTCTATTCTGGAGAATGTTCTATGTGCACTAGAAAAGAAAGTATACTTGACTGCTGTTGGGTGGAGTGTTCTGTATATGACTATGAGGTCAAGTTGGTTGATTGTGGCGTTTAGATCTTCTTTGTCTTTATTGACCTTCTTACTGGAAGTCCTGTCCTTCACCGAAAGTGGTGTGTTGAAGTCTCCTACTATAATTGTGGAGCTGTCTACCTCACTTTTCAATGCTATTAGAGTTTGTTTTATGTATCTTGCAGCCCTGTTATTGGGTCCATAAATAATTAACACGGTTATATCCTCCTGGTATATTTTCCTTTTTACCATTATATAGTGTCCTTCCTTAATCTTTGTGGTGGATTTAAAGTCTATTTTGTCAGAAATAAATATTGCCACTCCTGCTCTTTTTTGATTGTTCTTTCCTGATATATTTTTTCCTCCCTTTGAGTTTTAGTTTGTTTGTTTCTCTAAGTCTAGGGTGTGTCTCTTGTAAGCAGCATATAGACAGATTGTGTTTTTTTATCCATTCTGCCACTCTCTGTCCCTTTTTTTTTTTTTTCTGTCCCTTTTTAGGTGCATTTAGTCCATTTACATTCAGCATAATTATGGATAGGTATGAGTTTTTTATGAGTTTAGTGCTGTCATTTTGATGTCTTTTCTGTGTGTTGTTGGCAGTTTCTTTTTCCCACTTAATTTTAAGTGCTGAATAGTTATATATTGTCTTTTCCTCTTCTTTGTTGTTGTTGATTTTGTTTCTGCTGAGTATTTTTTTCTTGTATTTTATTTTGATGAGTAAGATTATTAGTATCCTTTGTGGTTACCTTAATATTTACACCTATTTTTCTAAATTTAAACATACCTTTTATTTCTTTATATCGCCTTGTCTCCCTCTTCATATGAAAGATCTATGACTACATTTCTTAGTCCCTCTTTGTTGTTTTAATGTTGTATTCTTTTATATAGTGACATCACTGTTTCCCTCTTTTGAGCTTTTTTTTTTAATCTTTGTTTATTTTTGTCATTTCACTATCTGGGTTGACATCTGATTGTTCTGTCCAGTGTTGTAGCCTTGGGTTGATATCTGATATTATTGATTTTCTAACCAAAGAACTCCGTTTAGTATTTCTTGTAGCTTTGGTTTAGTTTTTACAAATTCTCTAAACTTCTGTTTATCTGGAAATGTCCTAATTTCACCTTCATACTTGAGAGACAGTTTTACTCTCAATTTTTTTCCTTAGTGCTTTATATAAGTCATCCCATTGCCTTCTTGCCTTCATTGGTTTCTGCTGAGTAGTCCGAGCTTATTCTTATTGACTCTCCCTTGCAGGTGACTTTTCCTTGATCCCTAGCTGCTCTTTAAAGTCTCACTTTATCTCTGGTTTTGGCAAGTTTGATTATAATACGTCTTGGTGACTTTCTTTTAAGATCTACTTTATGTGGAGTTCAATGAGAATCTTGAATAGGTATCTTCTCATCTTTCACGATATCAGGGAATTTTTCTGCCCAAAAGTCTTCGACAGTTCTCTCTGTATTTTCTGTTATCCCTCCCTGTTCTGGTACTCCAATCACTTGTAGGTTATTTCTCCTGATAGAGTCCCACATGATTCTTAGGGTTTCTTCATTTCTTTTTAATTCTTTTATCTGATTTTTCTTCAAATATATTGGTGTCAAGTGCTTTATCTTCAGTCTCACCAGTTCTGCCTTACACTTGCTCAATTCTGCTCCTTTGGCTTTCTATTGAGTTGTCTAATTCTGTAATTTTATTGATAATCTTCTCAATTTCTGATTGCTGTCTCCCTGTGGATTCTCACAGCTTATTAAATTTTTCACTATGTTCTTGTATAACCTTTTTAATTTCTTCAACTGCTTTATCTGTGTGTTCCTTAGCTTGTTCTGCTTATTGCCTGATCTCCTTCCTAATCTCATTCCTGCTGTTTCAAAGAGTTCTGTATATTAATCTTTTGTATTTCATATCCAGCAATTCCAGGAAGGCACCTTCATCCAGAAGATCCCCTGATTCTTTGTTTTGAGAGCTTGTTGAAGTGATCATGTTCTGCTTCTTTATGTGATATCATGTTGATTGTTGTCACCAAGTTGTCTATAAGTTATTGTATTAGTTTATTTTATGTTTGCTTACTGTATCCTAGCTTCTTGCTTTGCTTTGTTTTGATATGCCCACATAGGTTGCTTGAGTAGCTAGCTTGATTATTTTCGCCTTTGAAGCTCTAATGTCCTGTCACCAGGTGGCTAGAGCTGTTATCAGGTATATCAGCCTAGGAGTCCATTCACTTTTCTTGTGTGGATTCAGCTCAGGTGTTCACGTAGTTGGTCATCAAGTGTGTGGTACAGGCTCTGTCCTACACTCTTAGAGGGCCAGGGGTGATTGGTGTAGGTACCAGTATCTGGTCGCAGCAGGGGTCATGCTCTGAACAAGGCAGGGGGCTGACAACCATCTCCCAAGTGTCTGTGAGGAAAGCGCTTCTCTGTTCCCTAGAGCGCACAAGTGGGTGAGTTCTACAGATGGACCATGGGCACCCAATGATTTTGGTTGTAAGGACTGTGAGGTACCAGTTATCCCTGTACAGGGCCATGTTGCAGGTGGCTGGGTGGCCTGAGTGGAGCCACCAGTCCTTAGACCCCTGATGTGGGTAGGTGAGGACCCTGTTTAATAGGCAAGGTGGCATCAAACATCAAACACCCACCTGTCCACCGCACAGCTGAAACAGTTGCAGTCTGCCAACATGGACCTATTCTCCTGAAATAGGACCACACAAGTCCATGTAGGGGGGAAAGGTATTCAAAGTCCACAAACTGTTATGCCTGGACAGGAGCTGCTTCTGTCCTGAGCTCCCTGGGTTAGCGGAGCTGGCAAATTATCTTTTCCCTCAGTTGTGAATTTATTCCTTCTCCAAGGCCGGGAGAATGGCTCAGAGCACTCAGCAGGCCCTATCTCAGGCCCAGGGATATTGACAGCTATTGAAGCCAGTTTGGGGTGTGGGGGAGTAGTAAAATATATGCAAGTGCTTAGCTTTTTCCAAGAGCGCCATTCTTCTCTCGTTCTGGAGGTGTGAGTAGGCTGTGCAGCTGGCTGTTTTTCCCTGAGGAAACTGTGGCTGAATGCTACTAACAGCCTGCCACAGTCACTCTGGGGAATGGTGCCTGGGGGATCCCAGAGATTCAGGTCCGGCAACTCCTTTCCACTTCTGAACTGTCCGTCCCTCCCCCTGTCACTCAGTCCATTTTCTAACTTTGCCTTTGATGTTCAGGGCTCCTAGCTTGTCATAGATATGATCATTTCACTTGTTTTTTCAGGTCTTTGTTGTAAAAGGGTTCACCAAAAGCATCTGGCTACTCTGCCATCTTGGCCCCACCTCTGGAAATATGTATCTTAAAACAATACTTAGCTGGTCTGTATGAGAAAGATCGGGACAGAAATCGAGAGACAAATACGGAGCTATACTTATTTCACTGAAAATACCTCATTGAACTTATTATCACTTACTAAATTTATTAATTCTTCACATATTGTTTTAGACATATATGATGGCCTGCCCTTTCTGTGTTACCACATTTTGAGACATGACCTGCTAAAAATGGATAAAACTGAGCAAGAAGTTAAAATAGACCAAAAAAATTTCTATTTCTTGGGGACCCAAACACTTAATTTCTTCCTCAAAAGGATAGTCCATGTTCAGTGATTGTAATAATGACAGCAAAAACGTGTTGCAAAAAGGCTTTCCAGTACTGACATTCTTCATTAATTTTTGTTTCCAATTTATGAGCGATGCCAAAGCCATGTCTTTGGTTTAAATATGACAACTTACAATCTCTGTGAATTGAACTGTTTTCATGTTTATCAATTGCATTCAAGTTGCACCAATTGCTAAACCCATCCGTAGCAATTGAGAATTAAACGATTTTAGACTGAATAGCTTGCAAACAAAGCAATATACAGAGCCAACTGATGGAGAATACTGTAGCCACTCTCTTATAATTTTCACCATTACCTTTCCACCCTAGAAATATATTCTGGCTACAGAACCTTGTTTGTTTACTATCTGGAAATTTTTGACATGAATTTTCAAATGGTCCACTGTAATGTTCACAAATACTTGGACCTCTTTTCATCCAATAATTTACATCATTAGAAGAAAAATTACTCTACAAAGCAAGATCTATATTTCTGTTATTTATGGGGTATGCAGATGTGACAATTTCAGACTATAAAATAGCTTCACTTGCTACACCATTTTTTTTTATTTATTTATTTTTTTACTACAGCAAGGAAGGATGCAGAATTTGGAACAAATTCGCTTGTGTTCATATTGCTATTAGTAATTTCGGAAACCCTGGTGGCACAGTGGTTAAGTGCTACAGTTGCTAACAACTGGGCAGTTCAAATCCACCAGGCACTCCTTGGAAACTCTATGGGGCAGTTCTACTCTGTCCTGTAGGGTTGCTATGAGTCAGAATCAACATGATGGCAACAGGTCTATTTTTTTTTTTCTTTTTTTTGGTTTATTAGTAATTTCGGAACTAGTGGTACTAGTACAATGATTTGCACCCATTAAATTCAAGCGTTCAGAGGAAGAAGACTCTTCTGATTCATTTTGTTTTAAAAAGGAAGTTAATTTTGGAATTGTCTTTAAGGATTCCCACAGCCTTTTCTTTTTATCTTCCTGGAGCTTTGTGTGTGTGTGTGTTCCATTTAGTTGTGGCAGTATCATTTATACTTGGGTATAAATTTATGCCACTTTTAAATTTGGTTCAACCATTGCAAATAAATATGAGTAACAGAAAATAAATAAAATTTATAAAAAAGAAAAATTTATAAAGTAAAATTTACATTTGAATTCAAACTATAACGTCCACAAAACAGGGTCTGTATTTCTGTTAATTTTCGTTAGGTGCTGTCGAGTCAGTTCTGACTCATAGAGACCACTATGTACAACCAAATGAAACACTGCCCAGTCTGTGCCATCCTCATGATTGCTATTATGTTTGGGCCCATTCTTGCAGGCACTGCATTAATCCATCTGTTAATTAGTAAGCTTTAAAAAAAATTGATTTGGAACATGTAATTTTGTTCTTCAAGTTTGAGATAGTCAAAAGAAATAGTACTTAAAAGGCAGTCAGAAATAATTTCATACATTTGTGGTACAGTGTTTGTTGGTGGGTGCTTTGAAGATCTCCACCAATGTTTTTTTGACCTGAAATAATACTTAAAAACTTGCACAATCAGCTTTCTGTTCTTTAATGCTGCATCCTCACAGTTCATTGGACTACTGCTGATACCCAACAGGGACAAGAGCAATGGCAAAGAGTATGATAAAAATACAAGCATTTGCTCAATCCGAAGACACTTTCTGGGGCACAAGATATGTCATGAGTCACATGATTATAGTGCCGCTGGCACGTTCTTATGTGGTCGACTAGAAAGAACTGAATGTGAGGTTATATCTGACCAGTCCAAAATGAAAGGAATATATAATTGTTATAGTATACAAAAATTTCACAACATTTGTAAGATGATATCAGTTTCGTTCAGTACCATGCCAGTTCCCTTGTATTGTGGTGCTCACTTTTCCTTGTGTCCTGCTTGGTATCTGTGGGTCTCTGCTTTGGACAACTAAGACCCCTGCTTTGTTGATGTCCTAAGCGCATGCTTACTTTGATTATTGGGTAATCTTTCCCTGGTACCAAAGAATATTCATTAGTTCTGATGCTCATTTTTATCCCGTCTCCACCCTACACTCCTGAAGCTATGAGCAGAAGAGGACTCATGGGGACATAGGGAATAAAATCTCTTAATCCAAAGCAGAACCCAGCAGCCTCTTCCCAAGGGGCAAAAAAAGAGGATAAGGAGTTGGTCAAAACACAGCCTAAAAACAATCTTTAAAAAACAGAATCACAAAGAACTCAGACAAATTAGGGCACATAGAAGTTCCTACGAATACAGTTAGTGTCTAATTTAGGAAGGAATTTATAATTTTTTTTAACTCTCCCTTTGTCGAATTAGATTCCCAATTTGTTTTTCTGTAGTTGTTTGAAGTAAGCTTTTTAATAAAAGTGGGCTTTTTTTTATACTTTGGAAGTTAGGAAAGAAGCTGTATTGATCAGCTTATCTTTTGCATCCCTCCCACTGCTCTTCTAAATGCAAGCCAGGTAGTCCAGAGACATGGTGAAAAAGAACCACGGTAGCAGCACTTCAGGCTTCATCCTTCTGGGCCTCTCCTCCAACCCTCAGCTGCAGAAGCCTCTCTTTGCCGTCTTCCTCACCAGGTAACTGGTCACCATGGTGCGGAAGGTGCTCATCATTCTAGCCATCCACTCTGACTCCAGACTCCATACCCCTATGTACTTTTTCCTCAGCAACTTATCCTTCATGGATATCTGCTTCATAACGGTCATTGTGCCCAAGATGCTGGTGAGCTTACTATCACAGACAAAGATTATCTCCTACATGGGCAGCCTAGTCCAGATTTACTTCTTCACAGCCTTTGTGAATACTGACAGCTACCTGCTGACATCCATGGCCATAGATCAGCTAGTGACCATCTGCAAACCCTTCCATTATGATGTGGTCATGAACCCATGGCATTGCCTTCTCATGTTACTGGATTCTTGCACCATATCTCACCTGCATGCCTTGCTCTGTGTGCTGCTCATATCTCACCTGTCTTTCTGTGCCTCCCATATCATTAAGCACTTTTTTTGTGACACTCAGCCTGTGCTAAAGCTGTCTGCTCTGACACTTTCTCCAGCCAGATTCTGGTCATGACTGAGACCCTGGATGTCATTGTGACACCTTTCCTGTGCATCCTCTTCTCCTACATTCAGATAATAATCACAGTGCTCCAAATCCCTTCCGCAGCCGGGAAGTGGAAGGCCTTCTTGACCTGTGACTCCCACCTCACCGTAGTAGCCCTGTTCTATGGGAGTGTCATCTATGTTTATTTTAGGCCCCTGTCCATGTACTCAGCAGGGAAGAACCAAATAGCCACAGTCATGTACATGGTGGTGACTCCCATGTTGAACACTTTCATTTACAGCTTGAGGAACAAGGATATGAAGAGAGGTTTGGGGAAGTTAAGGGACAGGATTCACTCATAGAAGAACAAAATGATGGAATGTCAAAATTGGGAGATGAGTTAACAGGTTATCCTTCCCTCTTGCCTATTTTCAGCATGGCATCCAGAGATGTCATGAGAAGTGGTGTTGGATAGCAGTAAGAACACTGGGCTGGAGTCAGAACACTTGTCTGTCTATGTCCATGACCAAATACATGTTCAGGTCCAGGCTCCATATTGCTAGGAATTCTGATTTCAGGAAAACAATTGATTGACACCATATAATAAAATAAGGCTATCCCGCAAATAACTCTTCTATAAAACTGACTATGGCCAGTACTAAAGAAATTATAATGTCCTATTAGCCCAAAAGAAGAATAAATAGCTTGGGTTTGGTAGAGAACTGGGAAAATCTTGGAGCAAGATAGCTAAGATCATCCTTAAAGATAGACTAAATTTTGAGAGATGAAGGTACGAGGAATGAAGCAATGGGCATAACATTTCAAACAGTGGAAAGCATCTACACAGGGAGAGGCAATAAATGCACAAATATATTCAAGTAACTTTGAAAAGCCCTGTGAGGCTAGAGTCTTCTGAACAATTTGATAACAGGAGAACAAGGCTGGCAAGAGTAAAGCATCTACAAAGCAGACTTGCCCTTCCTGCTACTTCCCCACCACCATGTAATGACAGTGTGCATTCTCAGTACCTGTCTCCTTTTCCCCTGTCCCTTAATTCTTCCTTTCTCCCTGCCCTTTATATCCTGGAAAGAGCAATGTATAGGTCAGGATGAGCTAGGTTATGCTGTGGAAACAAACAACTTCAAAACCTTAGCATCTTAAAACCAAAGGTTTACTTCTCCACGCATGTCCATCTTGGAAAAGTGTAAGGGTGCTGCTCATTTTTAGACATTCAGGGACCCAAACTGATGGAGCTGCCACCATTCTAAACATTTCTCATGACTCTGTCAGAAGCTGAGGAAGACTCTTGAAGATTTTACACTGACAATAAATATTCTGGTTCAGAGTGCCCCATACCACTTGTGCCCATAACTGACTGTTTACAACAAATCTCATGACCGCACCAACCACAAGGGAGCCAGGAATCACAATTCAAATGTGCATATAAGATGGAGAGCCAGAAATATTTAGTGAACAGCACTAATGACTATTATACAACTCAAATGAGACACAAATACATCAGTGTAAATTAGTTGCTTCACCATTCCTTGAAGGATTATGTTGTCGATATCAATAGCATTGTAAGGTTTATACTCTTTTTGAATTTGTCTCAATTATTTCATCAGGTTCTCATAACCACCAACATTTCTGGGTTGCAATTTTGTCAATAGAAGGACCTGAAGTTGAATCTGTCTTTTGGTCTTAGATATATATCAAAACGTGTATGGTGGTCTAACAGACTACAAGGACACCTAAGATACAACATCAGGGTCCCTGCCTTTGTTGTCACTATCTCCTCCAATTATTAACAAGCAACCAGCAAGCCAAGAAAGAAACCTACTTTGCAGTAGCATTCATGTTGGTAAAGGCACACATGGCTTTCAACATTATCTCCAACCAATAATTTTGTTTTGGGGGGTACTGGCTTAGAATATTTGTACCCTTTCCACTTTTTCTGTTTATGTATTATAGCTTTCTCATGCTTTATCAAATGCAATGAGCAATGCAAGGAATGTCCAGGCCAGGCATCTGGTAAATAAATAAGTTTGTTAATTACAGCTTCTAGTAACTTATAGAACTAATTAAGCCCTTTGGTCCCAAGAAACCTGGGACCAAAGTTCTCTTTAGTTGAAACCCTGGTGGCGTAGTGGTTAAGCACTACGGCTGCTAACCAAAAGGTCAGCAGTTCGAATCCGCGAGGCACTCCTTGGAAAATCTATGGGGCAGTTCTACTGTGCCCTATAGGGTCGCTCTGAGTCAGAATCGACTCGACGACAGTAGGCTGGTAGAGGGTTTCATGTAGCTCACTTCTGCTGTCAGCCCAGAGTTCTTTTTCTCGATAAAGCACTGTTGTTTTTGTTGTTAGGTTCCATCAAGTTGGTCCTGACTCATAGTGACCCTATGTACAACAGAACAAAATGCTGCCTGGTCCTGCCATCCTCACAATTGTAGCTATATTTGACCCCATTGTTACACCAACTGTGTCAATCCATCTTGTTTAGGGTCCTCCTCTTTTTCGCTGACCCAAGCATGATGTCATTCTCCAGGGCCTAAGAAATCAAGATCTTGTGGATATTCCCAAAAGCTCAAACTAAATGGAATTCTAGATAACAAGTGACCACGATGTAGCATACTGGAGTGAATGGGTTTCCATTCTGGCCTCAGGTCAATCTTATACTTCTCAGTCTGAGCTAGAATGCCATGTGTCTATCAGAATATGAGATCAGTTTCCACAAGATATTTGGTCATCCATCAGAATGAGTGAGCTGCAATGGGAAAGAACTATCTGGGGACTTCAATAAGAGTTTTGATATACAGAAAAGAAATCCCAGAAGGTAAACTGGGAAGTTGATATTAAGCATTGCTAAGAAAAACGTAAATCTTTTCTGAAGGTGAATCTAATCAGTGGAAAGGTCTAAGTATCCAATAACCTCTTTAGTACAAAGTCCCACACCAAGAGAAATAAATAAACTGCTGTAAATAGATCCCAGTTATACATGAAGGCAATTAGGCACTCATTCAATATCCTCCTCTTCAAGGTCCATCCATACTGTAGCATGTATCAAGACTTCATTTCTCCTACTGGCTGAGTAGTATTCCACTGTATGCATGTACTACATTTTGTTTATCCATTCATTTGTTGATGGGTATTCAAGTTGTTTCCACTTTTTGCCTATTGCAAATAGTGCTGCAACAAACATTGGTGTACAATCTCTTTTTGAGTCTCCGCTTTCAAGTCTTTTTTCTATATACCTAGGCGTGGAATTGCTGGGACATATGGTAGTTCTATTTTTAGTTTTTTGAGACACCACCACACTGTTTTCCACAAAGGCTGTGGAAATACCATTTTGCATTCCCACCAGAAATAGATAAGGGTTCCAATTTCCCCACATTCCCACCAAACACGGTTATTTTCTGCTTTTTTGTTTGTTTGCTTTTGTTTTTAATCTTAGCTATCCTAGTGGAAGTAAAAGCACATCTAATTGTGGTTTTGATTTGCATCTCTCTGATAGCTAATGACACTGAGCATCTTTTCATGTGTTTTGTGGCCATTTGAATATCTTCTTTGGTAAAATGTCTACTCAAGTCCTTTTTCCATTTTATGATTGGTCATTTGTTTTTTGGTTGCTAAATTGTTGAAGTTTTATAAATATTTTATTTATTAGGTTGTTGTCAGATATATGGTTTCCAAAGATATGCTTCTAGTCTGTAGCTTGTCTTTTCATTTTTTCTTGGTAAAGTCTTGATGAATAGAAGCTTTTTATTTTTATGAGTTTCCATTTATTTATTTTGTCTTTCACTGTTTGTGCTTTTGTCATCATATTAGATAATCCGTTGTTGAAAGCTATGCCTGACAGTGTTGCCGCTGCTTTTTCTTCTAAGAATTTTATAGTTTTAGTTTGCACATTTAGCTCCTTAATCCATTTTGAATTTGTTTTTGTGTATGGTGTGAGACATGGATGCTGTTTCACTTTTCTGCATGTGGAAAATGATGCTCTGGTACCCTGTGTTACCATGGCATCTACTGAGAGGTGTCTACTCCCCTCCCAGCTACAGTGTTTAATAAACTCCTTGGAGTTTGTTCCTAGGGAGGCCACATACCTCCTTGAGGAGTGGTCGGAACAGTTAGGTGCTACCAAGTTCCCACCTTATTTCTTATTAACTAATGGAACCTGGACGGGTCAGGTTGTGGACAGTTGAGCATGGAAGAAAGACTCATGACTCCAGTGTTAGGAGCTACATGGAGGGGTCACCTCTCTAGAGGAGGAAGAAAAGTGGTCACCTCAAGAACTGACAACCCCATGTCTAGGCCAAAGCAACAATCACACAAGTACCACGTACCCAGCATTGCAGGTCCTGACACCTCCCACCAGAACTTGAGGCCCTTTCCTTTTCATGGCCTAATATGAACATTCTTTCTGTGCCCCAAGACTTCCATTCCTCCTCTAGACATCAGGGCCAACAAGACTAAGGAGAAGGTACTTGGATCCTACAAAGACCACCCTGGGGGTCACCATATTTTACCTAGTTAGTAGCTGGTATCCTTAAACATACCCAACCTAAAGTGTTTCTAACTTGAAGTGTCAGAAATTTGGTAATCATCCTCTCTAATCAGTTTATGAGGAGGAAAATGAGTTTCCTAATAATATACAGCAAGTTAGTGTCATAGTTGAGATTACAAGCCACATCATCTGACCTTAGCACCCGAACTCTTTCATATCATTGTTTGAGTGCCTCTAACTCCTCCACACTCCTCTGTTTTCCTTCTCCATTCACAATAGGATTTGCTAGTAAGAGGTGAGACTCTAAGCAAAAGGAATGACCTTTTTGGAGGAACAGTTTTGCTGCTCTGATGTTGATGGGTAAAAGTTCAGCTTCCATCAGCCCAGCCTGACTTTAGGGTGTCCCCAAAACAGTCCTGCTAAAGAGAGGCCACCTAAACGGCCTCATCCCAACTTCAGAGCAGCATGGGCTGTGGGAGAGGCTGAACATGAGAAGTCAGAAGGAGGAGAAAATTCCTAAGACCTGGGTTGTCATACCAGCTCTGTTGTCAACTCAGTGTGATATTAAATGACCAACTTCCTTCTTTAGGCCTCAGCTGGCCCTCTGTAAATTGATTATGTAGATTAGAATCTATAATTTGAAACTTTTTCTTTAGCACTGGAATGCTGTCTTTAAAATTATCGTCTGTTTTTGTTATCTATAAGACACACAAAAACAGAATTTCTCTATAAAAAGAGAAAAGGTCCTAGGACTCCTAAATAGCCCCATCTACATTAAACCTCACCTACAGTCGGCCCTTCTGAGACTTTTCCAGGAAATCCTGGGATTCCTTGAATCACAGTTTGGAAACCTCTGAACTAGGTGGTTTCTAAGATCCCTTCAATTTCTAACAATCTAGAATTCTGTGGATTTCGGCTGTTCCCCAAGATTTTACATTCTCAATGGACATACGTTTCTGCTACACAGGGAGTGTTAGCCATGCCAGAAACTGAGGAAGAGTGTGACTGGAGGTGGGAGAGGACTTGAAGCCAGGCCTGGGGAAGGCCTGAGGAGGTGGGAGGTATTTCACATACAAAAAAAGTTCAGGGGCACAGAGTCGCTGCTTTCAAACATCTGAAGGATGACTTAGTATCTGATTGCTCTGTTTCCCCTATACCTAGAAGGAGATACTTACTGAATGCTTAAAAAATCAATAATTCCACACATAAAAGAAAAGCAAAATTACAGTCACTTGCTACGAACTGCTAGATTTAGAATTCTTGACTTTTGACTCTAATACCAAAAACGTATACATTTCTAGTTGTGGTTTCATGGGTAGAAATTAGAAGGCATTGAGGGAGTCCTCTGTCACTAAAATATTTAAGCAGGGTGACAACTATCAGACCTACTGTAGATTTCCTGACCTGGAATACACAGCAAGAAACTCACTAGAAGCTTCTGTTCCATCCCCTCTCCACCCAGGAAAACATAATACCCCCAGTTCTGCACCTTTTTGCTATTCCATTTTCTAGTTTAGGCTTTATTCTCTATCCAGAGATCATCACAACTATTTCACACACACACACACACACACACACACTTTCATACACTCTTCTTCACTTTCTGAAGAGCTCATTTGTAATTTCACCTTAACCAGGTGAACCAGGTACTACATATCAATTATAAGCACTGTTTTCATATCATTACTTTATTTATATTATGTGTTATTTATATAAATACTATTTAGACAATATCTGTTCAATTACAAAGCACTTTTCAAACATATTCAGTCATTTGTTGTCCGTGACATTTTTTCCATCAGAAAAATAAAACAGGTAAAAAGACTTTCCAAAAGGAACAGTTGGTAAGTAACTGTCTTAGGCTGGGTTCTCTAGAGAAGCAAAACCAGCAAAGCATATAAATATATATAGAAAGAGATTTGTATCAAAGAAATGGCTCATGCAACTGTAGAGGCTGAAATGCCCCAAGTCCATGGATTAGGAGAGAGGCTTCTCCTGATTCACATACCCACATAAGCTGGCAAACCCAAGACTGGCAGATAGGGAAGCAGGGCTCCGCTCCAGGCTGTGAAGGTCTATGAATCCTGAGACTGGCAGATAAGCTGATAGGTCAAACCCTAAGAACAGGTCAGACAAACAGAAGTCAGCTACAGTATCCAGTGCAAGCAAAAAGCCAGAATATCTGCTTATATTTGGATGCAGGCCACGCCCCCAAGGAAACTTGCCTTCAGCTGATTGGCTACTCAGCAGATCCCATCATGGGAGTGTTCGCATGTAAACACTGAGAATCATGGCCCAGCCAAGTTGACACAAAATCTTAACCATCACAGTCCACCTCTTGTCAACTTGGCACATGTACACATCTCCTTAAACCATATATAATCTCTGAATAAAGACAGTTATGAAGTCATACTTGCACCTAACATGATACACTAACACGCATACAACCGAAAATGTACTAGCCCTATTTACATCTTATATTTTACAAGTGAAGAAAACAAAAATATTTGATGGACACATACAAAGTAGAAATAACAATTACAGTCCTCATTTCTGCAACTGGTCACATGGCCACAGCTGGCATTCAGAACTACCTTCTTCTACCACCCATTCTGTATTCTCTTTGCCCTTAGCAAGCACCTCAGCTGGTTGTGGTTCTTTGTCTGGTGAGGTGAAACCAAACCTTCATTCCTGAAGGGTCTAGGTCTTTAGTAGTCATGTGAGAATTGGATTGCTATAGTTTTTCATTGACTTTAATCATAGGACATAGTAGTACTAAGAGATGCCCTAAGGGATCTCCTGCATTCCAGACACACTCCTCTTTACCTCTATTATGTAATATCAACCTGACTTCCTTTTGGTAATCAGAATCAGTCACACCAGCCAGTATGATAACTCCCTTCTTTGCGTGTTGATCCAGAGGCATAAGGACCACAAAGTGGCCTGGTGGTATTCTTCACTTCCAGTTCAATGGAATCAGTGATGTGTCTCCAGGTGGGAGCATTTCTCCCTTTGGAACTAAGACCTCTAGACCTGCAGAGAATAAGGTCACTGGAACAGGAAGGGAAAATCTTGTGAGTGGATCACTAGGGGTAATAGTAACTGGTGCCATTCCAATTTCCACCCCTTGATTACCGGACCATGAATCCTGGGTATGGGAGAAACAGCACCATATATTGGACACGGGTTTAGAGCATATACAGCCTCCTGCAGAACACAGCCCCAACCCTGCAAGGTATTGCCACTTAACTGGCTCTGTAATTGTGTCTTTAGAAGGCCATTCCATCATTCTATCAGGACAGCTGCTTAAAGATGATGGGGAACATGGTAAGACCAGTGAATTCCATGAGAATTGGCCTACTGCACTTCATTTGCCTCAAAGTGCCTTGATCAGAGACAATGCTGTGTGGAAATCCATGATGGTGGATAAGCTGATAGCCTAAGTCCCAGGAACCAGAGGGCAGAAGAACAGGAGGCAGCTGCAGGAGTCAGAGAAAACAAAAAGCTAAAACATCTGCTTATATTTGGATGCAGGCCACAGGCCCAAGGAAACTCCCTTTCAACTGACTGGCTACTCACAGCAGACCGCATCATGGGAGTGATCACATGTAAACACTGAGAATCATGGCCCAGCCAAGTTGACACACAATCTTAACCATCACAGTAACTAAACTAAACTAGGACTTAAAACCCAAAACCAACTCTTTCCACTAATTCTGATCCTAAGAATCTTGTTCTTGTTCTTGTCACTATGCAACACCCCGAACCCTTAAAGATGTTGTAAAACCTGTCATTTCTGGGTTTATTTTTCAGCAAATATTTAACAGGCAGAAATGTAATATAGTGAAATGGTTAAGAGCAGGACTATGAAACCAAACTGCCTGCACTAGAATTATAGCCCTTTACCAGTTGTATAACTAGATTTGTTAACCATCTCTGTAACAACTCCATAACTCAGTTTCCACATTTGTATAGCAACAGAGTTATTATGAGGGTTAAATCATTATACAATGCCTAGTACATGGTAAATACTCCTATTTGATATTTTTGTTAGGCACCTGCTACAAGAATAAAATGGTGAATTAAGTATTCAGTGTTGGCTAACCAGACAGGTCCCTGCCTTTGTTAAACTAATATCGTGAATCTCTTCCATGGCAATCATGTCTCATGTGTCCTTCTAGCATGACAAACCACTTTGGTCCAAAATTCCAGGCAGGATGGGGAGTAAAGAGAAGCTTCAGGAACCTATGCTGTTGCAGCTTAGGAAAGTGCCTAAAGAGATACAGATAGTATGAATTCTCCCCAGATTTGCAAAGAATTTCATTACAGTACTTCAGATATCAAAAAAATGTCATTGGTGTTCAGATTTCCTTGGATGTGGATTTCTTCTCAGTCACCTTTGCCCAGGAACATGGTAGGCTCAGCAACAGGTCATTCTGACTCATAGTGAGGATCTGATCCTGCGTCTCAGGGCAGGTAATTCATTTCTAATCTTACTCCATTATAACTGTGTCCCTGCCTTGCTAGACTGATAGATATTGCACAATTCTATCCTGACTGGGGCCCTGCTTTGTTCTCTCTGGATCTTGTTTCTCTGGACCCATTTCTAGGACAAAACTCCAGTTCCTAAAGCAAGATCCAGTTATCTCAGTATTATTTGCCAGCATACCTGCATCTTTATATTGTTCTTATACTCAGAAGACCATCCAGGCACTTGACTGGACCCTAATCTACTGTCAGAACATGCATCTGTTACTTTTGGTGCCATATCTAGGGTTATATGTGTTTTCTTGAGGGAGAAGTTAAGATAACCAAGAAAGAGAGAGATCCTGGCCAAAACAGAATAGTCTGAGAAGGTGAATTTCGTAATTTCATTATGTATTAAGAACATCAGAGTTCAAGAGATAAAGTAACTTGTTCGTGCTCAAAGTGTAAAGCAGTGATGGAGCCAGAATGGAAAGTCAGACCTGCATGACACGAAATCCATGCTCTTGTCGACTATATCAGTCATTCACGTATGTTTTAACAACCAAATAATCCAAAACAGGACACAACCTAACACTCTTTCATATTTTCTTCTTATAGGACAGCAATGCTGAGGGGAAACCAGAGCCACATCACTGAATTCCTCCCCCTGGGATTTAGCACTGACCCCAAGCACCAGGCGTGGCTCTTTGCCAGCTTCCTGGCCATGTACCTGATCAAAGTGTTTGGCAACTCAGTCATCATTACAGCCATCCGTGTGGATGCCCACCTTCTTCCTCTCCAACCTGTCTGTCATGGAGTGAATTGTGTCCTCTCAGAAATGTGTGTATTAATTTGGTTAGGCCATGATTCCCACTATTCTGTGGTTTTCCTCCATTTTGTGATTGTAATTTTATATTAAAGAGGGTTAGGGTGGGATTGTAACACCCTTACCAGGTCACATCCCTGATCAAATAAAAGAGTCTTTCCCTGGGATGTGGTCCTCACCACCTTTTGTCTCTCAAGAGATAAAAAGAAAGGGAAGTAAACAGAGAGTTGGGAACCTCATACCACCAAGAAAGCAGTGACGGGAGTAGAGCATGTCCTTTGGACCTGAGGTTTCTGTGCTGAGAAGCTCCCAGACCGAGGGAAAGCTGATGACAAGGAATCTTCTTCTAGAACTGAAAGAAACAGAAAGCCTTCCCCTGGAGCTGATATCCTGAATTTGGATTTGTAACCTACTAGTATTTGAGTTAGACTGTGATAGAATGATTGTCTCTTTGTTAAAGCCATCCACTTGTGGTATTGGTTACAGCAGTACTAGATGACTAAGACACTGTCTTTCATAGACATCTACTTTACAAATTTCATTTTGCCAATGTTGATGGCAAACACGTTGAGCAAGAGCAAGAAGGTGCCTTTTGCCCAGTGTATCACCCAGATGTATTTCTTTGTGGCCTGAGCAGTCCCTGACAGCTTCCTCCAGGCTGCTATGGCCATTGCTCACTATGTGGCCACCTATAACCCACTGCATTACACCAAGACCATGAACCCCAGATGCTGCCTCCTGTTGGTGATGGCTTTGCAAGTGGTATCACAGCTCCACTCAGTAACCCACACAATTCTTATTGCCCACTTCTCCTTCTGTGGATCCAATACGATCCACGATTTCTTCTGCAACGTCCAGCCATTGCTAATGCTCTCCTGCTCTGACACCTCTGTCAATGAACTTTTTGGCCTTCACAGAGGGCTCCTTTGTGATCATGAGTCTCTTTATCTTCATTATTATGTCATGTATCTAAATTACTCATGCTGTTTTGAGGGTTACTTCAGGAGGAAGCAGGTACAAGGTCTTCTCCACCTGTAGATCCCACCTCATGCTTGTGGTACTCCACTATACAACTACCATCTTAGTGTACATTCACCCCTCATCCACCTACTCAGTGACAAAGGACCATGAGGCCACTTGTCATCTATACTGTGGTGATCCTCATGCTGTACCCTTTCATCTATAGCCTTAGGAACAGGGACAGGAAGCAGACCTTGGGAAAGCTAACTAGGAGAACAGAACAAAATACACATGTTTTGCTACCTCTAGAAGTTTAATCATTGATTCTACAATCATGTGGTAAGCACCTACTGTCTGCAGGCACTATGTTTCATTTTGAAAGGAAACCTGGGGTGGAAAAGGGGAGTGTGCTATCACATTATAGGGATTGCAACTAGTATCACATAACAATATGCGTATAAATTTTTGTATGAGAAATTAACTTGAGCTGTAAAGTTTCACCTGAAGCACAGTTATATAGAGAGAGTCTTCCAATCCATGAGCACAAGATGCCTTTCCATTTATATATAACTCTTTTAATTTCTGTCAACAATGGTTATTACGTTTCAGAGTATACAACTTTCACCTCCTTGGGCAAACTTATTGATAGGTATTTTATTTTTTATATGCTATTGTTTTCTTGATTTCATTTTTTTCATTGCTTGTGTATAGAAACAACATATTTTAGTATTAACACTTGTACCATGCAACTTTTCTAAACCTGTTGATTAGCTCTAGTAGCTTTTTTGTGGACTCTTTGTGGATTTCCTGTCTTTAGGATCGTATCTCTATGAATACGGATAGTCTTATGTCTTCCTTTCAGATTTTATTGCCTTTTTTTCCCCCCCTAATTCCTCTAGCTAGAACTTCCAGTACAATGTTGAATAACAGTGTGTAAGGGACTCTGTTGATCATTAAGAATATAATGATACAGAGATTGCCTCTGGAATGGAGCTTCTACTCTGGTTAGGATAAAAGATAAGACAATCTTAAGTGTAACAACAAAAAAGTGTAAACAACAAAAGAGAACTACAGTGCCAAATGATAGAAATTTTATAAGCCCTGCTTTACAGGCAGGTGATTGAGATTATAAAAAGGGACTCTTTCTCCATTCCCAAAGCCTACTTTTCAGACAATGATTAGATAGGCCTATAAAACAAAAAATAATACACCTGAGGAACGTGTTTCTTAGTTCAATCAAATATACGAGACCAAATGAATGGGCAGCTTCTGTCCAAAAGCAGGATGAGAAGGAAGGAAGAGACAGGAACTGGATGAATGGACACAGGGAATCCAGAGTGGAAAAGGGAGAATGCTGGCACATTAAGGGGATTGCAACCAAAGTCACAAAATGATATGAGTATTTGAATGAGAAATTAACTTGAGCTGTGAACTTTCACCTAAAGCAAAATAATAAGAAAGAAAAGAAAAATAAACTTAAAAAAAAAAAGGAAGGGGGACTGTTTCTGTCTAAGTCCTCCTTTTTCAAGTTCCCTGAAAATCCTGTTTTTTGTGAAATTTCATGTTCTTTTACAGAGTAAATGGCAGATCTTTACCTAAATTTTCTTTGTTGTGGTACCTGCTACAATAGCTAAGAACATTCATTTAATCCTGGCCATGACAACAACCAATGTTATTATTTAAGGCCCTATTATTTACCTCACTGTGAAATGGGCATAACGATCAGACATATCTTCAAGAATTCATATTGGTATTACATGCCTGGAATGTATTAACCACCCAATCTATTGCCTTTATTGTTTGTTTGTTATTTCAAGAAGTTGGGACAGGGCACAAGTCAGCCACTATGGGATAAGAACCAATTATATACAAAGGGGAAGGAAGGAGACAGTCACTGACTTGATATAGATTAGGAGTGTCACTTTCTCTTGTCGACAGAAGTCTGACCTTGGCTAGATGGCACGGGAATTGAATTCAGACAGGCCAGTGGAATGGAGGCAAAGTCCCAAGACTCTATGGATACTAATATAGGGATTGAAGTCAATCCTATGACATACACATTGCTCAGAGTATGTGACAACATGAGTTGCACATGAGTTCTAAATACATAGAAATCTCTAAAAAAGGATTGTTTCATCAAGTGGGAACAGCACAGCCATCGTAGTTCAGAACCATGAACAGCTCTCTAACTGCAGTTTGACTGCAAGTTTCCTAGAAAGTCTCCCTCTCTTGTATCACTTGAGAGACTTTGTTCAAAATTATTTGTTTCTGCTGCCCCAAAATGTGGCTCATCTGGCTCGTCTCTCATAGCATACTCCTTACTTTGGACCTGATTTATTGCTTTCTTCCTGCGCCCACTGATTTGACATTTGGGGATTTTGCTCCTTTCTCTGATGACTGTATTACCTGAACTTGGTGTTCAATCATCATTTTTCACACATGTACAACAGGAGAGATATTGTCATTAATCCTTCTGATCCAAGCACCTAAGACCCCAGTCTAGAGCACAAACTAAGGCCAGAATGTGGGGATGTGGAGTTTCAATTCTGGAGCAACAGACCTGAATACCAGGTCTGACTGACAGTGAAAGAAGTTGAAGAAGGAGCCTTGTATAGTGCCTGGGACACCTTCCCTCTATCCTGATCTGCCTCCTACCCAGAACTGGTTCTATATGATTATAAACACTTCTTGAGATACAAGACTAGACACAACCTCTTCACCAAATCTAACCCTGAAACTGGCTCAAATTAAATAAGAGGTTTAATGTATCTTTGACCTTTTATGTGCCATTATCTCTAATTTTTTCTCCATACTTCAACAGAATTATGTTTTTAAATTATTTCTTCATCTCCTTCCTGACTCCCTCCATTTTAAAGTCCTTTCATGGATCCACATCGTCTTCAGGACAAAGTTCAAATCCTTCACTTGACCTTGAAGACGTGTTACAATTTGGTCAGTGGCTCTCTGACCATGGTGTTCTCTTTAACTGTGTATCTCCCTATATATACCTCTATCTCTCTCCCAGTTGAGTCTTCTCATGCACCCTTCTCTTCCTATAATGCTATTCTTCTGATGAACTTCCAGTCATATTTTCAGAAACTTTCCCTGATCAGTCACACCTGATCTAGTTACTCTTTATAGAAGTACCAAGTACTGTCTTCTATCATAGCATTCATCACACTATTATAGAACACATAAATTTCCATCTGCACTTCTAATCTGTGAGCTTTAGGGCAAAGGTTGTATCACATTTCTTTTGAATCCCCAGTGCACATCACAGTATATAACTTTTCATTGGTTGAATTATTTAACAAACACATAAGCCTGATCGTACCTCAAATACAGTTAAAGTTGGCTACTGTTTTTATATTTTTTTGAGGTTTTCCAATCTCCCTTGCCTTACCTTATATGGAGCCTGTCAGGAAGAGAGAGGGCTTTGTGAATGCTCAAAAATTAGAAACAGAGAAATTGTTCAGCAACACCTGGGAACTGACTATGCCTGTTGTAGCGAGGTGCGTTTTGTCAGTTCCTTTATTAAGACCTGGTTCTGCTCCCTGGAAGTGATTTTCCATGACTCTTGGTTCTCCTCTCCTGGCTCTTAGCTCTGCACTCTGAATCCTTCTTCTCTTTAAGTAATAAATGGTCTGGTGTTACAGCTGAGTAACTTTCTCAGCCTGATTCCTGCCCATAGGAGATTGAGGGTTCTGAAGGCTCCTTTTCATATTGAAATGTGTCTGTCCTATACAGTTCAAACTGGAGATTCTTCCACTGGTACAATTCCCTTTTAAAACTGTATTTCTTATGAGGATTACTGGGGTTCATTCTATTACACAAAGGTCACATCCAAATGTCTCTTGGATGAACCTATATCTTGAGCTGAGTCAGTATGCTATGGGACAAGATCCTGAAAGTTCATTAAAAACCCTCATGAAAAACCCTCACATCTAGCATAGCGTGTCTAAGTTTACATGTTTAATATTTTAGAAACCATACTGATTAACTGAGGGGGTCTGTAAGGAATATCTTAAATCACTCTGAGGGTCTTATAGCTTCACCCTTGACTTCATCTTTACTTTGAGGCCATGTATTACTTCGAGACCATTTTTCTGGATATAAATGTCATACTGGGCATCATATATTTCCTCTAAACCCTGCTAAAAAAAATAGGCAATTCCTTTTTCAGATCACCTCTATTTTTACCTTATCATATGTAACTAAAAGAAGCCAATTTACACTTCCAATATTCTTCCTGGTTTCTCTTACCCAAATCAACCAGTTAATTAGCTATATTATTATTCTTTTACACATTATTATAGATAAAAATGTTGCCAAATTTCCTACCAACACAGCAAGGCTTACCTTATTTCTTATCTCTGGTTACATTTTCTTAAGGGCCCTTCAAGCCTTAATTAACAGTCTTCTTTATACACTTCCATTTTCTATCCATTACCTGGTCCCAAAACCAATGTTACATGCTTAGATATTTCTTATGGCAGCATCTCACTTCCAGTACCAACATATATATCAGTTAGGGTTTGAACCACTATAAGGCAAGCAGAGCTACTATGAGTGATATAAATTAAGGGATTTAATATAGGGATTAGAATTTACACAACAGTGAGAGGATATGGAGAATTAAAGATCTGGAAGGGGATGGTTGAAAATCAGAGAAAAATTAGTAACCAGGTACCATGAAGGGGAGTTGATGAGGAATTCAATGGAAAGTTGCTCCTGTTATATCTGGAGGTGAGCATGAAGTTGCTGTAAATCGGCCTGGCAGACAGTTGGGGTGAAAAACTAGTCATGAATTTGTGGAGAGAGCAGATAATAGAACTATGAGGACAATCTACATTCTCACCACACCTAACAGTAAATGACATGGGTGACCTACAGAAGAAGGTCATGCCCTTTACCACAGAGCTGCAAGCACATCTGCCCAGGACTCAGAAAAGCTAAAGGAGGAAATCCAGTGGGAGCTGAAAGAATTGGGAGCCTGGCTGCTGACCGATGCCCAGAACATGAGCCAGCAGATCAGTGACAAGGTACATAAGCTGCAAAAGTGCCTTGGGCCCTGCACTAACCATCAAAATGTAAAAGCTTCTGTCTGTCTTATTTCTGTCTCCCAAATCACACAGGTTTCTCTTGTGACCCACCCTTCCCCTGAATCATATGGGTGGACCATTCTGGGAAATGTGTCTCCTAACTTAGCTAGGTTAATACCATATAAAACCATAACAGATTCCAACTTGGGGTATCAAAGAAAGCTTCCTACATGAAGGAGATTTTGAGTCTTAAAATATTAATAAAATATCAATAAATACAGAAGGCAGAGAGGAGTTCTACTATTAAAGGGGAGTTATAAGCAAAGGAGAGAAGTCCCTAGATGGTGCAAATGGTTTGGTTTCAAATACTAGCCTGAAGGTTGGCAGTTTGACCCACTCAGCAGCACTGCAGAAGAAAGGCCAGGCAATCTGCTTCTGTAAAGATTAGAGCCAAGAAAACACTAATGGAGCAGCTCTACTCTGTAACACATGGGGTTGCCATAAGTCTGAATTGACTTGATAGCAATGGGTTTGGTTTTTTTCTTTGTCTGTTTGTTTGTTTATAAGCAAAGATGCAGTGGTTTTAATATATAAGATGTGTTCAGGATATAAGAGCCAGGGGTAGTTTGTGAAAGATGGTGTGAATGGATCCAGTTGGATTAGAAGCCTTGCCTGCTTACTACGTTGTGTGCTTGAAATGGGAAGAAAGCTGAAGCAGGTGTGATGGCTGTTACTACTTAAGTAAACTAGAATTATAGTATTTCCTTCCTTATATAATTTTGTATTAAGATATATTTGCACAGGATTTAGGAAGTGGAAATTAAGTAGCAGTCATTATACTCTGAAAAGTGCCACATGACATGGCAGCTTGCTCACATTGTCATTAATCTCTTGTCTCATCCAGTTGGCATGGGGCAACAGCCAGTCCCACAGGCCCTCATTCCCTCCAGCTCCTACTGGATTGTCCTCCTTCTGCTTCTCCAAGTCCTGCACCAGATGCAGGAGCAATGCTGTGGCAAAGTTTGCCAGTTTCTCCTGCAAGTCACCTGCATCACCGAGACAGAAGATAGTGAGTTCCATGTTTGTCCTCATGAGTTCTATTTATCCTCATTGGTTCCAATTTGTCCTTATAGGTTACACTTTTTACTTACTCTCCTCTACATCCATCTTTTCTTCCAAACTGCTGGCTTTGCTGACCTACAGAGAATTCAGGCCCTCCATAAAATGCAAAGTCAACAGTTTTCTATTCATTTCTTTACTAGCTCCCAAGATAAGATCTAATCCCTGTAATAAATCTCTTATTCCATAACACTCATAATGATTCTGCTTCCCTGATCAAACCCTAACCTCATAAATATTGTTGGTACAGGGAAAAAAATGCAACTGGTAGTGTTCTAGGTAATAAGGCAAGGATTGAAACTGAGCTATGGGGCACTAGCCTTGGGGATAAGCATATCAGAGAGGAGGTCCAAGGTCAAGACTATGACACCGTTTCACATTATAGATGCTTTCTTCAAGTCTCAGCTCATTCATACAGATAATCAGTGGCATCAGGATGCCATAGCTTATTTTTCCCCTTAGGGAAAAAAATAACTGAGTAATAAGGAGAGGCTACACTGTGCTTATGGGGATCTGAGATAAACCTGACATGCGTCTACTATATTCCTGCCCAGAACACTGCCCTTCAAAGGTTCTTTTACCAGGTATACTCATTGTCCATCTTAGTCGGCTGAACCAACAATGTTTAGGTACTGCACAGGATCTTAGGAAATATGGAGAGGAATCAGGCCATTTGGAGGAAAAGAGGGCATAAGATACGCTCTTGTTTACTTGGGAGAATACCTTTCATAAATGTAGAGATCAGTTGTTTGTTTTCTACTGAATTTCCCAACTGATCTCCAGAGAATTGGGGACAAAGCCAGCACAGGACGCTCCCTTGAAGAGGGTGTGCTATATCTCACTACAGCTCCCTCAGATGAGGACAGCCCTGCAGTAGCTGGGAGGAGATCACTCAGACTTAAGATGAGTTGAGTGCTTGTCAAAGATCAGGTAAGTCCTGGGCAGCTGTGCATGTGGTTGAGATGATTAGAGAAACAGAGCCACACATAAATAAACATACTTGCACATATACACATACAGCAATGTTAGAAGCCACAAGGTGGGGGCCTTGGATAAAACATGTTTAAATATAAGAAAGGGATTCTATCCATGCCACATTGGATCTGTATCTCTGCATCTTTTCCAGCTTTCTAGAATAATAACTCTTATAAGGATACACTTATCACAAGAAAGAAGAGAGTGTACGTTAACATCAGAATTCAATGTTCAGATTTTAGGATAACTGATGGGTGAAGAAGCAACTGAATTCAAGGAGAGGATAAATAATTATCTAGGCAAGGTAATTCACCAGAATATCTATACAGAAGGAGACTTTTCTCCATGCCCTACTGTATAAAAAAAAAATACCTGAGCCATATTACCCTGAACTGTCAGTCAGAATATGATAATGACAGAAAGCAAGAAGGAAAAAAGGGAAGACTCTATCTCCATAGGTAGCTCTCTCGTTTTACCACCTCCATTCTATGATCTATTTTCCCAAGATTTCTAGGGAACTCGGAGATAAAAAGGAGATGGAAAAGTACATTTCATCCTTAACTCTTCACATTACCAAAGACAGCAGTAATAAAGACAAATACTATATTTATAATAGCTCAGTGGGAGAATAAGATTAGAAGATGTTTGGAGAATGCATATGTCAAATGATAGCAAAGTCTACAAAATTACAGCCTTTGTTCTCTTTAGGCAAAATCAAAACCATGGGATGGAACAACTTAACAAGACCCTCTGAATTCATCCTCCTGGGGATATCCTCTAGGCCTGAGGATCAGAAGCCTCTCTTTGTCTTCTTTCTAACTGTCTACCTCATCACCGTGATGGGAAACCTGATCGTTATCTTGGCCATCCATTCAGATACTCGCCTACAGACCCCCATGTATTTCCTTTTGAGCATCCTTTCCTTTGTTGACCTTTGCTACACAACAGTCACTATTCCAAAGATGCTGATAAGCTTCTTATCAGAAACAAAGACCATTCCCTATGGTGAGTGCCTGACCCAGATGTACTTCTTCCTATCTTTTGGTAATGTAGATAGTTACCTCCTAGGGGCCATGGCCATTGACCGCTATGTGGCCATAAGCAACCCTTTTCATTACATCACTATCATGAGCCATAAACGCTGTATCCTGCTCCTGGTCATCTCCTTCTGCATCCCATTACTCCACTCACTCCTGCATGTCTGCCTGATTAGTCAGCTCCTCTTCTGTGATTCCAATGTTATCCATCACTTCCTCTGTGATGTCAACCCAGTGCTGAAGTTGTCTTGCTCATCTACATTTGTCAATGAAATAGTGATAAAGACAGAAGGACTATCTGTCACACTGACCCCCTTTTCATGCATCATCTTCTCTTATCTGAGAATCCTCATCACTGTTCTGAAGATCCCTTCAGCTGCTGGGAAGCACAAAGCCTTCTCCACCTGTGGCTCTCATCTCACAGTGGTTACTCTGTTTTATGGAAGCATTAGCTATGTCTATTTCCAGCCCCTGTTCAACTATACTGTTCAGGACCAAATAGCAACACTCATCTACACAATATTGACACCGATGTTGAACCCGTTTATCTACAGTCTGAGAAACAAAGACATGAAGCAGGGTTTGGCAAAGCTGATGGACAGGGTAAAGTCGATTTGAGATCTTAAGAGAGTCCTACAAATTGTAATCCCTGACAGTAAATTTTTATTGTCCTTGTGATCAGATTCTGAAGGATAGTACTTCAATAATGGTGATTCATCCCTAATGTAGAAATGTTTATTGAAGGTCATGAAACTAATGTTTCCTGGCTGGGAAAAGTTCTACCTGAATCTTGATGTCTGTGTCCCAATCTAAACCTCAATTGACCATATGTCTACTTTACAGGAAATCACATCCCTATCACTTAATCCTAACTCTGGAATACCTCCTGTTTCCTGAGTTTGTTCACTATAATATCCAAAATATCCTAGTTCATGCATCTGGGTTTATTCTTATGTAGAGTTATTAAGGAGCCCAGGTGGTGCAGCGGTTAAGCATTTGGTTGCTAATTGAAAGGTTTGCGGTTTGAACTCATCAGCTGGTCCATGGGAGAAGGATGTGGCAGTATATTCCTACATTGATTACAGCTTTGGAAACCCTATAGGACAGTTCTACTCTGTCCTATAGGATCACTGTGAGTCAGAATTGACTGGACAGCAATGGGTAGACTCACATAAAGCTATTTGAATGTCTTTGAGCTGGTGTATGTGTGTGTGTGCATGGTGTGTGTGCTCATCGTGTGCGTGTGTGTGTGTTTGTAACTTCATTACATTAGCCCAAGAGGGCTCCTCAATAGCAAGATCTCTCTCTTTCTCCAATTATACAAGTAAGAAACACAACTCCTTTCTCTGCATCTCCTCAAAGATTAAGGCCCTGACTTCTGTAGTTACTAGATTCTCAACAAATTAAATCTGTCTACTATATGACTGTTGGTGGTGATTCAGTCCCAGTCCAATTCTTCACGAACCACAGTATCTCACTGTTATTCTCCCTGCTTTGCACCTTGCACAGCTGACAGCAACACAGAACATTAAGTCTCTCCTTACTAAAACCATTTCACCTGAGTTCAACTGCACCACTTCCCCAGGGAGTGACAGTTAGGCCCCAGTAACCCAGGTAGCAAATGCTTCCAACTACCGGGGGTTCTTCTTCCTTAACGGACCTGAGACACCCCACTAGCCAGAAAGATCAAACTGGGTCAGGAAAAATGCTTTTGTTGATTGGTGAGTTCTGCAAAATATTTAAGTCACCATTGATTCATAAACTTCTTTGGAAACTCAAATGGTTGTGGATGCATTTATGTATTAAACAAATTTCTATTTCTTGTCCACCCTGATTCAGCCTCCTAAACTTAAAAATGAACATGACGTGCTTAATGGCAAGTCAATAATGTGGTTGCCAAAGATCTGCAGGAAACTATTATTTGGGTTGTTTTAGGTCACAAGATACAGAGAAACACACATATCTTTAAGTAACAGGTGTCAAATATAAAACAAATCTGGCTTAAGTTAAGAGAGACTTTATTCAAAAGGTTTATTGCAAGAGGAGGGAAAGGGACTATCGCAATAGGGAGAACACCACAACCATAGGACCTGCAAGTATCTCGAAAGCCAAGCAGAAAGCAGCTTTTCTTTTATAGGGAGAAGTGAACTGAGTGTGGGGAAGCAAGGTGGAGCGTGGAGAAGTGGAATGGGTTGATGATAGTGGTGGGATCAGACGGTCAATCATAGAATTTTTTCCCTGAAATAAGTGGATGCTCAGAGGGACTGTAAACTGACACAGGGTGAGATTGGGTCAAAGTTCAGCCATTTCCCAGGACACATAAAGGTGGGTGGACTTCTTTAAGCGTCACCGTCTTGCAGGAGCACAAGGCTCAGATAAAATTCAACACTGTCAAAGGGAAAAAAGAGAAGACATAAATCTCAGCTGCACAGCCAGGTCTCACAGAGGAATAAGAATCAAAGCATGGTCAGGCCTCTCGCAGCTACACCATGGCTCAGGAACAAGAAGGTTATTCAGGAGAAAATGCAAGATTCATGAACATGTCATCTTGCTGCTCCTCCATCAGTCAGTTCACAGGAGGGGGCAGTGGTCATGGAAAGCACCCAAAAGATAAGAGCCTTCTCTCAATTACTCTCCTGTGAAAATGTATAGGAGAGGAGTCAATCAGCTGGTATGAGCTACGTGGGGATAAAACAGACGTGGAAACTCCATGACTTGTCAAAGGATATTCATAAGAACAGATTGATGAATGATGAGTTGGAAATTGTTCCCTTAATGAAACTCCCTTCCATTACACACACAAATATACTCCAAACATCTTTCACAAACCATAATCCACTCAGGACCACCTTATATGAGTAATTGAGAAGGGGTTTAGTTGCACATCTAGGCCAATGAGGACAATAGCAGAGACTTCATGCCCAGAAGCAGAAGGTTTCAGAGAGAGGTGACAAGAAGATCACAAGCCTCTGGGATTTGTAGAATTTCTGGCAATGAATTCAGATTTCCCTTGACCATGGAAATGAGGTGTTTCATCTAACATTACGTAGATTTTCTGCAGAGAACCCTGCTGATACATTGACTATATAGTAACAGCCACCACACACTGAGCACTTAAATGTAAAAGGCACCAAGCTAGGCATTCTACATGTGTCATACTAATCCTCCATTAACTTTTCTAAGGAAAAACCAATTCATTGTTTCCATACCTGTGATGTGACAAATGAGAGTACAAACAACTTGATGAAGGTCAAACAATACTTAACATCAGATCTGGAAATTGAAACCTGTTCTGTGTGACAATTATGGTTTGTGTTCTTAACGCCGCCCTACCTCTCTAACGGTGGCTGCAAATACAATTTTCTACAATTTGTTAGTTCTTCCTTCAGGAATTTCTGAAAGAATCAATTCTAGATCAATGAGTTACAGTCCCTATTTGACATTGTTGGAAACAGAAACACAGAGGCAGAGATGCCCAGGAGGACGAATGCCCCCCAAAATTTTGCAGAAATCTCTGTGATAGCTTAAACTACTGCAGATTATATGTGAAATAGGGACACTGAGCCATAGTTAGACTTCAAGAAACAAGGAATCCCTCAGTGGCAGCTACATAATTAGAGCTACAATCTGATGAGTGATTGTTATGTGTCAGGCAGTACAAAACATGTTTTAATTCCCCTTCCCACCAAAATACTAAGATATAATAATTTGATATAATACTACAGTCATTCTATCTTTAAACAGGAGGTAACCAAAGTTCAAAGGGGTTAAAGAATTTACCCAGAGTTGGTGTTAGAACCAGGACACCAACTCTCATCTCCCCAGAACCAAAACATGATCCTAAGGTTGTAAATGAATGTGAGGACAATTTTCTCCAACGTATTAATTTTGCCAAAAGTAATTACTAAAAGAACTCATATTGCCTAAGGAAAGAGGGTTTGTACAAATTACAAACAGTAGCTTTATTAGTTTCTTAGGGCAGCTGGAACAAATTGTCATAAACTACATGTTTAAAACATCATAAATTTATTGTCTCACAGTTATGGAGGCTAGAAGTTTGAAATCTGGATGTCAGCAGGCACTCTCTGAAGGCTCTAGGGAAGAATCTGTTCCACGTCTTTTTACTAACTTCTGATGTTGCCTGCAATCCTTGGCATTCCTTGGCTTGTAGATACATGACTTCAACCTCTGCCTCTATCATCACATGGCATACCCTGTCTGCCTGTGTCTGAGTATCTTCTCCCCTTCTTATAAGGATACCAGCAATACTAAATTAGGGCTCACCCTAAGGGCCTCAGCTTAACTCTATTAAATCTGCAAAGACCCTATTTCCAAGGAAGGTCATATTCACAGGTACCAGGGTCAGAAATTCAACATATCTTTTTGGGGGACACAATTCAACTCATAGCAGTAGCTAAGACACCCAGTGTATCGGAGCACTGTTAAAGATAAAAGAAGAGGAAGCTTTCCATTTTTAGACACCTAATTAAACATCAGGCACTGTTCTAGGCACTTCATAGTAGCCAATTTTTTTTAACTTCAGAGGAAGAAAAGGCTATGAAGAAGGTTTGCAGGAAAAGGATGACAGTACAGAGTCACAAACTGAACGAAGACAAAGGCAATGGCATTGTTTGTTAGAGGATAAATTTATAAGGCCACAGGTACTAAACTAGTAGCTACAACTAAACTTAGGAGGGATAGGCACAGAAAGGACAAATGATGTTCAGATGCCCTGTTGTAGTTGTCTCTCAGAGAAATGCAGACACTAAAAGGGAGACCAAATCAAAACTCTTTAGGCTCAAGGGAGAAACTGGACCCAGATGTCCATGTTGCAGCCTGGTACTCTGTTTTCAATGTTACCTGATACAGTTCCCAGGTAAACTCTCAGGGAGCTTGGGCAAACCAGGGAAACAGAATTATCGTCCATCTTAGACACAAACACCAGCTTAAGCACATGTTGCACTACACCTGCAGATTGAAGCACAGGGATGTCGTGTCGCCTGGGGAAAACACTTGCAATTTCTCTGGATCCTGGGAGACAATTCTGCACAAAGTTAATGGGTATTTGCTTTTTTTTTTAACCTTCTACCCTACCTGAACATCAAGGACTTAGTGAAACAGTTGCCAAGGATGCTCCCATGAGGAAAGCAGGGACTGAGGGTGTCCACATTTTATAAAGGATGGTAATAAGCCAGAGAAGGGAGCACTCAGATTCAAGAAGCATTAAGAAAGTTTCTACAATCAGGTGTCTTTTCTGTATACTGTTTCTTAGCACAGTTTTGTCTTGTTTTTGACTAATCATTCAGTGGGACATAAACGAAAGGAATTGAATGAATGCATGATAAGACAAGACTTCAATGTCCTTTCCAGGTGAGAAATCAGCTCTGAGGGTGCCTGGTGAGAAGGTGAACAATTCTGATCTCAGAGAGACAATTAGTTATCAACTAAATAAGAGAGCTAACTTACATGTACCTCAAATGTAAATTTTCCTCTGAATATCTATACTAGTTGAACTTTCTGCTAGCCTACTCTGCTTCTGAGTTACATTCTTCTGATCTTAAGATATGAATTATCTTTCAAAGAGCAGGGACACTGGGGGAGAATTTTTTCATATAAGTTCACTCCCTTGCTTGTGAGTTCTTTTCACCCATTTTCCCCCATAACTGTTTAGACTCCAGTTCAGAAGAAATTTGATAAGAAAACATGTAATAATTTCAAGTAGTGATATGTGCTACAAAAAATAACTTAAAAAAGGGCAAGGTGGCAGAGATGAAGCAATTATAGACAGAATTTTTGGAAATACCTCTCTTAAAGATATTTAAACAAAGACTCGAATAAGGTAATGAGGCAAGTCTTAGGAAGATATGAGGGAAGAGTATTTCAGGCAGTAGCAGCTGCAAGCGAAAATGACCCAAAGCAAGAATATGCTTGAAATTTTGTAGAAACCAAATAAACAGATGCAGCTAGAACACAATGAGACAGGTAAAGAGTAAAAGGAGATGAAATCAGAGAAGAATGGAAGGTCAAATCCTGTAAGGCCTCATAGGACATACCAAAAAGTTCAGATTTTATGCTGAGATGGAAAGACCTTGGGGGTTTTTCAACAGGAGACTAATGTGATCTGAACTACGTTTTTAAAAGATCATTCTGCCTCCTCCGTAGGGAATTGATTATAGGAAAACTGAAGCAGATGCAGGAAAACCATTTAGGAATTTACTGCAATGTTGTAGCTGAGAGATGATGGTGTCTTGAACTAGAGGGGTAGTGGTATAAAGAGGAGAAGCATTTACAATTGGGATTTATTTTGAACAGAGGGCCAAAAGGACTTGCTGAGAGATTTTGTGAGGATAGGAGAGAAAGAAAATGATCAAGAATGAATCTTAAGTTTTTGCATGAACTCTTGGCTGTAGCGGTGCCACTTATTAAGATAGGATGTACTAAGAAAAGAACAGATTTAGGAATTGGGGGAATCATGAGGGTCTTTCTTTCTTTGAATTAGATGTCATTAGACATACAAGTGTAGATGTTGAGCTGCAGTTGGATATATGAGTTTAGAGTTCAGGAGAGAATTCAGAATTGGAGATAGAAATTTTGTATTTTTTAGAGTATAAATTAAAGTAAAGGGACTGATTAAGGTCACAAATGGAGGTAGAGAAAAGAATAGGATAGATGACTGAGCCCTGGGGCACTCCACTCCTACATTTAAAAGAGGAAAAAAGGAGAAGAATCCAACTTAAAGATTGAAAAGGAGAACCCAGTAAAGAAAAAGGAAAACCATGAAAAGCGGTCTCTGGAAAGCTAACTTTTAAAAGTAAAGAAAAAGGGAAACCATGAAAAGTGGTCTCTGGAAAGCTAACTTTTAAAAGTTGTTTCAAAAAGAAGCAATGTTCAATGCTTACTCAAGGGTAAGTCAATGGTGACAAAAAGTCCTTTAGTGAATTGGTGAGGACAAAAGCCTGAATGGATTTGGTTAAGTAGAGAATGTGAGATGAGGACAAGGAGGCAGAGAGTATAGAAAACTCAAGTTTTACTATAAAGTAGGGTAATGGAGAGGGTATGACCAGTGGTAACAGGATGCCCACAAGCAGCATGTCCCTTGGGAAAATGGAGGCAAAAACAGAGGAAGCTATACTGAGGCTAGGAGATAATTTGACCCAGGTTTTCTCTGACCTTCAATGATACCTAGAACATCTCCCAGGAAATCTCGTGGAGAGTTTTGGAAAACTGGGGACAGGGTTAATAACAGTCCAACTTAGTAAACATAGGCAGAAACATGCAAATGTTAACCTGAATCAAGATGAGCAGAGACTGGGATGGACATACATGATATGCACCTGCCTTGAGGAAAATGCTTCACACTTTAAATGGCTAGTTGTTTGTTTCCATGTACGTTATGAAGAGCTTGTGATAGAAAGGCATGGGCGTGTGAGTGTCTTAGATCCTGTAGTATGTGAATGCTCCAAATGAAATAGACAAACAACATGTCTTGAGATTCACGAAGAGCTCAAAGAAGTCCAGGACCAGGTGCCTCTTCTGCATGGTGCCTTGGGGGATTAGTATTAAGAAAATACCCCGTACTATTCTCTAACAATACTTATGCCTGTGTGTGGTGGGAGGAGGGGGGGTGGAGGTTTCTATGGAGCAGGAAGTTTTCACCTATAGAAGTACCGGTATTAGACAGACAAGGATGCCCTTTATCACCACTCTTATTCAACATTGTGCTGGAAGTCCTAGCCAGAGCAATTAGGCTAAATAAAGAAATAAAGGGTATCCAGACTGGCAAGGAAAAGGTAAAAGCATCTCTATTTGCAGATGACATGATCTTATACACGGAAAACCCTAAGGAATCCTCCAGAAAACTACTGAAACTAATAGAAGAGTTCAGCAGAGTATCGGGATACAAGATAAACATGAAAAAATCAGTTGGATTTCTCTACACCAACAAAAAGAACATCGAAGAGGAAATCACAAAATCAATGCCATTTACAGTAGCCCCCAAGAAGATAAAATACTTAGGAATAAATTTTAGTAGAGATGTAAAAGACCTATACAAAGAAAACCACAGTACACTTCTGCAAGAAACCAAAAGAGACTTACATAAGTGGAAGAACTTACCTTGCTCGTGGATAGGAAGACTTAACATTATAAAAATGTCGTTTCTACCAAAAGCAATTTATACATTTAATGCAATTCCAATCGAAATCCCAAGGACATTCTTTAATGAGATGGAGAAACAAGCCACCAACTTCATACGGAAAGGAAAGAGGCCTCGGATAAATAAGGCATTACTGAAAAAGAAGAACGAAGTGGGAGGCCTTACTTTACCTAATTTTAGAACCTATTTTTTTTTGTTATTATTATACTGCCACAGTAGTCAAAACAGCCTGGTACTGGTACAACAACAGGCACATAGACCAATAGAACAGAGTTGAGAATCCAGACATAAATCCAACCACATATGAATAGATGATATTTGACAAAGGCCCAAAACAGTTAAATGGGGGAAAAGACAGTCTTTTTAACAAATGGTGCTGGCATAACTGGATATCCATCTGCAAAAAAATGAAACAAGACCCATATCTCACTCCAGGCACAAAAACTAACTCAAAATGCATCAAAGACATAAATATAAAATCTAAAACAATAAAGATCATGGAAGAAAAAATAGGGACAACGTTAGGAGCCCTAATACATAGCTTAAACAGTATACAAAACATTATAAAGAATGTAGAAGAAAAACTAGATAACTGGGAGCTCCTAAAAATCAAACACCTATGCTCATCCAAAGACTTCACCAAAAGAGTAAAAAGACTACCCACAGACTGGGAAAAAGTTTTTAGCTATGACATTTCAGATCAGCACCTGATCTCTAAAATCTACATGATACTGCAAAAACTCAGTTGCAAAAAGACAAATAACCCAATTAAAAAATGGGCAAAAGATATGAATAGACACTTCACTAAAGAAGGCATTCAGGTAGCTAACAGATACATGAGGAAATGTTCACGATCATTAGCCATTAGAGAAATGCAGATCAAAACTACAATGAGATTTCATCTCACTCCAACAAGGCTGGCATTAATCCAAAAAATACAAAATAATAAATGTTGGAGAAGCTGTGGAGAGATTGGAACACTTCTACACTGCTGGTGGGAATATAAAATGGTACAACCACTTTGGAAATTGATTTAGCGCTTCCTTACAAAGCTGGAAATAGAACTACCATACGATCCAGCAATCCCACTCCCTGGAATATATCCTAGAGAAATAAGAGCCTTTACACGAACAGATATATGCACACCCATGTTTATTGCGGCATTGTTTACAATAGCAAAAAGATGGAAGCAACCAAGGTGCCCATCGATGGATGAATGGATAAATAAATTATGGCATATTCACACAATGGAATACTACTTATCAATAAAGAACAGTGAGGAATCTGTGAAACGTTTCGTAACATGGAGGAACCTGGAAGGCACTATGCTGAGTGAAATTAGTCAGTTGCAAAAGGACAAATATTATATAAGACCACCATTATAGGAACTTGAGAAATAGTTTAAACTGAGAAGAAAACATTCTTTCACGGTTACAAGAGGGGGGAAGCAGGGAGGGTGGGAGAAGGGCATTCACTAATTAGTAGATAAGAACTACTTTAGGTGAAGGGAAAGACAGCACACAATACAGGGGAGGTCAGCACAATTGGACTAAACCAAAAGCAAAGAAGTTTCCTGAATAAACTGAACGCTTCAAAGGCCAGCATAGCAGGGGCAGGGGTCTGGGGACCATGGTTTCAGGAGACATCTAAGTCAATTGGCATAATAAAATCTATTAACAAAACTTTCTGCATCCCACTTTGAAGAGTGGCGTCTGGGGTCTTAAATGTTAGCAAGCAGCAATCTAAAATGCATCAATTTGTCTCAACCCACCTGGATGAAAGGAGAATGAAGAACACCAAGGACACATGGCGATGACAAGCCTAAGAGACAGAAAGGGCCACATGAACCCGTGACTACATCATCCTGAGACCAGAAGAACTATATGGTGCCTGGCTACAATCGATGACTGCCCTGACAGGGGACACAACAGAGAACTCCTGAGGGAGCAGAACAGCAGTGGGTTGCAGACCTCAAAATCTCATAAGACCAGACTTAATGGTATGACTGAGACTAGAAAGAGTCTGGGGATCATGGCCCCCAGACCTTCTGTTGGCCCAGTACAGGAACCATTCCCGAAGCCAACTCTTCAGACAGGGATTGGACTGGACAATGGGTTGGAGAGGGATGCTGGTGAAGAGTGAACTTCTTGGATCAGGTGGACACTTGAGACTATGTTGGTATCTCCTGCCTGGAGAGGAGAGGAGAGGGTGGAGGGGGTTAGAAGCTGGTGAAATGGACATGAAAAGAGAGAGTGGAGGGAGAGAGCCGGCTGTCTCATTAAAAAAAAAAAAATTTTTTTTTAGGGGGAGAGTAATTGGGAGTGTGTGGGAGTGTGTAGCAAGGTGTATATGGGTTTTTGTGTGAGAGACTGACTCGATTTGTAAACTTAAAGCACAATAAAAATTATTTTTTTTTAAAGTACAGGTATTAGAATAAATGTTTGAAGACATCCTAACTCAATTCAATATTCTTTGGGTGATATTCTTGCTCCTATTGTAAATGATGTGGACAGAAATATTCCAATTTAAGGGGATGGTTATTCATTATCCACCAACTAGCCAAGTTGGCTATCTCGTGATTACCCAGATGTGGGTTAGCCAATGATAATCTTTAATCAAACACTGACTTAAACTCTATTCAAGGTCTGCATCTATTGTTCCTGTAATTATCAGTCACAGAGGAAGGAAAACGGAATCTCTGTCTTCCCCCCTCCCCCGCCCCACTCTTGTGTCTGTTTTCCATATATTTCTATCTCAAAGATTTAAAAAGAAGTGAAAACATATTTTTGGCTCTGAATTTTCCATATTCTGGAAGAAAAGCAAACTTCTGAGTAAATTCTCTATTAATAACTGCTCAGTGTGAGAATAAGATGGGAAGATGCATGTTCCAGATGACATAAGAGCCATTAATTGACAGTGTTATTGACCTGCAGGTGCACACACGTCCATGGGAATGTTTAACTTAACAAGACTCTCTGAATTCATCCTTTTGGGACTTTCTTCTCAGCCTGAAGACCAGAAACCACTCTTTGCCCTCTTTTTCATAATCTACCTCGTCACCTTAATGGGAAACTTGCTCATTATTTTGGCCATCCGCTCTGATCCTAAGCTCCAAAATCCCATGTATTTCTTTCTAAGTATCTTGTCTTTTGCTGACATTTGCTACACGACAGTCATAGTCCCCAAGATGTTGATGAACTTCTTATCAGAGACTAAGACTATTGCCTATGCTGAATGTCTGACACAGATGTATTTCTTCCTAGTCTTTGGAAACATGGACAGTTATCTCCTGGCAGTGATGGCCATTGACCGCTATGTAGCTATTTGTAATCCTTTCCACTATGTCACTGTTATGAGCCACAGACGCTGTGTGTTGCTACTGTCATTTTCCATTGCTTTCTCCTGTCTCCACTCCCTCCTACATGTCCTCCTGGTGAATCGCCTCACCTTTTGTGCTTCAAATGTTATCCATCACTTTTTTTGTGATGTTAGCCCAGTTCTGAAACTGTCCTGCTCTTCTACCTCCATCAGTGAACTTGCGGCCATGACGGAAGGGTTGGCCTCTGTGATGGCTCCTTTTGTCTGTATCATCATCTCTTATCTGCAAATCCTCATTGCAGTTCTCAAGATGCCCTCAGCTGCTGGAAAACACAAAGCCTTCTCCACCTGCAGCTCTCATCTCACTGTGGTCACTCTATTTTATGGAACAATTATCTATGTCTATTTCCAGCCCTTGTCCAGCTATACTGTTAACGACCGGATAGCAACAATCATCTACACAGTATTGACATCGATGTTAAACCCATTTATCTACAGTCTAAGGAACAAAGACATGAAACGGGGCTTAGAGAAATTGATAAGCAGGATTAAGTCTCAAACGGATAAGCTTTCTTCTACAGAATCTAACAAAATCCCTGGACCATGATTACAAGGGGTATGTGTGTGTGTGTGTGTGTGTGTGCGTGTGTGTGCATGTGTGTAAAACTGCAGCTGGTGCAAGTCTTTTTTTTTTTTTTTTTGAAAAACGCTCTTTAATCAATTGTTGCTGCACCCTGTAGTTTTCCACCTCCCACCTGGTGGTCTCTTGTCATCCCCTGATTGAATAGTTCTACCTGTCTTAATATCCAACCTACCACCATAGACTCATGCCATAATTCTTACCTATTTGAGAATATCGCATTCCTTTTATTCCTTCCATATTTATTTGAAATGTCCTATATTTCCGAAATCTTCCCATTATAGACTCACCCATGCTCGGCCACCTTAATTACCAGATAATGTTCGTACACACCTATATAGAAATCTACATACACATATCATATATAGCTATTCTGTTCTATTTGAAGCTGTTAGAAGTTTTTTTCAGGGATATCTGTGTGTGTGTGTGTGTGTGTGTCCCGTCAGACTAGGAGCTCTCCAACTGCAGTGTCTCCAATTCCAATCACATCATAATAGGACTATGATCCCTTCTTTTGCTTCTTCCAGTAGCTGGATGTCCTAGGCTCTGGAGTCATTAGATTCATAAACAATAATATCAAATCATCTAATTGACTGTTAGCAAAACAGCTCAATGCTTCTATCCATATTTGGGTCTCTACTACTCTTTCTCCCCCTCATATGTTCAAGGCACATTTGTTTCCTGACTCTTCCTGAGGCTCACTGCCAGTGTGCTCTTCTCTCTAAAGATGTCGATATTTCCACTGTCTCTGTTGTCCTTTTTTTAAGAATAAAATAATGTTTATTGCATATAATCAGAAATCCTTCCTATTATTACTGGAGACAATAAAAAATCAATGGATGGAAATTACTAATAAGTGCCTGAAGCTCTTAATTTAATTAAGAAATGAATTATATGACTTAGGAAAGCATTCAGATGAAATAACCTACAGTGTATTTTTAAGAAAAACAGCCGTTTAGTGTGATTCTCTTCCTCTGCGATTCTTTCTCTCTCGTTTATTTTTGACTTTGAGCCTTCAGCCTACCTGATTACAACCCAATTCTGAGTTTTTCTCAAACCAATGAAATAATTTCTCAGTCACTTCTGATTTATACTTTAGCCCAATTCATTTGTTTCTCAATACCCAGGGCTAGCTGTCCCTCCAACTCCTGTTTCTAAATTCCCACAGCTAATGAAACTCCCCCTTGATGTCCCTAAATAAAGAGCAATTCATTTTTTGTCTAGTCTATCCCTGGTACTGTGTTGGAATTTGTGGCTGACATCTAGACTTGTTCCATCCATTAGTCACCATGAATGTGGCCTAGGGCTTGCTTTAGGCACTGGTGGTCGATTTCTCTCTGCAGGGTTTCAAGTGAGGCCATTTTGCTCAGAAAGGGCTATGAGTATCTCAAGAACCCAAGTTCATTCCCAGTGCACTCTTGCTAAGTTTTCAAGGAAAGAAGAATCATGAAATGACATGAGGTTGGGGACTACTAGGCTGAGGATGCCCATGGGAATTCCCCTGCAGCAGATTCTCCAGTGGAAAGTATACTGTTATTCCAGAATTGCTGCTAAGGTCCAAAACTTAGGATAGGGTGCTAATCCTTACATTCTAAAAGATGTCCCTGCAGTTAAAATTGAGCTACCAACCCTCAGAGCTTCAGGGGAGGTATCAGTAACAAGGGCTGCTACCACCAAGCACCACTCCAGTCAATGTATGAAGAAGAACAAGGGGGCAGAAGGATATTGGCCCTTTAGAGAGAGGAGGGAGTACTTATATTCCCCAAAACCAAGAAAGGAAGCGCCTTAAAATTTATTTGAGAGATTAGGAATTAACACAAGATAGGGAGAAAAAAAAATAAAATCCATTGCCTTCGATCAGTTGTGACTCATAGAGACACTATAGGACAGAGTAGGACTGCCCCATGGGGTTTCCGAGGAGTGGCTGATGGATTTGAACTGCCAACATTTGGTTAGCAGCCATAGCTGTTAACCACTGTGCCACCAGGGCTCCAAGATACAGAAACTTGCATTTAATTCCTCAACTGGTTGGCTCCTAATCAGCAAACTTACTGATCTGAGAATGAACTACCTGAATGGAGAAAAAGACCAAAAAAAAAGCCAATAGCGAGGTGGAGGGTGCTAGGTGGAACTGGGCCAGAGCCTCCAGGAAAGAAAGGTTTGACATATTATAGTCAGGGAAAATTTACTTCTAAAATCACTTTTTATTTATAGCCCCAATAATTTGAGGTTGTTTTTAATAAATTCTGACTCAATTATAAGAAAAATTTAACTTTTGATTTAGAAAAATAAATGTTATTAATTTTTATAAGAAACGTTCATCTTTTCTGTTCATTTAGAAAAGCCTTCCCCTCTAAATATACATGTATAAAATAGTCTCATGTATTATCTTCAGTTCTGTCCTTTAGGTTTTGAATATTTTGGAGCTGGTTAAAGGCAGTAACTTCATTTTATCCAGATATATCCAATTACTCTGATACCATTTAGTGTTGCTAATTTGAAATGCTATCTTCAAAATATTCTAAATCCCCTTATACATTTGTCTGTTTCTGGATCTATTTTCTGTTTTATTGATAAGTTCATCTATTCCTGCACTAATATGTTATCCTTTTAATTGCTATAGTTTAAGACTGTATATCAGTTACACAACATGATTGATGTAATCAATTTCGTTGACTTGTATGTGTGAAAAATGTTGAATTGGAAATTGTTGTCTTACAAAGGTTTTTACAATAATAAAAAAGAAGACTGTATTTTAAAACCCTGTAGGAAAAGTACTCCTTCATTACTATTTTTTAAGAATGTTTGACCTTTCGTAAACAAATTATTTGCAAGAAAAAAAATTTAGATTAGTGCCTGAGTTATAATAGGTATTCTGTAAATACTGTTGTTCATGTCATTGTTGTTGTTAACTGTTACTTATTTTCTCCTTTCCTAATACTTAATGTGGTAAGAGGAAATTCTGGTGGCGTAGTGGTTAAGAGCTATGGCTGCTAACCAAAAGGTTGGCGGTTCGAATCCATCAGGCGCTCCTTGGAAATCCTATGGGGCAGTTCTACTCTGTCCTATAGGGTACTATGAGTCATAATGACTCCAAAGCAACGGGTTAATGTGATAAGAAACCCTATGGGGCAGTTCTACTCTGCCCTATTGTGTCGGTATGAGTCGAAATTGACTCCATGGCAATGGCTTTGGCTTTTTGGCTTTTTGTTTTTTTAATGTAATAAAATGCAAGACTCAGATTTGCACATCATAAGAAGATAAATCAGAATTGCATCATCCAGAGTTTGCTTTAGTATAAAGTTATTTAAACATAACTCATTTAGAAATAAAAAGAATGCTCATTGTACACCAGCTTGCTCTCCAGAGAACTCTGCATTAGGATCTGGGGCACAAAATCCAGGTAATAATAAAATCGTACTTTGCTTTCAGATTACCAGGTTTCCTTGGGCAACAGTTCTCTTAGGAATTTTGTGGGACACAAGGCTGCTGGATCTTAGAATGGGATCCAAACTTTCCCTTGCCATAATTCCCTCTAATAGCAATAATTTCCATCATCTGGTGAATGAACACATACTTTTTACCATGCATTTTAAATAAATTTAAATATGTTAATCAAGGTAAATTAGGTTATCATGGTAATGGAAAGGTAACTGCCACAAACCTCTCACCTGCAATGTTTCACTCACACACACACACACACACACGACTAGGTGCCTTCTATATGTTCATTCCATAATTTTGCCTGATAGCTGTTAATGACCTCATTTTAAAGACATAGAAACTTTAGCTCAGAGAGGTGAAGGGACTTGTTCAAAACCACTAGCAGGTAAGTGGTAAATCAAAATTCAAACTCAGAATCAACTACCATAACTCAAAATTCCAACTACCTATAACCAAACACCATGGGGGGAAGTTGGAGATGTCTGAGGCTAGAGCTTAACTTGTGTGACAATGATGTCACCAAGGACAACCTGAACCTCCTTGGTGTCCCTTATTGCTCCTATTCTAGAAGAATTCTGAACCAGGTAAGCCAATGTTCTGATCAGAAGAGAAACGCTCTTGCTCTCAAAAGAGAGCATGTTTCTCTGACTAGACATGGGGTGGGTGTGACTAGGAAGGGACTTTGTGTTGGAAACTGTGGCCATTGTTACACTGGACTGACTTGATGTGCTAAGAGGCTCCAGGGTTAATTCCCAATCAAGCATTCACTCAAGAGAAGCCAAACTTTTACTCCTGGACTCTGTTTAATTAAGCTGTAAGAAGATGTCCTGAGTGGTTAATTAGCATCGAAGAAAGGAAGCCTGGAGGTTCACTAGCAAGACCTCCCCAGAGTCTCGTTGATTGCTGAGATTGTACCAAGTCCCTCAGAGGTAGCTTCTGCAATGATAGTAGTGGCTCAGAAACTTTTCTGGCACAATGTCATGAATGAGGCTTCCTGGTTTTCCCCATGGGCTGGTCCCAAGGGAACATATTCTATTTTAACTCTAAAAGGAGAAAGAGGATGCCGTAACTCAGGGACATTTCCTTCTCCCATCTGATGCCAATCCTCAAAGGGCAGCATTAGAGCAAGCTGCTGAGTAACAAGTTTTAGAAGAAGATAATTTTTTAAACCAGTTCCAGCTAGGGCCTTCTTCACTTGTGTTCTTTGAATACCATTGTGCCTAGGCATACAAATCAATTCTCCTATTTCTTTTGGTCTAATTAAAAATCTTTGTGATAGAGTCTACTTTATCTAAAGCAGTGGTTTTCAACCTCTTGTACACATTTAGAATCATGTAGGGAGCTTTAAAAAGATCCTGATGCCCAGGCCACACTTCAGACCAATTAAATAGAATCTTTGAGGATAGGACCCAGGTATCAGTCTTTATAACAGTCTGTAGGTGATTCCAATGAGCAGCCAATGTTGAGAACTGCTAATGTAAAGAGAGAAACTCAGTTGGCTTGTGAAATTTATTACAGCTACTGTTGTGATTTACAGTTCAGCAAATTAATGCCTTCTTCCCCTATCTCCTAGGTATGCTTTATATATCATCATTCTTTTTTTAGTTTTGTGTCTCAATATTGGATGCTGACAGAGGACACGAAAAAGGCACTATGTTAAAAATCATTTAATTCTGTTTTTCTACCTTCCATATTTCTATTTTCTATATGCATATCATTTCTATTTTTTTCCTAAGTATAGGTAGATAGATAGACAGACAGACAGAGCCTTAGTTTTCTAGTGCTACCACCAGTGGGTGGCTCTAAAGAGCAGAAATTTACTTTCTTATAGCTCTGAAGGCTAAAATCCAAACTAGGGTCTTGGCCATATCTATTCTTTCCCTGTCAGTAGTCCTGAACATTCCTTGGTTCTTGGCTATCCTCACATCACATCTGTCTTCCCCAGGGTGTACATGCATGTCTGTATGTCTATACTGTTCTTTACGTATCTCAGAAGTTATTAGGTTTAGGATCTACCCTACACTAGTATTACCTCAAGTGACTGACTAATCATACTACATTACATTGCATTATGGAAGATGATTACGTTTTATTAGATTAAAAAAAAAACCCCACTGCCATCGAGTCGATTCCATACTCCCAAAATGTATGTTGGAATATCAACCGTTAGTATTCCAACATCAATTTGGCAGGTATACAATTCAATTCCTGATAGACAGATAGATACATAGATAGATAGACAGACAGATAGATAGATGATAGATAGGTAGATGATAGATAGATAGGATATCGTTCAAATGTTTACTAACGCTTATGTACATAAAAGTAGAATTAGACAGATTCTGTCTGTGCACATTTATATGTCAATCTACAATATGTATATGACAGCATCTGTTTACTCACACATTCATAAATAACACATAGTATCACTATCTCCTGTTTTTGTCAGTCTACTGATCAAATAAAATATTTCTTTTTTTTTTTTAATTTGCCCTACCAGACAGAGTAGAACTGCCCCATAGAGCTGCAGTTGGTGGATTTGGACTGCTGATCTTTTGATGAGCAGCTGATCTCTTAACCACTGTGCCACCAGGGATTCTTAATTACTATAGTGTTCTTGATATCTGGCTGTGTTAAGTCTTCCATGTTTGTTATGTCCATTCAGAGTTGCCTTGTCTATCTATCTAGATGCTTCCTGAAGGAGGCCTGGCATTCCCCTTGATTTGATCTGCCACAGAGCTCACGTAGGGTGAGATGGGGGAACTGGTGGGCAATGCCTGAAGGCTGTGACTACCTGGGACTAAACAATTTGGTTGGAAAATTTATTGAAATGCCTAAAAGATGAAGAAGAAATTATTGCTTTCAAAAGCACTGTGTATATTGAAGAATAAAGAAAGCCATGCATACACTCATGGGAAGACACATGTGTAGAAAATACCTGAGAAGACCTTATACTTTCACTTGGGCATATCTTTAAGCATACTGCAAATAAGCCTAAATGTTGAAGGCCTCAGCACAGAGGCATGATAAAAAGACAAGGAGAGGTGGGTTTTTGTTTTGTTTTACTTTACTTTTCTTTTTTTTTTAACCAGTGGAGTAAAGGAAATAACTTTTGAAACACCAGTTAGGCAAGGCCTAGGGAACAGAATCCTTGGTGTCCATCTAGAGGGCAACTGTTGCAAAAATAGCTAGGGGAGGTTGCTGAGAATATGGACTACCACAACCTCCAAAAAGCAAAAGAAAAAAATTTCACACTCTGGAAAATAGAGAAATCTGAGGTCCAGAGCTAACACATTATAATAATCAAATGTCCTGGTTTCAAGAAAAAGCACAAGGCATACAAAGAAAAGGGAAAGACGACCCATGCAAAAGACAAAATAAAGTCTCATACATCAACACTACAGAAGCTCAGATAATGGGCAGACTACCCAACCCAGTGCCGTCGAGTCGATTCCAACTCATAGTGACCCTATAGGACAGAGTAGAACTGCCCTAGCCAATGGGCAGACTAGAGGACATTAAAACAACAGCATGAAAACTAAAGAAAAACATGGAAAAAGAACTAAAAGAAATTTTAAAAAATGGTTCCTGAACAAAACAAGAACATTAATAAAGAGACACTATAAAAAGGAACCAAACAGAATTACAAGTGCTAAAAAATACATTAATAAATGAAAATCACTAGAGGGTCACAACAGCAAAATAGAGATGGCAAAAGAAAGAATCATCAAACTAGAAGATAAGACTATTGAAATTATCAAGTTTGAGGAACAAAATTGAAAAAAGAATGGAGAAAAGTGAACAGAGAGTAAATGACCTGTGGGACACCATCAAACAAACATTCACACTATGGTAGTGCCTAGAGAAGAAGAAAAAGGAACAGAAAGAATATTTGAATAAAAAATGGCAGAAAAAAATTCCAAATTTGATGATGGACAATTCCAACAAATTCAATGAACTCCAAATAGGGTAAACCCAAAAATATTCACACGTAAACACATTGAAATCAAACTCTCAAAAATCAAAGATAAAGGGAAAATTTTGAAAGTAGCAAGAGAAATGGAACTCTTCCCATACAAGCATTCTCTGTAAGATCAAGTGCTGATTTCTCCTCAGAAATTTTGGAGGCCAGAAGACAATAAAATGACATATTTAAAGTGCTGAAAGAAAAAAAACCTGTCAATCAAGAATACTATATCTAGTGAAACTTTTCCTCAAGATTGAGAGTGGAATTATGACATGCCCAGATAAACAAAAGCTGAGAGTTCATATCCACTAGATGAGCCCTACAAGTACTGCTAAAAGATGACATACTATACATAGAAAACCCAAAAGACTCCATGAGAAAACTACCAGAACTGCAGAATAGCAAGATACAAGATAAACATATAAAAATTGGTGGGATTCCTATACACCAATAAAGAGAACTACAAAAAGGAAATCAGAAAAACAATACCATTTATAATCCAAAAACCCAGTGCCCTCTAGTCGATTCTGACTCATAGCAACCCTATAGGATGGAGTAGAGCTGCCCCATAGAGTTTCCAAGGAGCGCCTGGCAGATGCAAACTGCCAACCCTTTGGTTAGCAGCCATAGCACTTAACCACTATGCCACCAGGGTTTCCAATAGCAACCCCAAAATAAAATACTCAGGAATAAATCTAAATAGGGATGTAAAAGACCTATACAAAGAAAACCACAAAACACTACCACAAGAAACCAAAGAGATCGACATAAATGGAAAAACATACCATGCTCATGGATAGGTAGACTCAACATCGTGAAAAATTTCAATTCTGCCCACAGCAATCTACAAATACAAGGCAATCCAGATCCTAATAGCAAAAGCATTCTTTAAAGAGAAGACAAAAACTAATTTTTAACTTTACATGGAAAGGGAAGAGACCCCAGATAAGTAAAGATCTATTGAAAAAGAAGAATAAAGTAAGAGGACTTGCACTACCTGACCTCAGAACCTACTATACAGCTACAGTAGTCAAAATAGCCTGGTACTGGTACACTGACAGATACATTGACCAACGGAACAGAATTGAGAACCCATACGCAAATCCACCCACCTGATCTTCGGCAAAGCCAAAAAGTCCATCAAATGGGGAAAAGACACCCTTTTTAACAAATGGTGCTTGCATAACTGGATGTCCATCTGTAGAAAAATGAAACAGGACCCATACTTCACACTATACACAATAACTAATTCAAAATGGATCAAAGACCTAAATATAAAACTAAAAACTATAAATAAAGATCATAGAAGAAAAAATAGGGTCAAGGCTAAAAGCCCTAATGTACAGCATTAACAGCAAAAAAAAAAAAAATAACTAATAATCCACAAACATCAGAAGATAAGCTAGAAAACTGGGATCTTCTAAAAATTAAACACATGTGCTCAACAAATAACTTCACCAAAAGAGAACCTACAGACTGGGAAAAAAAAAATTGGTTATGAAAAATTCAACAAAGTTCTAATCTCTAAAACCAACCAACACAAAAATTCAACATCTCTACAACAAAAAGACAAATAATCCAATAAAAAAATGGGCAAAGGATATGAACAGACACTTCACCAAAGAAGACATTCAAGTGGCTAACAGGCATATGAGGAAATGCTTGTGATCACTAGCCATTAGAGAAATGCTAATCAAAACCACGATTAGATAACATCTCACCCTGACCTTACTGGCACAAAAAAAAAAAAAAAGAAAGAAAATGTGTTGGAAGGTTGTGGGGAGATTGGAGCTCTTACACTCTGTTGCTGGTAATGTAATGTTACAACCATTTTGAAAAATGATATGGTGCTTCCTTAAAAAGCTAGAAACAGAAATACCATATGATCCAGAAATTCCACTCCCAGGAATATATCCTAGAGAAATAAGAGTTGTCTCATGAATAGACATATGCACACCCACATTCACTGCAGCATTGTTCACAATATCAAAAAGATGGAGACAATCTAGGAACTCATCAACAGATGAATGGATAAAAAAAACTATGGTACATACACACAATGAAATACTACACAATGATAAGGAACAATGATGAGTATGCAAAGCATCTCACAACACAAATGAATCTGGAGGGCATTATGCTGAGTGAAATAAGTCAAACATGAAAGGACAAATACTGCAGGAGACCACTACTATAAAAACTCATGAAAAGGTTTACACACAAAAAGAAACAATATTTGATAGCTACAAAGGAGGGGAAAGAAGGGGATAAATTTGGTGAAGGGTAAGATAGTACACAATTCTAGCGTAACCAGCACAACTTGTCCAAGGCAAGGTCATGGAAGCTCCATAGACACATCCAAACTCCTGAGTGACCAAATTACGGGGCTGAAAGCTGTGGGGACCATGGTCTCACGGAACTTCTAGCTCAACTGGCGTAACATAGTTTATAAAGAAAGTGTTCTACATTCTACTTTGGTGAGTAGCATCTGGGGTCTTAAAAGCTTGTGAGGGGCCAGCTAAGATACTCGAATGGTCTCACCCTGACTGAGCAAGAAAGAAGAAAACCAATGACACAAGGGAAAGATTATTCCAAAGGACTACTAGACCACAAGTACCACAGCCCCCACCAGACTGAGTTCAGCGCAACTAGATGGTGCCCAGCTACCGTCACCGACTGCGCTAACAGGGACCAAAATAGAAGGCCCCATGAGGTGGAGCCAAGATGGCGGAATAGGCAGATGCTTCCAGCGAGCCGTCTTACAACAGAGATCTGAAAAAACAAGTGAAAGGAGCATATTTGTGACAAGCTAAGAGACCTGAACATCAAAGGCAAGCTTAGAAAACAAACTGAGGGGCAGGGGAAGTAAGAGACGGTTCAGAAGCGGAGAGGAGTTACTGGACCTGAATCACGGGGAACCCTCAGGGACCATTCCCAGGAGCAGCTGCAGCGGGCTGGTACTAGAATTCAGCCACAGTTTCCTCAGAGAAAAGCAGCCAGCCACACAGTCTACTCATACCTCCGGAACCAGAGAAGAATGGCGCTCTCGGCAAAAGCTAAGCAATTGCATATAATTCACCACACCCCCCGTCCTCAAGCCAGCCTCAGCAGCTGTTGATTTCCCTGGGCCTGAGATAGGCCTTGTTGAGAGCCTAGAGCCATCCTCCCAGCCTTGGAGAAGGAATAAATTTGCAATTGGGGGAAAAGATAATTTGATAGCTCCACTAATGGGGGAGCTCAGGACAGAAGTGGCTCCTGTCCAGGCATAAACAGTCTATAGACTTTGAGTATCTTTCCGTTCTGCATGGACCTGTGTGGGCCTATTTCAGGAGAATAGGCCCTTGTTGGCAGACTCCAACCGTTTCAGCTGTACAGCAAAGAGGTGGGTGTTTGATGTTTGACATTGCTTTGCCTATTAAACAGGGTCCTCACCTACCCACTTCAGGGGCCTAAGCACTGGTGGCTCCACTCAGGTCAACTAGCTACCCACAACAGGGGTCTAAGGATAACTGGCACCTCCCAGTCCATACAGCCCAAAAATTGGGTGCCCACGGTCCATCTGCAGAACCCACCCAACTGCATGCTGTAGGAAAGAGAGACACACTTTCCTCAGAGACATGTGGGGGAGGATTCTCAGACCCCTGCCTTGTTCAGAGTGTGACCCCCTGCTGCAACCAGATACCAGTACCTACACCAATCACTCTTGCACCTCTAAGACTGTAGGACAGAACCTGTACCACACACTTCATGATCAGCTACCTGGACACCTGAGCTGAATTCATACAAGAAAACTGAATGGACTCCTAGACTGATATACCTGATAACAGCTCTAGCCGTCTGGGGACAGGACATCAGAGCTCCAAAGGTGAAAATAATCAACCTAGCTCACTCAAGCAACCCATTTGGGCATATCAAAACAAAACAAAGCAGGAAGCTACGACACAGTAAGCAAACATAAAATAAACCAATATGATAAGTATAGATGGCTCAGAGACAACGGTCAATATCAAGTCACATAAAGAAACAGACAATGATCACCTCAACAAACTCTCAAAACAAAGAATCGAGGGACCTTCTAGATGAAAGTGCCTTCCTGGAATTACCAAGGGCAGAATACTAAACGTTAATATACAGAACCCTTCAAGACATCAGGAAGAAAATGAAACAACACACAGAACAAGCCAAGGAACACACGGATAAAGCAATTTAAGAAATTAAAAATATTATTTAGGAACATAATGAAAAATGCAATAAGCTGGAAAAATCCATAGACAGACAGCAATCAGAAGTTCAGAATATTAACAATAAGATTACAGAAGTAGACAACTCAATAGAAAGTCAGAGGTGCAGAATTGAGCAAGTGGAAGGCAGAATTTCTGAACTTGAAGATAAGGCACTTGGCACTAATATAGTTGAAGAAAAATCAGAAAAAAAATTTTTAAAACTGAAGAAAACTTAAGAATCATGTGGGACTCTATCAAGAGAAATAACCTACCAGAGATTGGAGAACTAGTACAGGGAGAGATAACAGAAAATACAGAGAGAATTATTGAAGATTTGTTGGCAGAAAACTTCCCTGATATCATGAAAGAAGAGAAGATATCTATCCAAGATGCTCATCAAACTTCACATAAGGTAGATTTTAAAAGAAAGTCACCAAGACATATTACAATCAAACTTGCCAAAGCCAAAGATAAACAGAGAATTTTAAGAACAGCTGGGGATAAACAAAAAGTCACCTACAAAGAAGATTCAATAAGAATAAGCTTGGACTACTCAGCAGAAACCATGCAAGCAAGAAGGCAATGGGATGACTTATTTAAAAAATTGAAGGAAAAAAAAATTGCCAGCCAAGAATCTTATATCCAGCAAAACTGTATCTCAAATATGAAGGTGAAATTAGGACATTTCCAGATAAACAGACGTTTACGGAATTCATAAAAACCAAAACAAAACTACAAGATTACTAAAGGGAGTTCTTTGGTTAGAAAATCAATAATATCAGATATCAACCCAAGACTAGAGCACTGGGCAGAGCAATCAGAAGTCAACCCAGACAGGGAAATCACAAAAATAAATCAAGAAGAAAAAAATGCTCAAAACGGGAACACAGCGATATTATGTAAAAGAAGACAACATTAAAACAATAAAGAGGGATTAAGAAATGTAGTCACAGGTCTTCCACATGGAGAGGAAGACAAGGCAATACAAAGAAATAAAAGTTAGGTTTAAATTTAGAAAAATAGGGGTAAGGAGACAAACTATCCTACACAGCAAAATAAGATACAAGAAAAAAATAGAGACTTGGCAGAAACAAAATCCACAACAACAAATATGAGGAAAGGACAATATCTAAAGATAATCAACTCAGCAAATAAAATTAAGTGGGAAAAGAAACTGTCAACAACACACAAAAAAACACATCAAAGTGATAGCACTAAATTCATACCTATCCATACTTACACTGAATGTAAATGGACTAAATGCACCAATAAAGAGACAGAGAGTGGCAGAATGGATTAAAAAATGCAATCCATCTGTATGCTGCCTACAAGAGACACAAACAAACTAAAACTCAAAGGATGGAAAAAATATACCAAGTAAACAACACTCAGAAAAGAGCAGGAGTGGCAACGTTAATTTCTGACAAAATAGACTTTAAAGTTAAATCCATCAGAAAGGATAAGGGAGGACACTATATAATGGTTAAAGGGACAATATACCAAGAAGACATAACCATATTAAATATTTATGCACCCAATGACAGGGCTGCAAGGTATGTAAAACAAACTCTATCAGCATTGAAAAGTGAGATAGACAGTTCCACAATAATAGCAGGAGAATTCAACACACCACTTTCAGTGAAGACCAGGACATTCAGAAAGAAGCTCAATAAAGACACGGAAGATCTAAAAGCCCCAATAACCCAGATTGACCTCATACACATATACAGAACACTCCACCCAACAGCAGTCAAATATACTTTCTTTTCTAGTGCACATAGAACATTCTCCAGGTTAGACCACATATTAGGTCATAAAGCAAGCGTTAGCAGAATCCAAAACACTGAACTATTACAAAGCATCTTCTCTGACTATAAGGCCATAAAAGCGGAAATCAATAAGAGAAAAAGCAGGGAAAAGAATGCTTAGAAACTGAACAACACCCTGCCCAAAAAAGACTGGGTTATAGAAGACATTAAGGATGGGATAAAGAAATTCATAGAATCCAATGAGAAGGAAAACACTTCCTATCAGAACCTTTGTGATATAGCAAAAGTAGGGCTCAGAGGTCAATTTATATCAATAAATCTACACATACAAAGACAAGAAAGGGCTAAAATCAAAGAGTTATCCCTACAACTCGAACAAATAGAAAGAGAACAACAAAAGAAACCCTCAGGCAACAGAAGAAAACAAATAATAAAAATTAGAGCACAACTAAATGAAGTAGAAAACAGAAAAACAATTGAAAGAATTAACAAGCCAAAAGCTGGTTCTTTGAAAAAATCAACAAAAATGATAAACCATTGGCCAAACTGCCAAAAGAAAAACAGCAGAGGAAGCAAATAACCCAAATGAGAAATGAGATGGGCAGTATTACAACAGACCCAACTGAAATTAGAATCATATGAGATTACTATGAAAAATTGTACTCTAACAAATTTGAAAACCTAGAAGAAATGGATGAATTCCTAGGAACACACTATCTACCTAAACTAACACAAACAGAGGCAGAACAACTAAATAGATCCATAAAAAAGAAGAGATTGAAAAGGTAATAAAAAAACTCCCAACAACATCAACAAAAAAAGTCCTGGTCCGGCAGCTTCACTGCAGAGTTCTACCAAACTTTCAGAAAAGAGTTAACACCACTATTACTAAAGGTATTTCAGAGCACAGAAAACGACGGACTGCTCCCAAATTCATTCGATGAAGCCACCATATCCCTGATACCAAAACCAGGTAAAGACATCACAAAAAAAGAAAATTACAGACCTATATCCCTCATGAACTTAGATGCGAAAATCCTCAACAAAATTATAGCCAATAAGATACAATAACGTATCAAAAAAATAATTCACCATGACCAAGTGGGATTCATACCAGGTATGCAGGGATAGTTCAACATTAGAAAAACAGTTAATGTAATCCACCACATAAATTAAAAAAAGAAAAGAATCACATGATTTTATCAATTGAAACAGAAAAGGCATTTGACAAAGTTCAACACCCATTCATGACAGAAACTCTCAGCAAGATAGGAATAGAAGGAAAATTAATCAGCATAATAAAGGGCATTTATACAAAGCCAATAGCCAACATCACCCTAAATGGAGAGAGTCTGAAAGCAATCCCCTTGAGATCAGGAACCAGACAAGGATGCCCTTTACCACCACTCTTATTCGACATTGTGCTGGAGGTCCCAGCCAGACCAATTAGGCTAGATAAAGAAATAAATTGCACCCATTGGCAAGGAAGAAGTAAAAGTATCTCCATTTGCACATGACATGATCTTATACACAGAAAACCCTAAGGAATCCTCCAGAAAACTACTGAAACTAATAGAAGAGTTCAGCGGAGTATCGGGATACAAGACAAACATACAAAAATCAGTTGGATTCCTCTACACCAACAAAAAGAACATTGAAGAGGAAACCACCAAATTAATACCATTTACTGTAGCCCCCAAGAAGATAAAATACTTAGAAATAAATCTTACCAGAGATGTAAAAGACCTATACAAAGAAAACTACAAAACACTTCTGGAAGAAACCAAAAGAGACCTACGTGAGTGGAAAAACATACCTTGCTCATGGATAGGAAGACTTAACATTATAAAAACGTCTATCCTTGACAGGGAGCATGATAGAGAACCCCTGAGGGGAGGGAGCAGTGGGATGCAGACTCCAAATTCTCAAAAAAAGACCAGACTTAATGGTCTGACTGAGACTAGAGGAATCCCGGTGGTCATGGTCCCCAAACCTTCTGTTGGCCCAGGACAGGAACCATTCCCGAAGATAACTCATCAGACATGGAAGGGACTGGACAATGGGTTGGAGAGAGATGCTGATGAGGAGTGACCCACTTTTATCAGGTGGGCAACTGAGACTGTGTTGGCATCTCCTGTCTAGAAGAGAGATGGGAGGATAGAGAGGGTTAGAAACTCGCAAAATGGCCATGAAAGGAGAGACTGGAAGGAGGGATCGGGCTGACTCATTAGGGGGAGAGTAAATAGGAGTATGTAGTAAGGTGTATATAACTTTATATGTGAGAGACTGACTTGATTTGTAAACTTTCACTTAAAGCACAATAAAAATTATCCTAAAAAAAAGTCTGTCCTACCAAAAGAGATCTACAGATTCAATGCAATTCCAATCCAAATTCCAATGGCATTTTTTAATGAGATGGAGAAACAAATCACCAACCTCATATGGAAGAGAAAGAGGCCCTGGATGAGTAAAGCATTACTGAAAAATAAGAACAAAGTGGGAGGCCTTACTCTACCTGATTTTAGAACCTATTATACCACCACAGTAGTCAAAACAGCCTGGTACTGGTACAGCAAGAGATACGTAGACCAATGGAACAGAACTGAGAATTCAGACATAAATCCATCCACATATGAGCAGTTGATATTTGACAAAGGCCCCAAAGCCATTAAATGGGGAGAAGATAGTCTTTTTCACAAATGGTGCTGGCATAACTGGATATCCATCTGCAAAAAAATGAAACAAGACATACGTCACACCATGCACAAAAATGAGCTCAAAATGGATGGAAGACATAAATATAAAATCTAAAATGATAAAGATCATGGAAGAAAAAATAGGGACAATGTTAGGAGCTCTAACATATGAGTTAAACAGTATATAAAACATTACTAACAATGCAGAAGAAAAACTGGACAACTTGGAGCTCCTAAAAATCAAACACCGAGGCAGGGCCAAGATACCTGACTAGGTAGAAGCTACCTTGGATCCCTCTTGCAACAGAGACTCAGAAAAACAAGTGAACTGATCACATACATGACAATCTATGAACCCTGACCACCAAACACAGATCTAAAGAATTGACCTGAGTGACAGGTGAGCGAAAAGCTGCATCCTGAAGCAGCAACTGCCTCTGGAGCCAGCGTCCGGCACCACAGCCTTGAGCCCTCGTGGTTCCCTGGTGCCGAGTGGCGGGGCTGATTGTGACTTGCTGAGGTAGGGCAGGCACGGGACACAGCCCTAACCCCTAGGCCCCTGGGGTAACCTCCGTAGAGACTCAGCCAGTGCAAGCAGGCTGCACACTGACACAGCTAACGAGAGAACGAGCAACCACGGGGAAGCACTGACTGTTTTCGGAGCCTGGAGCCAGCGTCCCAATCAGAAAACCTTGGAACCAGGCTTTGGTCTGGGCTCAGGGGAGCTGAGCATGGTATCCTGAGACGGCGCAAGTACAGGATACAGCCCTAGCCCCCTGAAGTGACCTAGGAGCAAGCCCAGCCAGCACATGCAGGCAGCACAGCGACGCAGCTCACAGGAGGAGAAGTCACTGGGAGGCAGAGACTGCTTTTGGAGCCTGGAGTGCTGCTTCCCAGCCAGGGAACCTTACTGCTGGGCTTTGGACTGGGAGCATAGGAGCTGACCAGGGCTTCTGAGACAGCACAAGCACAAGACGCGGGCCTGACCCTCGGGGGCAATCTCGACCCAGACAGCCCACACAGGCTACACGCCCCTAGGGAATCTCAGATAAAAGAGTCATCATCAAGCAAGATAAGTAACGTTGTCTATATTCCTGAGTGCTACTCTCTCCTGTCAATCTGATCCCTCCCCTCCCTTCCCAGGCGGCTTCATTAACATTGGAATTTCCTGGGCCAGGGAGTAAAGTGCTCGGTGGTTTTATTTGTTTTTGTTTTTGTCTTTTCCTAACCCATTCTCCTGGCCTGAGAGAAGCAGCTACAAAAAACCCAGGGACCAAAAATCCTTCCCTGACTTCCCAAAATTGGACTACAGATACAGAACCAGCTCCAGCCAAGCATATGTGATCCACAGTCTTGGGCTTTCATCCCTACAGGGAACAAGGTGGCTATTATAATGCAAAGGCAATTCTGATAGGGATCTGACTGTAATTGTTTTAGTGGATTATTGGAAAGACAAGTTTTCCAGGTCTGATATCTCTACCTATTAAACAGAGCCCTCACTGACCCACAATGGGGAACTGAGGGCTAAAGCTCCCCCCAGACCACCTAGTCTCCTGCCTTAGGGGTCTAAGGAGGGTGACACCTATCAATCTGTAGAGGTACTTGCATTGGGGGCCTTAGGTACAGCTGCAGAGCCCACCCACCAAAGTGCTTTAGGAAGAGAGACACACCTACCTCACTGGCACTTGGGGGAAGCCTGTCACCTTCCTGCCCCCCCGGACAGTGACCCCCTGCTGCTACTAGAATCTGGTGCACACAACTATCACCACTACTCCTCTAAGTTAATAGGCGACAGTCTACACCACACATTGGTGACCCAAAATCAGATTCAACTCAAGAATAGTGAATGGACTCTTAGGCTTATATATCTGGTAACAGCCCAAACCACCTGGTAATAGGACATAAGTGATTCAAAGGTTACAACAATCAAGACAGTGCAATCTAATATCCCATCTGCATATATTGAAAGAAAACAAAACAAGATAAGACTCAGTGAGCAAATATAAAATGAAACATTACAATATCTTATAGATGGCTCGGAGACAGCAGTCAATATCAAACAAACCACATAAAGAAGCAGACCATGATTGCTTCTACAACTCCCCAAACTAAAGAATCAAAATCTCTCCCAAATGAAGATACAATCCTGGAATTGCCAGATAAAGAATATGAAAAACTAATTTACAGAATGCTTCAAGACATCAGAGATGACCTCAGAAATGAAATAAGGCAATCTACAGAAAAAAACAAGGAACACACTGATAAAGCAGTTGAAGAAATCAAAAAGATTATTCAAAACATGGGGGAAAAATTAATAAGCTGCAAGAATCCGTAGAGAGACAGCATTCAGAAATCCAAAAGATTAACAGCAAAATTAAAGAATTAGACAACTCAATAGGAAGTCAGAGGAGCAGAATCGAGCAATTGGAATGCAGAGTGGGGGAGGTGGAGGATAAGGCAATTGACACCAATATAAAAAAAAAGAAGGAAAATCAGATAAAAGAATTTAAAAAAATGAAGAAACCCTAAGAATCATGTGGGACTCTATCAAGAAGAATAACTTGTGTGTGATTGGAGTCCCAGAACAGGGAGGGATAACAGAAAACACAGAGAGAATAATTGAAGATCTGTTGGCAGAAAACTTCCCTGACATCATGAAAGATGAAAGGATATCTATCCAAGATGCTCATAGAACCCCATTTAAGATTGATCCAAAAAGAAAATCACCAAGACATGATATCATCAAACTTGCCAAAACCAAAGATAAAGAGAAAATTCTAAAAGCAGCCAGGGATAAAAGAAAGGTCTCCTACAAAGAAGAATCAATAAGAATAAGTTCAGACTACTCAGCAGAAACCATGCAGTTAAGAAGGCAATGGGATAACATATATAGAGCACTGAAGGAGAAAAACTGCCAGCCAAGGATCATATATCCAGCAAAACTCTCTCTCAAATATGAAGGTGAAATTAAAACATTTACAGATAAACACAAGCTTAGAGAATTTGCAAAAACCAAACCAAAGCTACAAGAAATATTAAAGGAAATTGTTTGGTCAGAAAATCAATAATATCAGATACCAATACAACACAAGGTCACAGAACAGAACATCCTGGTATCGACTCAAATAGGGAAATCACAAAAACAAATTAAGATCAATTCTAAAAAGAAAAAAATGCTCAAAACAGGGAATCATTGAAGTCAATATGTAAAACATCACAATAATCAAAAAGAGGGACTGAATACAGGAGGCATAGAACTGCCATGTGGAGAGGAAAACAAGGCGATATAGGACGATATGTTAGGTTTTTGCTTAGAAAAATAGGGGTAAATATTAAGGTAACCACAAAGAGGTCTAACAATTCCATAACTCAAAATAAAAACTAAGAAAAACATAACGACTCAGCAAACATAAATTCAACTACTATGAAAACGAGGAACACACAATTCACAAAGAAAAAAGCTCAGCACAAAAAAGTAAGTGGAAAAATGAAATTGTCAAAAACACACACAAAAAGACATCAAAATGACAGCACTAAACACATGTAAAAAAATACTTATCTATAATTACGCTGAATGTAAATGGACTAAATGCACCAATAAAGAGACAGAGAGTCTCAGACTGGATAAAGAAACACCATCCGTCTATATGCTGCCTACAAGAGACACACCTTAGACTTAGAGACACAAACAAACTAAAACTCAAAGGATGGAAAAAGATATATCAAGCAAACAACAAGCAAAAAAGAGCAGGAGTAGCAATATTAATTTCTGACAAAATAAACTTTAAAGTTAATCCACCACAAAGGATAAAGAAGGACACTACATAATGATTAAAGGGACAATTGACCAGGAAGATATAACCATATTCAATATTTATGCACCCAATGACAGGGCTGCAAGATACATAAAACAAACTTTAACAGAACTGAAAAGTGAGATAGACACCTCCACAATTATAGTAGGAGACTTCGACACACCACTTTCAGAGAAGAACAGGACATCCAGTAAGAAGCTCAATAGAGACACAGAAGACCTAATTGCTACACTCAACCAACTTGACCTCATAGACTGATGCAGAACACTCCACCCAACAGCTGCAAAGTATACTTTTTTTTCTAGCACACATGGAACATTCTCTAGAATAGACCACATATTAGGTCATGAAACAAACCTTTGCAGAATCCAAAACATCGAAATATTACAAAGCATCTTCTCAGACCATAAGGCCATAAAAGTGGAAATCAATAACAGAAAAATGAGGGAAAAGAAATCAAATACTTGGAAACTGAACAATACCCTGCTGAAAAAAGACTTGGTTATAGAAGACATTAAGGAGGGAATAAAGAAATTCATAGAATGCAACGAGGATGAAAACACTTCCTATCAAAACCTCTGGGACACAGCAAAAGCAGTGCTCAGAGGTCAATTTATATCGATAAATGCACACATACATAAAGAAGAAAGGGCCAAAATCAGAGAACTGTCCCTACAACTTGAACAAATAGAAAGAGAGCAACAAAAGAATCCATCAGGCACCAGAAGAAAACAAATAATAAAAATTAGAGCTGAACTAAATAAATTAGAGAACAGAAAAACAATTGAAAGAATTAACAAAGCCAAAAGCTGGTTCTTTGAAAAAATTAACAAAATTCATAAACCATTGGCCAGACTGACTAAAGAAATACAGGAAAGGAAACAAATAACCTCAATAAAAAACGAGATGGGCCACATCACAACAGACCCAACTGAAATTAAAAGAATCATATCAGATTATTATGAAAAATTGTACTCTAACAAATTTGCAAACCTAGAAGAAATGGATGAATTCCTAGAAAAACACTACCTACCTAAACTAACACAATCAGAAGTAGAACAACTAAATAGACCCATAACAAAAAAAGAGATTGAAATGGTAATCAAAAAACTCCCAACAAGAAAAAAGCCCGGCCTGGACGGCTTCACTGCAGAGTTCTACCAAACTTTCAGAGAAGACTTAACACCACTACTACCAAGGGAATTTCAGAGCATAGAAAATGACGAAATACTACCTAACTCATTCTATGAAGCCACCATATCCCTGATACCAAAACCAGGTAAAGACATCAGAAAAAAAGAAAATTACAGACCTATATCCCTCATGAACATAGATGCAAAAATCCTCAACAAAATTCTAGCCAACGGAATTCAGCAACATATCAAAAAAATAATCCACCACGACCAAGTGGGATTTATACCAGGTATGCAAGGTTGGTTTAATATTAGAAAAACCATTAATGTAATCCACCACATAAATAAAACAAAAGGCAGAAACCACATGATCTTATCAATTGATGCAGAAAAGGCATTTGACAAAGTCCAACACTCATTCATGATAAAAACTCTCAGCAAAATAGGAATTGAAGGAAAATCCTCAACATAATAAAGGGCATCCATACAAAGCCAACAGCCAACATCATTCTACAGCCAACATTATTCTAAATGGAGAGAGCCTGAAAGCATTTCCCTTGAGAACGGGAACCAGACAAGGATGCCCTTTATCACCGCTCTTATTCAACATTGTGCTAGAGGTCCTAGCCAGAGCAATTAGGCTAGACAAAGAAATAAAGGGCATCCGGATTCGCAAGGAAGAAGTCAAATTATCTCTATGTACAGATGACATGATCTTATACACAGAAAACCCAACGGAATCCTCCAGAAAACTACTGAAACCAATAGAAGAGTTCGGCAGAGTCTCAGGTTATAAGATAAACATACAAAACTCACTTGGATTCCTATACATCAACAAAAAGAACATCGAAGAGGAAATCACCAAATCAATACAATTCACAGTAGCCCCCAAGAAGATAAAATGCTTAGGAATAAATCTTACCAAAGATGTAAAAGATGTATACAAAGAAAACTACAAAATACTAGTGCAAGAAACTAAAAGGGACCTAACTAAGTGGAAAAACATACCTTGCTCATGGATAGGAAGACTTAACATAGTAAAAATGTCTATTCCACCAAAAGCCATCTATACATACAATGCACTTCCGATCCAAATTCCAATGACATTTTTTAATGTGATGGAGAAACAAATCACCAACTTCATATGGAAGGGAAAGAAGCCTCGGATAAGTAAAGCATTACTGAAAATGAAGAAGAAAGTGGGAGGCCTCACTCTACCTGATTTTAGAACCTATTATACAGCCACAGTAGTCAAAACAGCCTGGAACTGGTACAACAACAGGCACATAGACCAATGGAACAGAATTGAGAACCCAGATATAAATCCATCCACATATGAGCAGCTGATATTTGACAAAGGCCCAGTGTCAGTTAATTGGGGAAATGATAGTCTTTTTAACAAATGGTGCTGGCATAACTGGATATCCATCTGTAAAAAAATGAAACAGGCCCCATACCTCACACCATGCACAAAAACTAACTCCAAGTGGATCAAAGACGTAAACACAAAGACTAAAACAATAAAGATCATGGAAGAAAAAATAGGGACAACTTTAGGAGCCCTAATATAAGGCATAAACAGAATACAAAACATTACCAAAAATGACGAAGAGAAACCAGATAACTGGGAACTCCTAAAAATCAAACACCTATGCTCATCTAAAGACTTCACCAAAAGAGTAAAAAGACTACCTACAGATTGGGAAAAAATTTTTAGCTATGACATCTCTGACCAGCGCCTGATCTCTAAAATCTACATGATTCTGTCAAAACTCAACCACAAAAAGACAAACAACCCAATCAAAAAGTGGGCAAAGGATATGAACACACACTTCACTAAAGAAGAGATTCAGGCAGCTAACAGACACATGAGAAAATGCTCTCGATCATTAGCCATTAGAGAAATGCAAATTAAAACTAGGATGAGATTCCATCTCACTCCAACAAGGCTGGCATCGATCCAAAAAACACAAAATAATAAATGTTGGAGAGGCTGCGGAGAGATTGGAACTCTTATACACTGCTGGTGGCAATGTAAAATGGTACACCCACTTTGGAAATCTATCTGGCGTCTCCTTAAAAAGTTAGAAATAGAACTACCATAAAAAAGAAAAAAATTTTTTTTTTTTTTTTTACAACCCAGAAATCCCACTCCTCGGAATATTCCCTAGAGAAATAAGGGCCTTTATACGAACAGATATATGCACACCCATGTTTATTGCAGCACTGTTTACAATAGCAAAAAGCTGGAAGCAACCAAGGTGTCCATCAACGGATGAATGGTTAAATAAATTATGGTATATTCACACAATGGAATACTATGCATCAATAAAGAACAGTGAGAAATTGTGAAACATTTCCTAACATGGAGGAACGTGGAAGATATTATGCGAGTGAAATTAGTCTGATGCAAAAGGACAAATATTGTATAAGACTACTATTATAAGATCTTGAGAAATAGTATAAAAGGAGAAGAACACATACTTTTGTGGTTTTGAGGAGGGGAGGGAGGAAGGGTGGGAGAGGGTTATTTACTGATTAGTTAGTAGATAAGAACTACTTTAGGTGAAGGGAAGGGCAATACTCAATACACGGAAGGTCAGCTCAACTGGACTGGACCAAAAGCAAAGAAGTTTCCAGGATAAACTGAATGCTTCAAAGGTCAGAGAGCAAGGGCGGGGGTTTGGGGACTACAGCTTAAGGGGACTTCTAAGTCAATTGGCAAAATAAATTCTATTAAGAAAACATTCTGCATCCCACTTTGAAGTGTGGCATCTGGGGCCTTAAATGCTAACAAGTGGCCATCTAAGATGCATCAATTGGTCTCAACCCACCTGGATCAAAGGAAAATGAAGAACACCAAGGTCACACGATAACTATGAGCCCAAGAGACAGAAAGGACCACATGAACTAGAGACTCACATCATCCTGAGACCAGAAGAACTAGATGGTGCCCGGCCACAATAGATGACTGCCCTGACAGGGAGCACAACAGAGAATCCCTGAGGGAGCAGGAGAACAGTGGGATGCAGTCCCCAAATTCTCATAAAAAGACCAGGCTTAATGGTCTGACTGAGACTAGAAGAATCCCGGCGGTCATGGTCCCCAAATCTTCTGTTGGCCCAGGACAAGAACCATTCCAAAGACAACTCATCAGACATGGAAGGGTCTGGACAATGGATTGGAGAGAGTGATGCTGATGAAGAGTGAGCTACTTGTATCAGGTGAACACTTGAGACTGTGTTGGCATCTCCTGTCTGGATGGGAGATAGGAGTGTAGAGAGGGTTAGAAACTGGCAAAATGGTCACGAAAGGAGAGACTGGAAGGAAGGAGCAGGATGGCTCATTAGGGGGAGAGTAAATGAGAGTATGTAGTAAGGTGTATATAAGTTTATATGTGACAGGCTGACTTGATTTGTTAACTTTCACTTAAACACAATAAAAATTATTTAAAAAAAAAAATCAAACACCTATGCTTATCCAAAGACTTCACCAAAAGAGTAAAAAGATTACATAGGGACTGGGAAAAAGGCTTTAGCTGACAATTCCAATCAGCACCTGATCTCTAAAATCTATGTGATACTGTAAAAACTCAACTACAAAAAGACAAATAACCCAATTAAAAATGGGCAAAAGATATGAACAGACACTTCACTTAAGAAGACATTCAGGTAGCTAACAGATACATGAGGAAATGCTCACGATCATTAGCCATTAGAGAAATGCAAATCAAAACTACAACTCTCCAGACAGGGATTGGACTGGACAGTGGGTTGGAGAGGGATGCTGGTGAGGAGTGAGATTCTTGGATCAGGTGGACAATTGAGACTATGTTGGCATCTCCTGTCTGGAGGGGAGATGAGGAGTAGTGGGGATTAGAAGCTGGCAAAACGGACATGAAAAGAGAGAGTGGAGGGAGAGAGTGGGCTGTCTCATTGGGGGAGAGCAATTCGGAGTATGTAGCACGGTGTATATAAGTTTTTGTGTGAGAGACTAACTTGATTTGTACACTTTCACTTAAAGCACTATAGAAATTAAAAAAAATAGAGGGCACTAGACAGAGCTGGAGAAAATTGTAGAACAAAATTCTAACTCACACACACACAAAAAAAAACAGACTTACTGGTCTGATCGCAAGAGTTCAACCTCCGGACACCCTTTTAGCTCAGTACTAAAGTCACTTCTGAGCATCACCCTTCAGCCAATGATTAGACAGGCCCCTAAAACAAAATGAAAGTAAATGGGCACACCAGCACAGGGCAAGGACGAGAAGGCAGGAAGGGACAGGAAAGCTGGTAACGGTGAATCCAAGGTCGGGAAGGGGAGAGTGTTGACATGTCCTGGGTTGACAACCAATATCACAAGACACTGTGTGTATTAATCGTTTCATGAGAAACTAGTTCGCTCTGCAAACCTTTACCTACAGTAAAATAAAAAAAAAATGTTAAAGAAAATCTTTCAGATGGAAAAGAAAGGGCACTAAAAAGCAACTCAAAGTCATACATAGTTTTCCATATGGCAGTATATAGCCATACATGTCTTCACCGAAGGTAATTGCATGGACAAGCTTTAAAGAATTATGGCTTGATAGTTTGAATTGTTATATCCTTCATGCTTTGTAATGACAAATGCATAATAAGCACAAATTTATGTTGCACAAGTAACAAAAGACAAAATAGGTAACTTGAAATTAATGAAAATTGAAAACTTTTGTGCATTAAAAGACTTTATCAAGAATGCAAAGAGACAAACTGAGAATGAAGGAAAATATTTTGTAATTATATATCTGATACAGTTTGATATTTAGAATATATAAAGAACTCCTACAACAGGAAAAAAGACAAACAACCCAATGTAAAAATGGAAACCAGACTTGAATGTACATTTCTGCAAAGAAAATATTCAAGTGCCCAATAAGCACATGAAAAGATGCTGAATGTTGGTAGTCTTTTAAAAAATAAAAAACAAATCTGCTGCCATTGAGTCGATTTTGACTCATAGTGACCCTATAGGATGGAATAGAACTGCCCCATAGAGTTTCCAAGGAGGGGCTGGTGGATTCGAGCTGCTGACCTTTCTGGTTAGCAGCCATAGCTTGCTGTAGCTCTTAACCACTGTGCCGCCAGGACTCCCTGCTAGTCATTAGGGTGTAAATCAAAACCACAATAAGATACCACCTCATACACACTAAGATGGCTATAATCAGAAAAACAAAAAATAACAAGTGTTGATGAGAACGTGAGAAATGGGAATTCTTATCTTTTGCTGGTAGATAACATAAAATGGTGCAGCCACTATGGAAAACATTTTGGTGGTTCCTCAAATAGGTATACATAGAATTACCATATGAAGTAGCATTTCCATTCCTAGGTAAACACCCAAAGAATTTAGAATAGGGACTTGTCTTAGTTATCTGGTGCTACTATAACAAAAATTCCACAAGTGGATGGCTTTAACAAACAGAAATTTATTCTCTCACAGTATGGGAGGTAGAAGTCCAAATTCAGGGTGCCAGCTCTAGAGTAAGCCTTTCTCTCTCAGTCAGCTCTGGGGGAAGGTCCTTGTCAAGAATCTTCCCCTGGTCTAGGAACTTCTCAGCACAGGGACCCCTGACCCAAAGTACACACTCCACTCCTGGCTCTTCTTGCTTGGTGGTAATGAGGTCCCTCTCCTCTCTGCTCACTTCTCTCTTTTATATCTCAAAAGTGATTGACCCAAGATACAACCTAATCCTGTAGATGGTGTCCTGCCTCATTAATGTTACTGTCTCTAATTCTGCCTCATTAACATCATAGAGGTTAGGATTTATAGCACATAGGAAAATTATATCAGATCACAAAATGGAGGACAACCGCACAATACTGGGAATCATGGCCCAGCCATGTTGACACACATTTTTGGGGACACAATTCAATCCATAACAGGACTCAAACAGATGCTTGTACACCGATATTCAATGCAGCACTACTTACAATAGCCAAATGGTGAAAACAGTCCAAGTGTCCATCAATAGATGAATGGACGAACTGTGGTATATACATACCAAACCTGTTGTCATCATTACAGTAGACTATTATTTATCCATAAAGAGAAATGAAGTTCTGATACATGCTACAACATGGATGAACCTTGAAAACATGTTGACTGAAGCAAGTTAGACATAAGATGACAAATAATGTTTGATCCCACTTATACGAAATATCCAGAAGAGGCAAATGCATAGAAACATAGGTTTATTCATGACTTCCAGAGGCTGAGGAGAAGGATAAATGGGGAATTTGTATTTAAGGAGCACTGAGATTCTATATAGTATGAGAAAAAAAAAAATTGCAAATGCGTAGTGGTGATGATTGCACAACCTGGTGAAGGCAAATAATGTTATTGAATAGTACACTCAAAAATTGTTCTAATGGCAAAAGTTTGGTTGTATATATTTTATTACAATAAATTTTTTAGAAGGATAATGACGGTATATTTTGAAAAAAGTAAACTAATAAATTGAATAACAAATTTATTGAAAAATACAACTTATCAAAACTGGTACAATATGAAACAAAAAATCTGAATATTTTTGTGTTTGTTAATGAAAGCAAGTTAATTATCAACAACTATCCCTGAAGGAAAATCCGGATTTAGATAGTTCAGCTGTTACACTCTCTCATCATTTAAAGAAAAATTAGAATTAATCTTACACAAATTCTTTCAAAGATAGAGGAAAATGGAATAGTTTCCAACTCATTTTATGAAGCCAGCAAAACTTGACAAAAAGAAAATTGCAATTATACTAACCAAAATTTGTTCCAGTTATCTATTTCTGTGTAAAAAAACTACCCTCAAAAGTTAGTGACTTTAAACATCAACATTTTTTTTTTTCACCTTCTGTTTTGGTAGAGCTTGGTTAGAATAGCTTGTCTCTACTCAACATGATGTCACCTTGGTGGCTGGGATACTGGAGGCTGGACCATCTTTAGGTTTCTTCACTCACATGTTTGATGGTTAATGCTGGATGTTAGCCTGGACCTTAGCAGGGACTCTGATCTGTAATGTCTACTCATGGCCTCTCTATATGGTCTAGGACTTTTCACAACCTAATAACTGGGCTCTAAGGGAAAGTTTTCAGGAGTTCAACATCATTAGTCACCAGGGCAATGAAAATTAAAACTACAACATAATACCACTATCTAAAAAAAACCCAGTGCCGTCGAGTCAATTTCAACTCATAGCGACCCTATAGGACAGAGTAAGACTATATACCTCCTCGAAACAAAAAAAACAAACCTATTGCCACTGAGTCAATTCCAATTCATAATAACCCTATAGGACAGAGTAGAACAGCCTGATAGGATCTCCAGGATCGGCTGGTGAATTCAAACTGCTGACCTTTTTGGTTAGTAGCCAAGATCTTAACCACTATGCCAATATACCTCCTGAAATGATTGCAATTAAAACAGGCAGTATCAAGTGTTGGTGAGAAAATAAGCAATTGGAACTCTCATACAGTGTTGGTGGGAATGTAAAATGGTACAACCACTTTGGAAAACTGGAAGTTTCTCATAAAGTTAAACATACACTTAACATATAAAATGTATGTCCACATGGACATATATGTACATGGACGTTAATAGTTGCTTTATGCATAATGGCCCAAACCCATTACAATAAGAACGTTCATCAACTGTAGGAAACATACAGAAATTGTAGTATAATAATAAAATAGAATATGATTCAGTAATAAGGACATACATCACTGATGTACACGACATGGGTGAACTGTGAAAACTTTATGCTGAACAAAAGAAGGCAGATACAGAGTACCTACTGAATGAATTCATTTAATTGATACTCTGGAAAAAGCTAATCTAATCAATAGTAACAGAATTCAGATCTTTGACTTTCTAGAGCTGGTACTGGGGGAAGTGACTAGGAAGGAGACACAAGAGAACTTTTTGAGATTACAGAAATTTTTCTATATCTTAACTGTGGTGGTGTTTACATGGGTATATAAATTTATTGAAATTCTTTGAAATGTGTAGTTAAAATGGGAACATTATATTTAGGAAAATTATCCATCAATGGAGTTGATTTTAAAATAGTATAGATGAAGGTTGGAGAGTTATGGATAGACGCATAAGTATAAATCACTATAATAAAATATTAATGGTTATACCTAGATGACCAGTATAAGAATACTCACTGTAAAATTCTGATTACATTTTATTAGATTACATTATGGAAAGTAATTACATTACATTAGGCATAAGATCATTACATTATATTACATTGCATACACTACACTACATTACATTCTCCCATGCGTCTGTCAGTTTGTTATACTGTGGGGGTTTGCATGTTGCTGTGATGCTGTAAGTTATGCCACCGGTATTCAAACACCAGCAGGGTCACCCATGGCAGACAGGTTTCAGCTGAGCTTCCAGACTAAGACAGACTAGGAAGAAGGACCTGGCGGTCTACTTCTTGAAAAAAATTAGCCACTGAAAACCCTATGAATAGCAGCACAACACTGTCTGATATAGGCTGGAAGATGAGCCCCTCAGGTTGAAAGGAACTCTAAATACGACTGGGGAAGAGCTGCCTCCTCAAAGTAGAGTCAGCCTTAATGATGTGGATGGAGTCAAGCTTTCAGGACCTTCATTTGCTGATGTGGTATGACTCAAAATGAGAAGAAACAGCTGCAAACATCCATTAATAATTGGAAAGTACGAAGCATGAATCTAGGAAATTTGGAAATCATCAAAGAAAAAATGGAGCACATAAAAACTGATATCCTAGGCACTAGTGAACCCAAAAGAACTGGTATTGGCTATTTTGAGTTGGACAATCACATGGTCTACTATGCAGGGAATGACAAATTGAAGAGGAATGGTGTCACCATCATTGCCAAAAAGAACATTTCAAGATTTATCCTAAAGTACAACCTTGTCAGTAATAGGATATGTCTTAGGTTGGGTTCTCTAGAGAAGAAAAACCAGTGAAGCATATAAATATATAGAGAGATTTATATCAAAGAAATGGCTCACACGATTTTAGAAGGTGGAAAGTACCAAGTCTGTGGATTAGGATAAAGGCTTCTCCTGATTCACGGAGCTGCAGGGGCTGGTGAACCCAAGATGGACAGACCAGAGAACAGGGCTCTGCTCACGGGCTGTGAAGATCCACGAATCCCAAGATCAGCCAATAAGCTGACAGCTCAAGTCCCAAGAACCAGAGTTCAGATGAACAGAAAGCAGCAGGAGGATCCAGAGCGAGCAAAAAACCAGAACATCTGCTTATATTGGAATGCAGGCCACACTCCCAAAGAAACTCCCTTTCAACTGCCTGGCTACTCATAGCAGATTCCACAGTGGGAGTGATCATTTATAAACATTGAGAATCATGGCCCAGGCAAGCTGACACATAACCTTAACTGTCACAGGATAATATCCATATGCCTACAAGGAAGACCAGTTAATACAACTATTATTCAAATTTATGCACCAACCACTAAGGCCAAAGATGAAGAAATTGAAGATTTTTACCAACTTATGCAGTCTGAAATTGATCGAACATGCAATCAAAATGCATTGAAAATTACTGGTGATTGGAATGAGAAAGTTGGAAACAAAGAAGAAGGATTAATAGTTGGAAAATATGGCCTTGGTGATAGAAACGATGCTGGAGATTCAATGACAGAATTTTACAAGACTAACAACTTCTTTATTGCAAATACCTTTTTTCAGCAACATAAACAGTGATTATACAAGTGGACATCACCGGATGGGATACACAGGAATCAAATTGATTATGTATGTGGACAGAAGCTATGGAAAAGCTCAATATCAGTCAGAATATGGCCAGGAGCTGACTGCAGAACCATCCATCAATTGCTCCTATGCAAGTTCAAATTGAAGCCAAAGAAAATTAGAACAAGTCCACGAGAGCCAAAGTACAATCCTCAGTATATCCCACCTAACTTTAGAGACCATCTCAAGGATAGATTTGATGCATTGAACACTATTGATCAAAGACCAAACAATTTGTGGAATAACATCAAGGACACCATACATTAAGAAAGCAAGAGATCGTTAAAAAGACAGGTAAGAAAGAAAAGACCAAAATGGATATCAGAAGAGAATGTGAAACTTGTTCTTGAAGGTCGAATAGCTAACATGAACGGAAAAAATGGTGAAGTAAAAGAGCTGAACAGAAGATTTCAAACAGCAGCTCGAGAAGAGAAAGTAAAGTATTGTAATGAAATATGCAAAGGCCTGGAGTTAGAAAACCAAAAGGGAAGAACACATTCAGCATTCCTCAAGCTGAAAGAACAGAAGAAAAAATTCAAACCTCAAGTTGCAATACTGAAGGATGCTATGGGCAAAATACTGAACAACACAGGAAGGATCAAAAGAAGATGGAAGGATTACAGAAAGTCACTAAAACAAAAATAATTGGTCGATGTTCAGTCATTTCTTGAGGTAGCATATGATCAAGAACCAATGGTGCTAAAGGAAGTTCAAATTGCACCGAAGACATTGGCGAAAAACAAGGTGCTTGGAATTGACAGAATACCAACTGAGATGTTTCAACAAATGAATGCAGCACTGCAAGTGTTCACTCATCTATGTCAAGAAATTTGAAAGACAGCTACTTGGCCAACCGACTGGAAAAGATCCATATTTATGCCTATTCCAAAGAAAGGTGATCCAAACGAATGCAGAAATTATCAAACAATATCTTGAATAACACCTGCAAGTAAAATTTTGCAGATCATTCACAAGCAGTTGCAGCAGTACATTGACAGGGAACTGCCAGAAATTCAACCTGGATTCAGAGGAGGACGTGGAAGGAGGGCTATCACTGCTGATGTCAAAGGGGTTCGTTAGGGTTGAATCCTTTCACCATATTTATTCAATTTGTACTTTGTAGTTGTTGTAAGGTGCCTCCCACTCAGTTACAACTCATAGCGACACTATGTACAACAGCATGAAACAATCCCTGGACCTGCGACTTTCCCATAATCATTGTTATGCTTGAGCCCATTGTTGCAGCCACTGTGTCAATCCATCTTGTCAAGGGTCTTCCTCTTTTTTGCTGACCCTCTACTTTACCAAGAAAGATGTCCTTCTCCAGGGACTGATCCCTCCTGATAACATGTCCAAAATATGAGATGTAGTTTGGCCATCCTTGTTTCTAAGGCACATTCTGGCTGTACTTCTTCCAAGACAGATTTGTTCATTCTTTGGCAGTCCATGATATATTCCAGTTTTGGGCTAACAGAAGGTCTGGGGACCATGACCTCTGGGGTCCTTCTAGTTTCAGTCAGACCATTAAGTCTGGTCTTTCTACGAGAACTTGAGGTCTGCATCCCGCTGCCCTCCTGCTCCATGAGGCATTCCCTGTTGTGTTCCCTGTCAGGGCAGTAATCAGTTGTAGCCAGGCACTATCTAGTTCTTCTGGTCTCAGGCTGATGTAGCCTCTGACTATGTGGCTCCTTCTGTCTCTTGGGCTCATAATTACCTTGTGTGTTTGGTATTCTTCATTCTCCTTTGCTCCAGGTGGGTTGAGACCAATTGATGCATCTTAGATGGCTGCTTGCTAGTGTTTAAGACCCCAGACGTTACTCACCAAAGTGGGATGCAGAACGTTTTCTTAATAGATTTTATTGTGCCAACTGACCTAGACCCCTGAAACCACGGTCCCCAAACCCCCACCCCTGCTACTCTGGCCTTCAAAGTGTTCAGTTGTACTCAGGAAACTTCTTTGCTTTTGGTTTAGCCTAGTTGTGCTGACTTCTCCTGTATTATGTGTTGACTTTCCCTCAAGAGTACATTCTGATTATAAAATAAATGTGTAAACATGTGGGTTATGTATGTCCAATCATTAAAATTCATGCAAGTTTTCATTCCATATCATAAATATGAAATAGCGTTTCTCTCTCTCCTCTCAAAAAATTAATAAAACTGACATTCCTGCATGTTAATTCCATGACAAAGTGCTTTGACAACATAGGAGGTCAACGAGGAGGGGTCTTTGAAGGATTCAGAGAAGTAACCAAATGCTGGGAAATCAAATCCTCAGACACAAAACTGTAAGTATCTGATCAATGCAAACCATTCAATTTCATTCCAATTCAAAAGCACACACACCACATCTTCCTCTGACCCTAGCCTCCTGGATCTGGATCAGATCTCACAAGTTAAAGAGCACAGTCCTCCAGACTGTCAAGTCTCCCCAAGACTTTGGACACCAGCCACAAACTTGGAGGTACCTACAGTACCCTCATTTCTAACCTGCTATTTCCCACTAATCCCTCAGGTTCAATAATTTTCTAGAACGACTCACAGAGCTCCAAGAAAGCACTACACTTACAATTACAGTTTTATTATGGCAAAAAAAAAAAAAAATACAAATAAGAGGTGCATAGGGCAAGGAGTGGGAGAGTTCCCAACATGAAGCTTCCATGTCCACAGCAGGAACACTCTACCCTCCTATATATATCAATGTCTTTAACCAACTGGGAAACCTGTGGAGAGTCTGTGTCCAAAGACTTTACTGGGGACTCATTACATATGCGAGATTGACTGAATCATGCCTCCCCTCCCCTGAGGTCAGCTGATATTACATGGTGGGTTTTTCTGGCCTGGCCAGTCCACACCCAAGATTCTCCCCATTGGGTAGGTGTGGTCTAGAGTCCTCATCGAAGACACTTCAATCTCTGGGGAAATCTCAAGGTTTTAGAGGTTACCTCTCAGGAACCAAGGACAAAGACAAAGTTCTTTGGGTAAAGTTAAAGCCTGTACCCCACCCCAAGTAATTACAAAATTATTTGTAATTTGTAAAGATCATGCTGGTCACCATACAGAAATGAAATGGGGTTGTGGGGATAAGCTTCCTTTTGTCCATTTGGCCCTCTCTCCACTTTTGTGTGCCCTGTTCTGTGCTCAGTGAGGCTGTAGACATGTCTCAAAAGGCTCCTTTGCATTCCAGCCTATGCAAGGTACTGGTAGGAAATTAAGAGGGAGGGAGGAGGCTGACATATTTACTCTACCAACTTCCTTCCTGCTGGTTTCTGTGGGTTACCTTTGTCAATCTACTGAAGGCCATGGCTCCTGTCAGCAATCCACTTGATCTAGAAAACTTATTTAGGTTCTGAGAGCCACTCCTTGCCCTTGCTCCTTCAGGCTTAGGGGTGTAAAGGCTCCCTGATGTTGCATTACCCTTTGACCATTTCCTTATGCCCTACCCCCATCTTTGAAAATAGTATCTTTATCAATATCTTCTCATTTGCAGTGTTCCATCTCTTTTTTTGCTGGGACGCACATAAGGTGAAAGATACTAGAGGCAAATAACCCTTTAAGAGTTTGATGTAGCATACTAAATGAGAGGTAATAAATCCTAAGCTACAGCAATGGCAGTGGAGACAGAAAAAAGGCAGATTTGAGAAAAGGTAAGGAAAAAGTTTTAACTGTATTAAGTGATTAATTAAATGTGGTGAGGGGGATGGTGGCAATAAGAGTTTAAAGCAATACTCAAGTTCCTGAATTTGATGGCCATGCAGATAGTCATAACAATTATGGGAAGAGAAATAATTATGGAAGTGCTGAAGGATATATCCAGTAGCTAGATGTAAATATAGAGATGTCATTTGGAGAGAATTGTTTGAAAATATACCGTAGGAAATAGAAAGACAGAGTAGAAACAGGCTTGGCTATCTGTCTGTCAGATGTGCACACAGTCCATCCACAGGGCTTTTTGCCACTACCGACTTCCTCTCTCTAAGCTCTCCATCCACCAATTAGAGAATTTGTGCCAGAAAAGGAAGCTTCTGGAGAAATCTTTGGTAACTCCCACTAAACCTATGAATATCTCATTCCCTAACAACTCTTTCTTCTCTTTTCAATCTCCAAATAACCCAGCACACCTCAACCTAAGCCGTGTACCCAGCTCTTCCCTCCACAGCCCTGCCTCTTAACATTTACTGAGTACTTGGTATGTGTAACACATGACATTAGAAACTAGAGATACATGTATTAATAGGACACAATTTCTGCACTCAAAACAACCCACAGTCTATTGGGGAGCCTCTAACGACTAGGTGGAACAAAGAGACCATTGCCATACAGTATGAAGGGTTATGACAGAGGGTAAACAAAATGTTGTGGAAGGCTAGAGGCAGTATTTATTTCATTTTATCTATGTGTGTGTGTGACGGGGGGTCACTTCATACTACCTCACGTGAAAGAGCAGAAGTGTCCCATTGGATTTTCTAGTCAGTAATCTTTAGGGAAGCAGATCGCTAGGCCTTTTTCCTGTGGAGTGCCTGGATGGGTTCTAATCGCCAACCTTTCAGTTAGCGGCAGAGCTCTTAACCGTTTCATCACCAGGGATCCTTAATTTTATCTAAGAAGTCCAGAAAAGCTTCATAAAAGAAGTGATATCTGAACCTGGCCTTAAAAGATGCGAGGAAATTTTCAAAATAGAAAGAAGCAGTGCTGTGAAGTACATTCCATTTGAAGTGTGTCAGTTTGAGATATCCATGGGACGTTCTGAGGGACTAGATCCCTGGGTGATGTAATGGTTGCACTGAACTACTACTAACCTATAGGTTGGTGGTTTGAACCCACCCAGTGGTGCCATGGAAGAAAGGTCTGGCTTTCTGCTTCCATACAGATTACAGCCAAGAAAGCCCTATGGAACAGTTTTACCCTGTAACACATGGGATCACCATGAGTTGGAATCGACTCAATGACAATGGATTTGGGTTTACAGATGGATCCACTAGCCTAGAGCCCAGGAAACAGCTCCTATTCTGGTACCTTATAGTGCCTATCCCCATAGGAACACACCTAGCTCTCAAGATGTATCAGAGCTCAATCAACTAATTCTGTAAATTCAATGGGTGGAGTAGGGATTAGGAATGGGCAAGAGGGTGGGTATTGAATGAGCATTGAACATTTGCATCATCATCATTATCACTAATATTTACTGAGTGATAACTATGTGCCAGGCAATAATGACTACATAATTTATGGTAAGGGTTGCACCACATGATGAACACAGTTAATGTCACTAGTTGTACATGTAAAGAATGTTGAAATAACAAGTGTTTTGTTATACATGTATTTACCACAATAAAAAATGAAAATGCAAGACCCTTTGTTCAAAATTATTAAGAATTTCAAGATGGTGTCAGCAGAGCATTAAAACACACACAAGACTCACCAGAGCACAGGTCACATGCTCATGAATCTAACCTTGGTGCCAGGGAATCTAACAACTCCAAAACTAAAATTGTATTTAATAAAATAATGAGGTCAAGAATACTATTATCTCGATTTTATAAATGGGGAGACCGAGGTGCAGGGATGTGTAATACTTGGCCCAAAGTCACACAACTGGCAAGTGATAAGGCAGGAATGTCTGAACTCTGTCGTTATATAGCTCTAATTCCCTTCTTGGGTATGAGGGGTTATGCCATCGGAGCCTAGGTCTCCACAGGCTCCTAGACACAGACTCGGTGAGGGCATCAATAATGTTGTCACTTCCTGGGAAGACCACAAGGCCAATCTCCCCAAGGCTCTGTCCTCTAGAGAGTACAAGGTCCCTAGGTCTTGCTTTCTATCACCAATTCCCACTGGAAGTAGATAGGAACCAGCACGTTTCTAAGACTGTGTCTGTATTTCAAGCTGGCCTCCTTCCTCTGAAGTTGAATTCTGATTTTAACTCCCTGGCAGACCTGCAAGCCCATTCAGGGCCCTGAATCTCCTTTGTCAAGGCCAGAGGTAGGCAGCTTGAGGAGTCTTTGGAAATGAGGACAAGGGGTGTGGGGGTAACATCTTAATGTGATTTTCCTCCCTTTTTCTAATTCTATCTTTTCCTCTTAAAAAAAAAAAAATTTTTCCTCTTATCCATCTCAAAATTCAGGAAACATCTCTCTCCTATTTTTCCCTCTTTCTTCCTTTGATCATCTATGAAATATTCTTTGAAGCACCTACTCCTGCACAAGGCACTGTTCTGGGCACTGACCCCCGCCCTTAAAGTACAGAGTCTACATCCTGCAACCTGAGGCCCACAGAATTATCCCCTCCAGTAAACTGGGTCTACAGGGGCACAAGTGAACAAGAAAGCAACCCTTCTGTAATCCAGGGTGCATAGTCTGCACTTTCTCCATTAAAAGCTGCGCTTAAGAATGCTCATCAGTCACAAGTAAGTGAGACACCAGGAAGAACTGACAACCTAAAAATCTAATTCATGGAATTTTGTCTTTTTTTTACTATTCTTTTTGTTTGTTTTATTCTGTTGTTGTGAATATATACAGCAAAACATACACCAATTCAATCATTTCTACATGTACAATTCAGTGACATTGCTTACATTCTTTGAGCCGTGCAACCATTCTCACCCTCCTTTTCTGAGTTGTTCCTCTCCACATTAACATAAACTCACTGCCCCTTAAGGTTTCTACCTAGTCTTTCAAGTTGCTATTTTCACTTTGATCCCATATAGATAGTTCTTAAAAGAGCCTTACGCTCAAGGCAGACATTTTTTACTACTTAAGCTAGACTCTTTTTTGGTTTTAAGAAGACTTCAGGGGATATTTTTGCTTTAAGGTTTAAAGGTTTTCTCAGAAGAATAGTTTCAGGGATCCATCAAGCCTCCATGTCTCTAGAAAGTTTGGGGTCCATAAGAATTTGAAATTCTGTTCTTCTCCTTCCCCCCCCCTTTTTTTTAATACTTTTTATTGAGCTTTAAGTGAACGTTTACAAATCAAGTCAGTCTGTCACATATAAGCTTATATACACCTTACTCCATACTCCCACTTACTCTCCGCCTAATGAGTCAGCACTTCCAGTCTCTCCTTTCCTGACAATTTTGCCAATTCCTAACCCTCTCTACACTCCTATCTCCCATCCAGACAGGAGATGCCAACACAGTCTCAAGTGTCCACCTGATACAAGTAGCTCACTCTTCATCAGCATCCCTCTCCAACCCATTGTCCAGTCCCTTCCATGTCTGATGAGTTGTCTTGGGGAATGGTTACTGTCCTGGGCCAACAGAAGGTTTGGGGACCGTGACTGCTGGGATTCCTCTAGTCTCAGTCAGACCGTTAAGTCTGGTCTTTTTATGAGAATTTGGGGTCTGCATCCCACTGTTCTCCTGCTCCCTCAGGGATTCTCTGTTGTGCTCCCTGTCAGGGCAGTCATCGGTTGTGGCCGGGCACCATCTAGTTCTTCTGGTCTCAGGATGATGTAAGTCTCCCGTTCATGTGGCCCTTTCTGTCTCTTGGGCTCATAGTTATCGTGTGACCTTGGTGTTCTTCATTCTCCTTTGATCCAGGTGGGTTGAGACCAATTGATGCATCTTAGATGACCGCTCGTTAGCATTTAAGACCCCAAACGCCACATTTCAAAGTGAGATTCAGAGTGTTTTCATAATAGTATTATTTTGCCAATTGACTTAGAAGTCCCTTTAAGCCATAGTCCCCAAACCCCCGCCCTTGCTCTCTGACCTTCGAAGCATTCAGTTTATCCAGGAAACTTCTTTGCTTTTGGTCCAGTCCAGTTGAGCTGACCTTCCCTGTATTGAGTATTGCCCTTCCCTTCAACTAAAGTAGTTCTTGTCTACTAACTAATCAGTAAATAACCCTCTCCCACCCTCCCTCCCCCCTCGTAACCACAAAAGTATGTGTTCTTCTCAGTTTATACTATTTCTCAAGATCTTATAATAGTGGTCTTATACAATATTTGTCCTTTTGCCTCTGACTCATTTCACTCAGCATAATGCCTTCCAGGTTCCTCCATGTTATGAAATGTTTCACAGATTCGTCACTGTTCTTTATCGATGCGTAGTATTCCATTGTGTGAATATACCACATTTATTTAACCATTCATCCGTTGATGGACACCTTGGTTGCTTCCAGCTTTTTGCTATTGTAAACAGAGCTGCAATAAACATGGGTATGCATATATCTGTTCGTGTGAAGGCTTTTATTTCTCTAGGGTGTATTCCGAGGAGTGGGATTTCTGAGTGTATGGTAGTTCTATTTCTAACTTTTTAAGAGAGATTCTATTTCTAACTTTTTAAGATAAACGCCAGATAGATTTTCAAAGTGGTTGTACCATTTTACATTCCCACCAGCAGTGTATAAGAGTTCCAATCTCTCTGTAGCCTCTCCAACATTTATTATTTTGTGTTTTTTGGATTAATGCCAGCCTTGTTGGAGTGAGATGGAATCTCATCATAGTTTTAATCTGCATTTCTCTAATGGCTAATAATCAAGAGCATTTTCTCATGTATCTGTTAGCTGCCTGAATGTCTTCTTTAGTGAAGTGTGTGTTCATATCCTTTGCCCACTTTTCGATTGGGTTGTTTGTCTTTTTGTGGTTGAGTTTTAACAGAATCATACAGATTTTAGAGATCAGGGGCTGGTCGGAGATGTCATAGCTGGAAATTCTTTCCCAATCTGTAGGTGGTCTTTTTACTCTTTTGGTGAAGTCTTTAGATGAGCATAGGTGTTTGATTTTTAGGAGTTCCCAGTTATCTGGTTTCTCTTCGTCATTTTTGGAAATGTTTTGTATTCTGTTTATGCCTTGTATTAGGGCTCCTAGGGTTGTCCCTATTTTTTCTTCCATGATCTTTATCGTTTTAGTCTTTATGTTTAGGTCTTTGATCCACTTGGAGTTAGTTTTTGTGCATGGTGTGAGGTATGGGGCCTGTTTCATTTTTTTGCAAATGGATATCCAGGTATGCCAGCACCATTTGTTAAAAAGACTATCATTTCCGCAATTAACTGACACTGGGCCTTTGTCAAATATCAGCTGCTCATATGTGGATGGATTTATATCTGGGTTCTCAATTCTGTTCCATTGGTCTATGTGCCTGTTGTTCTACCAGTTCCAGGCTGTTTTGACTACTGTGGCTGTATAATAGGTTCTAAAATCAGGTAGAGTGAGGCCTCCCACTTTCTTCTTCATTTTCAGTAGTGCTTTACTTATCCGAGGCTTCTTTCCCTTCCGTATGAAATTGGTGATTTGTTTCTCCATCACATTAAAAAATGTCATTGGAATTTGGATCGGAAGTGCATTGTATGTATAGATGGCTTTTGGTAGAATAGACATTTTTACTATGTTAATTCTTCCTATCCATGAGCAAGGTATGTTTTTTCACTTAAGTAGGTCCTTTTTAGTTTCTTGCACTAGTATTTTGTAGTTTTCTTTGTGTACATCTTTTACATCTTTGGTAAGATTTATTCCTAAGTATTTTATCTTCTTGGGGGCTACTGTGAACGGTATTGATTTGGTGACTTCCTCTTCGATGTTCTTTTTGTTGATATGGAGGAACCCAAGTGATTTTTGCATGTTTATCTTATAACCTGAGACTCTGCCAAACTCTTCTGTTAGTTTCAGTAGTTTTCTGGAGGATTCCTTTGGGTTTTCTGTGTAGAAGATCATGTCATCTGCAAATAGGGATAATTTTACTTCCTCCTTGCCAATCCAGATGCCCTTTATTTCTTTGTCTAGCCTAATTGCTCTGGCTAGGACCTCTAGCACAATGTTGAATAAGAGCAGTGATAAAGGGCATCCTTGTCTGGTTCCTGTTCTCAAGGGAAATGCTTTCAGGCTCTCCATTTAGAATGATGTTGGCTGTTATTTTGCTGAGAGTTTTTATCATGAATGGGTGTTGGACTTTGTCAAATGTCTTTTCTGCATCAATTGATAAGATCATGTGGTTTTTGTCTTTTGTTTTATTTATATGATGGATTACATTAATGGTTTTTCTAATATTAAACCAACCTTGCATACCTGGTATAAATCCCACTTGGTCGTGGTGGATTATTTTTTTTGATATGTTGTTGAATTCCGTTGGCTAGAATTTTGTTGAGGATTTTTGCATCTATGTTCATGAGGGATATAGGTCTGTAATTTTCTTTTTTTGTGATGTCTTTACCTGGTTTTGGTATCAGGGATATGGTGGCTTCATAGAATGAGTTAGATAGTATTCCGTCATTTTCTATGCTCTGAAATACCTTTAGTAGTAGTGGTGTTAACTCTTCTCTGAAAGTTTGGTAGAACTCTGCAGTGAAGCCGTCCAGGCCAGGGCTTTTTTCTTGTTGGGAGTTTTTATTACCTTTTCAATCTCTTTTTTTGTTATGGGTCTATTTAGTTGTTCTACTTCTGATTGTGTTAGTTTAGGTAGGTAGTGTTTTTCTAGGAATTCATCCATTTCTTCTAGGTTTACACATTTGTTAGGGGACAATTTTTCGTAATAATCTGATATAAAAAAAATACTGTGATATGATTCTTTTAATTTCAGTTGGGTCTGTTGTGATGTGGCCCATCTCGTTTCTTATTCAGGTTGTTTGTTTCCTTTCCTGTACTTCTTTAGTCAGTCTGGCCAATCGTTTATCAATTTTGTTAATTTTTTCAAAGAACCAGCTTTTTTCTCTGTTAATTCTTTCAGTTGTTTTTCTGTTCTCTAATTTATTCAGCTCTAATTTTTATTATTTGTTTTCTTCTGGTGCCTGATGGATTCTTTTGTTCAAGTTGTAGGGACAGTTCTCTGATTTTGGCTCTTCTTTTTGTATGTGTGCATTTATCGATATAAATTGACCTCTTAGCACTGCTTTTGCTGTGTTCCAGAGGTTTTGATAGGAAGTGTTTTCATTCTCGTTGCATTCTATGAATTTCTTTATTCCCTCCTTAATGTCTTCTATAACCCAGTATTTTTTGAAAAGGGTATTGTTCAGTTTCCAAGTATTTGATTTCTTTTCCCTAATTTTTCTGTTATTGATTTCCACTTTTATGGCCTTATGGTCTAAGAAGATGCTTTGTAATATTTCGATGTTTTGGATTCTGCAAAGGTTTGTTTTATGACCTAATATGTGGTCTATTCTAGAGAATATTCCATGTGTGCTAGAAAAAAAAAATTATACTTTGCAGCAGTTGGGTGGAGTGTTCTATATATGTCAATGAGGTCAAGTTGGCTGATTGTAGCAATTAGGTCTTCCCTGTCTCTATTGAGCTTCTTACTGGATGTCCTGTCCTTCTCCGAAAGTGGTGTGTTGAAGTCTCCTACTGTAATCGTGAAGGTGTCTATCTCACTTTTCAGTTCTGTTAAAGTTTATTTTATGTATCTTGCAGCCCTGTCATTGGGTGCATAAATATTGAATATGGTTATATCTTCCTGGTCAATTGTCCGTTTAATCATTATGTAGTGTCCTTCTTTATCCTTTGTGGTGGATTTAACTTTAAAGTCTATTTTGTCAGAAATTAATATTGCTACTCCTGATCTTTTTTGCTTATTGTTTGCTTGATTTATTTTTTTCCATCCTTTGAGTTTTAGTTTGTTTGTGTCTCTAAGTCTAAGGTGTGTCTCTTGTATATAGACGGATGGTGTTTCTTTATCCAGTCTGAGACTCTCTGTCTCTTTATTGGTGCGTTTAGTCCATTTACATTCAGCGTAATTATAGATAAGTATGTGTTTAGTGTTGTCATTTTGATGCCTTTTTATGTGTGTTGTTGACAATTTCATTTTTCCACTTACTTTTTTGTGCTGAGCCTTTTTCTTTGTAAATTGTGTGTTCCTCATTTTCATAGTATTTGACTTTATGATTGCTGAGTCATTATGTTTTTCTTAGTTTTTATTTTAAGTTATGGAGTTGTTATACCACTTTGTGGTTACCTTAATATTTACCCCTATTTTTCTAAGTAAAAACCTAACTTGTATTGTCCTATATCGCCTTGTTTCCCTCTCCATATGGCAGTTCTATGCCACCTGTATTTAGTCCCTCTTTTCAATTATTGTGATCTTTTACATATTGACTTCAATGATTCTCTGTTTTGAGCGTTTTTTTCTTTTTAAAATTAATCTTAATTTGTTTTTGTGATTTCCCTGTTTGAGTTGATATCAAGATGTTCTATTCTGTGACCTTGTGTTGTGCTGTTATCTGATATTATTGGTTTTCTGACCAAACAATTTCCTTTAATATTTCTTGTAGCTTTGGTTTGGTTTTTGCAAATTCTCTAAGCTTGTGTTTATCTGTAAATGTTTTAATTTTGCCTTCATATTTGAGAGAGAGTTTTGCTGGATATATGATCCTTGGCTGGCAGTTTTTCTCCTTCAGTGCTCTATATATGTCATCCCATTGCCTTCTTGACTGCATGGTTTCTGCTGAGTAGTCTGAACTTATTCTTATTGATTCTTCTTTGTAGGAGACCTTTCTTTTATCCCTGGCTGCTTTTAAAATTTTCTCTTTTTCTTTGGTTTTGGCAAGTTTGATGATAATATGTCTTGGTGATTTTCTTTTTGGATCAGTCTTAAATGGGGTTCGATGAGCATCTTGGATAGATATCCTTTCGTCTTTCATGATGTCAGGGAAGTTTTCTGCTAACAGATCTTCAACTATTCTCCCTGTGTTTTCTGTTATCCCTCCCTGTTCTGGGACTCTAATCACACGCAAGTTATTCTTCTTGATAGAGTCCCACATGATTCTTAGGGTTTCTTCATTTTTTTTAATTCTTTTATCTCATTTTTTTTCAGCTATGTTGGTGTCAATTCCCTGGTCCTCCAGATTTCCCACTCTGCATTCCAATTGCTCGATTCTGCTCCTCTGACTTCCTATTGAGTTGTCTAATTCTGTAATTTTATTATTAATCGTTTGGATTTCTGAATGCTGTCTATGCATTCTTGCAACTTATTAATTTTTCCACTATGTTCTTGAATAATCTTTTTGATTTCTTCAACTGCTTTATCAGTGTGTTCCTTGTTTTTTTCTGTAGATTGCCTTATTTCATTTCTGAGGTCATCTCTGATGTCTTGAAGCATTCTGTAAATTAGTTTTTCATATTCTTTATCTGGCAATTCCAGTATTGTATCTTCATTTGGGAAAGATTTTGATTCTTTAGTTTGGGGAGTTGTAGAAGCAATCATGGTCTGCTTCTTTATGTGGTTTGATATTGACTGCTGTTTCCGAGCCATTGTAGTGGTTTATTCTATATTTGCTCACTGAGTCTTATCTTGTTTTGTTTTCTTTCAATATATGTGGATGGGCTACTAGATTGTGCTGTCTTGATTGTTGTAGCCCTTGAATCACTTATGTCCTATTACCAGGTGGTTTGGGCTGTTACCAGATATATAAGCCTAAGAGTCCATTCACTATTCGTGAGTAAAATCTGATTTTGGGTCATCAAGTGTGTGGTGCAGACTGTCACCTATCCACCTAGAGAAGGAGTGGTGATAGTTGTGTGCACCAGATTCTAGTAGCAGCAGGGGTTCACACTCCAGGTGAGGCAGGAAGCTGACAGGCTTCCCCCAAGTGCCAGTGAGGTAGGTGTGCCTCTATCCCTAAAGCACTTTGGTGGATGGGCTCTGCAGCTGTACCTTAGGCCTCCAATGCAAGTACCTCTACAGATTGGTAGGTGTCACCCTCCTTAGACCCCTAAGGCAGGAGACTAGGTGGTCTGGGGGGAGCTTCAGCCCTGAGTTCCCTGTTGTGGGTCAGTGAGGGTTCTGTTGAATACGCGGAGATATCAGACCTGGGAAACTTGTCTTTCCAATAATCCACTAAAACAATTACAGTCAGATCCCTATCAGAATTGCCTTTGCATTATAATAGCCACCTTGTTCCCCGTAAGGATGAAAGCCCAAGACTGTGGATCACATATGCTTGGCTGGAGCTGGTTCTGTGTTTTTAGTCCAATTAGGGAAGGATTTTTGGTCCCCGGGTTTTTTGTAGTTGCTTCTCTCAGGCCAGGAGAATGGGTTAGGAAAAGACCAAAAAAAAAAAAAAAAAGAAAGAAAGAAAAACTGCAGCGCAGTTCATTCTCTGGCTCAGGAAATTCCAATGTTAATGAAGCCGCCTGTGAAGGGGAGGGGAGGGTTCAGATAAATAGGAGAGAGTAGCACCCCGGAATATAGACAAAGTTACTTATCTTGCTTGGGATGACTGTTTTATCTGAAATTGCCAAGGGGCGCGTTGACTGTGTGTGCTGGCTGGGTAGAGATTGCCCCCGAGGGTCAGGCCTGCCTCCCATGCTTGTGCTGTCTCAGAAGCTGTGGTTAGTTCCTCGGCTCCCAGTCCAAAGCCCAGCGCCAAGGTTCCCCGGCTGGGATGCCACACTCCCAACTCCAAAACCAGTTGCTGCCTCCCGGCGACTTCTCAGCCGTGTCTCTGCGCTGTCTGCGTACACTGGCTGGGCTTCCCCTGAGGTCACTTGTGGGGGCTAGGGCTGCGTCTGTGTTTGTACCGTCTCAGGATGCCCTGCTCAGCTCCCTTGCACCCAGTCCAAAGCCCGGCACCAAGGTTTCCTGACTGGGACGCTGGCTCCAGGCTCCGAAAACAGTCACTGCTTCCCCGTGCTTGTTCGTTCTCAGTCTCTGTCACTCAGGTCAACTCTTTAGATCTGTGTTTGATGATCAGGGTTCATAGATTGTTATGTATGTGATCGATTCACTTGTTTCTCTGAGTCTTTGTTGCAAGAGGGATCCGAGGTAGCTTCTACCTAGTCAGCCATCTTGACCCCGCCTCTTACCTTTCCCCTTTGACCAGTATTGTTCTATAGAATCTTTGCTCAAAATGTTCAGTAATTGTAGCCAGGCATCATCCAGTTCTGATCTCATGGCAAAGGAGGCAGTTGTTCACAGGGGCAATTAGCCATACATTCCATCTCTTCTTCTTATTCCTGACTCTCCTTCCTCTGTTGCTCCAGGTGAATACAGACCAATTGCTGTGTCTTGGATGGCCCCTTGCAAGCCTTTAAGATCTCAGGCACTACGCAATGAACTAGGAGGTACCCTAAATTATTGAGTTATTAAAAGGGATACAGGTATTTTCAGGCACCCATTTTCAGGCATTACTCATTTACAATAAGAAAAAGAAAAGTCAAAAAGATTTACAGGCAGTCCCTGAATTATGAACGAGTTTCATTCCTAAATCTGTCCTTAAGTTGAATTTGCACCTACGTCGGAACATTTTGGTACAATTCATATCTAATGTTAGTGAGTGAAATGTTCTTTTTTTTGTTGTTTTTTTCATAATATATAGTGTTATGGAATGAATCGTGCCTCCCAAAAATGTGTTACACCTTGTCTAAACCATGGTTCACAGTATTGTATGGTTGTTCTCCATTTTGTAATCTAATTTTCCTATGTATTTTAAATCCCAATTTCTGCCTGTGGTTAAAGAGGCAAGTTTAGGTTATGTTAAAGAGGATTAGGGTGGGATGCCAACACCCTTACTCACGTCACAGCCCTGATCCAATGTAAGGGGAGTTTCCCTGGGGTGTGGCCTGCATCATCTTTTATCTTACAAGAAAAAAAAATGAGAGTGTAGTGAGCAGAGTGATAGGGACTGCATACCACCAAGAAAGAACTGCATGCATTCTTTGAACCCAGGGTACCTGCACTGAGAAGCTCCTATACCAGGGGAAGATCGATAACAAGGACATTTCCCCAGAACTGACAGAGAGAGAAAGCCTTCCCCAGATGTCATAAAAGAAAATTTCTTGATCAGAAAACAAATAATACAACAAATTACTGTATTTTATTTTTAAATAGATCTTTCATCTCTAACATAATTAAAAACATTTCTTCCTATTCTTTGTTGTTACACATTGTTGAATGATTTCATCATAACAAAGCTGTCAAACAATATCTACTTCCACTCATAAGGGTAATGAATCGAGTCTTTTTGAATCTTGTTGTATGCTGATGAAGACAGGGTTTTTTAAAAATCTCTCTAGGGATGAAAACGAGCATTCTTTTGTGCAGTTTGTGATGGTTAAAGTTAGGAATATGCATAAAGCAATTTCAACACTGGGAAATTTTCATTATATTTTACCTTCTATTAGAAATCACATATGCCTACATGAGTGAACATTGTCTTTCCTGAACCTGTAGACTTAGTTCTCACGTTAGAATGAAATTGCAGCACTTCTCCATAAAGGTTAGTATTTCAGTCATCAGGATAAGCCTGCATCAATTTCTTGGATGCATTCATGCATCCTTCATCAGGTATATCCACATTGTTTAAAAAAAGAAAATCTATTTGAAAGAACTTCATACACTTTCACCCATCTTTTCATGCAAGATTCAAGTGTGAAAATGATAGTGTAGAATGTGGTTATAAGAAATTGCTCTCAGGCACCCAATGATACTTCTGGAGCACTTCCATTATTTACTTGTTTCTGATGATTCTGCAGTGGTGAACTTCTTGATAATCAGTATTTGCCAGTATTTGTTTTGTTGTGTTTGCAATTTTTTTCAAAATGTTCTCTTAAATTTTGTAAACGCCTTGTTAATGACTGGTAGAGACCAGTGTATGTCTTTAAATTTACTTCTGAATCTTGGAAAGCTTGACTCATCCAATGAAAATTCTGCAATGTATTATTCCACATAACCAACATACGCACATACTCTAGTGTTTGCATTTTGTTGGCAATCTTTTCAGCTTCTCTTTTTGTATCTCCTTTTTGTGTTTGGTCTTCAGCAATATTTTCTAAGGCATCTAGAATCTGAGTGTAGAATTCCAGCATTGCACTCATTGCTACAGCATGCACTTCCCAACATATATTAGAAAGGCATTTTAATACTCCATCTTTGACTAAATATGTTTTTAGAGCTACCCATTGGTGAATTTAAAAAAAAAAAAAGGTTGATTCTGACTCATAGCAATCCCATAGGGTTTCCAAGGAGCAGCTGGTGGATTCATACTGCTGACATTTTTGTTAACAGCCAAGCTCTTAACCACAGTTCCACCAGGGCTCCTATGAGTAAGTAGTAGCAGCAAAAAAAAAAAAAAAAATGTGTGGAATAGCTAAACAGTAATAAAAAAAAATCAACTGCTGCCATATAACAATCTACTGTGCTAAACCAAACCAAAACCATGGCCATTTAGTCGATTGCAACACATAGCAACCTTATAAGACACAGTAGAGTTGCCCCATAGGGTTTCCAAAGAGTGCCTGGTGGATTTGAGGTGCAGAACTTTTGGTTAACAGCTGTAGCTCTTAACCACTATGTCACCAGGGTTTCTTATACATACTCTAATGTTTGCATTTGTTGGTGATCTTTTCTGCTTCTCTTTTGGTGTCTCTTTATTGTGTCTGGTCTTCAGCAACTTTTTCTAAGTTATCTAGAATCCATCTTACAAAATTAAGTGAATGTGCAGCACATGCTATGAAAACGGCATGCGTATTCATTACCTTCTAAAATTTTTTGTTGCATGTCTTTATAATGCCCTGCCATATTGGCAGCGTTGTCATAGGACGGGTGTCTGCACTTAGAAAAATCGATTTTGCAATCTCACATAAATAGTGACATGCTGCAATTTCTTCACCAAAATGACTTTTTAAGCTAGTAAATGTGATAAATCACTCAACAGGTTTTCTATCTGGTGGAAATATGTGTCTTAATACTTAGCTGGTCTGTATGAGAAAGATCAGGAGAGAATCTACAGACAAACTGAAATATTGAGCTGTACTTAATTCACTGAAAATAGTTCATTGAACTTTACCACCTATTAAATTTATTAATTCTTCACACATTGCTTTAGACATATATGATGGGCTGCCCTTTCTTATGTTACCACATTTTGAGATGTGACCTGCTAAAATGGATCAAACTGAGCAACAAGTTCAAGTAAGCCAAAAAAATTTCCATTTTGAGGGGGCCCAAATACTTAATTTTTTTCTTCAAGAAGATAATCCACGTTCAGTGATTGTTATAATGACAGCAAAAACGCTTTGCAAATTGGCTTTCCAATACTGATGTTCTTCATTAATTTTTGTTTCCAATTCACGACCTAAGCCAAAGACATGTCTTTGGTTTAAATATGACAACTTACAATCTCTGTGAATTGAACTGTTTTCATGTTTATCAATCACATTCAAGTTGCACCAATTGCTAAATCCATCTGTAGCAGTCGAGAATTAAATGATTTCGGACTGAATAGTTCACAAACAAGACAATATACAGATCTGACTGATGGAGAATACAGTAGCCACTCCCTCTTATAATTTTCACCATTAGCTTTGCACCCTAGAAACATATTCTGGCTACAGAACCCTGTTTGTTTACCATCTGGAAATTTTTGACATGAATTTTCAAATGGTCTACTGTGATGTTGACAATCACTTGGCCCTCTTTTGATCCAATAATTTACGCCATTAGAAGAAAAAAGTATTTCACAAAGTAGGATCTGTATTTCCGGTTTTTATGGGGTAAGAAGATGCTACAATTTCAGATTATAAAATAGTTTCACTTTCTACACAATTATTAGTTTTTTTTTTTTTTTTTTTAGCTGCAGCAAAGAGTGGATGCAATATTTGGAACAAATTCTCTTACATTCATATTGCCATTAGTAATTTCAGCACTAGTGGTACTAGTACAATGATTAAAGAAGTAACCATTAAATGCAGGAAGAATACTCTTCTGATTCATTATGTTTTAAAAAGGAAGTTAATTTTGGAATCGTCTTTTAGGGATTCCCAAATCCTTTTCTTTTTTTCTTCTTGGAGCTTTTTGTGTGTGTATGTTCTATGCAGTTGTGGCAATATCATTTATACCTGGATATAAAATTATGTCACTTTTTAAATTTGTTTCTACCATAGCAAATAAATTTGAATAATTTAAATTCAATGGAAAAATAAATAAAATTTACATTTGAATTTGAACTATAACATGAAAAATTATCATAAAACGGGATCTGTATTTCTGTTAATCAATGTTGTTAGATGCCGTGGAATCAGTTCTGACTCACAGAGACCCCTATGTACAAAGGAACAAAACACTGCCCAGTCCTGCACCATCCTCATGATTGCTGTTATGCTTGAGCCCATTGACACAGGACTGTTAATTAGTAAGTTTTAAAAAAATGATTTGGAACACATAATTTTGTTCTTCAAGTCTGAGACAGTCAAAAGAATTAGTACTTACAAGGCAGTCAGAAATAATTTCATTCATTTGTAGTACCATGTTTGTTGGCAGGTGCTTCGAAGATCTCTGCCAGTGTTTTTTCTCCTAAAATACTTAAAAAGTTGCGCACTCAAGTTTCTGTCCTTTGATACTGCATATTCACAGTTCATTGGGCTACTGCTGATACCCAACAGGGACAAGAGCACTCGCAAAGTGTATGATACAAATACAAGGGTCTCCTCAATCTGAAGACACCACATTTATAAAATGATATCAAATTTCATTTAGTGCCAAGACACTTCCCTTCCACTGTGGTGCTTACTTTTCCTTGTGTCCTGTCTGCTTGGCATCTATGGGTCTCTGCTTTGGACAACTAGTGCCCCTGCTTTCTTGATGCCCTAAGCACATGCTTACCTTGCTATTGGGTAATATTTCCCTGGTACCAAAGAATATTCATTAGTTCTGATGTTCATTTTTGTCCCTTCCCCACTCTACACTCCCTCAACTATGAGCAGAAGAGGATTCATGGGAAGATATGGAATAAAAACATCCTGATTCAAAGTAAGACCCACAGCTCAACTGGACTGGACCGAAAGCAAAGAAGTTTCCTGGACAAACTGAATGCTTCGAAGGTCAGAGAGCAAGGGCGGGATTTGGGGACTATGGCTTAAGGGGACTTCTAAGTCAATTGGCATTATAAACTCTATTATGAAAACATTCTGCATCCCACTTTGAAGTGTGGCATCTGGGGTCTTAAATGCTAACAAGCAGCCATCTAAGATGCATCAATTGGTCTCAACCCATCTGGATCAAAGGAGAATGAAGAACACCAAGGTCACACGATAACTATGAGCCCAAGAGACAGAAAGGGCCACATGAACGGGAGACTTACATCATCCTGAGACCAGAAGAACTAGTTGGTGCCCGGCCACAACCGATGACTGCCCTGACAGGGAACACAACAGAGAACCCCTGAGGGAGCAGGAGAACAGTGGGATGCAGACCCCAAATTCTCATAAAAAGACCAGGCTTAATGGTCTACCTGAGACTAGAAGAATCCCGGCGGTCATGGTCCCCAAACCTTCTCTTGGCCCAGGACAGGAACCATTCCTGAACACTACTCATCACACATGGAAGGGACTGGACAGTGGGCTGGAGAGAGATGCTGATGAAGAGTGAGCTACTTGTATCAGGTGGACACTTGAGAATGTGTTGGCATCTCCTGTTTGGAGGGGAGGTGGGAGGGTAGAGAGGGTTAGAAACTGACAAAACGGTCACAAAACGAGAGACTGGAAGGAGGGAGCGGGCTGACTTATTAGGGGGAGAGTAAATGGGAGTATGTAGTAAGGTGTATATAAGCTTATATGTGACAGACTGACTTGATTTGTAAACTTTCTCTTAAAGCACAATAAAAATTAAAAAAAAAAAAAAAACAAAGTAAGACACAGCAGCTTTTTCCTACAGGACAAAAAAAGAGGATAAGGAGTTGGTCAAAATAAAACTTAAAAATAATCTTTAAAAAGAGAATTGAGGAGAACTCAGATGAATTAGGGCACATAGAAGTTCCTATGAATACATGGGAAACATTTAGTTTCTAATTTAGGAAATTAATTGTAATTAATTTGTAATTTTTTTAACTATCCCTTTGTTGAATTAGATTTCTTATTTGTTTTTCTGTAGTTGCTTAAAGTAAGCTTTTTAATAAAAGTGGGCTTTTTTTGTAGGTTGGAAGCTAGGAAAGAAGCTGTATTGATCAAATTATCTTTTGCATCCCTCTCAATGCTCCTCTAAACACCATCCAGGAAGTCCAGAGACATGGAGGTACAGAACTACAGCAGCAGCACTTCAGGTTTCATCCTTCTGGGCCTCTCCTCCAACCCTCAGCTGCAGAAGCCTCTCTTTGCCATCTTCCTCACCATGTACCTGGTCACCGTGGTAGGCAATGTGCTTATCATCCTACCCATACATTTTGACTCCAGGCTCCATACTCCTATGTACTTTTTCCTCAGCAACTTGTCCTTCATGGATATCTGCTTCATAACGGTCATTGTGCCCAAGATGCTGGTGAACTTACTATCACAGACAAAGATTATCTCCTACGTGGGCTGCCTGGTCCAGATGTACTTATTCATAGCCTTTGTGAATACTGACAGCTACCTGCTGGCATCCATGGCCATAGACCGACTGGTGGCTATTTGCGACCCCTTCCATTATGATGTGGTCATGAACCCATGGCGTTGTCTTCTCATGTTACTGGGTTCTTGCACCATATCTCACCTGCACGCCTTGCTCCGTGTGCTGCTCATGTCTCACCTGTCTTTCTGTGCCTCCCATGTCATTCAGCACTTTTTTTGTGACACCCAACCTGTGCTAAAGCTGTCCTGCTCTGACACCTCCTCCAGCCAGATTGTGGTCATGACTGAGACCCTGGCTGTCATTGTGACACCTTTCTTGTGCATACTCTTCTCCTACATGCGGATAATCATCACTGTTCTCAGAATCCCCTCTGCATCTGGGAAGTGGAAGGCCTTCTCTACCTGTGGCTCCCACCTCACTGTAGTAGCTCTGTTCTATGGGAGTGTCATCTATGTTTATTTTAGGCCCCTGTCCATGTACTCAGCAGTGAAGGACCGAGTAGCCACAGTTACATACACGGTGGTGACACCCATGTTGAATCCTTTCATCTACAGCCTGAGGAACAAGGATATGAAGAGAGGTTTGGGAAAGTTAAGGGACAGAATTCACTCATAGAAGAACAAAATGATAGAATGTCAAAATTAGGAAACGACCTAACAGGTTATCCTTCCCTATTGCCTATTTTCAGCATGGTATCCAGAGATGTAATGAGAAGTGGTGTTGGATAGCAGTAAGAACACTGGCCTGGGAGTCAGAACACTTGTTTATCTATGTGCATAATTAAATATATGTTCATACCCAGGCTAGGAATCCAGATTGCAGGAAAACAATTGACACCGTATAGTAAAATAAGGCTATCCCTCAAATAATTCTTCTATAAAACTGACTACAGCCAGTACTAAAGAAATTATAATGTCCTATTAGTGCCAAAAGAAGAATAAATTGCTTGGGCTTGGTAGAGAACTCAGAAAAAAAATTCTTGGAGCAAGATACCTAAGATCATCCTGAAAGACAGACTAGATTTTGAGAGATAAAGATACAAGGAATGAAGAAATTGGCTGAACATTTGAAATAGTGGAAACCACATACACAGGTAGAAGCAATAAGTGTTGAAATATATTTAAGGAACTGTGAAAAGCCCTGTGAGGCTAGAGTCTTCTGAACAATTTGATAACAGTGAGAACAAGGTTGGCAAGATTAAAGCATCTACAAAGCAGACTTGCCCCCCCTCGCCACTTCCCCACCACAGTATGATGACAGTGTGCATTCTCACTACCTGTCTCCTTTGCCCCTTCATTATTCCTTTCTCCAGATGGCTAGTGCACTCACTAACCTGCCCTTTATATCCTAGAAAGAGCAATGTATAAGTCAAGATGGGCTAGGTTATGCTGTGGAAACAAACAATCTCAAAACCTTAGGATTTTAAAACCAAAGGTTTACTTCTCATTGCATGTCCATATCAGAACAGTGTGAGAGTGCTGATCATTTTAGACATTTGAGGACCTAAACTGATGGAGCAGCCACCATACTAAACATTACTCATAAATCTGTCAGAAGCTAAGGAAGACTCTTGAAGATTTTACACTGACAATTAAATATTCTGGTTCAGAGTGCTCCATACCACTTGTGCCCACAACTTACTCTTTTCAATAAGCCTCATGACCCCACCCAACCACAAGGGAGCCAGGAATTAAAATCCAAACATGCTTATAAGGGGGAGGGCCAGAAATATTTTGTGAACAGCACTAATGACTGTTACATAACTCAAATGAGACAAATACATCAGTGTAAATTAGTTGCTTCATCATTCCTTGAAGAAGTATGTTATTGTCAATATCAATAGTATTGTAAGGTTAATACTCTTTTTGAATGTATTTTGTCTCAATTATGTCATCAAGTTCTCACAACCATCAACCTTTCTGGGTTGCAATCTTGTTAGTGACAGAACCTGAAGTTGAACCTAAGTCTACTGGCCTTAAATATATGTCAAAAAGTGTATGGTGGTCTAATGGAATACAGGGACACCTAAGATCTAACATCAGTGTTACTGCCTTTGTTGTCAGTGTCTCCTCTAATTATCAAGAAGCAACCCGCAAGCCAAGAAACAAATCTAATTAGCAGTAGCCTCCAAGTTGGTAAAGGCACACACAACGTTCAACATTATCTCCAACCAATAATTTAGTTTTGGGGGGGACTGGCTTAGAATATTTGTACACTTTCCACTTTTTTTGTTTATATGTCATAGCTATCTCATGCCTAATTAAATACAATAAACGATGTGAGGAATGTCCAGGCCAGGCATACATTAAATGAACAAATTTGTTAATTACATCTTCTGGTAACTTGTAAAGCTAATTAAGTCCTCTGATCCCAAGAAACCTGTGACCAAAGTTCTTTTTAGTTCTGCCATCATGTAGCTCACTTCTGCCATCAGCCCAGAGTTCTTTTTCTCAATAAAGCATTATTGTTTTTGTTGTTAGGTGCCATCGAGATGGTTCTAACTCATAGTGACCTATGTACAACAGAAAGAAACTCTGCCCAGTCCTGTGCCTCCCCACAGTCGTAGCTATATTTGTCCCCACTGTTGCAGCCACTATGTCAATCCATCTTTTTCAGAATCTTCTTCTTTTTCACTGACCCTCTACTTTACCAAGCATGAAGTCATTCTCCGGGGTCTAAGAAATCAAGATCCTGTAGATATTCCCAAAAGCTGAAACTAAATGGAGTTCTAGATAACAAGTGACCATGACATAGCACACTGAAGTGAAAGAGTTCCCATTCTGGCCTTAGGTCAGTCTTATACTTCTCAGCCAGAGCTAGAATGTCATGTGTCTATCAGAATATGTGACCATTTCCCACAAGATATTTGGTTACCCTTCAGAATGAGTGAGCTCCAATAGGCAAGAGCTATCTGGAGACTTCAGTAAATAAGAGCTTTGATATACAGACAAGAAATTCCAGAAGTTACCCTGGGAAGTTGTCATTAAGCATTGGTAAGAAAAAAGTAAACCCTTTCTGAAGGTGAATCTAATCAGAAGAAGGGTCTAAGCATCCAATAATCTCATTGAGTACAATCCCACACCAAGAAAAATAAACAAACTGCTGTAAATAGATCCCAGTTGTTCATGAAGGCATTTAGGCACACATTCCATATCCTCCTCCTATTCCTTACTGTCCTTTTTCTTCTGTTGCTCCAGGTGAATAGAGACCGATTGCTGTGTCTTGGATGGCTGCTTACAAGCTTTTAAGACCCAGGCACTACTCAGCAAAATAGGAGGTAGAATAAAAGCACAAAACAAGTTATTAAGCCAACTCACTAGGATGCAGCATGAAACCAAAACACTAACCCTACAACTAGAACAAATAGAAAGAGAGCAGCAAAAGAAGCCCTCAGGCACCAGAAAAAAGGAAATAATAATGATTAAAGCAGAAATAAATGAAGTAGAGAATAGAAAAACAATTAAAAGAGTCAACAAGACCAAAAGTTGATTCTTTGAAAATATCAACAAAATTGTCAAACCATTGGCCAAACTGACAAAAGAAAATCAGGGGAGAAAGGAAATAACCTGAATAAAAAGTGAGATTTGTGACATCACAACAGACCCAAATGAAATAAAAAGAATCATAACAGAATACTAAGAAAAACTGAACTCCAATAAATTTCAAAAACTACAGGAAATGAACAAATCTCTAGAAACACACTACCTACCTAAACTAACACACACACACACAAAAAAAATACAAACCAAGGTAGAAAACTAAATAAACCCCTAACAAAAGAAGAAATTGAAGAGGTGATTAAAAAAAAAAAAAATCCCAATAAAAAAAGGCCTGGCCCAGATGGCTTCACTGGAGAATTCTACCAAACTTTCAGAAAAGAGTTAACACCAATACTACTAAAGGTATTTCAGAGCATAGAAAAGGAAGGCATGCTCCCGAACCCATGCTATGAAGCCGGCATAACTCTGATACCAAAGCCAGGCAAAGACATCACAAAAAAAAGAAAATTACAGACAAATATCCTTATGAATACAGACACAAAAATCCTCAACAAAATTCTAGCCAATAGAATTCAACATCATATCAAAAAAAAAAAATTAATCTTCAACAAGCGGAATTCATACCAGGTACACAGGGAGAGTTCAACATTATAGAATCAATCAGAAAGTAACCCATCATATAAATAAAACAAAAGATAAGACCCACATGATTTCATCAATCAATGCGGAAAAGGTATTTGACAAAATCCAATACCCATTCCTGACAAAAACGTTCATCAAAATAGGAACAGAAATGAAATTCCTCCACATAATAAAGAGCATTTATGCAAAGCCAACAGCCAACATCATTCTAAATGGAAAGTGTCAGAAAGCATTCCCCTTGAGAACAGGAATCAGATAAGGATGCCCTTTCTATTATCACTCTTATTCAACATTGTGTTGGAGGTCCTATTCAGAGCAATAAGGCAACAAAAAGAAATAAAGCACATTCAAATTGATAAGGAAGAATTAAAGTATTCTTATTTGCAGATTACATGATCTCATACACAGAAAACACCAAAGAATCCACAAGAAAACTACTGGAACTAATAGAAGAGGTTAGCAAAGTATCAGGATACAAGATTAACATACAAAAATCGCTGGATTCCTCTATACCAACAAAAAGAGCTTCGAAACGAAATCACCAAATCAATACCATTTACAATAGCCCCCAAGAAAATAAAGTGCCTAGGAATAAATTTAACCAGAAATGCAAAAGAACTATACAAAGAAAACAACAAAACACTACAGCAAGAAACCAAGATAGACCTACATAAGTGGAAAAACATACCATGCTCAGGGATAGGAAAACTCAACATCGTGAAAATGTCAATTCTGAAAGCAATCTACAAATACAATGCAATCATAATCCAAATTCCAATGGCATCTTTTAATGAGTCAGAGAAACAAGTCACCAAATTTATCTGGAAAGGAAAGAGTCTCCTGATAAGCACAGCATTATTGAAGAAGAACAAAGTGGGAGGTCTCTCGCTGACTGATTTTAGAACCTATTATACCTCCATGGTAGTCAAAACAAGCCTGGTACTGTTAACAACAGACACATAGACCAATGGAACAGAATTGAGAGCCTGATATAAATTCATCCACTTATGAGCAGCTGAGACTTGACAAAGACCTAAAGTCTCTTAAATGGGGAAAAGACAGTCTCTTTAACAAATGATGCTGGCATAACTGATATCCATCTGCAAAAAAATGAAACAGGATCCATACTTCATATCATACACAAAAACTAACTCAAAATGGATCAAAGACCTAAATATAAAATCTAAAACAATAAAGATCATGGAAGAAAAAATAGGGACAATGTTAAGAGCCCTAATACATGCCATAAATAGTATACAAACCATTACTAACAATGCACAAACACCAGAAGAGAAGCTAGATAACCAGGAGCTCCTAAAAATCAAACACTCATACTCATCAAAAGATTTCACCAAAAGAGTAAAAATAGAACCTACAGCCTGGGCAAAAATTTTTTACTACAAAAAATCCTATCAGCCTCTAATTGCTAAAATCTACAAGATACAGCAATACCTCAACAACAAAAAGACAAATAACCCAATTAAAAAATGGGCAAAGATATGAGCAGGCACTTCACCAAAGAAGACATTTAGGCAGCCAAAACACACATGAGGAAATGTTCACTGTCATTAACCATTAGATAAATGCATATCAAAACTAAAATGAGATAGCATCTCACCCCAATGAAGCTGGTGCTAATCCAAAAAACACAAAATAACAAATGTTGAAGAGGTTGTGGAGAGATTGGAACTCTTATGTACTGCTGGTGGGAATGTAAAATGGTACAGCCACTTTGGAAAACAATATGGTGCTTTCTTAAAAAGCTAGAAATAGAAATACCATATGATCCAGCAAGCTCACTTCTAGGAATATACCCAAGAAGAATCACAGCCTTCTCAGAAATAGACATATGCATACCCATGTTCACTGCAGCAGTATTCAGAATAGCAAAAAGATGGAAACAACCTAAATCCCCATCAACAGATGAATGGATAAGCAAATTATGGTACATACACACAATGGAATCTTATGCAACGATAAAGAACAATGTTGAGTCCGTGAAACATCTGACAAAATGGATGAATCTGGAGGGTATCATGCTAAGTAAAATTAGTCAGTCACAAAAGGACAAATATCGTATGAGACCATTACCATAAAAACTCAAGAACAGGTTTAAACACAGAAAAAAAAGCATTCTTTGATGGTTATGGGGGGGGAATTACTAACTAGATAGTAGATGAAGGGCAACTTCCCTAAAGGGAAGGACAACACACGATATAGAGGAAGTCAGGACAACTGCACCAAAACAAAAGGAAAGAAGTTTTCCTAGACACTCCAAACACTTTGAGAGACAGAGTAGCTGGGACTGGGGACTGGGGACCATAATTTAGGGAGATATGTAGATCAATTGGCATAACATAGCTTATAAAGAAAATGTTCTACAGCCCACCTAGGCGACTAACATCTGGGGTTTCAAAAGCTTGAGGCTGTGGGACTAAAAAATGTAGTCATTGATCTTTCATATGGAGAGAAAGTCAATGTGAGATAAAGAAATAAAAGATTGGTTTAAACTTAAAAAAAAAAATAGGGGTAAATATTAAGGTAACCACAAAGGAAATCAACAACCGTACACATCAAAATAAAAAACAAGAAAAACATAAAGACTCAGAAAATACAAAAATGAAAAAGATGAAAAGAAAATATGTAAAGAAAAACAACTCATCACAGAAAATTAAGTGGAGCAAAGAAATTGTCAACAACACAAACAAAAGACATCAAAATGACAGCACTAAACTCATACCTATCCACAATTATACTGAATGTAAATGGACTAAATGCACCAATAAAGAGACAGAGAGTGGCAGAATGGATAAAAAACAAGATCCATCTGTGTGCTGCCTACAAGAGGCACACCTTAGACTTATAGACACAAACAAACAAAAATTCAAAGGACAGAAAAAATATATCAAGCAAACAGTAATTAAAAAAGAGCAAGAGTGGCAACATTAATTTCTGACAAGATACACTTTAAAGTAAAATCCACCACAAAGGATAAGTAAGGACACTATAAAAGGGTCAATACGTCAGGAGGACATAACTGTAATAAATATTTATGAGCTCAGTGACAGGGCTCCAAAATACATAAAACAAACTCTAACAGCATTGAAAAGAGAGATAGACAGCTCCACGATAATAGGAGATTTCAACACACCACTTTCAGTGAAGGACAGAACTTCCAGAAAGAAGCTCAATAAAGACAAGGAAAATCTAAAGGCCACAATCAACCAGCTTGACCTCATAGACATACACAGAACAGTCCACCCAACAGCAGCCAAGCATACTTTCTTTTCCAATGCACATGGAACAATTTCCAGAATAGAAGGCATATAAAGCCATAAGCAAGCTTTAACAGAATTCAAAGCAATGAAATATTACAAAGCATCTTTTCTGATCATAATGATCATAATGAATGATTGATCATAATCATTGATTAACAGCAGAAATCAATAACAGAAAAAGCAAAGAAAAAAAGTCAAACACATGGAAGCTGAATAACACCTTGCCCAGAAACTACTGGGTTATAAAAGAAATTAAAGACATAATAAAGAAATTCACAAAATCAAATAAGAAGGAAAACACACCCTAACAGAACCTTTGGAACACAGCTAAAGCAGTGCTCAGTCAATTTATAGCAATAAACACACACATCCAAAAAGAAGAAAGGGCCAAAATTGAAGCATTAACCCTACAATTTGAACAGAGAGTAGCAAAAGAAGCAAAATAATAAGTGAAAAAAAAGCAAATAATGAAAATTAGATCAGAGTTAAATGAAATAGACAATAGAAAAAGAAAGAGTTAACGAGACCAAAACCTGGTTATTTGAAAAGATTAAGAAAATTGATAAACCTTTGGCCAAACTGACAAAAGAAAAACAGGGGAGAAAGCAAATAACCCAAATAGGAAGTGAGATGGGTGATATCACAACAGATCTAACTGAAATTAAAAGAATCATAACGAATACTATGAAAAATTGTACTCTAACAAATTTGAAAGCCTAGACAAATTTCTAGAAACACACCACCTACCTAAACACAAACAGGTAGAACAACTAAATAAACCTATAACAAGAGATTGAAAAGTTTATTTTAAAAATCCCAGCAAAAAAAAGCCCTGGCCCTGACGGCTTCACTGGAGAACGCTACCAAACTTTCAAAGAAGAGGTAACACCACTACTACTAAAGGTATTTCAGAGCATAGAAAAGGAAGGAATACTCTCAAACTCATTCTATGAAGCCAGCATATCCCTGATACCAAAACCAGGTAAAGACACCACAAAAAAAAAGAAAATTATAGACCAATATCCCTCATAAACTTAGACGCAAAAATCCTTAACAAAATTCTAACCAATAGAATTCAACAACGTATCAAAAAAATAATTCACCATGACCAAGTGGGATTCATGCCAGGTACTCATGGATGGTTCAACATTAGAAAAATGATCAATATAACCCATCACATAAATAAAACAAAAGACAAGAACCACATGATCTTATGAACTGATGCAGCAAAGGCATTTGACAAAGTCCAAAACCCTTTCATTATAAAAACTCTTAGCAAAATAGGAATAGAAGGGAAATTCCTCAGCGTAATAAAGGGCTTTTACACAAAGCCAACATCATCCTAAATGGAGAGAATCTGAAAGCATTCCCCTTGAGAACAGGAACCAGACAAGAATTCCCTTTATCGCCACTCTTATTCAACATTATGCTGGAGGTCCTAGCCAGAGCAATTAGGCAAGAAAAAGAAATAAAGGGCATCCCAGTTGGTAATGAAGAAGTAAAAGTATCTCTATTTGCAGATGATATGATCTTATACACAGAAAACCCTAAAGAATGCACAAAAACACTACTGGAACTAATAGAAGAGTTCAGCACAGTGTCAGGATATAAGATTAACATAAAAAATCAATTGGGTTCCTCGACATCGTTAAAGAGAATGTCAAAGAGGAAATCACCAAATCAGTACCATTCACAATAGCTCCCAAGAAGACAAAATGCTTAGAAATAAATCTAACCAGAGACCTAAAAGACCTATACAAAGAAAACTACAAGACACTACTGCAAAAAACCAAAAGAGACCTACATAAGTGGAAAGGCATACCTTGCTCATGGATAGGAAGACTCAACATTGTGAAAATGTCCATTCCACTCGAAGCAATCTATAGATACAATGCAATCCTGATCCAAGTTCCAATAGCATTTTTTAACAAGATGGAGAAACAAATCACCAACTTCATATGGAAAGGGAAGAGACCCCCAGATAAGTAAAGCATTACTGAAGAAGAAGAACAAAATGGAGGCCTCACACTACCTGATTTTAGAAACTATTATACCACTAAGGTAGTCAAAACGGCCTGGTACTGGTACAACAACAGATACACATACCAATGAAACAGAATTAAAGAATCCACTTACGAGCAGCTGATATTTGACAAAGGCCCAAAGCCCATTAATTGGGGAAAAGACAGCCTCTTTAACAAATGGTGCTGGCATAACTGGATATGCATTTGCAAAAAAATGAAATAAGACCCATACCTCACACCATGCACATTCAAAATGAGTCAAAGACCTAAATATAAGATTTAAATGATAAAAATCATAGAAGAAAAAATAGAGGCAATGCTAGGAGCCCTAATATATGGCATAAACAGTATACAAAACATTATGAACAACGAACAAGCACCAGAAAAGAAACTAGATAACTGGGAGCTCCTAAACATCAAACACTTATGCTCATCCAAAGACTTCACCAAAAGAGTAAAAAGACAACCTACGGACTGGGAAAATTTTTTGGCTATGACAAATTCAATCAGTGTCCAATCTCTAAAATCTACAATATACTGCAAAACCTCAACAACAAGAAGACAACCCAGTTAAAAAATGGTCAAAAGATATGAACAGGTGCTTCACCAAAGAAGACATTCAGGCAGCTAACAGTTACATGATGAAATGTTCACGATCATTAGCCATTAATTAGAGAAATGCAAATAAAAACTATAATGAGATTCCATCTCACCCCAGTGAGGCTGGCACTAATCCAAAAAACACAAAATAACAAATGTTGGAGAGGTTGTGGAGAGATTGGAACACTTCTACACTGCTGGTGGAAATGTCAAATGGTACAACCACTTTGGAAATCAATTTGGAGCTTCCTTAAAAAGCTAGAAATACAACTACCATACGATCCAGCAATCCCACTCCTTGAAATATATCCTAGAGAAATAAGAGCCATCACATGAACAGATATATGCACACCCATGTTCACTGCAGCACTGTTCACAATAGCAAAAAGATGGAAACAACCTAGATGCCCATCAATGAATGAATGGATAAACAAATTATGGTATATTCACACAATGGAATACTATGTAACAGTAGAGAACCACAATAAATCCTCGAAACATCTCATAACATAGATAAATCTGGAAGGCATTATGTTGAGTGAAATTAGTCAGTCGCAAAAGGACAAATGTTATATAAGACCACTATTATAAGAATTCAAGAAAAGGTTTAAACACAGAAGAAAACATCCTTTGATGGTTATGAGGGTGGGGAGGGAGCGAGAGGGGTATTCACTAACTAGATAGTAGACAAGAATTATTTTAGGTGAAGGGAGGGACAACACACAATATAGGGGAAGTCAGCATAACTAGACTAAACCAAAAGCAAAGAAGTTTCCTGAATAAGACCAAACACTTTGAGGAACAGAGTAGCAGGGGCAGGGGTCTGGGGAGCATGGTTTCAGGGGACATCTAGATCAGTTGGTTTAACAAAGTTTATTAAGAAAATGTTCTGCATCCCACTGTGGTGAGTGGCATCTGGGGTTTTAAAAGCTAGCGAGTGGGCATCTGAGATGCATCAATAGGCCCCAACCCACCTGAAGCAAAGGAGAATGAAGAACACCAAAGACACAAGGAAAATGAGCCCAAGATTCAGAAAGGGCCACATAAACCAGAGTCTGCAGCAGCCTGAGACCAGAAGAACTAGATGGTGCCTGGCTACATTCTGTTAGCCCAGAACTGAAAACATTCCCAAAGCCAACTCTTCAGACAAAGATTAGACTGGACTGTAAGACATAAAATGATACTGATAAGGAATGTGCTTCTTTGCTCAAGTAGACACATGGGAGTAAGTGGGCAGCTCCCGTCCGGAGGTGAGACGAGAAGGTAGAGGGGGACAGGAGCTGGTAGAATGGACACAGGGAATACAGGGTAGAGAGAAGTGTGCTGTCACGTTATAGGGAGAACACTAGGGCCACATAACACTGTGTGTGTAAGTTTTTGTATGAGGAACTGACTTGAATTTTAAACTTTACTTAAAGCACAATTTAAATAAAAAGGAGAAATGGAGACTATGATAAGGCAAATGAGGCAACATTGTGAAAATGGGTAAATCTGGATTTTAAAAACGGCAATTTCTTGTACTATTTTTGCAACTTCCCTGTATGTTTGAAATGATATCAAAATTTAAAAGATACCAAAAGAAAAAAAAAAAAGCTTGTGAGTGGCCATCTAAGGTACATCTATTGGTCTCATCCCACTTGAAGCAAAGGAGAAAACCATAGACACAAAGAAAATACTAGCCTGAAGGTCTAAAGGACCAAATGAACCAGAGACTTCACCAGCCTGAGACCTGAAGAACCAGACGGTGCCCTGCTACTACTAATGACTGCCCTGAAAGGGAACACAACAGACAGTCTCAGACAGAGCAGGAGGAAAATGTAGAAAAGAATTCAAATTCATGTAACAAGACCAGACTTAATGGTCTGCCAGAGACTGGAGGAAGCCTCAAAACTATGGCCCCTGGACACTCTGTTAACCCATAACTGAAACATTTCCAGAAGCCCACTCTCTAGACAGGACTGTAAAACAAAAAATAATGCATGTGACGAACTTACTTCTTAATTTAAGCAGATGTACGAGATCAAATGGGCAGCTCCCATCCAAAAGCAGAATGAGAAGGCAGGAAGGGACAGAAATGGGACAAATGGACACAGGGAATCCAGGGTGGAAAGGCGAAGGGTCTATCACATTGTGAGGATTGCAGCCAATGTCACAAAACAGTATGTGTATAAATTTTTGAATGAGAAATTAACTTGAGCTGTAAACTTTCATGAAAAGCACAATAAAAAAAGCATTAAACACATTAAAAAGTTCCATCTTGTATCATAAAAAAAAAAGAAAACCAGAAGCTTTTATGATTTCCCTGAAAATTTTTTTAAAAAACATCTTCCTTTTTTGTTGTGTCATAGGGCTGAGATTTCTAAAAATACACACCCAGAGATTTACCCTAGGATGACTGAATTATAATACAAATTGAATTCATAGCTTTGCCACTTATATTAACGTTAGAGCATTGCTTTGGAAAGAGTGATTCCCTGAGAACTGGAATGGGGACATTTCAGTTGGTTACCATCAATGTGATTACCTGAAAGCCTCAAGTGCCATTGAACCTCCTTGGCCAGTGCCTTAGTTTCCTAGGCTGCCGTAGGAAAATAGTACAAAGTGGGTGGTTGTAAAGAACAGAAATTTATTGTCTCTGAGTTCTGGAAATTGGAAGTCTGAATTCAGGGTGTTAGCAGAGCTAGCTATTCCTTCTCTCTCTGTCTCTCTCTCTCTGGCAACTCTAGGGGTTGACAGAATTGGGGAAAGATCATTCCTTGTCCATTTCAGCATCTGGTAGCCTCAGGCATTACTTGGTGTTCCTTGGCTTACAGACAGATCTTCACGTGATATCTTCCTCCTGTGTGTAGCCCTGTCTTCATAGACATCACCAGCCATATAGAATTAGAACTCACCCTACTCCAGTTTGACCCCCAGTATGACTTAAACTGACAATATCGTCAACGAAAGACCCAGTTAGGGATTAGGACTTCAATGTATTTTTGGGGAGATACAATTTAATCCCTAACTGCCAGCACACTCAGTCCTTTCTCCTCTCTCTAAGGTAAAGTTACCGTCCCTTTCCCCAGGGTAAAGGCCTTCCTTCTGGCTCTAAAAGGTTATAATAACTTGTCCTGAAGCAATAAACTTGCAGGAGAATGCCGACTCTCCTCAATACCAACTTTTATCAATCTTCATTGGCTCTAGGCCTATAACTAGACTCAAATCATGGCAGAACTTGGGGAGAAGAACCAAGTCTGCCCTGAGAGATGCCATACACACACACACACACACACACACACACACGGCGACTTCATATGTACAGAGTAGAGTGGCTGTCCATAGAGTTTACAGGTTTGTGACCTTTTGGAAGTCATCACCAGGCCTTTCTTCTGAGGCACCTCTGGGTAAGTCTAAACTACTACCTTTCGGTTAGTAGTAGAGCACTTAACCATTAGCACCACGCAGGGGTTCCCCCAACGATAACAAGCCACCAACTGTCTGAGATCCAAAGACTTGGGACTTATTTGGATATACTTGTTGTTTTACTGTATTTTTAATTTACAAAAATCATCTTGTGTTATAGATTCTATTTATTTCCTTACTTTTTCACTCAGATTATGTTTTCAAAATCTAACAATGTTGCCGTAACTCTAATCAGTTGTCGCTCCCACCATTTGTCTTTATTCTCCCTTTCACATTTTATAAACAAAGGGAAAGTGAAATCTCATTGTTTATTTTTTTAATTCTCTGATAACCATTGAATTTGAGCATCTCTTCATATGCTTGTTAGTCTTGGGCTTTCTTGAACATTGCTCTATTGGTGGCCTTATATTTTTCTTGCTAGTGTGAAAGTGATGATTGCATATTCTAGACATTAGTACCGTACCTGTTAGACCTTGCATATATCATCTCCCAGCCTTTACAATGTCTGCTTGGTTTATTCATAATTATGCAATCAAATTATTTTTGCCTTTGGCTTTTTTAAGCTTTAGAAGCCTTCATTACGAAGTTCTTTCTCTTCTTGTTCACAGATATTCTTCTACTGTTAATTTTATTAACTTTATAGTTTCATGTATCACATGTAAGTCCATAATTCATCTAGATTTCCCTGTTAAATATGATGTTAGATAGCAATTCTCTTTGATTATAGTCAATATACTGAGCCAGTTTTCCCAACACTACCAAACACTCCATCCTTTCACCTTTTGGTTTTTAGTGCCATAATTTTCATATATTAAATTCTTGTATTAAAGTGGTCTCTCTTTCACCTATCTAGGCTGTTCCCTTCCTCTTCTGCCTGTTCTTGAATGAAAACCAAACTGTTTCTATCCCTGTGGACTTTTTCGTATTTTTAATATCTGATAAGACAAAACTAAAACCAAAACCCACTGCCATTGGGTCAATTCCAACTCAGAGCAACCCTATAGAACAGAGTAGAAATGCCCTATAGAATTTCCAAGGTGGTAAATCCTTACAGAAGCCGACTGCCACATTTTTCTCCTGCAGAGAAGCTGGTGGGTTGGAATCACTGACTTTTTGGTTAGGAGCCAAGCACTTTAACCACTGTGTCACCAGAGCTCCTCTAATGGAGACAAGTGCCCTCTTTTTACTCTTCATTTTCAACTTTTACTTAGTTATGTCTGAACCTTTATTGTTACATGTGAATTTGAGAAAAGTTTATCAAGAACTTCAAAAAACTCCACAGATATTTTGATTGAGATGGAATTAAATTTATAGATTAATATGAGAAATTACATTTTTGTAATATTACTTCATTCCATCCAAGTACATAGAATTTCTTTCCATTTATTCTCATCATCTTATTTGATCTTCATTGGAGTTTAAAATGTTTCCACATGGTAGTTTTGTGTATTCTAAGATAAATTAATTCTTAAAGCTTTAGAGTGTTTGTTGCAACTATGAATGATGTGTTTTTATCATTGCATGTTCTATAAGGTTATTGCTAATTTAGAGAAATGCTAATCATTTTTATAAATTCATACTGTATCCAAAAACCTGGCTGGTTCTAACTTTATGTTCTAAGTCTATGGTACATTGTTTCTGGATTTGCTTCATTTCACCTGAATCCCTCTTTTGGTAGCTAGATGACTAGTGATTCAATTACTGCCAGCTTGGGACCTTGGCTATTCTCCTTGCTCTTGCCTTTTTGTGGGATAAGGGGCCAGATTCTGAACCTGAGTACTTTGTTACTCACAGCTCTCACAGTTGTTTTCCAGGATGCTGCGTTTTCTCATATTTCCATTGCCCACACTTCCACTCCTCTGTCACTTCTTGCCCTAAGGAGGTGGATATTATGCATTTTTTTGAAAATTTTAGACAAGGAACAGAGATATACTTTGTTCAAGGTCACAAAATTAGTTAGTGGCAGAGCCTGAATATAAATCAAGACACTGTCTGATCCTAAACCCATATTTTTTTACTATTTAACACCATTTCTGTCAAGTTACACTGGAGAATATAAGGTGGTCTGTGTAAATGTCTCTCCTTATATACTACAAAACATGGAATACCTTATACTACCTCTGCCAGACTGAAGATTTTAAGCCAGGACACACACCTAACATCTCTTGATATTTTTTTTCTTGTTGTTGTTGTTTTATTTATTGTGTTGTTGTTGCTGAGAATACACACAGCAAAACATACCACCACTGATCAACACTTTGTACATGTACAATTCAGTGACATCGATTACATCCTTCAAATTGTGCAACCATTTTTACCATTCTTTTCTGAGTTGTTCCTAAGTTTCACTCACTGCCCTCTAAGTTTCCTATCTAATCTTTCAAGTTGCTCTTGTCAGTTTGACCCCATATAGACAGTTCTTAAAATAGCATAATGTTCAAGGCAGATGTTTTTTACTAGGTAAGCTAAACTATTCTTTAGTTTTAAGAAAATATTTGGGGATATTTTTGGTTTAAGGTTTAAATATTATCTCAGAGTGATAACTTTCAGGAATTCATCCAGCCTCCATTGTGCCACAAAATCTGGATTCCATGGGATTTTAAAATCCTGTTCTGCATTTTCCCCCTTTATGATCAGGATTTTTCTATAGAATCTTTGATAAAAGTGTTCAGTAGGGGTAGTGGTCACCATCCAGTTCTTCTGCTCAAATGGCAGAGGAGGCAGTTGTTCATGGAGGCAATTAGCCACACTTCCATATCATCCTCCATTTCTGACTCTTCTCCCTCTATTGCTCCAGAAGAATAGAGACCAATTGTTGTTCCTTGGATGGCTGCTTGCAAGCTTTTAAGACCTCCTGGCACTATGCAACAAACTAGGAGATACAACAGAAGCACTAAATATTTTATTAGTCCAATTAACTGAGATGTCCCATGAATCCATGACCATAAACTTCCAAACCAGACAACCAAATCCCATGACATGTTTGGTTATACATAAGCAGCCTCAGCAGTTACTCTTGGGTTTTTTTTTTTTTTTTTTTGCTTGTTTTGTTTTGTCATTATTGTAAATTGTAAATATACTGTGGAAATTTTGCCAATTCAACTTTTTATAGGTGTACAACTTTCTGACAGCAATTACAACACAAGACTGTGCAACCTTACCCTTAATCAATACAATTTTTGCATCATCATTAACCCTCCTTTTTCCCCTATTTCCCACCACTAGTAACCACTAATAAACTTTGGTCTCTATAAGTTTGCCTTTTCTTGTCTTTTTATATACATGAAGTCATACATTTGTCCTTTCATGATTGACTTATTTCAGTCATCATAATGTCCTCCAGCTCCATCCATACTGTAGCACATATCAAGACTTCATTTCTCCTACTGCCTGAGTGGTATCCCATTGTATGTATGTACCACATTTTGTTCATACGTTCATCTTATGATGGGCATTTGGGTTGTTTTTACCTTTTGGCTATTGTGAATAAGCCTGCAGTGAACATTGGTATACAAGTCTCTGAATGAGCTTCTGCTTTCAAGTCTTTGAGGATATACCTAGGAGTGGAATTGCTGGGACATATGGTAGCTCTATGTTTAGTTTTTTGAGGAACTGCCACACTGTTCTCCACAACGGTTGTACCATTTTGCATCCCCACCAGCAATGGATAAGGGTTCCAGTTTCCCCACATCCTTGCCAACATTTGTTTTCTGGTTTGTTTGTTTGTTTGTTTTTATCTTTAGCCACCTTAATGGGAATGAAGTATCTCATTGTGGCTTTGATTTGCATCTCTGATGCTTAATGAATTTGAGCATCTTTTCATGTATTTGGAAACCCTAGCGGTGCAGTGGTTAAGAGCTGCAGCTGCTAACCAAAATGTCAGCAGTTCAAATCCACCAGGGGCTCCTTGGAAACTCGATGGGGCAGTTCTACTCTGTCCTATAGGGTTGCTATGAGTTGGAATCAACTCGATGGCAATGGGTTTTGGGTTTCATGTGTTTGGTGCCGATTTGAATGTCCTCTTTGGTGTAATATCTATTCAAATTCTTTGTCCATTTCATGATTGTGTTTTTTATCTTTTTTTTGTTAAGTTTTTGAATTGTTTTATTTTTTATAAAGTCTTTATCAGATACATGGTTTCCAAAGATATTCTCCCAGTTAATGGTGTTTTTTCTCACTTTTTTGGTAAAGTCCTTTGATCAATAAAAATTTTTAATTTCTATGAGGTCTCATATATTTATTTTGTCCTTTGTTGTTTGTCCTTGTGTTATTATATTAGATAATCAATTGTTAAAAGCTAAGCCCAACAGCACTGACCCTGCTTTTTCTTCTAAGAATTATATGGATTTAGTTTGCACATTTAGGCCCTTAATCCATTTTGAATTCATTTTTGTGTATATGAGGCACAGAAAACGTTTCATTTTTCTACATGTGGAACCCAATTTTCCCACACCATTTATTGAAGAGACTCTTCTTTCCCCATCAAATGGACTTAGCACCCTTGTCAAAAATCAGTTGACCATAGGTTTCTGGGTTTATTTCTGGACTCTTACTACTATTCCATTGGTCTATGTATCTACTGTTACACCAGTACCAGGCTGTTTTGATTATTGTAGCTGTATAGTGTGTTTCAAAATCAGGAAGTATGAGTCCTCTTACTTTGTTCTTCCCTTTCAACATTGTTTTAGCTACTCAGGGCCTCTTGCCATCATCTAAAGTTGAGGAATGGTTTTTCCATTTCTGTAAAGAGCACTGTTGGAATGTTGGCTGAGATTGTTTTGAATCTATAGATCACTTTGGGTGGTATTGGCATCTAAAAAATATTAGGTCTTCCAATCCATGAGCATGGAACATAGTTCTATTTATTTAAGCCTTCTTTATATCTTTCAACAGTGTTTTATATTTTTTATTGTATAAGCCCTTTACCTCCCTGGTTAAACTTATTCCTAGTTATTTTATTCTTTTAGATGCTATTGTAAATGAAATTGCTTCCTTAATTTCCCTTTAGGATTTCTCATTGCTGGTGTATAGAAACCCAACAAATTTTTGTTTGTTAACCTTGTACCCTGCAACTTTGCTAAATTCCCCTTTTGGTTCTAGAAGTTTTCTTGTATACTTTGGGACTTCCTATATACAGGATCATATCATCTGAGAACAGAGATAATTTTACTTCTTTTCCAATCTGGATAACATTTATTTCTCTTTTTCATATTATTGCTTTGGCTAGAATGAGTCAATGTTCTGATCAGAAGAGAAATATTCTTGCTCCCAAGGGAGAACATGTTTCTCTGACCAGACATGGGATGGGTGTGGCTGGGAAGGGACTTTGTGTTGGAAACTGTGGCCATTGTTACGAGACTGACTTGATGTGCTAAGAGGCTCCAGGCTTAATTCCCAATCAAGCACTCACTCAGGAGAAGCCAAACTTTTATTCCTGGACTCCGTTTAATTAGCTGTGATGAGCTGCCCTGAGTGGTTAATTAGCAACCAAGAAAAGAAGGCTGGAGGTTTACAAGCAACACCTCCCCAGAGTCTCCTTAAGAGCTGAGATTGGACCCAGTCCCTCAGAGGCTACTTTCATGATGACCTCAGTGGCTTAGAAATTTTTCTGATACAATGTCATGAATGAGGCTTCCTGGTTTCCCTCAAGGGCTGGTCTCAAGTGGATATATACTGTTTTAACTCTAGAAAGAAGAAAGAGAATACTATAACTCAGGGACTTTTCGTCCTCCCATCTGATGCCAATCCTCAAAGGGCAGCATTAGAAGGAACTGCTGAGTAACAAGTTTTAGAAGAAGAGGATTTTTTAATCCAGTTTCCACTAGGACATTCTTCCAGTGTGTTCTTTGAATACCATTGTGCCTGAGGCATACAAATCAATTTCCCTATTACCATCTCTTAATTAAAAATCTTTGTGATAGAGTCTACTTTTTCTAAAGCAGTGGTTTTTAACCTCCTCTGCACATATAGAATCTCCTGGGGAGACGTTAAAAGATCCTGATGCCCAGGCTACATTCCAGACCTATTAAATCAGAATCTTTGAGGATGAGACACAGGTATCAGACTTTTTAACACTCCATAGGTGATTCCAATGAGTGGCCAAGATTGAGAATTTCTCATCTAAAGAGAAGATCTTAGTTGGCTTGTGACATTTTTGAGAGCTACTGTTGTGATTTTAGAGTTAGCAAATCAATGAATATACCTATTAAAATATACTCATCTCCTAGATAGATTTGATATATCATAATTTATTTCTAGTGTTTTGTGTGTCAATATTAGATGCTGAGGAAGTACACAAAGAAGGTACTATGCTAAAAATAATTTAGTTTTATTTTTCTAGGCTTCCTTTTTTATTTTCCATTTTTTGTTTCCTAAGTACACAAATAACAAATGAATATCATCTAGTTGTGATATTCAAATGGCAGTTATAAAGTAAAAACTGAAAATCCCTCTTCATTCCCACTCCCAAACACAGTACACTTAATATCTTTAAACATGCAAATACAAAGATTAGCAGCATTAAAAAGGTGCTATATAGATATATTATTATGCAACTGGAATTTTAATCTAACAAGATGTCTTGGAAAAAGCCCCAAGTCACTACTATCTATAGTCTACACAACTGGCTTTAACTGCTTCATAGTATTTTAATAGTGTTTTACACTATGAAGCAGCTAACCGAAATTATTAGATCATTTGTTTATTGGTTGACATTTAGATTATTTATAATTTCTATTTTCTCTATTACAAACAATGTGGCTATGAACACCTTGTATAGGTAGGTAGATAGATAGGCAGATAGAGAGTTAGAGAAATAGATAGATTAGATAGATAGATAGACAGATAGATATATAGATACATAGATGATACATAGATAGATAGAGTTACGGACTGAACTGTGTCCCCCAAAAATGTGTGTCAACTTGACTAGGCCACTATTTCCACATCTGTGGGAACACAAGATGGAAAAGCTCAATATCACCAAGGGCCAAATGCAGAACAGATAATCAATTGTTCATACGCAAGTTCAAGTTGAAGCTGAAGAAAGCTAAAACAAGTCCACAAGAGTCAAAACACAACCTTGAGTATATTCTAGCTGAACTTGGAGACCATTTCAAGAATAGATATGACATATTGAACACTAGTGACCAAAGACCAGATGAGTTGTGGGATGACACCAAGGACATTATACATGAAGAAAGAAAAAAGTCATTAAAAAGACGGGAAAGAAAGAAAAGACCAAAAAGAATGTCCAAAGAGACTCCGAAACTTGCTCTTGAACATAGAGTAGCTAAAGTGAATGGAAGAAATGATGAAGCAAAGGAGCTGAATAGAATATTTCAAAGGGCAGCTCGAGAAGACAAACTAAAGTAGTATAATGACATGCACAAAGACCTGGAGTTAGAAAACCAAAAGGGAAGATCATTTCTCAAGCTGAAAGAACTGAAGAAATTCAAACCCTGAGTTGCAATACTGAAAGATGATATTGTTGTTGTTAGGTGCCAACTCATAGCGACCGTATGCACGACAGAAAGAAACACTGCCTGGTCCTGAGCCATCCTTACAATTGTTGTTATGCTTGAGCTCATTGTGGCAGCCACCGTGTCAATCCACCTCACTGAGGGTCTTCCTCTTTTCCGCTGACCCTGTCCTCTGCCAAGCATGATGTCCTTCTCCAGGGACTGATCCCTCCTGACAACACGTCCAAAGTATATAAGACACAGTCTAGCCATCCTTGACTCTAAGGAGCATTCTGGTCGCGCTTCTTCCAAGACAGATTTGTTCGTTCTTTTGCCAGTCCATGGTATATTCAATTGATTCTTTGCCAACTCCACAATTAAAAGGCGTCATCTCTTCTTCAGTCATCCTTATTCATTGCTCAGGTTTCACATGCATGTGATATAATTGAAAATACCATGGCTTGGGTCAGGCGCACCTCAGTCTTCAGGGTGACATCTTTGCTCTTCAACACTTTGAAGAGGTCCTTTGCAGCAGATTTGCCCAATGCAATGCGTCTTTTGATTTCTTGACTGCTGCTTCCATGGCTGTTGATTGTGGATACAAGTAAAATGAAATCCTTGACAACTTCAATCTTTCCTCCATTTATCATAATGTTGCTCATTGGTCCAGTTGTGAGGATTTTTGTTTTCTTTCTGTTGAGTTGTAATCCATACTGAAGGCTGTGGTCTTTGATCTTCATTACCAAGTGCTTCAAGTCCTCTTCCCTTTCAGCAAGCAAGGTTGTGTCATCTGCATAACGCACGTTGTTAATGAGTCTTCCTCCAATCCTGATGCTCCATTCCTCTTCATATAGTCCAGCTTCTCATATTATTTTTTCAGCATACAGATTAAATAGGAATGGTGAAAGAATACAACCCTGACACACACCTTCCCTGACTTTAAACCAATCAGTATCCCTTTGTTCTGTCCAAACACCTGCCTCTTGATCTATGTAAAGGTTCCTTATGAGCACAATTAAATGTTCTGGAATTCCCATTCTTCCCAGTGTTATCCATAGTTTGTTGTGATCCACACAGTCAAATGCCTTTGCGTAGTCAATAAAACACAGGTAAACACCCTTCTGGTATTCTCTGCTTTCAGCCAGGATCCATCTGACATCAGCAATGATATCCCTGGTTCCACGTCCTCTTCTGAAACCGGCCTGAATTTCTGGCAGTTCCCTGTCGATATACTGCTGCAGCCGTTTTTGAATGATCTTCAGCAAAATTTTGTTTGCATGTGATATTAATGATATTGTTCTATAATTTCCACATTTCGTTGGATCAGCTTTCTTGGGAATAGGCATAAATATGGATCTCTTCCAATCAGTTGGCCAGGAAACTGTCTTCCATATTTCTTGGCATAGATGAGTGAGCACCTCCAGCACTGCATCTGTTTGTTGAAACATCTCAATTGATATTCCATCAATTCCTGGAGCCTTGTTTTTTGCCAATGCCTTCAGAGCAGCTTGGACTTCTTCCTTCAGTACCATCAGTTCCTGATCATATGCCACCTCTTGAAATGGTTGAATATCGACTAATTCTTTTTGGCATAATGACTCTGTGTATTCCTTCCATCGTTTTGATGCTTCCTGAGTCATTTAATATTTTCCCCATGGAATACTTCACTACTGCAACTCGAGGCTTGAATTTTTTCTTCAGTTCTTTCAGCTTGAAAAATGCCGAGCATGTTCTTCCCTTTTGGTTTTCCATCTCCAGCTCTTTGCACATGTCATTATAATACTTTACTTTGTCTTCTCGAGAGGCCCTTTGAAATCTTCTGTTCAGTTCTTTTTCTTCATCAATTCTTTCTTTTGCTTTAGCTGCTTGATGCTCAAGAGCAAGTTTCAGAGTCTCCTCTGACATGCACCTTGGTCTTTTCTTTCTTTCCTGTCTTTTCAGTGACCTCTTGCTTTCTTCATGTATGATGTCCTTGATGTCATTCCACAATTCGTCTGGTCTTCGGTCACTAGTGTTCAATGCGTCAAATCTATTCTTCAGATGGTCTCTAAATTCAGGTGGGATACACTCAAGGTCATATTTTGGCTCTCATGGGCGTGCTCTGAAGGATCCTAGGGGTACTATACTGAAAGACACAGGAAGCATCAAAAGAAGATGGAAGGAATACACAGAGTCACTGTTCCAAAAAGAATCGGTCAACCCTCAGTCATTTCAGGAGGTAGCATATGATCAAGAACCAATAGTACTGAAGAAAGAAATCAAAGCTGCACTGAAGGCACGGGTGAATAACAAGGCTCCAGGAATTGACAGAATACCCATTGACATGTTTCAACAAACAGATGAAACTCTGGAAGCACTCACTGGTCTAGCCAAGAAATTTGGAAGACAGCTCCCTGGCCAAGCGACTGGAAGAGACCCATATTTTTGCCCATTCCAAAGAAAAGTGTTATGGTTTGAATTGTGTTCCTCCAAACGGTATGTCAATTTGGCTAGGCCATGATTTACAGTGTTGTGTGATATTCCACCATTTTGTCATCTGATGTGATTTTCCATTGTGTTGTAAATTCTACCTCTATGATGCCAATGAAGCAGGATTAGAGACAGTTTATTAATGAAGCAAGACTCAATCCAAAAGACTAGGCTGTATCTTGAGTCTTTTGAGATATGAAAGAGAATTGAGCAGAGAGGAGAGGGACACCATACCACCAAGAAAGTAGAGCCAGGAGCAGAGCGTGTCCTTCTGACCCAGGGTCCCTTCCCAGAAAAGGGAGTTCAAATCCACCAGACCAGGGGAAGATTGATGACAAGGACCTTCCTACAATGTCGACAGAGACAGTAAGCCTTCCGCTTGCACTGTTCCCTGAATTCAGATTTCTAGCCTCCCGGACTGCAAGAGAATAAATTTTTGTTTGTTAAAGCCATCCACGTGTGGTATTTCTGTTACAGCAGCACTAGATAACTAAGACAAAGGGTGATCCAACAGAATGTGGAAATTATTCAACAATATCATTAATATCACACACAAGTAAAATTTTGCCGAAGATCATTCAAAATTGGTTGCAGAAGTACAATGACAGGGAACTGCCAGAAATTCAGTCCAGATTTAGAATAGGATGTAGAACGAGGGATATCATTGCTGATGTCAGATGGATTTTGGCTGAAAGCAGAGAATACCAGAAAGATGTTTTCCTGACTATGCACAGGCATTCAACTGTGTGGATCATAACAAATTGTGGATAACATTGGGAAGAATGGGAATTCCACAACAGTTAACCGTGCTTTTGTGGAACCTGTACGTAGACCAAGAGCCCATCATTTGAATAGAACAAGGGGATACTAAAAAACCAAACCCACTGCCATGGAGTCTATTCTGACTCATAGCCACCCTATAAGACTGAGTAGAACTTCCCCATACTATTTCCAAGGAGTGGCTGGAGGATTTGAACTGCCAACCTTTTGGTTAGCAGCCCAACGCTTAACCACTGCTCCCCAAGGGACCCAAGGGGATACTGCATGGTTTAAAATCAGAAAACGTATATGTCAGGGTTATATCCTCTCACCATATTTATTCAATCTGTATGCTGAGCAAATAATCTGAGAAGCTGGACTATATGAAGAAGAGCAGGGCATCAGGACTGGAGGAAGACTGATTAACAGCCTGAGCTATGCAGATGACACAACCTTGCTTTCTGAAAGTGAAGAGGACATGAAGCACCTCGTGGTGAAGATCAAAGATCACAGCCTTCGGTATGGATTACACCTCAACATAAAGAAAACAAAAATCCTCACACCTTGACCAATAAGCAACATCATGATAAATGGACAAAAAATTGATGTTGGCAAGGATTTCATTTTACTTGTATCCACAATCAGCACTCATGGAAGCAGCAGTCAAGAAATCAAAAAATGTATTGCATTGGGTATGTCTGCTGCAAAAGGCCTCTTTAAAGTGTTGAAAAGCAAAGATATCACTTTGAGGACTAAGTTGTATGTGACCCAAACCATGGTATTTTCATTCACCTCATATGCATCCAAAAGCTTGACAATGAATAAGGAAGAAAAGGAGAATTGATGTCTTTGAATTACCATGTTTGCAAAGAATTTAGAGTAAACCATGGACTGCCAGAAGAACGAAAAAGTGTGTCTTGGGAGAAGTACACCCAGAATTCTCCTTAGAAGCAAGATGGAGAAACTGCATCTCAAGTATTTAGACTGGTTATCAGTAGGGGCTAGTCCCTGGAGAAGGGCATCATGCTTGGTAAGGTAGTTGTCGTTAGGTGCCATCGAGTCGGGTCCTGACTCAAAGTGACCCTATGTACAACAGAATGAAACAAAGGGTCAGTGAAAAAGAGGAGGACCCTCAATAAGATGGATTGACACAGTGGCTGCAAAAATGTGCTCAAACATAACAATGATTGTGAGGATGGTGCAGGACCAGGTGGTGTTTCATTCTGTTGTATATAGTGTCACTATGATTCGGAACCGACTTGAAGGCACCTAAAAACAACAACATTATAGAGAGAATGTTTTCCTAAGTGCAGCTGTCCTATAGTTTTCTTTCTTACCTTTTTTCCTTGTCTCGTTTGGCATCATAAAGAATGAGTTACAAAGCTTTTCCTTCTTTTTTTTTTTCTATCACTTGGAATAATTTATGTAATATTAGAATTATCAATTTCTTGATGTTTGTTGGAAATCACTGGTAAAAATATGTATGTATGGTGTCTTAATCTACAGTAATTTCTGGTAAACATTTAAATTTCCTCTATAGCTATTTGGGCTTCCAGGTTTTCTCTTTTTTGTTTTGTCAATCTTAATCATTGTATTTTACTAGAAATTCATCAGTTTCATCTAAATCTTCATACTTACTGGGAGAAGCTGTACATAGTTTTCACTTCAATATTTTTAATATTCTTTCTATCTGTAATTTATACCTCCTTCTTATTCTTCATTTCATTATTCGCCTTTTTTTGTGTTCATATTTACCAAAGGCTTGTCTACTGATCTTTTCAAAGAACAGTTTTAGGTTTTATTAATTGTATTATTAATTCCAGCAAAAATGTTTTGTGTTTTAGTTCATTAATTTTGCATTTAAAAATTAGTAATTCCTTTCTTCCAAGTTACTTGGGTTTATTTTATTGTTATTTTCTTATTTCTCTAGTTAAATTATTCTTTGAATTACTATTTTTAAAATTTCTAATAATTATATTTCTTCTGAGTCCCATTTTACTCTCAATATGTGTTTAGTATGTAGTACTCTCATTGTCACTCATTTCTAAGTAGTTTATAATTTGCTTTGATTTCCTCTTTTATCTAAGGTTTATTTGAAGGCCACATTTTGCTTTTAAAATAAATGTAGAAACATGTGAGTTATATTTGTTCTATCATTAAAATTCACGCAAATCTTTCATTCCATGCCATAAAGATAAAATGACATTTCCCTCTTCCTCTTAAAAAATTAGTAAAATTGATATTCCTCCATGTAAATTCCATGACAAGCCACTTTGAATACACAGGAGGTCAATAAGGAGGAGCCTTTGAAGGATGCAGAGCAGATAAGTGACCAAATGCTGGGAAACCAAATCCTCAGACACAAGACTGTAAGTATCAAATCAATGCAATCTATTCAATTTCATTCCAATTCAACTGCACGTACAGCACTTCTTCTTTTGACCCTAACCTTCTGGATCTAGATCAGATCTCACAAGTTAAAGAGCACAGTCCTCCAGACTGTCAAGTCTGCTGAAGACTCCAGACACCAGCCACAAACTTGGAGGTCCCTCTAGCACCCTCATTTCTGACCTGCTGGGTCCCACTAATCCCTCAGGTTCCATAATTTTCTAGAATGACTCACAGAACTCCTGGAAAGCACTATACTTACAATTACAGTTTTATTATAGCAAAAAAGGATACAAATGAAGACAGGTATAGGACAAGGTGAGTTTCTAACTTAAAGGCTCCATGTCCCAAACTGGGACACACTACCCACATACAGGAGTTCTGGTGGCACAGTGGTTACAAGCTTGGCTGCTAACCAAAGGGTCAGCAGTTTAAATCTACCTGCCACTCCTTGGAAACCCTGTAAGGCAATTGTACTCTGTCCTATGGAGTCGCTATGAGTTGGAATCAACTCAACAGCAACGGATTTAACCTCCTACATACATCAATGTCTTTAACAATCCAGGAAGCCTATGGAAGTTCTGTGTCCAGAGCCTTTACTGGGGCCTCAGTTCACAAGCGTGACTGGCTGAATCATGCCTCCCTCCACTGAGGTCAGCTGATATCACAAAGTAGGTTTTTTTGGCCTGGCCAGCCCACACCAAAGAGTCACCTCATTGGGTAGGTGTGTTCTGGAAGCGTCATCAAAGACACTTCAATCACTGGGGAAATTTCAAGGTTTTAGAGGTTATGTCTAGAGACCAAGGACAAAGACAAATTATTTGGGTAAAGTTAAAGTCTTCACCCCAACCCAACTATTTACAAACTTATTTGTAATTTATAACGATCATCCTGGTCACCCTATAGAAAATAAAATGGGGTGGTGGGGATAGCTTCTGTTTGCCCATTTGCCCCACTCTCCACCTTTGTGTGCCCTTTTCTGTGCTCAATGAGGCTGAAGACATGTATCAAAAGGCTCCCTTGCACTCCATCCAATGCAAGGTACTGGTAGGAGATTGAGAGGGAGGGAGGAGAGGGAGGTATTTATTCCACCAACTTCCTTTCCGTTGGTCACTGTGGGGTACCTGTGCTCAACTACTGAAGGCCACAGCTCCTGTCAGCAACCCCCTCCATATAGAAACATTATTCAGGTTCTGAGAGCCACTTCTTGCCCTTGCCCCTTCAGGCCTAGGGGTATAATGGCTCCCTGCTGTTGCTGTCCCAAGGGTACTGCATTATCCCTTGACAATTTCCTTAAGCCCTATCCCTCCCTTTGAAAATAGTACCTTTATCAATAGGCTCCCACTTAGAGTGTTCCATCTCTTTTTTTGCTGGTAACCGCATAAGGTGAAAGATACTAAAGACAAATAAATTCTTTAGGACTTTGATGAAACATACTAAACGAGATATGATAAACCCTCAGCTACAGCAGTAGCAGTGGAGACAGAGAAAGGCAGGTTTGAGAAATTGTGAGAAGGAAGCTTTAATCAGATTTAGTGATTAATTAAATGGGGTAGGGGAAGAGAGGAAACAAGAGGGAGGAGCTTAAAGCAATACCCAAGTTCCTGGGTTTGATGACCAGGCAGATGGTCATACCAATTATGGGAAGAGAAATAATTATGGAAGTGCTGATGGATATATCCAGTAAAAAAAAAAAAAAAAATTTTTTTTTTTTTTTTATATAGGAGCTAGGTATAAATAAAGAGCTGGCATTCAGAGAGAATTGTTTGAAAATATATTGTAGGGAATAGAAAGACAGAGTAAAAACAGGCTTGGCTATTTGTCATCTGTCAGAATTGCACACAGTCCATCTGTAGGGCTGTTTGTCACTGCTGACTTCATCTCTCTAAGCTCTCCACTCTACCCATTAGAGAATTTGTGTCAAAAAAGGAAGCTTCTGGGGAAATCTATGATAATTTCCAATAAACCCATGAATATCCCATTCCCTAACAACTCTTTCTTCTCTTCTCAATCTCCAAATAACCCAGCCACCCTCAACCTAAGCCATATACCCAGCTCCCTCCTCAGCCCTGCCACTCTGTGTCTCATCCAACTTAATAAACATTTACTGAGTACTTACTACATGTCACGCATGGCATTAGAAACTAGAGATACATATATTAACAGAACACAGTTCCTGCCCTCCAAACAACTGACAATCTTTTGGAGCCTCCAACGACTAAGTGGAACAAACAGACAGTTGGAATACAGTGTGAAGGCTATGACAGAGGGTAAACAAAGTGTTGAGGAAGGCTAGAGGCAGTATTTATTTAATTTTATCTATGTGTGTGTGTATTGGGTGCATTAAGGTGATTCATAGTCACCCCATGTGACAGAGTAGAACTGCCCCATTGGGTTTTCTAGTCTGCAATCTTTAGGAAACGGATTGCCTGGTCCTTCTCCTGTGGAGCAGCAGGGTGTGTTTGAGTTGCCAACCTTTAGGATAGTAGCCGAGCTCTTAACTTTTGCACCACTGGGGCTCCTTAATTTTATCGAAGGTGTCCAGAAAAGTCTAATAAAAGAAGCTATGTGTGAATTAGGCCTTAAAAGATGAGTGGAAATTTTCAAAATAAGAAGTAGTAGTTTTGTGATGTACATTCCATTTGGAGTATGTCAGTGTGAGGCACCCATGGGACATTCTTAGGGACTAGGTCCCTGAGTGGTGCAATGGTTGCACTGAACTACTACCTCAAAGGTTTGTGGTTTGAACCTACCCAGTAGCACCGTGGA